>NC_142073.1:16980463-17580463 GCF_059756535.1 Pantherophis guttatus
CAGGTGACTTAGAGGTGGAGTTTTATCTGAGTTCATTAAGCACTTCCAGAATGATACACCCCCATCGGCGCCCCAGGCAGGTTGGTTAAGTCAGGTTTCCAGGTATTTTGGGAAGCTCAGAAGGGTAAGTGCAGTTCTCATCTCAGGGGACATGATATTCCAGAGGGCAGGAACCACGGCAGAAAAGGCTCTTCTCCTTGACTGTGTCAGCTGGAATTCCTTGACCGATGGGGTCCACAACATGCCCCTCCATGGGCCAATCTCACTGGGATGAGACGGTCCCTCAGATAGCCGGGACTCAGGCTGTAAAGGGCTTTTAAAGTTCATAACCAACATCTGGAATTGAGGAGAAACTTCCTAACAGTGAGGAGAATTAACCAATGGAACAACTTGTCTTCAAACGTTGTGGGTGCTTCATCACTGGAGGTTTTTAAGAAGAGACTGGACAGTCACTTCTCTGAAATGGTATAGGATTTCCTGCTTCAGCAGAGGGCTGGACTAGAAGACCTCTAAAGTACCTTCCATCTCTATTCTATTCTAATTGGACCCACAAGGAAATGAATTAGAATAGAATGGAATGGAATGGAATGGAATGGAATGGAATAGAATAGAATTTTTTTATTGGCCAAGTGTGATTGGACACACAAGGAATTTGTCTTGGTGCATATGGTCTCAGTGTACATAAAAGAAAAGATACGTTCATCAAGAATCATAAGGTATAACACTTAATGATAGTCATAGGGTACAAATGATACAAGCAACAAAATTACAGTCATACAGTCATAAGTGGAAGTAGATGGGTGATGGGAACGATGAGAAGATTAATAGTAGTGCAGACTTAGTAAATAATTTGACAGTGTTGAGGGAATTATTTGTTTAGTAGAGTGATGGCATTCGGGAAAAAAATATTCTTGTGTGGTTTTGTGTGAAGTTGCAAAATCTTCCCAAAGGGGTTGATGAAGTTGAGAAGAACTGGAAATATGGTGGTGTGTCAACCATGGTTTACAGTGACACAATGTGAAATTATAGTTTGTTCAACCAACAGTGTCTTAGCTTGGCGAATGCCAAATCCACAACCGATTGTCAATGCTGCTTTATAATTCCCAGCAAGGGCATTTCCCAGCATTACTTGCAGAGAACACAGATTGAACCTATAATGGTCAGCATATAAAACATGTGCTTTTTCTGTTGAGCATCAGCACAATTGTTATTCTTTTTAGAGATTTCTCATAAAACAGGCCATCAATTGAAATGGAGTCTCGGCACGAAGACACACAATGTTCTGTTGCATGTCTTCACTAATACATTTATGGGATGGGGATTCTATCTCATTAAATTTTATATATTTACAAATATAGAAATAAATGTTGTTACAGAAGCAAGATTGCTGGTTAGGTCTTTGCTAAAATATTTGTAATCAATGTAAATGTCTTTTTCAGATCTCAGGACTAAATACAACTGTAATCGTTTTTGAAAAGGCAGATATTTATTTTTAACGTATTGTAAAATTTGGAATGCTTATCAGGGAGATTATTGTATATCCAGCTGTATATATTTTCTTTTCCTTCCTCTGTTACTTGTCTGATAAATCAGAACAGTATGGTCTTCCTGAATTCTGAATGCAGTGAATTGATCAAAATAACAGAAGTGGACATTGTTAACAAAATCAATTCATTTTATTTACATTTTTAATTCCAGTTTGGACGTTGTAAACCTACTGTTGGTCTTCTGAAATTTATTTTCAATACTGGGTTGTTGTTTTTCCCCCTGTTTGCTCATATTTCTCATGCTATCCAAGAAAATGTTAACGTAAGATTTGTGTAGTTCCTTCAAAGTAATGATTTTATATTCTTCGGATGCTTGATTATATAAGTATGCATACTTGCCGTGAAAATAAATGTCAGAAGACCATCTGAATTTATGACCCCAAGTCCAAATCACTCTTTTTTCCCCTCAGGATATTGTCTTCAGAAAAAATCTGGGCTATGAGACTGGTGGTTGGAAATGAAAGTCTGAAAGTCTGCATGTCAATTTTACACCCTAGTCTCGTTTTCTTATATCTACTGATGTTGTCTGCTTCTTTCTTAACCCCACTTTTCTTTTCTTTTTTTTTCTTTTAAAGAGAAAAGAAGACAAGTAAATGAGGCTGTAGTAAACATTTGAAGTCCACCCTAACTATTAGATAGGTTCTTTGATAGGGTACAGTCTCCAAGGGATCAGTGAACAAGAACTCATAAGGGCTATAGTTAGGCTTCATATTGCTATATTAGCAGATGGAAAATGGGTGGCTTCTTCAGAGTAGACTTTTTTGTTGTTGTTGTTAGTTGTGAAGTCGTGTCCGACCCATCGTGACCCCATGGACAACGTTCCTCCAGGCCTTCCTGTCCTCTACCATCCTCTGGAGTCCATTTAAGCTCACGCCGACTGCTTCGGTGACTCCATTCAGCCACCTCGTTCTCTGTCGTCCCCTTCTTCTTTTGCCTTCAGTCTTTCCCAGCATTAGGCTCTTCTCCAGTGAGCCCTTCCTTCTCATTAAGTGGCCAAAGTATTTCAGTTTCATCTTCAGGCCTTCTAAAGAGCAGTCAGGGTTGATCTCCTCTAGGACTGACCGGTTTGATCACCTTGCAGGCCAAGGGACTCTATGCACTGTCAATACCAGTTAAAATTCAGCAACTTCCATATGAAAGAAGCAGTGTCAAGATTCTTCTTCCAAAGAGTCACATAGACTGCATAGAATCAAGGAAGCATGGGTGAAGAATCAGAATTGTTAGCTAGGTAGCCCCCTTCTTCTAACAGGATTCAAAACTTCTCTGAACCATAGAGGGGGAACTTTGGGCCAGTTGGTTGATAAATACCACTGGCTTGCAGGCAACAACTTATGGAACCACAAAATAGACCAAGTCATATAAAAGGAAGAGGCTAATGTGCTCTAGAAGTTTAGAATTCAGGCAGCATCTGCCACACCACACCCCAGACCTAACAATTGTTGATAAGAAAGACAGTCTGGATAGTAGACATTGCAGTACTTAAATACAACAGAAGAGAAGAGAAAGAACTGGGGAAAAATCACAAAATACAAAGACCTGCAAATAGAAATAGAATGACTGGGGCAAAACAAAATATCAATTGTGATAGGAGCCTTGGGTGCAATCCCAAAGCATCTGAAGCATCTGAACACATGACACCATCAACATTGACAAAATCCCCAAAGGTAGTTTTGCTTAAAGCAGATTAAATCCTGAGGTGATACCTTTAACACCTTCAAAGAATAACATCTGCCTATCCCAGGTCCTTTGATAGGTGGACAAAAATGCCAAATCCAGTCTAAACATCTGTTAATAATCTTAAATAGAGCCAATGCCCTTAACAATCTGTGTGAGGTAACTTTGAAGGTGAATCTGAATACCGTTTGAGGGTGGATCTGTTTGAATGGTTGTGTAAAAATTCGATCTCCCGATGTCACTACACGTCACTCATCCCCGTGAAACCTTTTGTTTATGCGTTGCATACTTCTACTATTTCTACTACTTCTTTTCACTGTAGTACGTAGTAAATATATGAAATAATACGATCCCTTTTTAACAAGACTCGGTCTTATTTTACTTGCAGACAAAGATACTGCTTAGATGATGATTTAATCTAAACAAAAGCAAAAAACCCACACAGGATGTCCTCTGCAGTTTGGAGAGGGTTTTGCATTGCTTAGTAGACAAATTATAAATCATTTTATGGAATCGGCAAGAAAGCTTGCTTTCTGCTTGCGTTTTTCATTGTGTGAGACTGTATTTTTGTCTTCCTCACCGTGAGGTGCTAGGCAGATGATCTTGCAAAGACCATTTCCTTGATCCTTCTTTTTGTGATTCTCAAAGAAAACTTGGCATCTAACAAGATGAAGAGGGGAGGGGAAGGGAAGGGAAGGGAGAGAATGCTAGCACACACTGCTGTCGTCCAAGTGCATCAAATGTAGACTTGGGTCTATTATGTTTTCCGCTAGAGTGGATTTTGAACATAGGCCTCCTGAGGGATATATTCAAGGACATGCTCTGAACTATCTACTATAGAATTTTTATAACCAAGGGGTTTCACGGGAAAATAGCATCTGTGTTGACCAGGGGAGCCTATTATTAGTAGCTTGACTCCTTAGTCCCTTGAGAATGCTAAGTCTCAAAACCATTATAAACTAGCTCTGAAATGTCTTTATGCCAGTCTGTGTACCTGTGAAGTTATTGAATTTTAATATTTTGGGTTTCAAATTTATTGGAGTATGTAGGTTATCTTGGGTGGCTGTGGATCATTTGCATTTTGGAATGTATGAATAGGCTTCTTAGAAAGTAGCAGCCTTGGAAAAACAGCACCCACTGGAAGTTTTTAAGAAGAGGTTGGATAACCATTTGTCTGAAGTGGTGTAGGGTTTCCTACCTAAGCAGGGGGTTGGACTAGAAGATCTCCAAGGACCCTTCCAACTCTGTTATTCTATTCTATCTTCTAGCTGGGCCCTTCATAAAATGTCATTGTAGATGGAGCCTGTGACAAAATAGCAGGTGACCAAGGTTGAAGATGAAGGACATTCCTTTCTCAGAGAGTCAAGGATGCATTGCCCTGGCACCTGGAGTCGGATGACTGGGAGGTGTCTTCAGTTTGGATGGTGGATGATTGGACCATGTGATGGACATGAGGGTGCTGAGCAGGGACTTGGACTTTCCTTTGGGTGGGGAACACCTGGAAACTTTCAGATTCAGGTTTTCCCAGATGTGCCAATATGACATCTTCAATAAAAAGGAACTTTGAGGAACCTCAAGCCTTGGAGTTTTCTTTCGTTTGTGGTGTTACTTGGAACCCTGACAGTTTGTTTGCTTGGCATCAAGATTCTGGTATGTTTTATTTTGCATTAAACATGAAAACAATTGCTATCAGGTGTTAAATGGTGTCCTGGGTAAATATTGCAGAATTCTGCATGATTTCATGTGGCTCTGGAATGACACTGTCAGTTGCTGTACAAGCCCTTGAAATGGCAAACTTCCCACATCCCAAATGACTTGAGGATTCCTCTTGTCCTTGGAGACACTATTTTAAGCTACGCAATCGGTGGACTCATTACATGGCCTAAAAATAAAGCAAGATTAATAAACACCTCAAGAGGCTTTATGCTCAGTATGCCTCCTCTGGTTGGCCAGATGTGTAAGGACATTTGCACAAAAGTTCGAGCGGAGTCCAAGCTCCAAATCCTTATGAATGTCATATTGGCACATCTGGGAAAACCCGAATCTGAAAGCCTCCAGGTTTTCCCCACCCTTCCAGGTTTTCTGTCCATCCTTGCCCATCCATTAAATCAGCAATAGGTCAGGTTGGTAGTTCAGTTTCAAGTACCATCAGTCTTCATCAAGAATGGAACCACACTCAGAAAACGAGAAGAGGCCCGTACCTTTGTAACTGTCGTATTTTTCGGAGTATAAAACATTCCGGATTATAAGACACACCTACCTTTTTTGGTGAGGAAAGCAAGAAAAAGAAATCTGCCTCTGCCTCCCAGCAATTTTGCCTCCTTGCAGCAAACAGCAAACAGCCTGCTTTACTTTCATTTTCATTTTCAGCATAGCTTGATTAGCACAAGAAAAAAAAAATCTGCTCCAGCAATTTACCTCCTTGCAGCAAGCAGCAGAGGCCCGCGCAGCAATAGGCAATGGCAATCCCTGCAGCCTGAAACAGCTTAGAGTCAGGAAACCGATCCAACCGACAATCAACTTGTGCTAATTAGGCTGTGCTGAAGCTGAAATGGGTTGTTTCTTCTTGCTGCTTGCTGCAAGGAGGTAAATTTTTGGGAGGCAGAGGCCAAAGGGTGGGGGCCAGTGGGTGGAAGGGGCTACATTTGGTGTATAAGACACACCCAAATTTTCACCCCCTTTTGGGGGGGAAGTGTGTCTTATACTCCAAAAAATACGGTACTTGTTTTAATTCCTTTTTGTGTCAGCCTGTCAAGTTTCCGAAAGATGCCCTAATTAATTCATGAGCCATGATCCAAACTTCAAAGGAAATATAGTCATTTATCAGGAGCAACATTCCGGCAATACTCGGATGCAATTAGGACTGATCCCACGTAGATTTACGTTCCCCTATGACCCTGTCTCTCCCCTCCTCTCTGGCCATGTCATAAATCACATTCTCCAATTAACCACTTTGGCTGGCTGTGAAACCTAACACCCTCCTTCTGATTGCGGTCAGAAAGAATGTATGGAATTCACTTCAGTTCTCCTTCCCTCCTGCTCATGGCAACTTGAAAGCTTTGCAAGTTGACATTGCCTAGGTAAAAATAGAAGCAATTCTGCTGAATTTCTACAAACTGAGGATGGAGGAGAAGCATACTTTATCAGAGTATGGCCATTCTCATCCTCCCCCCCCCCTTGATCTCTGAGAGTCTTAACCTGGGTTCTGTGCTTATCTAAAATTCATCCCCCCTTTGGGTTGTAGAAAAAGCTGCCTCAGACCCCCCCTCCTCAGACCCTCCTGAATGACAGTGTTAATTGCCATTGAGTGTAACAGAATATGAATAGCACAGCTATTTGACACCATGTTAATGGTTCTAACTTCTCCTGGCAGGTTGGGGTGTGTTAAGCTGGAAGGAGAAAAGGGTGAGGGAGAAGGTAAGAATCCTGGTGATTCTCTTGGAGAAGATTAAAAATGCCAGTATGTCTTTCTAGATATAGTTGTGTGGGTTGCCATTGGTATGAAGGTTTGTTAAAATGGAAAGGGACAGTGGATTTTGCCAACTGCAGAAGCAATGTTAAAGTACAGTTACTGATTTGTAACCATACAACATCAAAAAAAAAAGAAAACAGCTATTTGACACCTCGTTTGTGGCACTGGAAAAGTGATTTATGACTGTTTTTCACACTTATGACCATTGAAGTGCAGTTTGTGATCCCTTTTTGCAATCTCCTTACAAGCAAATCCAATGGAGAAGCCAGATTCATTTAATAACCATGTTACTAACACAAGTCCTGCAGTGTTTTACTTAAAAACTGAGGCAAGAAAAGTTGTAAAATGCTGCAAAACTCACTTAACAAATGTCTCCTTTAACCACATAAATTTTTGGCTCGATTGTAGTCATAAATTGAGAACTGTCTGTATATGTTGTCTCCCATCCAAGTATTCTCCAAGTCTATCCCTGCTTAGCTTTTCAAGAGGACCACTTATCTAGATGCTGCCACTTATTTATATCCCAGCGAAAGACTAACTGTCAAATTCTTGGCGGAGGAGCAGTAGACAATGCCAGTCTTCCCTTCCTTTGAGTGTACCTTTAATTACTGTTCTTGAGGAGGGTGTCCAGGATCCCACCCTAGCTAAAATTAGGGAAATGTTAAAACAGGACTTGTGGGTTTCATTGTAAATTTCACATGCTCCTTGTTTGTTATTGTGCAAATGAACTGTCAAGTGTCAATCTAAATTTTTAATTACACAAGTGGAATGCTGCTAAACAATTCAGAGAAACTATGAAGGTAAGACAACAGAGAAAAAAACATTAAAAAATGCATGCACATAAGGGAATAAATATGTCTGCAAACATAGGGAAACTATTTTTAATTAATAGTATGGAAGGATACACCATTTAAAGGTTGAATTTATCTCTATATTTGTACCCTTACATTACCCTTCCTTCCTTCCTTCTTTCCTTGTACCCCTACAGTACCCTTCCTTCCTTCCTTCCTTCTTTCCTTCCTTCCTTCCTTCTTTCCCTCCCTCCCTCCCTCCCTCCCTCCCTCCCTCCCTCCTTCCTTCCTTCCTTCCTTCCTTCCTTCCTTCCTTCCTTCCTTCCTTCCTTCCTGGTATTTAATCAACAGCAACCTTAGTCAAATGGAGAAAAAAATGTTAATCAGGTTCATTGATTATTTTCATAATTAATAGGAAGAAAGGGGAAAGCTAGATTTGAAATAATATGTTTGAGGTCATTCGTTCTTTAAACTCCCCATCTTTGGGATAAGATATGGGTAGCTTGGTCAGTTAAATGACCGGTCCGATTGTGAGTGACGAGGAAAATGCAGAGGTTTATATATGGATTAGCACATTGATAGGTCCTGAGTAGCAAAAGACGATGAGTAATTGCCTGACAGAGAAGCACTCCATTCAGCTTGGTCCCTGAAATTAATTTCCTTCTCCGGACTGGCAGAAAGCAGCTGCGGAATTTCAGCTCAATACTCAAATTAACTAGGAGTCTAAATTATTTCTCTGCGCACACACAGGCAGAGTATTCAAGAAGCAAGTTACCAAATTGATCTAGATTTTTATAGAGTGGACGGAAGGACTATTTCTCCCCTCCCCTCCTTAAATTGGAGAGTTAAAGCCAACACAGGAACAAGTAAGTCTTGCAGCTGAAGTTCTCTTCAAAATAAGAAAAGGAGATGAATGGATGGTTTTTGGATTCAAAGATTATAAGGGGTCCAAAGAGGATGGAGGTGGGGGGCAATAAGATGATCGTTACTCAATAGACAGAAAGGCAAAAGGCATATAAAGGTAAAGGTTCTCCTCGCACATATGTGCTAGTCGTTCCTGACTCTAGGGGGCGGTGCTCATCTCCGTTTCAAAGCCGAAGAGCCAGGGCTGTCTGAAGACATCTCCGTGATCATGTGGCCGGCATGACTCAATGCCAAAGGCACATGGAACGCTGCTACGTTCCCACCAAAGGTGGTCCCTATATTTCTACTTGCATTTTTTACGTGATTTTGAATTAATCACTCCAAAATAGCAAAGGACAGAAAGAAAAAAAAGGGTATGTATGTATGTATGTATGTATGTATGTATGTATGTATGTGAAAGTTGGACCATAAGAAAGGCTGAGCGCCAAAGAATTGAGGTGAACTATGGTGCTTGAGAAGACTCCTGTGAGTCCCTTGGACTGTAAGGCGATCAAATCAGTCAGTCCTAGAGGAGATCAACCCTGACTGCTCTTTAGAAGGCCAGATCCTGAAGATGAAACTCAAATACTTTGGCTACCTAATGAGAAGGAAGGACTCACTGGAGAAGAGCTTAATGCTGGGAAAGATTGAGGGCAAAAGATGAAAGGGATGACAGAGAATGAGGTGGCTGGATGGAGTCACTGAAGTAGTAGGTGTGAGCTTAAATGGATTCCAGAGGATGGTAGAGGACAGGAAGGCCTGGAGGAACGTTGTCCATGGGGTCCTTCCTCCTAGCTTGCTTATCAGTGGGGGATGATGTTAGCCTGTCAACCATTGCAATTTGCTGCCTTGTCCGTGACCTCGTGGTCGGCCAGGTTAGTTTCTCATTAATCCAGACAGCCCTGCTGGGTTGCTCTGTGTTTGGTCAGGACCAACTATGCCTTCACAGGCTGAGTCTGCATTGCTCAGAGGTGGGGGGGTGGGTGCCTTTGGTCTCTACTCACTGATGGAAAGCCGTCTCTGCTCATCCTGCAGGATCTTTCCTGGTGTCTCAAAGCCTAGTAGGCCAGGCTCGATACACCTGTTGATGGAATTATTTTTGGAGAACCAGGCTTCTTTTAGTAGGCGTCCTCCTTTAGTCCTATCATGGGCAATAATCCATGTTTGACGACAGCAAAAACAACACAGCTGATTACAAGTGGGAGACGGCTGGAAGGGCCTATTACACACGCAAGGACCAAATTGATTAATGGCATATAAAGGCAGAGATCTCTGTAATGGTAGTTTAATACTCTGACAATGTCAGCAGATGGCTGACAAAAGCTTAGTAAAATAAAAAATTTAATTATTTTAAAATTTTAAAATTTTAAGTTCCGGAGCTCACAGGATGTCTGTTTCTTTCTTCGTATGTATGTATGTGTGTGTATGTGTGTGTATGTATGTATGTATGTATGTATGTATGTATCTATCTATCTATCTATCTATCTATCTATCTATCTATCTATCTATGTATACTTTAAACCAATACTATTAAACCAATACTATTTTGCAGCAGCTTGAACATTTCCATTTTAATTTCAAGGCTTTTTGAAAGGATTCCATATAGAGTAATCTCTCTCTCTCTCTCTCTCTCTCTCTCTCTCTCTCTCTCTCTCTCTCTCTCTCTCTCTTCCCTCCCTTATGGAAACAAAGTATGATTTGTTTTCAAATAAATAATTATGGCTGTCATTTTATTAAAATAAAATTTGGGCTGCAATCCCATGCACAATTATTGGCAAAGAAGTCATTCTCCTTAATTGGAATGGCATTGCTGAGCAAGGGCACTGAAGATGAATCAGTTTATCGTTGACACCTTAATTGAACAGTCATTTAAAATCTGCACAATTGTATGCAGGGGACAAAAAAAAAATGTTTTAAAGGCTATTGCGAAGCATAACATCCAATCACCTTCTTCTTCTTTGATAAGAAAATATGGCTTGGTGATGGACTGTCCAGGTTGTCCTCGACTTACAACCACAATGGAGCCCAACACTTTTTTTTCTAAGCCAGTGAGTTTTGCCCCATTTTATGACCTTTCTTGCCATAGTTGCTAAGTGAATCTCTGCAGTTGTTGAGTTGGTAACACAGTTGTTAAGTGAATCTGGCTTCCCTATTGACTTTGCCGGTCAGAAGGTCGCGAAAGGCAATCACATGATCCCAGGACACTTGCAACCGTCATAAATCCATGCAAGTGGCCAAGCATCTGAATTTTGATCACATGACTACGGGACTGCTACAATGGTCGTAAGTGTGAAAAACAATCATAAATCATTTTTTTTTCAGTGCCCCAACGTTGCTTTTTCAATAGGCAATTAAAAGAAGGCAAAGGACCAGCTGTGTCTGCAAGGAGTATAAATTCTTCCATTCCCCACCATCCAGTCAGAGCTGAAGAAGCTTCTCGGATGAGAAGTGAAACGTCTTCCAAGAAAAAACAGAAAGTCCAGTTGCCTCTTGAAAAAAGCATCTTTGGGGACAACCATGATCTGGATGACTGAGAATCTCCATAGACATTTTTTTTTCAGTGCCATTGTAAATTTGAACTAAATGAATAACTGTAAATTGGGGACTACCTGTATATTTCAGATACAAAATGGTACTCTTCAATGGCTCAAAATATGATGGGCTGATTAACATTATAGAGTTCCTTCCTCTCAAGGCTGTAGGATTTTATCTCTGTATATCTCTGTGCCACCTCTGACATCCATAATTCTCCTGAAGGGAAACTGCCTCTCCAACCTTTCAGAAACCTTTAGATTGTCGGCGAACCTTTTCGGCGAACCTTTTCGGCACTGAGTGCCAAAATGGGAGCGCTCGTGTGTGCAGGGGAGCGCTGGAAACCGGAACAGCAGTTCCCCAGCACGCATGCACAGGTCTTCCAGTTTTTGGCAGGCATGCACGTGTGAAGACCAGGTGGCTGGTGTGCATGTGTGTGACAGAAACCAGAAGCTCAGCTTCCCAGCGCGTGCATGCATGCCAGGGAGCTGTTCTTCTGGTTTCTGGTGCTCCCGTGCACTGAAGACCAACTGGGCCAGAACCCAGAAGACCAGTGGGTGATGGCTGCCGTGCTTGGAGAGATGGCTCTGCATGCCACTTCTGGCACACGTGCCATAGGTTTTGTTGTCCGCCAGCAGGAGGCTGGGGAGGAACATCGGCCAGTCCTGGAGTCTGGGGAAGGCTCGGATGAGGGCTCTGCATCAGAGGCGTCCAGAGTCGGACCTCAGCGAGGCAGAGGAACAGGCGGAACCTGTTCCCAGTGTGCGCATGCGCAGAGCTGCCAGAAGGCAAGAACAGCTAAAACAAAAGGGACAACTCGGGAGTAGGGCTGGGAGATGATTGGCCCCTCCCATAAGACTTAAAAGAGGAACAAAGGCACGTGGGCTTTTGCAGGAAGCAACATTTGTTCATTCTGTTCAGATTAAAGCCTGAAGCTCTGTTTGATTCTGGACTCCGTGTGGCTTTGCCAATTAGGTCTTTGGCAGAGTGTCAAGGGAGATAAAGGTGGGTGATAATCCCGAAGGACTTCTCCCGAAAGACTCTTTATAACTAATTGGGACTCATCTGTGAATGAACAGAATTCACAGCTGTTGCAATAAAAGAGGTTTTTGGGACTACTTGTGTGTTTTAAGGACTCAGGAAGCCTAGGTCAGAACAATAGGTTCACCATCATTGGTATAGAACATCAACGTGTACTAACATGTATGTAGTGCAGGCTTTTCTTGATGGAGTGCAAGTTTAATGACTGGATATCAGTGGTGAAGACAGAGACATAGACGTTAGCCCTACATCTCTTTTCTGTATGGTTATTCTTCTAATCAAACTCATGTTTATGGGGTCAGAATATATCAGGGATTGACCTCTACAACAATGTGTGGTTTCCTTCTGAAACACACAAGATTGCATTGCTGGCAAAACTGTGGAATGTCATCCGTTGCATTTTGGGATTGAAGACTATGAAAAAGAATGGGCGTGTAAGATCATTTAGAGCTGAAGTGTTCTTGTTCACACTGATAATCTCTGGGATGCTTCCATAATTTGTGAACAAATTGGATATTGTCGCGGGAAGAACTCTTAGGAGGAGCCTGAAACCCACAGAGAGCGCGTCCCCGGGTGGTGGATTGGGGGCCCCTACTGGCTATTATGCTGTAATGGTGGGCTGGAGGGAATCAATAATCGGATATTGTAGGGGGGAGAAATTTCGGACATGTGATGCGACACCCAGAAAAATACGGCATACTTCACTTAATCCTCCAAGGAAAGATTGAAGGTCCAGGCAGAAGAAGAACATCATGGCTTCAAAATCTAAGGGACTGGTTTGGACAAAACTCAGCAGCTCTTTTTCGTGCGGCTGCTGATAAAAATAGAATCGCCAACATGATCACCAACGCGCAATGACGGATACGGCACAAGAAGAAGAAGGAGGAGGAGGAAGAAGGAATAACCTTGAGGAACAGGAGGAAAAGCCACAATCAAGACAACAGTCAGATAAAAGAAACCCAAGTCCAGGGCATAAATGTAATTTGAGAAAGTGCATCAGTCATGACTCTCTCTAGCCTTCAGGAAGATAGAGGGAAAGAAGGAGAAAGCATATTGAGACTGCAGGATTCTGTTACATCACCTTATAAAAGTAGATTGCATATCTTTGGTTTCCAATTTTGATTTTCCTGGGCAGGCAGACGCTGGGGGACTAGGTAGCAGCTGCTCCTATGAAAAAACACGGTCCATTCTCGATGTATGCAATAGTGAGCTTAGACAGACATACTCCAATTAATCTTTTTGTACTCCTCTGTTTTTAGAGGACAGATGCATAATTCCAGCTGGCATCATTTCAGGATAACTGCTTTTTCTTCTCTTGCACAAAGGAGGGAATTGCCTTTTCTTTGAGGGTGTTTAAAGGTTTTGGGTGTCCTTGCATTTGGGACTGATCTACGGATCAATTAATGGCAAGTTGCTTTAAAAGAAAAAAAAAAGTCCAAAAGCAATTTTCAATACGTTGTGCAACTACATACTACTGAATTTCTCATTCCTGTAGCTTTTAAATGGGTGAAACAGTGCATCAATTTTTGAACCAAGGTATGTCAGATGGGCTAACTTATAGAATGTGTCCAAACTCTGGAACCCATGAATCCTGTGACATCAAATTTGGTATAAAATTCCCTTAAAACATAATACAAAATGTCACAAAACATTTCCTGTGCTGTACAGTGTCAGGGTTCCAAGTAACACCCCCAACGAAAGAAAACTCCGAGGCTTGGGTTTCCTCAAAGTTACTTTTTATTAGAGATGTCATATTGTCACATCTGGGAAAACCCGAATCTGAAAGTTTCCAGGTTTTCCCCACCCAAGTGAAAGTTCAAGTCCCTGTTCAGAACCCTCATGTCCATCACATGGTCCAATCATCCACCATCCAAACTGAAGACACCTCCCAGTCATCCGACTCCAGGTGCCAGGGCAATGCGTCCTTGACTCTCTGAGAAAGGAATGTTATTTTGACTACATAACATTTACACTCTATGCAATCCCCCCTCCCATTTTCCCACAGAAGAAGATGTGGCAGGCCTGAAGGCCCAAATGTAAAAGATGGCTTCCAGGTTTGACATACAGTTCAACTTGGACTGTTTTCAAAGTAGATACGTGTTTTGAATGTATCCCAACTTTTCCAGTGAAGACACTGCCTTAGAAGTTCATTCATGGTTGAAGATATTAAGGAATTCGGATAAGGAAATAGGGACTTGTCTAGGCTGTCTCTGAGAGTCAAGAGGTGATTGAACAGAAGAATTTAAAAAAAAATATGGATAAGTCATTTAATACTTTTCCTGGATTTACTTTTCCTTTCCTGTCTGCCAGTTCAGATGTAAAAGTGCTGTATTCTGAAATTTCACAGATTAAAATGAAAACTTCTCTGCATTCTAGCATCTCTCTTCTTAAAATAGGGTCTGCTGGCATGAACTTTCCTCCAATTATTTGTCAATGTATTTTTATATCATCAGGCTCACAATGTTTTGCACTTGGGCATGCTAGTAAACTGAACAGCTATAAAACTACTTATATCAAAACAACAACACTCAAAGCTCTTGAAAGAATTATGGGATCAAAATGTAATGAATTAATCAATTGACACTATTGAAGTGAGTAGATAAGTTAACATTCGTAAGATGAGCCAGCTGGGAAGAAGAATTTCTGCTATTAAGGTTAGGACAGTTGAGTGAAATTAGAGGCGATAATACAGGTAGTCCTTGACTTAGAACAGTTCATTTAGTGACCATTCAACAGCACTGAAGAGTGATTTATGACAGGGATGGGCAACTGTGGCCCTTTTACAACCTGTGGACTTCAACTCCCAGAATTTTTGAGACAGGTCTCAGGAATTCTGGGAGTTGAAGTCCACAGGTTGTAAAAAGGCCACAGTTGCCCATCCCTGATTTATGACCATTTTTCACACTTACAACCATTGGGGCATCCCCAATGGTCACATGATCAAAATTCAAATGCTATTCTGTTCTGGATTTCAGGGTATTCTCGGCTGTCATGTTATAGACTGAGAAATAAGGCATAAAATCAAACAACTTTTAATTGGGGGAAAAAAATTGAGAAACCTTTTTAATAATGAAGATTCAGTAGCTTGATAGAGGAATGAAGAAAACACAGAGGAACAGATAATTTTCTTTTATTTGCAACTCTAAATTTCATCCCCCACATACTTTCTTCTGTTATTCAGAATAAGTGATTACCTTGGAGATAATAAAACATTTCATTTTTTCCAAGCTTTTATGTTCCCCAAATTCTATTAAAATTTAGCAATAGATCAATAAAGCAACCCATATACATTAGCAGATATGTTCCTTACCTTATATAGAAGTAGGAATATAGTATGAATAGTCCGTATCATCTCCCTGTTCCTTAGAAATATGTCATAAATTTATTTGACATGATAAAGGTCTCTTGATATATCACAAACTATTCTAAAAATACGAGTTCCAGGTATATTAGTAAAGAAAGAAGCAGACATACTGCGAACTGCGGAACTTAAAATTTTAAAATTTTAAAAGAATTAAAATGTTATTTTACTAAGCTTTCGTCAGCCATCTGCTGACATCGTCAGAGTATTAAACTACCCTATACAATGTGTGTGTGTATATATATATACACACATTTCTTAGAATTCCATCCAAGTTGGAAGTTTTAAGCATGCTCCAAGAACCTCTTTTGAGCTATTTACTTGGTTGGAAACATTTCCTGCCCAAACGCTTTTTCTTGACAGGAAGTAAACATAAAAATAATCTTTAATCCCTTGTCTGGTCTATTACCATTAAGAATTGATGCCCTTTAATTTTGTGGGATTTTAACTACAAAATGGAATGGCTAAGTACTGATAATTGGGTTTGGAATTACACGGTCATTTATATCTACTGAAATGCAGGAGGCTGGGAAGGTGACATTAATTATTTAACATTTCCTGGCTGTGGGTCCCATTTATAGAATTTACTGATATGTTCTGCTGCAAACAATTATCACCAAGTGAGAGTAAACAAATTGGGCACGCGATGGCTTCTTTGGTACATTTGTGCCTTTTTATTTAGACATGCCTGATTCAATTTACACTGTGGTTTAATGCAATCCAATTATTTTCACATTCCTTTCTCGCATGTATTAATTTTGTAAATCTTTCTAGCACATATATTTGTATTTATAATCCAAGAGCACTCAAATTTATAAAACTTGGTTAATAATAGGAAAGAAAACCTCATGATTTAAAAACCTTATTGTTGTGGTCTGCCAGCAGCCTGCAGAGCTGGCAGCAGTCAGACAGTGAGGAGGCTGGGGAGGAACATTGGCCAGTCCTAGAGTCTGGGGAAGGCCCGGACGAGGGCTCTGCATCGGAGGCAGAGAAAGGGCCAACTGGGAGGTACGTGCTGCCTCCAGAGCCGGACCTCAGTGAGGCAGAGGAACAGGGGCAGCCTGTTCCCAGTGCGCGCATGCGCAGAGCAGCCAGAAGGCAAGAACAGTTAAAACAAAAATGACGACTCGGGAGTAGGGATTGGAAATGATTGGCCCCTCCTATAAGACTTAAAAGAGGAGCAAAGGCATGTGGGCCTTTGCAGGAAGCAACGTTGTTAATTCTGTGCAGTTTAAAGTCTGAAGCTCTGTTTGATTCTGGACTCCATGTGGCTTTGCCAATTAGGTCTTTGGCAGCGTGTCAAGGGAGATAAAGGTGGGTGATTATCAGCCTTATCCCGAAGGACTATTTACAACTATTTGGGACTCATCTGTGAATGAACAGAATTCACAGCTATTAAAATAAAACAGGTTTTTGGGACTATTCGGGTGTTTTACTGACTCAGGAAGCCTAGGTCGGAACATTTATCTTCCTTCTCTCTCTGTTCTTCTCTTTTTTGAACTGTCCTAAAATATCATCCTTGATGGAGTGAAGAGTTGATTTCTTTTAACATTAGGAACCATCCTTATAGCTTGCAATATGTCTCTTATTAATAAACATCCCATAATTCCATAATATTATAAAAAATAATACAGGTAACTCTCATTTAACCACTGCCTTGTTTAGTGACCATTCAAAGTTGCCACAGCACTGAAAAAGTAAGTTTTTGACTGGTCCTAGAATTTGTGGCTGTTTCAGCATCCCCACAGTTTTGGGATCACAATTTGTACATTTGGCAACTGGTGCTCATTCACAACAGTCTTCAGTATCCTGAGGTCACATGATATCAATTTGCAAGCTTCACTGCCAACTTCCAACAAGCAAAGCCAATGGAAAAACCAACAGTAATTTGCAAGTCACAATTACATTTACATGATTGTGAAACTGTTAAGTGAAACCCACAGTGATTCGCTTATCAACTGCAGCAGAGTAGTTGTCCAGTCATATGTCCAGCATGGTCATGTGACACTTCCCTTTATGACTATGGCCAACTTGCTCTGGCCAACTCACCATGGCCAACTCATTGCAGCCAACTCATTACAGCCAACACACCGTAGGACAACTCGCCATACCAACTCGCCACGGGACAACTTGCTGCAGGACAATGTAACAATTCTATTTAATTATTTAAAAATAAATTTAAAAATATTTTAATTTTTGACATTAACATTTTATTCTGTCCCACCTTTTGCATCCTTTTGCTCTGCCCCAGCTCAGAATTTCCGAGGATATTGACACACACCAACGGTCCTTATCAAATTTATTAAGTAGCAAGAATAAACAAGACCGGCAAAGATTGGCAACCAGCCCAGAAAACAAGATATGATAAACCAAAATACTCTGATAATAATACCAGTTGTTTCCAGCAAAAACGCACTAGCTGTGTGCGACTTAAATAGGCTAAGGGAGTGGCCAATTATCCTCAAGCCCTACTCTCGAGTAGACCTCCTCCTCCTGAGTAACCACTCCTGCCTTTTGGCAGCCCTGCGTGCTCGAGCATTGAGGAGAGGCTCCTCCACTTCGCTCTCTCCACTTGAAGGAGCCTCTGGAGGTTCTGAAGGCCCTGCCTCTGGCACCACATCCTCTTCAGCCTCCTCGCTGTCCGACACGAACGCCAGCTGTGCAGGCTGCTGGCACAACAGCACACCAGCCTCCTCGTTGTCAGGATCAGCCACGATCCGCGCAGTCCACTGGCAGGCCACAACACCTTTCTTTTCCACCATTTCTTTGATATTAGTGTAACTCTTGTCCTGTAGCAAGATGGCTTTGGCAACTTATCCGTGGTGAGTTGTCTGGGGCAAATTGATCATGGCCAGTTGGCTGTGGCGAATTGTCATAGACCCGAAGACCATACCCACCCTCCAGATAAACTGTTGCAAATGTTAGATTTGCAAAACAAGTGTTCCAAGAGTTTTGTCTCAAAGGTGGAGGAACAAAATATCCAAGTTGAGTCCCAGCATGTTTGTATGACGGCGCTGTTTATCTCATACTGTAGCACTCTTTCACACAACAAGCTGGATTCACATAGCTTAACATTCCTTAAAACCATTTAGTAAAACCCAAAAGTTCATGTTCAAACAAATAGATCCATCTTTTAGCTCAAGGTGATGGCTAAACTGCTTAATATAACACACAGGGACAATAGCAAGGTTCTCACAGCATAGTGAACCACAAATTATGAAATCCCATTTTTGCCCAGTCTGGTATGCTCTATGAACCTTGCCATTTAGTTAAATTTGGTCCCTGTAGCTTCGTTGTTCATGCTTTTTTTTTAAAAAAAAATTATTTGATTTATATGCCGCCCTTCTCCAGAGACTCAGGGCGGCTTACAATGTGCTCAGCAATGCTTAGTGCTAAGGAAGATATTTCAAGTCTAGATTGTAAAAGGGAGATATCATATTGGCTTTATTCAAGAAAAGAGCATTCTTACAATTGTTCATTTCAACCCACAATTCTGAAACCCATTGTTTTAAGTAGAAGCCAGAAAGAGGAATACTCAGTTGCCTTAGCTTGACATTGGTTGTAATGGCTAATACTGCTTCAGTAATAAAATGTATGCAAAACACAAGAGTGGCATTCATCTTATTTATGATAGATTTTAAAGGCTTCCTAATTGGCTTAATTGTGATTAGTTTATTCTAAATATTTATAAATCAGCTGAAAATTAATTGAAGCATATTGATGCAGTGATGAGGGTTGGGGGATGATATGGAACAGCAATCACAGTTCATTAGTAAATCTCTACCCAATAGCCAAAGTATCACCTTACATCTCTGGGTAGCTAAGTTAGTGCAAAATACACTCAGATGAATGGGTTGGGATCTGTTTCAGCAAGTACTTCTAAGTCTATAAAAAGGAATAGAGAGTGATTAAGGACAAGTAGGGCCATGCGGTGGCTCAGTGGCTAAGATGCTGAGCTTGTCGATCGAAAGGTCGGCAGTTCAGCGGTTCGAATCCCTAGTGCTGCATAACGGGGCGAGTTCCCATTACTTGTCCCAGCTTCTGCCAACCTAGCAGTTCGAAAGCACGTAAAAAATGCAAGTAGAAAATAGGGACCACCTTTGGTGGGACGGTAACAGCATTCCGTGTGCCTTTAGCGTTGAATCATGCTGGTCACATGACCATGGAATTGTCATCAGACAGTGCTGGCTCTTTGTCTTAGAAACGGAGATGAGCACCGCCCCCTATTGTCGGGAACAACTAGAATGTGCGTGCGAGGGGAACCTTTATCTTTAAGGATAAATAGGAGGAAGTTCGTTTTTGTGCATCTACTGGCAAACTATAGGATTTACCCAAAAGTGCTTTTTCAACTGGACTTTCTGGTTTTTCCTTAAAGACATTTCGCTTCTCATCCAAAAAGATTTTCAGCTCTTGGATGAGAGCTGAAGAAGCTTCTTGGATGAGAAGCAAAACAACTTCAAACCAACAAACAAACCCAGAAAGTCCTAGTGAGATTCGATCTGCCCATCTGCTGGCAGCTCGTGATCAGCAGAAGTAGCCTGCAGTTGTTGTTGTTAGTTGCAAAGTCGTGCCCGACCTATCACGACCCCATGGACAACATTCGTCCAGGCCTTCCTGTTCTCTACTGTCCTCTGGAGTCCATTTAAGCTCACACCAACTTCTTCAGTGACTCCATCCAGCCACCTCATTCTCTGCCGTCCCCTTCTTCTTTTGCCCTCAATTGTTCCCAGCATTAGGCTCTTCTCCAGTGAGTCCTTCCTTCTCATTTGAGTATTTGGCCAAAGTATTTGAGTTTCATCTTCAGGATCTGGCCTTCTAAAGAGCTGGCAGGGTTGATCTCCTCTAGGACTGACCGGTTTGATCATCTTGCAGTCCAGGGGACTCACAGGAGTCTTCTCCAGCACCAGAGTTCAAAGGCCTCAATTCTTCGGCGCTCAGCCTTTCTTGTGGTCCAACTTTCACAGCCATACATTGCAACTGGGAAAACCATAGCTTGCAGTACTGCACTCTAACCCCTGCGCCACCGCGGCTCATCATGATATAATGATCAGTAATCTGAAACAGTAAGCATGTGGTGGGAAGGGATGAGAGCTAGAAAGATGTAGATACTTGACATTCTCTGCTTGAGAGGGGAAGCAGAAGAAACGAAAGACAATGGATGAAGTAGATAGACAAGGAGACAGTGTAGGAATGTCCTTGGAAGAGCCATAACTTACTACAAGTGGCAGATTGAGACAATGAACATTTGTTCATTCAGTCACCGGGGTTGAGGCCAATTTGATGGCACGTAACTAACTAACATCGCATGGGAGAAGGTGCTATGTTCTGCAGTGCAGTCATGAAAAAAAGTGTTGGCCCGGCTTTGATCATCGAGGATGCTCTAAGATATGCTTAACAAACCTCTTTGGAACTTGGCCAAATCCTCCACAATCAAATCACAGTGCATAGGAAATCCTTGCTCAATGATCCATCTCTATGTGATAAACGGTCTTCACGTACTCCTTGCTCTGTAAATTACATTATTAAGGAGAAGTCGTTTTGGTAATGCACTGATCTGCGCTTATTTCAATTTTGGAATCTCTTCCACCAGAAATTAAAAACCGGAGGAGGGGTAGGGGGGCAGAAATACCTTGAGTTCTTCAATAAATAATTAAAAAAATGGCAATATGTGCACACATGTGCGTGCTCACGCAGACACATGTAGAAGAAACACATTTGCAGCTGAGGGCCCCCGAAAGGTGCAGATCTGTGTAAATAACCGAACCTAAATAAATTAGTTTTTAAAATGGAATTCACTGAACATAAATAGTCACTTAAAAGTGTAACTGGAATTGACTGTGTCATGTATCAGCCTAACAGCCAGAGCCCTGGTTCAATACAATGAACTTGGGAAGGTTTTCTTAATGAAAGAACTGACGTTTTCTGTGCAGCTCCCGCATTCATCAGATTGCCGTAGTCTTCATTACACTACAAAAGGCTGCCAATGTGAATTGTTAGGATCATCCGTTAGGTGAGCTTGATAAGGACAGGAGATAAGCAAAGGCCCGAATAGCTTTTGGCTTCTTAACAAGCATATTCAGAAGCTACATTACTGTGATGACCTTTACCAATGCATTAGAATCCCTGGCTTGGACGATAATTGGGCTGTAGTAGGACTTTACTCCTCTTAGGCCTGCATTAAATTGTGCCAGCAATTTAATAAACTCCTCGCCTGCTCTGCTCTGCCCTGCACGCTTAGCGGTGTTATTACGGAAGGCCGTGATAGAATAATTTGGTTTTCTTTAAATAACGGTGGTCGGTATCAGAAAGAAGTGCACACTCCAACTATCAATTAGGGCTAATTAGATGGTTAAAAACTGCCCGGTTTCATGATGCTAATTTGCAAATGTGCCACATAAAGAGGGTTGTTGCTGCAGTGGCAAGAAAAACGAGATGAAAATGGAAGGTAAACCTGGAACTGCTGATTGGAGAGGTTAAGGACGGGATGGTCTAGTTCTGTGCAAGGGACAGAGAGCAGGGGTGAAACGCTACCGGTTTGCACCGGTTCGGGCAAACTGGTACTAATAAAAACTACCGGTTCAGGCGAATCGGTAGTAAAAAAAAATGCTACAATTTCGTCCAAATCGGTATTTCCGACGATCAGCTGTGCCGCGCGATTTATATTCGCTAGAAAGCAGGAAATCCTGCTTTCTAGCGAATCTAAATCGCGCGGCACAGCTGTTCCACCCCCTTGCTGTTCTACTTACCTTCTTAAGCCGCCTTTTTCCATGCTGTGCAGTAGTACTTGTGGTGCGCATGCACGGGCAGCATGAATTTAGTGCGCACAGCGCATGCGCGCACAGCGAACCAGTGGCAAACCTTGGAGGATTTCACCACTGGCAGAGAGGTTTGCCATTTCCACCTAAGATTTTGGTTTAGGAAGATAACAGATACAGGTACTCCTCAACGTATGACCGCAATAATTTGTTGCCAAGCGATGCAGTCATTAGGTTATATGGCTGCACCTGATTTTACACCCTTTTTGGCCATGATGGTTAAGAAAATCACCACATTTTGCTAAGCAAGACACTATGTGATGATGACTTTCAACTTTCCTACTGGCTTCCCCATTGAATTTGCTTGTTAAAAGCCAGGTGGGAGCATCACAAAATGGTAATCCTATGACTATGGGATGCTGAAATCATCATTAAGCGTGAGGACCAGTCATAAGTGCCTTTTTTTTCAACAATCTACCATATTTTTCGGAGTATAAGACACACTTACCCCCCCCCAAAGAGGGTGAAAATTTGGGTATGACTTATACACCAAATGTAGCCCCACCCACCCCACCGGCCCCCACCCTTTGGCCTCTGCCTCCCAACAATTTACCTCCTTGCAGCAAACAGCCCGTTTCAGCTTCAGTACAGCCTGATTAGCATCTCCTGACCCTCAGTTGTTTTAGGCTGCAGGGATTGCCATTGCGTATTGCCGCGCAGGCCTCCACTGTTTGCTGCAAGGAGGCAAATTGCTGGGAGGCAGATTTTTTTTCCCTTCTGCTAACCAGGCTGTGCTGAAAATGAAACTAAAACAGGCTGTTTGCTGTTTGCTGCAAGGAGGCAAATTGCTGGGAGGCAGAGGCAGATTTTTTTTTCGTGTTTTCCTCCCCAAAAAAGGTAGGTGCGTCTTATAGTCCGGAGCATCTTATATGCCGAAAAATACAGTAACTTCAAATGGATGTAAATTGAAAAGTACCTGTACGTTTGTTTCCCCTGATGAAAGTAGCAGAAAAAAGGCACTCTAAACAGAGGTGGAGAGATTTGACTTTGATTTTTCTTGCATCCAGCCTGCTACTCCAAGTGTATCCATGCAGGAGCTCCATCTCCTCTACGATCTCTTGAGGGCTACAGTGGTTGTAACAGTGATGCAGAAAATTAGTGGAATCAGTGAAGGATGAACCTTGGCATTTTTCCTTATATCTCTTTTTTAAAAAGTACACTGTTGCGTTTTTGATATGATGCCACTGAATTTTGTCACTGAGTTGCTCTTGGTCTGCAAAGCAGGGTTTGAAGGCATAGGTCCATGATAGCGAACCTATGGCATGCGTGCCACAGGTGGCACGTGGAGCCATATCTGTGGGCACGTGAGCATTGCCCTAGCTCAGCTCCAGTGCCCCAGCTGATTTTCGGGCCTTCCGGGCCCACTGGAAGTCGGGAAATGGGATGCTTCCGGCCTCCAGAGGACATCCAGGACAATGGGGAAGGCCGTTTTTGCCCTCCCCAGGCTCCAAGAAAGCCTCTGGAGCCCGGGGAGGGTGAAACACGGGCCTACTGGGCCAACCATGCCATCACGTGCCAAAAGTGGGGGCGCAGGGGGCGGACACAGGGGGGCATTGAATTATGGGTGTGGGCACACACACACACGACCCCCCCCGCGCGACCCCCGCTTTCGGCACGCGATGGCGAAAAGGTTAGCCATCACTGGCATAGGTTATCTTCTTCCTTTGAGAAACTTCACCGCGCACTTAAGACCCTCTTATTCCAGCAAGCCGGACTGGCCTAATATGATTTTTTATTATGAGTGTATGTATGTTTTAACTTGCGGGCCAATTTTATATATTGATTTTAATTGGTTTTAAATTTTATAAATCTATGTATTTTAATATGGCTGAGTCCTTCGGGAGAAGGGCGGTATAGAAATCGAATAAACTCTTAAACTCTGAAAGAGAGATTCAACACGGACTTGAATATATTATTATATTATGAAATTCATAATATAATATTGGGCCATGCTTGCCATCCACAGTAGTTTGGTCTTACAGATACCCCTGAAGACATGACTTAGATTGTTTGGGTTTGAAAGTGCTGTCATTGTGGTGAAATAGGGCATTGGCCATATTTTAATGCTTCACCATCATCAATAATCAATTGTTCTTCTGAGATGCTATGGAATGATCTTAATTACCTTGTTCACAATTGCCATGGCATGTTTTCCAAAAGCAACGGTTCTTAAAATGGGCTAAGCTAGAATACATTATGTCCCCCAGAACCTAAAACACAATAAACCCCAGGAGAGAGGAAGTTCAATTTCTATTCTTTTGCACCTTCCCAAAATTCAGTCTCCCCCCCCCCCCCCCCAATTATATGAGAATTTGACTTCCAAAGCCAATTAATCTTAAGTCTTTAAGGTTTTCCATCCATGCAGGAACGTAACGCTTCAGAAATGGAGATTCTCATTCATCCAGGTCACGGCTGTCCCAAAGGTGCTTCTTCAAAAGGCAACTGGACTTTCTTTGTTCTCAGAAAGACCTTCAGAAAGGGCCAAGGACTCTTTAATTTAAAGTCAGCACCAAGCAGAGGGGCAACTGAGGAAGCACCCAACCCTGTCAGCTTTTTTTTTTTTTTACTGTACATAACTACAGACAAAGTGGCTCAGTTGCTAAGACGCTGAGCTTGTTGATCGAAAGGTCGGCAGTTCAGCGGTTCGAATCCCTAGTGCCGCGTAACGGGGTGAGGTCCCGTGACTTGTCCCAGCTTCTCCCAACCTAGCCGTTCGAAAGCACGTAAAAAAAAATGCAAGTAGAAATATAGGGGCCACCTTTGGTGGGAAGGTAACAGCGTTCCGTGCGCCTTTGGCGTTGAGTCATGCCGGCCACATGACCACGGAGACATCTTCAGACAGCGCTGGCTCCTTGGCTTTGAAACGGAGATGAGCACCGACCTCTAGAGTCGGGAATGACTAGCACATATGTGCGAGGGAACCTTTACCTTTTTAAGCACAGGCAAATGCTGAAAAGAATAGTTTTCTTACTGTAACCCAGTATGGTGTCCAGTCTTGACAACTTGAAGACTTGCGAACTTCCACTCCCAGAGTTGCTGCCTGGGGAATTGGGGGGCGTTGAAATCCACAGGTCTTAAAATTGCCAAGGTGGGACAACCCGTCCCAAAAAGACTGTAATGAGCCACCCAGGGTATTGACAATTCTATAGCCTAGACTTGAGTGCTTCAAGCCGGGCTAGGAGAATTCACATGACTCTAATGTGTTGAGTAAATCCAGTCATTATAAAGGATGCTTTCTGGCTGATGTGAAGCCAGCCAATTGTAGCTAATTCACCACACCATGTACAATAAGCTGTGGCTTAACACAGTGCGCTGAGCACAGACAAAGTAAATCAGAGTTAATTATTTCAAAAGAACGGCACACGTAGAACTTGTTCTGACACCGGAAAGTGGTTTATTGTTATAGGGAACAAGCCTCAGTTTTGTCCTGTATCAGAAATGCTTTCCCCCCTTATTTAGCTATGCTGTGAAATTCAAAATAATAATAATAATAATCACATCATTTCTTTTCTAAATATTAAGTAAAGCAGAGCTGATTCCTTCCAATACCTAATAAACTCCTTCCTTGCTTATCAGCAATCATATCTATGATTGGGTTGGGTTGTCGACATATATATATTTATATATATATATATATATAAAAATTTGATTTATATGCTGCCCTTCTCCGGAGACTCAGGGCAGCTTACAATGCGTTAAGCAATAGCCTTCATACTTTTGTATATTTATACAAAGTCAGCTTATTGCCCCCACAAACTGGGTCCTCAATTTACCTAACTTAGAAAGGATGGAAGGCTGAGTCAACCTTGAGCCTGGCGAGATTCGAACCTGCAGTAAGTGCAGGCAGCTGGTCTTAATAACAGGGTGCTTTAGACCACTGTACTACCAAAGCTCTATTTGTCTCTCTGTCACACACATACAGAAACATAGACTTTTAATTTTAGTACAGTTACTGGAATTGCAGTTCCCACAATTCAACGGCTTGGAGAATGCAATTCAAACGACTGTTATAGTAACTTTCTCCCCATGCCCTGCATTACCGTTAATGCCGTACATGCTTTCAAACGTTCTCCTCGCTCAGTTTCACCCCTATTCCCTTTGCGCACAGCCTGATGGTGTGAAACTCCAGGATGGTTTTGTTGCATTTGAAAAGCAGCAGCAAAAAACACGCTACACGAAGAGGGGCTCCGCTGAAAACCCTTAAAGAAGTCCCCAAACCCTCATTTTTTTTTCCTCTTCTCCATTTGTACCATTTATAGCCGGACAACAGCCATCGGGCTTGTTCTGAGTTTAGTGGATTTTTTTTCTGAAACAGAATCATTGCCTTTGTGATAGATAAGAAGAAAGGAAAAGTAAAGCAATAGATCTGATAAACACTGCTGTTACTCTCTCTTCCTCTCCCTCTCTCTCTCCCCTTCCCTCCCTCTCTCTTTCTTCCTCTCTCTCTTCCTCTCTCTCTCTTCCTCTCTCTCTTCCTCTCTCTCTCTCTCTCCCTCTCTTTCTTTCTTCCTCTCTCTCTCCCGCTCTCTCTCCCGCTCTCTCTTCCTCTCTCTCTCTCTCTCTCTCTCTCTCTCTCTCTCTCTCTCTCTCTCTCACACACACACACACACACACACACCACACACCCATTCTCATCCCTCCCTCCTGCCTTTCCTGACCGTGACCTTGTGCAGTCTATAAACAAGCCTTGGGCATCACTGAAATATATCAGGACTTTGAAATTTAAGTAGCTCTGAAACCTATCAATGGGGTGAAGGGAGAATGGCCTGGAAAGGGGAAACACACACACACACACACACACACACACACACACACACACACGAAACTGCTCAGAGGTCTGGTAGAGAATCAAGGTACGCTGAAGGTCAATATTCAGACATATCCTCAAGGAGCAGCCCTGACACTCATTTTCATTCACATCTCAGAGCGCCTTCCGTACAGAGAGATTAGTCAACGGGTAAAATAAAGCAAGAAATCCAGACCAAGTCATTTCCGTTCTGAACGGAATAACACAAGGTCTTGTAAAATAACTATGTTCCTTAATTTTTGACCAAATGCATGAAAGGTTTCCATCCCCAAGAATAGGAAGTATTTTTCTTTAGGTGTTCATTTTTTTCATGCATAAGATGCTCCTCCATTAAAAACACCCTCTGTATTATGATTTGGATATATTTATTAATCCTGGATGTTGGGAATCATTTATGTGACCTTACTGTTTAAGAAAGCTAGGAAGCAAAACAGAAAAATCAAGGTGATCTCTCGTTCTGCCTTCAGATCTTCCTAGAGACACCAGAGAATAAGGTACATCCTTGTCCCATTAAGCTGCTAAAGCTTCACCCTTGGTAAAGTCAAACAGCACGAAGTAGGGAAAAATATACAAAGGAATGAAAAGGGAGCATAAAGGGTTACACAGCGTTCGAGAGCTGAACAGCTGTTGGCTTCCTTCTTTTCTCTGCCTTGAGCAGCCCTCGTAACTCGAGGCTTTCAGATGTCAGCAAACATCTGAAACCCCATGGCTACGATTTCTGGATGGCACCAGGCTGGTAAAAGGGTGCTCTCAATGTATTTCCTTTAATGACTGTTGGCAACAGGATGTTGCTGACCCAACAGTGTTCTTGTTAACCGCCCTACCTAAAAAAAAGGGGTTCCAAGATCAGAAGGAGTATTTTCAATGATCCTAAGAAACATGTGGTGGCTGTGGACTTTTGCAAGGGTGAAATTCAATTTTTTTTTACTACCGGTTCTGTGGGCGTGGCTTGGTTGGCGGGGCGTGGTATGGCTTGGTGGATGTGGTTGGTGGGCATGGCAGGGGAAGCAAAAAAAGACTTCAAGGCTTGAAGTTCCTCAAAGTTCCATTTTATTGGAGATGTCATATTGGCACATCTGGGAAAACCCAAATCTGAAAGCTTCCAGGTTTTCCCCACCCAGTAGAAAGTCCAAGTCCCTGCCCAGCATCCTCATGTCAATCACATGGCCCAATCCAAGCACCGTCCCAACTGGAGATGCCTCCCAGTCACGCCACTCCAGGTGCAGGGCAAGATGTCCTTGACTCTCAGAGAAAGGAATGTTATTATGACTATATATCACCCCTGTTCCATACAATCCCTCCTCCCAGTTTCCCACAGCAGTAAATGTGGCAGGCCTGAAAGCCCAATGCAAAAGATGGCTTCCAGGCCTGACAGATGCTTTTTCAAAAGCCTCCCTTGAGGAATTAGAACAAAAGGTTTCGTTTCTCATCCAAGAAACTTCATCAGTTGTGATGGTGGGTGGGTGGAGTGGGGTGGAATGGAAGGATAGGTACAGAGACTGGATGGTGGGAAGATGGAAGGATAGGTTCTGACCAGATGTGTGTGTTGTGGGTGGGGGAGAATGGAAGGCTCGTACAATATTTCTCTTCAGTCATTTGGTCGTTAGCACTCTCCCTGAGAGCTCTTGAGATCATTTGGGGGGTTTATCTTTATTCTAAAAGTCACCTGAATCAGGGTGCAATTGTTTGTGGAATCTTCTTGGAATTACTGCACGTTGTGTTGGTGGTGTTTTATCCCACCTGGTCTGTGGAGAGAGAGAGGCTCAATGTTAACATAAATGGCCTCTTTTACCCCTCTTTCAAACTAATGAGCCTTGGTAGTACAGTGGTCTAAAGCGCCCTGTTATTAAGACCAGCTGTCTGCAATTACTGCAGGTTCGAATCTTGCCAGGCTCAAGGTTGACTCAGCCTTCCATCCTTTCTAAGGTAGGTAAATTGAGGACCCAGTTTGTGGGGGCAATAAGCTGACTTTGTATAAATATACAAAAGGATGAAGGCTATTGCTTAGCGCATTGTAAGCCACACTGAGTCTCTGGAGAAGGGCGGCATATAAATCAAATTAAAATAATAATAATAATATTGATTCTCTCTATCCAAAATGTGGACTTTGCTGTCTTCCAAAGAGCGACCGTTGTCTTTCAAATGCAGATGGACCACTGAATCTTGTCCTGCTGGGTTTGTTCTTCTATGTTGTGCCATGCGCTTGTGAAGTGGTTGTTTTGTTTCACCAAAACTATAGAGCTTTTTTTTTCACTGTAGGACTTATTTCTTTAGCTTCGTGCATCAATTAATATATTTGTCACCAAAAGAGTGGCTGTTATGTGTTCTTGTGAATTTCCAAAACATTCCTCCTTTTTTTTTCCCCCAAGCACATTTCATGCATTATTCTTGAAATTGATACACCCCACCCCAGTACAGTCTTAGGCAGAATTCCCACCTGATTTTCCAGTCAGTTTATTTTATAATTTACTTTAGGAAAGATAGAAGGTGCCAGCTCCCTCTCTGAAATGCTTTTAAACAAAATAAAATAAAATTACTACATAAATTTGAACGCACAGTTACTTTGCCTAAAGCAGGAATTGCTGAACAATTTAAGGGTCTGATTAGCATTTTATGCAAATCAGTTATTACTGCTCTCTACTTCCTTAATTATCCATGTTATTTCAATACAACCCTTTCTTTGATGTCCCAATTCTATATTTAAATAGTGCAAGATTTTTATCGTATCTGCCCACTGAGGTTTCTTCCTCGCAAAAACATGCCAACAGCAGCTATTTTAAAGACTTCTGGGAAAAGTCTAATTGGTTAATCCCATTTGAATTAGGAAGGGTGAATTGCCACTCACAAAAAGTCAGAAAGACACAAACTGCAGGCTAAGAGAAGTTTACTAAAACTTTCAAGACTTCCCCTAAATTACGACCTCAAAGGCTCTTGATCTCCTGAATATCCAGAGGAACATAATCCTTTTCAAAATGTTTATAACCCTTTTACAAACACTGGGCTTTGTGTTAAATGATTCACGGTAAGCCTGTGTTCAATTAAAACATGAAGTTCCCATACTTCCAAAATGCAGGATGGGATGTTGAATATCTGCTCTTACACCTTGATCCTACTTGTACCTAAGCATGGCAAAAACACTTCTTCATTTCACTTCTAGCGCACAAAGAAAGTTGTCTTTGGTTGTATGGATGTTAAAGCAATATTTTCTACTTTTCTCTAACACAGTTCAAGGCAGGCTTAAGATCTATAAAGTCTGTTTTCCCAATTAATCACCTATTACTTTTGAAGATGATTTGGGGGAAAAAAGCTAATAGAAGCAAGGATTGACAGATGGGGAAAGTTTCATACTGCTACAGATTTCTAGTGAGTCAAAACTGGGTAGATAGAACTATCATTCTAAGAAATGGAGAAATATCCTTCCTTTCCAAGAATTTGGAAAAGATTACCATTTAGGCTGGGGAAAATCCCCCTTGCTATCATACATGACTGGACTTATCAAGTCTCGTGCTGTGGATTTGCCAAAGACTTGCATTTGCATTTTAATCATTTGCGATCGTAGCATTTTGTGGTTGCTTTCAGGCAGAGTGTGCTACAAGCCGAATACCATTGCATTGAGTTTTAAGCGCGTGATGTCTTCGTAGTAGTTGTTTGCTAGTCTGGGGAAATATTTCTCACTTGGATCTCTGACTGATAATATGTTTCTCATTTTCAAGGTATTAGCAGCTACACAATCGGTGCCAGGTCTTTATTTGGATGCGATCGATATGTTTAAACAGAGATTTGATTAGCTAGAAGCTCGCTGTTGATAGATGGAAAACTGAGTTTAGTTTACATAGTATGTATGTGTGTGTGTAACGTTTTTGATTAGGTGGGCAACTTTCCCCCCCCCCTATTTCAGACTAGCAGTACAACGCTTACATGTCTACAAAGTGTAGCTTTGGAGGTTTTGATTCTCTAGTTTAGCGCCTTTGAGATTTGGAGTGTCCATTCTTAAAAAGAAAATCTCTAACCAGTGCTTCCAGTTCATGAATACAGTCCAGCTTCTTAAAAAATAGCCACTTCACTAAATACACTTTGTGGTGTGTACACACACACACACACACACACACACACACACACACACATATATGAAATTATACAGTCTAAAATCATCATCATGTATTTTCATCAGGATGAAATATCGAGAGCTCTGCTTAGTGCAAGATTTTATTAATGATGTGCTGTCAGAAGGTAGGTGCTCTGCATATTTGCATATTAAACAGCTGAGTGAAGAAACATTCCTTTTATTGCTGCAGGGAATAAATCAGTTTAAAGCAACTTCTCATCATTTATACTCCTTTCTGCTAAATCTTCTTTTATTAAAATAAATTGTTGAAGTGCTTTGCTCATACTTTGAATACTGATGAAATTTACCTTGATAAGGAGCTAGGAAAACATAACACGTCCTTAAAGGTACAGTGGCTTTCCTTCATATAGGGACATTTTAATTATCTACAAAAAGATGTACAAAGGAGAAAGTAATCCAAAAAAACCAGTCTATTACGAGAAAGTGATATGTATCAACGTTTTATTGAAATTTCACGTAATTTTAAATTATTGCAAAGTGTTGTTATAATGATTTTAATTTAATTTGCAGAAGGAAGCTGATTTTTCCACACTGACAGTTATGTATTGTGATGTGACATTTGCTTGGAGTGTTGGGACTCTCTTATGTTGAATGTGGAAATTTCAAGGTATTCTGTTGGCTAAACTATAAAATCTTGAGCACTGTATTTGTTTTCAAAAATCCGAAATGATTGAATTCAAGACGGGTCTCCTTGAAAGGTAGCTTAGTCCACATTTCTCCATTCCCAGGATGATACATAAATATGAAACTACATATATGCATATAGCATAATTTTTATGCTTGAAATTTGAAATTCAAAAAAAGAATAACACTTGTTCTGGTATATCTAAATGTGGAATCTTGGTCATTGTGCTTTGGTATATAAAGTATTTATTCTACATCCCAGTACAATAAAAGCTACTGTTATTGTTTTCTACATATAGTGAAAATTATCTATCTCCGTATGAATATTTCTCATCTCTATCTCACTTTTGTCTGAGGGTGGCACCCTGGCTTTAAAAGTCAGCAAACAAACTGGGATAGTAGCCAGAAAATGAAAAGATTGAAGCGAGTGATCAATTTGTTTATTGAACTTGTTCTTTATTGAGCTTAAAAAGGAGCCAACCTGTACATACCATCTCCTGATTTTTTTTTTTCCATCTTAAATAAATCACTTGCTTTGAATTCAGAATCAAGAAGGATTTGTGTCTGTTTGGAGGGAGATGAGACTGGAGGCTAGAGAGAAAGAGAGAAGGAAATTGCTTGTACTGCCAGAGGGAAGCGAAAAAATACATTTTCCATTGTCTTCCCAATATTAAGTATTACGAATGCTGTTTGTCTCACAGAAGGACCATTGGCGTGCATCATTATGAGCTGATAACATATGCAGACTCTTTCAATGTGATCCAGATGGTTAGGAAATATAGAAGTTGATCTGTAACATATCTGGCTGGCAGCACCATCAGATTCAGGGGCCTCTTACCTATAGAAAAAGGAACCCACTGAACAATAAGATAAGCATGGAATATGTTTACCATAGCGTATCCCCTTGGTAACATATTTAGTTTATAAAGCCTGCACCCCTGCTTTCCAAATTAGGCAATGAGAAAGGAAGGGCGGGGGAAACAATCCCAAGGTTTTAATCAAAAGGCATAGACGTATCAGTGGTTTGGAGATTAATCACTAGCCACAGACATTTCTTGTTTATGAGAAATGCACATTTTATTATACAACCCAAATACCCCAAAAAACCGTCTCAAATTTATGCGGCTTTCTGCTCCACATCGGACCTCAATTAGTTTGGAACAGACTCCTATCAGGGCTGCAAAAGTGGGTCATAGACCTAGATCCTTGGAAAGATCTAAAACTCAGCAGAACTTTATATAGCTCGGACGTATTTGGAAGTTTCTTCTTAGTAGCCGTCTTCCTTGCCCTCCTTTTGCCCGGCATAAAGGAGAGTGTTTAGATTACTAAGGTTCAACCTGCTCTCTCCATCATTATTAAAGGATGGAAATGCAGTGGCCTTCTTCTGGGAGAGCATCTCTGACCATGTTCGCGTGGGGGGGATGCTGAATCAGTTATCTGTCTCCTTTCTCTACTGCCCTTCCTATTCAATACAGCAGAAGAAATTAATGACGGCCTTACTCACTATGCCCTTAACTAACTTACTAAGTACTGTCATAAGTACTCAAAAGTCCTCCTTATCATTTCAGCAGATAAGTTAACGATGATCTCTCGGAAGGAGGACACATTTTGTTTAATCAACTTTGCCATTTGAAATACTGAGCAGTTTAGCTCGGCGGTATTCGATCAATATGGATGTTGTACGTCCAGTCTTTTAATCTTAACAGTTTTATAGTTTAAACATGAGGTCAATGACCATCACACAACTGTAGAGGTGGGCAACTTCTAGCCAGAGAATTTCATGCAGCTTTTGGCACTAATACAATAAGGCTCACAGCTTAATTTCAAAAGTGACCTCCAGGAAATCATTTCAGATCTATTTGGGGGGGAGGGGAGGGATGAAATATTTCTTTTTAAATTTTTTAAAATTTTTATAGACAAACAAACATACAATACATAATCAATCCATTAGTACATCATCTGAGTGCTTCTTTTGTGACTTCTCCCTCCTCAATTTTTTTTTAAAATTTGATTTATATGCCGCCCTTCTCCAGAGACTCAGGGCGGCTTACAATGCGTTAAGCAATAGCCTTCATACTTTTGTATATTTTATACAAAGTCAGCTTATTGCCCCCACAATCTGGGTCCTCATTTTACCTACCTTAGAAAGGATGGAAGGCTGAGTCAACCTTGAGCCTGGTGAGATTTGAACTTGCAGTAATTGCAGGCAGCTGATGTTAATAACAGTGCTTTAGTCTGCTGCACAACCAGGGCTCTTTTCTCATATTTCTCATATCTTAATATTTCTCATTTCATTTATTATAACATTTCTCCCCTCTACAATATTACTCTCTCTCTATATATATATACCTTCTCCATCCAATAATAAAATTGCCCCCATATCTGAAAATATTCCAATTCCTCTCTTTCTTTAAGTGTCAAGGTCAATCTATTCATTTCTGCATAATCCAATATTTTCTTAATTATTTCTTCCTCCATAGGGATTTTCTCTGCTTTCCATCTTTGCGCAAATACTATCCTCGCTGCAGTTATCACATGTACAATCAAGTATATATTTTCCTTACTAAATTTCTCTGGTAAGATACCCAATAGGAACAGTTCAGGTTTTAAATCTATAAGTTGTTGTATGATTTCTTCTAACTATGTTTTAATTTTCATCCAATACTTTCTTGCTTCTGGACATGTCCACCACATATGATAATACGATCCAGGAATCTGATGGCATTTCCAACATTTTGCAGATTTGTCTTTAAACATTTTTGCCAATTTTTCGGGTGGCATGTGCCATCTATAAAGCATTTTATATTGATTCTCCTTATATGCTGTGGACATTGTTAGTTTATAATTCCATTCCCATAGCTGTTGCTATTTATCTAACTCAATTGAATAACCAAAATGTTTTGCCCATGCTATCATTGTTTCTTTTACCTGTTCTTCTGCTAATTCCATACTAAGTAAATGATTGTTAATGAAATATTTCTTAGGTGCTGGATTGGAAGAGAGAGAGTATGGATGAATCTAGGACATTGAAAGGAAGCAAGGTGGAGAGAGAGTGTTCAAAGGGAGGAAATAAATGTTTCTATCCACTTTTGGGGCTATTGCAGGATTAGACCAAATATTTTAAGCTCACAAGGGACCGTTTTGAAATACCTTGCACGTCTCTAGTTTGGCCCTGCCCACTGCATGCATAAGCCCCACCCACTAATGTGATTGATCCTCAGTAGAAAAAAAAGTGGTCCATCAATTAGATAATGTTAAGGAAGCCAATTTAAGATAATGAAGCAAGCATTTAGCTTTTAAAGGTAAAAATCAATAGATAAATAAAAGAATAAAAGTTCTTAAAAGCTTTAGATGGTTGTATTATGTTTTGGTTGTCTCGTGGCCTGCTATTATATTAACCTTTGAGGTTTTTCTACACAAATGGCTGTTTCCCAGCGTATTCTGCAGATCTGGTCTTTCCTCTGGAATTGTTTTAAAATTCAATCAAGAGCAAAGTGTGTTGGCTGGCGCAAGAGTTTTGATCGGGCAACAATTAAACAATAGCTAATATTTTCATTGTTTTCCATCAAGATGCAACAAATGTATTATCATTCCGTTTGCAAAGTCAAATTAAACTTCTTACCTACCTGTGCCAAAGTTCTTACAAATAACAAACAAACAAAAAAAAAAACCCCAAACAAACAAAGTATCTACAAAGTATCTACAGACATAAATTGTTTCAACTTCTACCCTCAAAAGGACGCTATAGGGCACTGCACACCAGAACAACTAGACACAAGGACAGTTTTTTCCCAAATGCCATCACTCTGCTTAACAACTAATTCCCACATCAAATAATTTACTAAGACTGTATTACTATTATTCTTCTCTTCCTTACTAGCATCTCTCTCTTCCCACTTATTACTTTAACCATGTTGCTTGTATCTTTCAATTTATATTGTTTTTATTTGTTTCCTAGAACGCTTTGATAGCTTATTAGTAACCTTGACTATCACTAAGTGTTGTATCTTTTTATTTTTGATGAATGTATTTTATTCTCCTTTTCTACACTGAGAGCATATACACCTAAGACAAATTCCTTGTGTGTCCAACCACACTTGGCCAATAAAGAATTCTATTCTATTCTATTCTATTCTATTTTTTTAAAAAAAATTGATTTATATGCCGCCCTTCTCCGGAGACTCAGGGCGGCTTACAATGCGTTAAGCAATAGCCTTCATACTTTTGTATGTTTATACAAAGTCAGCTTATTGCCCCCACAAACTGGGTCCTCAATTTACCTACCTTAGAAAGGATGGAAGGCTGAGTCAACTTTGAGCCTGGTGAGATTTGAATTTACAGTAATTGCAGACAGCTGGTGTTAATCACAGTGCTATCAGTCTGCTGAGCCACCAGTCTCTAGGAAGGTGTTAGAGGTAAGAATTCTAAATCATGTATTATCCACGAAGGAAGGGAGACTATCTTCCTCTTGTAAGACTTGTTCCTTTCCTTAAGAAATCTGTCCGTCTGTTTGCTTGCCTGCCTGCCTCCCTACCTTACCAAAACTTGTCTGCCAACTTCTGTCCCATTCACTTTCTGTCTGTTCATTGTCTTTGTCTCTTGCTTTCTTAATTAACACATTTCCTTTCTTTTTCTATGAATATCTTAAAATCCCCAACTCTCTGAAACATGCTGTTGTTGTTAGCTACTTTACTCCTTTGTGGTTCATGTGCTTAAAACTCCAAGTTATGAGAGTGTGTATTGGGTGATTAAATCAAACATATTATCTAAAGGTAAAGGTAAAGGTTTCCTTTGCACATATGTGCTAGTCGTTCCCAACTCTAGGGGGCAGTGCTGATCGCCGTTTCAAAGTCGAAGAGCCAACACTGTCCGAAGACGTCTCCGTGGTCATGTGGCCGGCATGACTAAATGCCAAAGGCACACGGAACGCTGTTAGTTTCCCACCAAAGGTGGTCCCTATTTTTCTACTTGCGTTTTTTACGTGCTTTCAATCTGCTAGGTTGGCAGAAACTGGGACAAGTAATGGGAGCTCACCCCATTACGCGGCACTAGAGATTCGAACCACTGAACTGCCGACCTTCTGATTGACAAGCTCAGCATCTTAGCCACTGAGCCACCGCGTCCCTTATTATCTAAACATGAAATTAATCACACACTCACTCCCCCAAAATGCAGGATAGAGTTGATTGGCTATTCCTTAGGTTCTGAGAACAGAACTGAAGTTTATATCAGTAAATGATACCACTTTGAAGAAATTCCAGTCCCTGGATTAGGTTGTAAATTGGTCAATAGCCTTCTTCATTCCCTATATTTATTAGAGACATAATTAATTGGGATGCTTCTTTGCATCCCCTGGTTTTAAATGTTTCATAGCGTGTGCCTAAGTATTACTTTAGATTCAACATATTATTTGATTAATATACAGAATTAATGCACTAATTTCTTGGAAAAGAGTGTTTAGTGCCAATGAAATTTCTGTAAATAATCCCCATATGTCTTTGGATTCTGCAAAATGTTTAGCCAAGAATAATGATTAGCTATTATGAAATTTCTGTAATGGATTTGAAAATGCTTTTGAGCCTGGTTAAGACAGAATTTTGGTTAGTTGTCCAAACTGTAGTTAATATGAGTGCTCTGGGGTACAGTCAATTGCCTGGGAAAACATGAAGCCACATTAAGAAGCCTCTCTCATTACTGTTCTATATGTGTTACAATATCACTTCCATAGATTTCAAAATCCAATTCTCAGCGCTTTGACAATATCCCTTATTAGTTCAATGCAAAGCGAATTCAGTTGAGCAGCAAACATTTTCAGTTTATACCACACTTAGGATTTTATATTCATTTGTTTTATTTTTATGCATGCATTTTAAAAGATTTGCAAGACTACTGAGCTTGTAAAGTGTGAATTGCGACAACACCATGTAAACAGCACAAACAGAAGTCAAAGTCACAACGTACTCGAAATGCTCAGCTAATTTTCCCATCCAAAATCTTAACCCAGAGACTACAGTGAAAAAGTATGTTTTTTTTTAAGCTTTCCAGAAAGCCAGTAGAGTTGGGGCCATCTTGGCTATGCACAAGGCAGTTAGGCCTAAATCCTGAATCCTGTTAGCTGACATCGTCTTATGAAGGGGGACGCAAAACATTTTCTCTCTCTCTCTCTTTTAGATTTTATGGAAGGGATAATTGGATAATCATTGGAAATAACTTGGATAACATTTGAATGAATTGGCCCTGTGTCATGAAGAGCTTCAGAAGGTGGCCGGCATCTTGAATTGTGCCTGGACACCTATATAGGAAGCCTGTGCGACTCACAAAATAGCGGGTGCCTGTCACTATGCTATTGTTAGATTCTTGTCAGGCTCAAGGAATCAGAGCAATCCTGTGAGCTAATTCTTTATTGTTGCTTGTATATTTACAAGTGACAGATTGATTGCATTCTCTTGAGAACAGCCAGATAAGGGTTTCAATGATTCTGGGGGGAGGTTAGGCAGGGGTGAAATGCTCCCAGTTTGGACCGGATCGCCCGATCCAGTAGGGATGGTGGCAGGTGGTTCGGAGAACCGGTAGCAAAAATCCCTGCCCCCCCCCCCAATGCCCAGCTGAGCCATGCGATCATAAGAGGCTTTTTTTTTTTTTTACTTTTAAAAGCATTTTTTCAACAACCTCTTCGGCCAAAAAAATGCTTTTAAAAGTAAAAAAAAAAAGCCTCTGATGATCGCGCAGCTCAGCTGGGATCGTCAGAGGCTTTTAAAAGCATTTTTTTCTACAAACTCTTCAGCCAAAGAGGTTATAGAAAAAAAAATGCCTTTAAAAGCCTCTGACGATCCCAGCCGAGTTGCCTGATTGTCAGAGGCTTCTAAAAGCATTTTTTTCTGCAACCTCTTAAGGTTGTAGAAAAAATGCTTTTAAAAGTAAAAAAAAAAAAAGTTGGCCATGCCCACCCAGTCACATTACCCCCCCCACACACACACACACACCACGCCACGCCCACAGAACCGGTAGTAACAAATTTTATATTTCACCACTGAGGTTAGGTCTTCCTGCTATGCAAGGACTCTTAAGCTAGACAGTCTCTTCACACTTCCCCCCATCTACCCTGTTTCCCCCAAAATAAGACATCCCCTGATAATAAGCCCAATCGGGCTTTTGAGCACATGGCAATAAGGCCAAACGCTTATTTCAGGGTTCAAAAAAATATAAGACAGGGTCTTATTTTCGGGGCAACATGGTATCTATCTATCTATCTATCTATCTATCTATCTATCTATCTATCTATCTATCTATCTATCTACCTACCTACCTACCTACCTACCTACCTACCTACCTACCTACCTACCCACTTACTCTGTTTTCACCAAAATAAGACTTCCCCTGATAATAAACCCAATCGAGCTTTTGAGCACATGGCAATAAGACCAAGCACTTATTTCAGGGTTCAAAAAAATATAAGACAGGGTCTTATTTTGGGGAAGACACAGTAGCTGAAGATTTCACCATAATTCTAGAGCAATTGTAAGCTTTAGGTAGTATGTTTAAGAGAGTGTACCCATCCAGAGCTACAGATGGAAAGTAGATTTGGGAATCCCTAAATTCCATAGCTACTTGATCATGTTTAAATTAAGTCAAGGTCTGTTCTTTCAGACCTCCACAGCTTTATGACGTTAAGAAAGAATCTTGAGACATAATTTGATTAATTTGAGATAAGGATATAAGGCTGAGTATTCTGATGGTTTTTAACTTGCAGACATGCTGTCAGATAATCTTACCTTGCAACCATGTGTAGATGTGAAATAGGAGTGGAGAGAAAGTAGAGCCTGAGGAACTCCCTAAAGCTTTTATCCTACTAACACCAACTGCAACTAGTCTTAAGTGAAAGGAGGAGAAGTACCATGAGAATATGGCCTTGACTTTAACCTTCAAAGCTGATCTAGAAGGTTATTATGATTGATGATATGGAAAGCCACTGAGATATCAAGGAGAGCCGAGATGAATGCACATCCTGGTCTTGCCACAAGTCATCTACAAGTGTGATCAATGCTGCCTCATTGCTATAATCCCATATGACGCTGTCAGTCCCACTAGGTGGATCAGACCAGGAAATCAGCTCCACAGAAAAGCTAAAATCCTTTCATTAATATTGGCGAACAAAACCTTGCAAGTTGGTTTGTGTTGAGCTTCTCCTCCTCCTGAGAATCAATTCTTGAGCTCCTTCTGAATGTTAACTTACTCTAGACTTAAAAATATTTCAGCCCCTTTTGTCTAGGTCCGTGATGGCGAACCTATGGCATGTGTGCCAGAGGTGGCATGCAGCACTCTCTGTGGGCACGCAAGCCATTGCCCCAGCTCAGCTCTGCCGCAATGTGTGCCTGCCTCCTACCAGCCAGCTGGTCTTCAGGTCTCTGCCACGCATGTACTGGGGGTGGGGTGTAGGTGAGGGGGGCTGTGTGTGCAATCACAGGTGAGGGGGTGCATGTGTGGGAGCCGTGCTCACATTGCATTTTGGGGGCTCAAGCGTGCTTTGGGCACTCAGTCCGGAAAAGGTTAGCCATCACTAGTCTAGGTAATGGTTTCCTCATATCTCTTCTTCCTTTATCTCTTCAGAAACTCAACTAAACGTATAATTGATTTATATTTGTTAAAAATAAGATACTTTGTTTTGGACTTGATGTACAGTCACACCCCTAAAGGTTCAGGGTTGTATGCAAACTTAGAACCATGGTATATTCAACAAATGAAAATTAGGAATACCATGAGTTAACGTTATGTATGAATTCTAATGCTCACTTTTTACTCACATTGCTCTCACAGCTCTTAATTTAAACGTAATACGAAAAGACAGCTTAGTATTATGGAAATCAACTTGGATTCCTCTCTTTTTCTCTAGAGGTATAAGAAAAGATTGAAAACAATTTTAGCTAATTGCATTTATTATATCACCAACCGGTTGGTTTATAAACCATGGTTGCTGAATAATGTTAACATAAAAACATTTTCCCCATAATTATTAATTTAAACCCCATTTTACTCTTGTGAAATATTGAGTTCAAGTAGGAGAAGGAGAAGATTTCTTTTTTCTTTACTCTTTGTAGCCCTACTGAAAGAGTAGGAAGGCTTAACAACCTTAATCCTGCTCATTTCTGTTAGTCCTGAGCTGTGTTTAAACTTTAGGTTGCACAAAGTTGAGGCGCTGTGTCTGATGGTCACGGTTTTGTCACAACCTAAAACACACAATAAATTCCTAAAGCCTATATTGCAAAAAAACAACAACAACATATTCCTCTTTAACTGATTTCTGATAGGGTAAGCACAACAATATGGGATGTCTTATATCACTGATTAAATCATTTCCATGGCTTCAGATGGAACACTGTAACAATAGGTAATCATTAAAAATGACCATTTTATCAAGCATGCATACTTAATCTTAATATCATCACATTGACTCGTCCCACTTGGTCAGGCAGGGAAAGTATGTTAAGACCCCAATAGTTAAAAAATTTCAACTAGTAGAATCCAGGAAGTGAGCCTTCTCTGCCGTTGCCGCAACTTTGTGGAATAGTCTCCTCCCCCCACCCCAGAATTGAGATGGGCCCCCATTCTCCTATCCTATTTAAGGAATTTGAAGACCTGGCTCTTCAAACTCCTTAAATGGGGCTCACAGTGGGGTGCAAAACCCTGGGTGTGGTTAGCATCTGGAAGATGTCGCCCCACATTTTAACTTTTAACTTATTCTATGTTTGTTTTTTTTACTTGGCTACTATTTTACTGATGTATAGTATTTGTACTGTATATGGTTTATGGTTTTTATGTGCATTTAGCCTGGTCACTCTGGTACATAAGTTTGACAAAATAACTAAATATGAGTGCTGTTGTGGCCCGCCAGCGGCCTGCGGAGCTGACAGCAAAGTCAGACAGTGAGGAGGTTGGGGAGGAACATGGGCCAGTCCTGGGGGCTGGGGAAAGCTCAGACGAGGGCTCCGCGTCGGAGGCAGAGAGGGAGCTAGACAGCAGTGAGGCAGAGGAGCAGCTGGAGCCTGTTCCCAGTGTGTGCATGCACAGAGCTGCCAGAAGACAAGAACAACTCAGAAAGCAGGGTCGACTCGGGAGTAAAGCCACACCTTGGAGGTGATTGGCCCCTCCCATAGGAAACAAAAGAGGAGCAAACGGGGAGTGGGCTTTTGCAAGAAATAATTCGTTCAGTCGGTCATTGCCAAAGTGGAAAGTTCTGTTCGTGATTTTAGAAGACTCTGTGCCAAGTTTTGCCTTGTACTGTGGTTGGAAACTAGTTATCTGGTAGTTTGCCAAACGAGATAAGATGTGTTGAGAAATATTCCTTTGAAAAACTGTTTGGACAAACCTTGCTGACTGTGAATGAACTTAATTTGCAGTTGTGTAAATAAAAGGGGTTTTGCCGGGACCAATTCCTGCCTCCTGCTTACTAAGGGAGCCTAGGTTAGAACAAGTGCCCAGTTTCCTTTTTCAGAGCATTAGGGTTGACTCAGCCTTCCATCCTTCCGAGGTCAGTAAAATGAGGACCCAGATTGTTGAGGGAAATAGGCTGACTCTGTAAACCATTTAGAGAGGGCTGTAAAGCACTGTGAAGCTATATATATAAGCCTAAGTGCTATTGCTGTTAGCAAAGTTAGAATTAAAAAAAAAACAAATATATGGCTTCGCTTAATAATGTGAGAAGCTTTGTAACTGATATTGTTATAATAACACAAAAGAAACAAACTTGTTATGCTGATGTCAGAATCAGATTTCTGCTAATATATATATATGTCTCCAAAATATTATACAAAATATTATATTATTTACTTATGCATATATTTAGTACTAAGTACCTAGTATGTTATAATGCTATTTACTTTATAAATAAATAGTATACTAAGTAAATTGTATACTAAGTACTTAGTACTAAATATACTAAGTTATGAGAAACCTAAAGCCAGGTTAGCAAAGCCAAGCTTTTCGAGAGGTCGTATCTTGTTTTGTAGCCTCATTTTAAAGATTATAATAACAACTAAGAAGAAAGCTTATTTTCCCGTGGAGTAGGTTCATTCACTTGAAAACGGATCTCCTAAAGAAGTTGCAAAGCCTTATAATTAATCAGCCCGTGAAGCTGACACGAATGTCTAGCGCTTCTATAAATTAATTCTATAAATTAATTAATTAAGAAAGAATTACTTGGGATATTGGCTCCATCTATGCATACCAGCGGTACTCCCTCAAGTCACTCCCAGATATGAATCATAATAGGGAGAGGATTAATTCATGCATGTTGACCAGAACATGGTGGCAATGCTGAGAGGGTCAAAATGTAGCAAAATGGTTAAAGAGACGATGGCCGCAATTCGATATTCACTTCAATGAAGAACTCCTTGTATATTCAGTGCACATTCTAATAGAGGTGCAAAGGATTCGATGATAATTTATTATATTGGAAGTACCGCACCTAGTTCGATCAACACTTTTGCAGTGAACATATGTGCTAGCTGGCTTTTAGGATCTCGGGCACTAAACTGAACTATGGACAAATTAACTGTTATATTTGTATGGCATTTCCACACCCAGAGATATGCTGTTGAAAATGAGTGAGAATTCTTCTTTAATAGCTGTGTTCCCAAAAAAGCTGGATGGGCTTTTGTTAGGGAATACTTTAATTTGGATTTGTTCACCAAATAAGGGCAATTTATGCCCTTCCATCTCTAATTTAATTCCCTTTAATTTCTCACTAAAGTCATCAACACAGCCTTTCTTCTACTTGCAACCCTGATTTGCCTTGCTAACAAAATTTGTGCCCTTCCGACAGATTCCAATAAAGCCATTTTATTTGCATTTATAATTACCCTGCAATTTGGCTTTATACACATTTCTTGCCTCCTTCCCAATACACTTATAGTTGCTTTAAAAAAAATGCGATGAAATGCAAAATTGCCTAAACCGCAATGAAACAACAGTAAAATAACATTTAAATAGCCTTTTGTGATGAGCTCTGTGGATATTTGTGTCGCTTAGAGGTAATCATGTTTAAAATCTAATGTCCCCCCCCCCCCGGTCTTTCCAACTTAAAATAGGCTTTTTGGAAGTAAACAAATGTGTGCATCAAGAGAACAATTGTATAAGTTTTCATCCAAGCACGCTGGTTTTACAAAGCTATTTCAGATTTTGACATTAGAAATAATTGATTTAACTTATCAAAATTGTTTTGGGGAGGGAAATAGGAAAAAAAATAATAATTGTGTGCTTTTTTTTCATAAAATTGAGTAAAATTACTATACTTGTAGTGAGGAGCCTTTAAAATACATTTTTCTAATTAGCACTACTTTATCCTTTTCATAAATTTCCCCCCCTTGATAAATAAGTATGAAATGCTTTTTCTGTTTGAATACGGTAGGTTAGATGATATTTGGAAACCAAGAAAATTCATAACAACTTTAAAAAAAAGTAAAATTGGCAATTGTCCTAAAGTTGTTGTGGTTGAACCAAGGTTCTCTTGTTTAACATCTCTTTTCTTTAAACAGTTTTTAAAAAGTTTGAGTGCATTGCAGAATAATTGTATCCAGCACTTCAATTTGTGTCTCTACTTCATGGGGGGCATGAAGACGCCATATATGTTAGTTTTTCTTTAAATGATATATGGTAGTTTAATTTTGGCCCGGTGGACTATAGACCCCAGGCCTTTGATACCACAAAATGCAACATCTGGAAGAATCTAGGTTCTACTATGCTGGCCGGTTTCCGATGGATGTGGTTGTCATTAAAACTTTAATGTGCGGGAAGCAAAAGAATGAGAAGGAGGAGAAGAAGGAGAAGAATGAAACTCTTGTCTATATTGTGCCAGTGATTAAAGCGTTGCATTTTTAAACCAGGCATTTTAACTGTGTTGCCAGGTGAAATCGGGAAATGCTCTATTTACTTTCTCTCTATTGACTGGCTGCATTCAGGCAAGACTGCCAGTGCGTTGACATGGAAAGCAACAGAGACGGAACCATTTCAAAACCGCTCACATTATACTGCTTTATTTGCAAACTGAATTGCTCCTGTAGGCACGCACCAGTTCCTTTTTTATGGAGTGTTTGCATGTTGACGAAGCTTTAAGAAAGAAAGAAATAACATGCCGGCGGAGGCTATCATAGGAGTTGCTGTCAATTTTATTTATTTATTTTTAATCCATTTCACCATGGTTTCTCCCCCCCTTTTTAAAAATTTTTTATTTGTTTGGTTAGGAGGGAGAAAAAAAAAACCCTACATGCTCTGAATAATTTCTAAGGTCAATAGAATACATTACCGAAATAAAAGCGCTTAGCAATTTACAATTTCATCTCGGTGCGTTATCTAGAGTTATGAAAATAAAATGTTTTGATTTTAAATACGAGGGTGGTTTTTTTTCCCCCCCTCTCTCTTTTGTGGAAAATGTTTCCATTTATTGAAATGGCCTGATTTCTCGAGTGCTGATTTTTAAAATGTGTTCTCTTATACAGCTAACATTAAGGGATAATGCACAGGGAGTTAAGTGGCATATAAAACATCTGGCCATGCAAATGGAATATTTCCATACACTATGGCTGAAGAATTGGAAGCCATATGCTAGCTGAGAAGTCTTGATGTTGATTTTATCCAAGTACTTGCAGTTCAGCATATATTTTGGCAACCCTATCCTCTAAGTTTTTGCTTGCCTGAAGACTTCAGTTTAAAAATAAGAAAGAAAGATTTGTTAAAGGAAAACATCCAATTTTTGACTACTGCTTCATGGCCAGTTTCCGTTACTAACATGGGAACTTCAGAGGTATACTGTTGTGGCCCGCCAGCAGTTAGCAGAGCTGGTAGCAGATCCGGACAGTGAGGAGGTTGGGGAGGAACGCGGGCCAGTCCTAGAGTCTGGGGAAGGCTCAGACGAGGGCTCTGAGTCGGAGGCAGGGAGGAGGCCAAGGTAGTTCTTTGCTGCTTCCGGAGTCTCCGGAGTCTGACTTCAGTGAGGCAAAATAACAGTGTGAGCCTGTTCCAAGTGTGCGCATGCGCAGAGCTGCCAGGAGACAGGAACAATTAAGAAAACAGGGTCGATTTGGGAGTAAGGCTTGGAGATGATTGGCTCCTCCCATAAGACATAAAAGAGAAGCGAACGGGACGTGAGCTTTTGCAGGAAGCAATTAGTTCATCTGGTCGGTAAAAGCTCTGGAAAAGTTCTGTTTGACTCTGTGCTAAGTTTGGCCTTGCCCTGCATGTGGCAATTAGTTCTCTGGCAGCATTCCAAGGGAGATAAGGTGAGTGTTTCTAAACACTCCCCTGAAAGACTGTTTGAGAAGCCTTTCGGACTGGGAATGACAATAATTCACAGCCATATGAATAAAAGAGGTTTGCCGGGACTAAGATTGTCCTGTATACTTTCTAAGGAAGTCTAGGTCAGAACATATACATAAATAATGGGAAACTTATCAGGAATGGACCTGACTTATATTTGTAGCAGTTCCATTCTCAAAATGAGGGTCTTTGCTCTCTAAGCTTGGTTGTTTTCTTGCAGACATTTCATTACCCAACTAGGTAAAATCATCAGTGTCACCCTAGTTTGGGTGATAAAATGCCTGCAAGAAAACAACCAAGCTAAGAGAGCAACAATCATCCCTCATTTCAACCCTGAGCTACAAATATTTTCCTTTCTCGGTCTCTTCTCAAAACCATTTTCAAGGATAGTAGTTTATAGTCACTCCAGCCAAAACATGACTTTTAAAAACTTTTTATTTACTTATTTGTATCCTTTATTATTTTTACAAATAACTCAAGGCAGCAAACATACTCAACACCCCTTCCTCCTCCTATTTTCCTCGCAATAACAGCCACAGAGTTTTTAGATCAACTTTGGCAACCTGACATCCCCCAGAATAGTTGAACTCCAACTCCCATCATTCCTCATTTGCAGAATCTCTGGACATTACTTAATTACTTAAATGTTTGGTCTGATTCAGCAAGCCGCCCTGAGTCTTCGGAGAGGGGCAGCATACAAATTGAATTATTATTATTATTATTATTAATAATAATAATAATAATAATAATAATAATAATAATAATAATAACCATTTTTTTTAGTTAACTGGTTTATCTACTAAGTTTTGAACCTTACAGCTATAGAAGTCACACTGAGGAGCTAAGCTTTTATATCATTACATTATTTATTCCATTATTATCCCCCATACACACACAGATCCCTCACATCCTGGACATAAATTGTTTCAACTTCTGCCCTCAAAATGATGCTATAGGGCACTGCACACCAGAACAACTAGACACAAGGACAGTTTTTCCCCGAATGCCATCACTCTGCTAAACAACTAATTCCCACAACACTGTCAAATAATTTACTAAGACTGTATTACTACTATTCTTCTCTTCCTTACTAGTATTTATCTCTTCCCACTTATGACTATAACTATGTTGCTTGTATCTTTCAATTTATATTGTTTTATTTGTTTCCTAGTACGATTTGATAGCTTGTTAGTAACCTTGACTATCACTAAGTGTTGTATCTTTTTATTCTCAATGAATGTATTTTATTCTCCTTATGTACACTGAGAGCATATACACCTAAGACAAATTCCTTGTGTGTCCAATCACACTTGGCCAATAAAGAATTCTATTCTATTCTATTCTATTCTATTCTATTCTATTCTATTCTATTCTATTCTATTCTATTCTATTCTATTCTCTAATGAAGTAAAGAACACAGTGCTGTTAGTTCTTAAGTCTGCTAGCAGCAGAAACTTTTAATTTAGCAAAATTGGAGTTGTAAGTATGTCAGTCCGAGATTTGATGATTTAGTTCTGGCTTACTGGATTTGAATTCCACTGATAATAAGGAGGCATTTGATAGGCTTTGGACTGTTGTAGTTTATAGTAAAAAGAAGGAAATTACGTGCGAGAAAAGAGAGAAATTCCAGTATGAATCACGGAAAAGTTATGTAGACATGTCTTCCTAGATGCTCATACATAAGCAAAACATCGTCCTTTCACCTCTTGAGAAATTACGAAATTGTCCGCAATGTGTATCACTTCAGTTTTTCCCCCGCTCTTCTTTGTGACATTCCCTTACTTCATAAATTTAAAAATAATAGTAATACACTGAGTACTGAGTCAGTGTCTCACGATGGAATTCTCAGCTGAAAAGACCCGAAGCCCTTCTGTTAACACAATACTTTTATCCAGTAATCACTGCCTGCAGGAGACAAAATAATAATTCATCTGGAAAATGAGATTAAGTCCTTTAAGTTAGGCCATGATCACAGAGAGAGACCCAGTGGTGTTATCTGCTTGAGTGAAAAATGTAGGTTTCGGGGGCCATTCTGGTTCAAAGGAACCGTGGAGTAGGCCTGGCTTCTGGAAAGTAATTGGAGGCTGTCAAAGCCCTTTCTTTGTGAGATATGGATATTACAAAGGAATCCTATTAATCTCTGACAAATCATTTGATCGAGACAGTATGTTCCTTTTCTTCACCTTCCAATCCACATTTTGTATAAGGACTGGGAAGTTTGTGGAAAGGCCCACGAGAAAACTCTTCTCTACCCCCTCTTTTTTTTTTTTTTTTTTTTTAAAAATCCTTTTAGAAACCCAAAATGTGCACAAAATTCCCAATTTCATTATCTTCCTCTGTAGTTTAGCTGTGTATGCAAAATGTCTTTCCAAAGTCTTTCCCTTGAGGAAATATTTATGCGGGCAAATTAAGGAAGGTGGGGAAAAAAAAGAACTTATTTAGGTTGCTTAAAGGCCAATAATCATCTTTTTTGTCTTTTTCCCCTTTTTAAGTGGGGGGAATTAAAAATCTTTTTATATATATAACTTCTTGTATCCTTGTTGGGCACGCAGCAGATAAGAAAACATTCTTGTGACTGAAAGATGCTGATAATAATGCATCAAGCTGAACGTTGAGCCTCGATCCTTTGTAAGCAGGTTGGAGCAGGACCTTGATGAGGTTAAAAGACTTTTCAGAGAAGTGTAGAGTTCCAGGTTTGGTGACTGGAAGGGAAGGAATGTGAACCTTTCATAGAAGATGCAGAATATCGGTGGAGGGAACCAGATATGATGTAGAAGTGACTAGGTTACCTTTTAAAGGTTAGGCAAGATAGGACAGATGTTGTCACTTTCTGATGCATAATTTAATAGGATGTGTACATGAATCAATCTGTCTGTCTGTCTTTCTCTCTCTCTCTGTCCATCTCTTATCTACGGTATCTATCTATCTATCTATCTATCTATCTATCTATCTATCTATCTATCTATCATCCATCCATCTAGCTAGCTCTATCTATTATCATCTATTTATCATTCATCCACAGTATCTCTCTTTCTCTCTGTCCATCTGTCTGTCTATCTATCTATCTATCTATCTATCTATCTATCCTAATTCCATATATTATCATCTATTTATCATTCATCCATCCACGGTATCTTATCTATCTAGCTATCTAGCTATCATCCATCCATCTATCCATCTATCTATCTATCTATCTATCTATCTATCTATCTATCTATCTATCTATCTATCTATCTATCTATCTATAGTATCTATCTATCATCTATCTATCTATCCTAACTCTATCTATTATCATCTATTTATCATTCATCCACGGTATCTATCTCTATCTCTATCTATCTACCTACCTACCTACCTACCTACCTACCTCTCATCTCTCATCTCTCTACAGTATCTATCCCTGTCTTAACCATCTATGTCTGTCTGTCTGTCTGTCTATTTCCTTAAATGTGCCCCTCTCACTATATTTATCTATTTGGGGCATGTTTGAAAACACAGAAAAATATATTCCCTAATTGGTATAATTCCAAGCAGAGACAAACAGATTGTATTCTCGGTATATCCAACTAAAAGAACCTATTCGTGTAGAAATTGCTATGCACCATACTGATTTTCTACATTTGTGTTCTCATAAGAAGAATCTAGATGGATCATAACCTGCCTCATTTTTATTGAGGCATCCTAGATGGAAATCACTACAGGGTAATGTAAGTGCCTCATTTCACCTTCTCCTATATAATTGCAGTAACATCTCCCTATTATGCTGGTCTATGAATTGCAGTGATATTGACTCCATTGTCTGCACAAGATGGGATAACTTGCTTCTGAGTAAATATGAAGATGATTGTGTTGTTGTTTTCTTCTTCAGTGACTTCCCTTTTGTTTTATGCTCTTGTACACTTCATGCCATGCTTGCAACTTTATATATGGAACCATTCTCATTGAGGCTTTTGGGAGGGGGGAAATACAAATATTTTACCCATCATCTGTCAACTCAGTGATTTAAAAGAGAAAGTCTGTTGATCAACGAAAAAGCCAATCTAAAATTTGCATCCATACATTCTGATTTTATTACTTGTGTGTCTTCCAGGAGGAAGATCATACCACCCTACAATGCCAAAAAAATTCATAACGATTTGCCCTGGCAGTTGAAGTCAGGTAGATATCTAAAGGGCTTTCTCTCTGCAAGCTTGTCAAATCTGCACAGCCAGGGAAAGAAGAGAATTAATTGTCTGAGATAGCGATATGGAAAATTTGTTAGCAGCTTGTGTTCCCTGAAATATTAGATGACAATGCTTTTAATATGTATTCAAAAATTCATAAGCAGTTACATTGAAAAATGGGATGAGTCTGACTAACATTTTGTACCTTGGAAAGATAGGTGAATCTTCTTCCTGTTACAAAACCGTCTCCTCTCCAAAATCCTGGTTGTTGTTTTTTATTGTATTCACAGTAAAGGTAGTCCTTGTTTAGCGACTGCTTTATTTTGCGACCATTCGCAGTTATAGCAGGCAAGAAAAAAATAACTTTGTGATCGGTCCATGCATTGCTACCTTCGCAGGTCTGTAAAGCAAAGAAAAGCAGAAGTAAAATCTTAAGGGCAATCAAGGCTTCTAAAAGTCACTGTTTTGCTTAATAACTAAGTTACTGGCCCCAGTTGAAGTGGCTAAACAAGGACTTTTGTGTATAGATATCAGTAATTGATACTTGATGTACCTTTCTGCTATGTCACTATACTATGTCTGTTAAATATTCCATTCATCTGTAATACTCTTTGGAAGTGCATTCTGTGATCTATGTTCAGAAACACATTGAATTCACATTCAGAGTCTTCAGCTCTACAGTAGTGGCCAAAATTGTGGAAACCTTTTGGAGAAAAGTGTATTTTCTAAAACTAGCTAATAACATCACTTTTTTTGGGGAGTAGTACCTTAAAATGATATATCAATGGAAAGATAATTTAATCAAAAATGTGATGCAATAACCTTTATGAAGGATTTGCTATTAGAATAGCAGTTACAGTATAAAGAAGAAAAGTGAAACACGTAGAAAAAACAAGATATACAAAAATGATCACCATAGAAGAAACGAGATATACAAAAATTATCACCATAGAAAAAACGAGATATACAAAAATGATCACCATAGAAGAAACGAGATATACAAAAATGATCACCATAGAAAAAACGAGATATACAAAAATGATCACCATGTACTTAGTTGGGTAACCTTTAGCATGAATTACGGCCTTACAACGTCTTCCCATGGAGTGAACCAAGTCTTTTAGTCTTTTCGTTCTGCAACTGTTATCATGTGAAACCAATATGTGAAACCAACAACCAGACACAAGAACAGTTTTTTTCCCGAATGCCATCACTCTGCTTAACTAATTCCCCAAACACTGTCAAATAATTTACTAAGACTGTATTACTATTATTCTTCTCTTCCTTACTAGTATCTATCTCTTCCCACTTATGACTATAACCACGTTGCTTGTATCTTTCAATCATATTATTTGTTTCCTAGTACAATTTGATAGCTTGTTAGTAACCTTGACTATCACTGTGTTGTATCTTTTTATTCTCAATGAATGTATTTTATTCTCCTTATGTACACTGAGAGCATATACACCTAAGACAAATTCCTTGTGTGTCCAATCACACTTGGCCAATAAAGAATTCTATTCTATTCTATTCTATTCTATTCTATTCTATTCTATTCTATTCTATTCTATTCTATTCTATTCTATTCTATTCCATTCCATTCCATTCCATTCCATTCCATTCCATTCCATTCCATTCCATCACAGTAAGATATTGGCACATCTAAATGAAAAGCAAAAATCCATAAATCAACCCCTTAGTAAATAATATAATATAATATAATATAATAGTATAGTATAGTATAGTATAGTATAGTATAGTATAGTATAGTATAGTATAGTATAGTATAGTATAGTATAGTATTAATTCTTTAGAGATTGCTAGATTCTAATTCCATTGTGTGGAATGCCTGGAAATGTTAGCCATACAACCCTCAAATTCCCTTCCTCTCTACTCTGGTTAGCTCATTGTCGAGCGGAGGCTTCAAATAGGATGTACCAATTTCCAAAACAACAACAGCAGACACGTGCAGCTGGATTTATTCCAGCGATGACATCTGTAACCACTTGGGGCGAGCTGCGATGTGATCTTTCAAGAATGCTGCATGTTCAAATTAGCAGACAAACATACTGGATGAGAAGATAATGAGCAGCCCTAGCAATTCTTCGGGATAAGGGGTTATGTTCATGAAGAAAGCTTGTTCTTTTTCAGGACAAGTGCAAAATGCACATCAAAAGTGGCTTGGGAGGCTATGAAAACATTTTTTTTTTTTTTTGAGTGAATGATATAAATTTGCTTGGCAGAAATTTCACGTGTGTTCTTCACGTGATTCAAACTTCTGTAATACTGTAAGTTTAAAAGGTAAAGGTAAAGGTTCCCCTGGCAGATATGTGCTAGTCATTCCCGACTCTAGGGGGCGGTGCTCATCTTCATTTCAAAGCTGAAGAACCAGCGCTGTCCGAAGGCGTCTCCGTGGTCATGTGGCCAGCATGACTAAACACCAAAGGGGCACGGAACGCTGTTACCTTCTCCCCAAAAGTAGTCCCTATTTTTCTACTTGCATTTTTTACGTGCTTTCGAACTGCTAGGTTGGCAGAAGCTGGGACACGTAACGGGAGCTCATCCCGTTACGCGGCACTAGGGATTCGAACCCCTGAACTGCCGACCTTTCGATCGACAATCTAAATTGTAACTTTAGACCCTGCTTAGCTTAATTGTAAGAGAGGCCTGTGTTAACCAGACTTTAAGGCTTATTATACAAGTAGTCCTCAACTGAACAACTACAATTGAGCCCCCAACCGTTCTGTCGTTAAGTGAGACATTTGTTAAGTGAGTTTTGCCTCATTTTCACAACCTTTCTTGCCACAGTTGTTAAGTGAATCACTGCGGTTCATAAGTTAGTAACCTGGTGGTTAGGTGAATCTGAGTTTCCTATTGCCGTAAGTGTGAAGCATCTGAATTCTGATCATGGGGAATGCTTCAAAGATTGTAACTGTGCAAAACACTTTTTTTCAGTGCCGTCATAACTTTGAATGGTCACTAAATGGACTGTTGTAAGTCGAGGATTATCTGTACGGATAGTGGACATGGATGGCACGAGCACCCATCTTTGCTAGACTGCAAAAATTAGATTTCTTCCACCCCTCACCCCCCAACTCCTCTCCTTTCCTGATGGGAAATAGTTTAGGAACTGGCTTTTATAATTGTCTGGACATGTACCAGTATTTATGGAGCCAACAGTCAATGTATAGATTGCTTGTTTAAGTTGACCCAAGATAATTAAAAAATAGTAATAATAATAATAGGCTGGCTTATTTCTTTTGCACATTTGATTTGCACCAACATGCCTACCATCCCTGCCTTACTGTCCCTGTTTATTTGTATTTACTTCCTTTGTTTGTGTTTATGTTCATACCTAACTTACTTGTTATCTGTACATGTTTGACAAACAAACAGATTTTACCATGATGCAGCCTCACTACATAGATGTGTGTCCTATGAGATGTGCGTCCTAATCGTTTTACTCCAAAGAGAGCAAATAATAAATACCAAAATGATAAAGAGTGCAAACAATGCACCTTCGGAGACTAAACCTTTTATTTCAGGGTCATTTTATTTCGCTGCTCACTTCATGGAATGGCTTGATTGATATAGGATTGTAACGCAGGGTTATGATGTAGATGGGCTTCCAAGAGAACTAACCTGAATTCTGCTCTTTCTTCCTTTCCAGCTTCAGCACAGGGTATTTAATCTTATGCCTTCTAGTAAATAAGTGCCTTAAAAAGGTACTTTGTGTGTGTGTGTGCCCGTGCGTGCGTGAGTTGGCTATAGTAAAATAACATGGCTCTCCTCCTATGATACATACTGTAAATAATAATTTGCGGAGTTGCAGGGTCATTGTTTAGGGAGATTCTCAACCATTCAGATCATGGTTGTCCCAAAAATGCTTTTTCCAAAAGGCAACTGGACTTCCTTAGTTTTTTTTTTTCTCTTCTTTGAAAACATTTCACTTCTCATCCAAGAAGCTTCTTCGGTTCTAACAGTAATGTGGAATGAAGGCGAATACACTTGTCCCAGGATAATATTGCAGGATCCAATCTGGGTTGGTCCCTGGGACCAGAGATTTTGTCTTCCAAGCTTTTGGACTCGTGCTGTAGCCCATCCTCAGGGAACGTCTGAACATAAGGAGAAGTTTCCTGAGGATGGGCTCCAGCACAAGTCCGAAAGCTTGGACACAATCTCTGGTCCCAGTGACCGACCGAGGTTAGATCCGGCAGTAATCTGGAAACCCGTTGGCATCCAATGGCGCCTCTATACAAGTGGTAAAAGGTCAAGGTTACCCTCGCACATAGGTGCTAGTTGTTCCCGACTCTAGAGGGCAGTGTTCATCTCCGTTTCAAAGCCAAAGAGCCAGCGCTGTCCGAAGATGTCTCCGTGATCATGTGGCTGGCATGACTAAACGCCAAAGGTGCATGGAAGGCTGTTACCTTCCCACCAAAGGTGATCCCTATTTTTCTACTTGCATTTTTTACGTACTTTCGAACTGCTAGGTTGGCAGAAGCTGGGACAAGAAACGGGAGCTCACCCTGTTACGCGGCACTAGGGATTCAAACCGCTGAACTGCTGACCTTTCAATCGACAAGCTCAGCGTCTTAGCCACTGAGCCAGCACATTTCTATAGAAGTGGACCCAGAGATGAATCTAGCAATTCCATTAACTCAAGGGTTTGCTGCCTTCCACACCAGCTGAAATATCAGAGTGCAGTGCCACCAATGAGACACACACCCGATCCCCACTAACTGGCCTACTGTGTATTCCGGTCACACGTGCATGCAAACGTTAACTCCCACAACTCTGGATTTTGCCTGATAGCAATAATAGATAAGCCCTGGAAATTAAATTGACACCTTCTGTTGTTTTTCGTTTGTGCAAGCTCATTTTTGTAACATTTTGTCGTTGTGTCCCCGTCGCCCCTCACCCTGGAATAGAGATTCCATCTTGGCAATTCTCCATTTTGTTCATTTTAAGCACGTTTCCACTAAAGTGCTCTACTTCAAACTATTCTCAATTCAATTTGAATGGAGATGTTTTTGTGTTTGGATAATTTACATATAAAAGCTTTACTGTATGTTTTATAAAATGACTGGTTGCAGAGAACAACCATTTCAGTTCAGCAATATTGTTTTTTTTTCCCCCGCCACCCAAGCGACTCTCTTTCTCTCTCTCTCTCCTTCTCTCTCTCTCTCTCTCCTCCCGTTCCCTTTACTAAGAAGCTATTCTCCACACTCGTCCTAATTCTAAATTGTTAGTGACTGAAAGCAGATATGTATTTTTTTCCCCCCAAACTCTACTAACAGGCTTCTAAACCTACTGTGATTTGACTGCAATATATGAAGATTAAAAATTGTGTTTCCATTACCAAAGTAATTTGCGGGTGACAGGTGTTCCAGATGTGCTGAAGTACCACGACTATCTGCTTTAAAGCATGACAGCTGATGGCGAATTTCCTCCCTGTGCCTCATACTAAATGTTCACTCTGACTCCCTTTTCCCTTTCGTGGCTCTGTAGAAAGCAAAATTGCGTAGCGTCTTGAGTGCCTCTCTTAGATGTGGATCCCTGCGTCTCAAATGCTTTTTCTAGGGGAAACTTTGTGTATTAATTCAGAGACTGACTGGGTCTCGGCGAAAATATAATTGCATCCTGTGTTTTACCATCGCCATTTATTTTGACACGTTGGCTAGAGGATCCAGAACTGGGACACGTCTTTATCCTAATGGGGCGAGAAGCTTTCTTTGTGAGCGTAGATCATAGTTTGAAAACTTTTGGGTGTACAGACAAACAAGGGTACACCAGGGGTGGTAGTCACTTACCTTCATTACCGGTTTGCAAATGTGAGTGCACGCGCCACCTTCGTGCATGCATAGAGTCTTCCATGCATGTGCAGAGAGTCAAAAATGGGACATGATTTGCCACCATAATAGAATGGCCTGTTTTTCCAAACTGAGCTAAATATTTTCTTTGTTTTTTTTTTAAAAGAAGTTTTTATTGAGCATTTTCCAACTTTAAAAACCACAAGGAAAAAAAAAGGAGAAAAAAACAATAATAAGACAAATATGAACAAATAGAAAAAACAAAACAACACAACAGTGTAATACAATTTTACAGCTTTCCGTATCAGCATATATATTCTGCCTTTGTAATTCAACCATTCAATATTTGTCTTCTCATAGATTTTAACAATTCTAGTACCCTGTTTCCCCCCAAATAAGACATCCCCTAATAATAAGCCCAGTCGGGCTTTTGAGCGCATGGCAATTAGGCCAAGTGCTTATTTCAGGGTTCAAAAAAATATAAGACAGGGTCTTAATTTCAGGGAAACACGGTAATAGTATAATAATTATATTATAATAATATAATACTGATTATAACCGTTCTGATTATACATGTATACATTTATCTTTATATTATAGTCAATGGATTTAGCACTTTTATTTCTTGTTTTGGCTTCTATTCTCTAGCCACTTGTACAGTCTACTCCAAGCTTTATAATAGTCCGATTCTTCTCTTTCTTTTAACTCCATGGTCATCCTGTCCATTTCAGCACACTCAAGTATCTTTCTAATTACCATTTCATCTGAGGGGGTATTTATTTGTTTCCAGTTTTGTGCGAAAGCATACTAACCTAGCAGCGATTAGTATGTGTAATATTATGTATTGATAATTCTTACCCATTTTTGGGTCTAGTATACCTAATAGATACAATTCTGGTGAGCTAAGTATTATCTTTGATTTATGTATGTTCCACAAGGCTAAAGACTCTCTGAAATGTTCTGAATGAATTTTGCACAGAGGGGTCAAATCCTATCTCTGGGTTTCTTTTACCTACATGCCAATGGTGGGTTCCTCCCGGTTCGGCCCAGTCACCGAACCGGTTCTCTTTGTTCGGGAGCTGGGCCCTCCCACCCACCCCCTTATTCTTACCTTTTATTTGGCCCCGCCCCCAATCTATTTGCTGCCTCCCGAGTCCCAGCTGATCGGCTAGAAGGAAAAAAAAAACTGTTTAAACTCTTGCCGCGGGGCTTCAAAGGGCCGCCCTACAGCTGATCAGTGTTAAAAGGCAGTGTGGTAGTTGACCAATGCGCTCGAAAAACAAATGGGTAGACCAGTGCCTCCAAAAACAAATGGGTAGACCGGAACGCTCCAAGAAGAAATGGGTAGACCAGTACAGCTCTGCAAGCAGTTAAAAGCCTGGTAGACCAGTACCTCTGCTAAATCCTAAAGAATTGTCATATGACCATCAAACCATGCCCACAAAATAAGCCACGCCCACAGAACCAATAGTAAAAAAATTTAGAACCCACCCCTACTACATCTTTAAATTCATTGAGAATTTCTTCATCGGGGATTATAATTGTACTCCAAATCACACTCAGTCCAAGTCACTAATTCTATTGTTGTTGTTTTTTTGCTGACACAACACCCTGCCAGTTTGTTTTTAGGCGATGCTAAAATGGATTAACAAAGGACTATCTTTTACTCAGCTTCATATTTTATTATGATTTTGTTTTCAAGATAGTTTGAACAGGGAAGGGGCATCTTATTTTATTGCTTCTCATTCCAGGCTTGTCTTACCAATGTCTTCAGTATTCATAATTCTGATTATAGAAAACTTTAATTTAGGATTGGAGCAGCCAAAGAAGCTACTGATTCAGGTCACTGAAAGTATCAAGTCTTAAAAAAGTTTTTCTTAAGAGAAAAGCACCCTGTAGATTAAAAAAAATGAGTGGAAGACAGGCGATACAGAGAATGGAATGCTTGTGATTTAAATACAGTTGATTTTACTAGCTCTTTTTATGTTTACCTTCTCCTGGGTGCCTGTATTCATACTATTATTGTGTCCTTACAGTCTTTTAATGGGTGTTGTAAATAAACACTTTTTTCAAGTTATTTGACTCTGTAGGTTTATATAAAAATCAAGCACTATTTATAGCGGAATTGCTGGAGCTTTTTTTTTTTTTGGCTGAAAATGTGTTTAAAGCAGCAAATTGGCAAATTCACAGTATTATCAAACTGTTCTTAGGTGGGTTCCCCCCCCCTTCACAATCAGGAATGTTGATTTTCTCTTACTTGAATTACTTGAATCCATTATTCTCTCTGACTTACAGAAAACAGGTCTTGACCTTGGCCAATTTCTATATGAAGAGACCATCTTTTCTTCTGGTTTTTACTCCTATGCTAGGTCTGCTCAAGACTGAGCGGCAGAAGGAGAAAATAAAGAGCAACAAAACTTGAGGAAAATGTCTTTTCTGAATAAAGTCTTTGACAGGAAGACTTAGAAGCTTCCAGTCATAGGAGGTTAATGGCTAGTTTTTAGAGATGGGATCATGTCACAGACTGAGCAGTTTTCCTCAATCTAGCGCTTATTGGATATATCCAGATTTCCCAGCTAGTGCTAGTTCAGGAATTTGTAATCCATAGTACTTACTCCAAGAGCCAGTGGTTAAAGCAGACACCTAGAAACCAAGGACCTGTAAGTTCTTGTTGTTGTTAGTTGCGAAGTCATGTCCAACCCATTGTGACCCCATGGACAACGTTCCTCCAGGCCTTCCTGTCCTCTACCATCCGCAGGAGTCCATTTAAGCTCACGCCGACTGCTTCAGTGACTCCATCCAGCCACCTCATTCTCTGTCGTCCCTTTCTTCTTTTGCCCTCAATCGTTCCCAGCATTAGGCTCTTCTCCAGTGAGTCCTTCCTTCTCATTAGGTGGACAAAGTATTTTGAGTTTCATCTTCAGGATCTGGCTTTCTAAAGAGCAGTCAGGGTTGATCTCCTCTAGGACTGACCAGTTTGATCCCCTTGCAGTCCAAGGGACTCGCAGGAGTCTTCTCCAGCACCATAGTTCAAAGTCCTCAATTCTTTGGCACTCAGCCTTCCTTAAATATGAAGTCAGCCCTAGGAAAGAGGTAATGAAAATCTTGCCAAGAATATTGCAGACCCAGTTGCTAGGAGTCAACATGACCTGAAGAATATTTACTCCAGAATTTTTTTTATGTTTGTAGATGGTCCTTGTTCATTCTCAGCTCAGGATCCAAAAAGATCTTGACACACTTGAACCTATCCAACAAAATGAAATTTAATATGGAGAAAAGCAAGGTTTTACACCTGGGCAGGAAAATCCAAAGGTACAAGTACAGATTAGGTGAAACCTAGGACCTTGGAGTCGTAGTAGATAATCACTTAAACATAAGTCAACAGTGTGCAGCAGCAGCCAAAAAATACAATCCTTAGTTGTATAAAAAGAGACATAGAATCAAAATCACATGAAGTATTAGTACCGCTTTATAAAACCTTAGTAAACCGACATCCATAATACTGCATCCAGTTTTGACTACCACATTACAAAAATGATGTTGAGACTTTGGAAAAAGTGCAAAGAAGAACAACTAAGATGAGTAAAGACCTGGAGACAAAAACATATGAAAAACGGTTGCAGGATTTGGGTTTGAATAATCTAGAGAAAAGAAGGACTAAGGGGGACATGATAGCAGCGTTCCAGTATTTGAGAGGCTGCCACAAAGAGGAGGGGATCAATTTATTTTCCAAAGCTCCAGAGGGCAGGACAAGAAACAACGGATGGAAAGTCATCAAGGAGAGAAGCAACTTGGAATTAAGGAGAAACTTCCTAACAGTGAGGACAAATTAACCAGTGGAACAGTTTGCGTTCAGAGGTTGTAGATGCTTCATCACTGGAGATTTTTAAGAAGAGACTGGACGACAGTCACTTGTCTGAAATGGTAAATGGCTTGAGCAGGGGACTAGACTAGAAGACCTCCAAGGTCCCTTCCGGCTCTATGCTGATTGTTTGATTGTTTCTACTTGGGGAATCTTGAGCAACTTTGCAAATTGGCAATCTCCACATCAATCATGCTGAGCTCGTATCTTATTTTCCTACAATGCTTTTGAGTTATATTAAGACTGGATTGCACTAAAGACACTAAAACGGTGATTCTCAGTGGCACGGACTCATTATTTGTGCAAGGAGATAGTGATATTCTAGAACAGTGTTTCTCAACCTTGGTAGCTTGAAGATGGGTGGACTTCAACTCCCAGAATCTGGGAGTTGAAGTCTACCCATCTTCAAGCTACCAAGGTTGAGAAACCCTGTTGTAGAAGCTACCTAGAGGGTATTGTATATTGTATATTGTAGCTTGATAGCTAGCTCACTCTTAGAATATAATGTCAAGTTTTCCAGGTTGTAGTCTCACCATCTCCTTATGAATTGAGATGTCTGTGGTTCATTCACCGTGGCGAAGGGAATGATTTAAACTGCTCAGCCAACCAATATACTCATTGGATTAAAAATACAATAAGTGCTGTGTAACATAACCTGTTCTCCTTCAAGGGCGTTTTGCCTTTTGTTTAGTTTTGCTTGTATTTTCCATGTAACGTTTAAACGCCAGCCGTGGCCCAAATCCTTTTTCCTGTAAATATCAAACATTAATTTAAGTATTAATAATTTAGATCTGCTTTTGGTGTATACATTTTCGCTTCAAGATGACATGGTTTTACTTGGTTTTGTCCTACTATTTACTCTCATTAGGACCGAGGGGTTATGTGTGCAGGCATTGTAATGTTTATATTAGAGCTTTCTAGCCCAGCAGTCTTAAAAAGAGGAAAGAAATTCTGCTAAATAGAGGAACAAATACCTTTTGCCATGAAAAACAAATATCCCCACAATACACGCTCTCCCACAATTGTTAGTGTTTGTGCTAAACTGTCCAGGGTATATTTAAAAGCAATTATATGTTTACAGTTGTATTTTTACAGCAAGAAACTGATCTGCATAGAGCTACTCTCTGTTGTGGCCCGTCAGTGGCCTGTGCAGATTGTAGCTGATTCCGACAACGGGGAGGCTGGTGTGGTGCTGCGTCAGCAGCCTGTGCAGCTGGCGCTCGAGTCGGACAGTGAGGAGGCTGGAGAAGATGTGGTGCCAGAGGCAGGGATTCAGCCAGGGCCTTCAGAACCTCCAGAAGCTCCTTTAAGTGAAGAGGACGAAGAGGAGGAACATCTTCTCGATGCACGGGCGCGCAGAGCTGCCAACAGGCAGGAGTGGCTCCTCAGGAGGAGGCCTCCTCGAGAGTAAGGTTTGGGGCTAATTGGCCACTCCCTTAGCCTATTTAAGGAGGAACGCCGCTTGCAGCAAGCTGTAGGGAACAACTTTAGTTCAATCTCCTTCGTGTCTGGATTCTCTGCAAAATTGTTTCTGGGCTTTCTGCCAACTCTAGTAAGACTATGATTACCTTATCTTAGAATTCTGGTAGGCTGTTAAGACAGTTTATTAACAGCCTTTGGTTGAAAAAGATTGAGTTATTTGAGTAAAATAAGCTTTGTATAGAGTTTGTGTGTGCTGCGTTCTTTGGGGTCCATAGCTGGGGCAGAACTCTCTCTTTAGAAGAGAGCTGGTTTGTGTAGTGGTGAAGGCATCAGTCTAGAAACTGGGAGACCATGAGTTCTAGTTCCATCTTAGGCATGAAGACAGTTGGATCAGTCTCCTTCTCTCTTCTTCCCTTAGGACCGTGATGGTGAACCTATGGCACGCGTGGCAGAGGTGGCACGCATCGCCATCTCTGCGAGCACATGAGCCATCACCCCAGTTCAGCTCCACCGCGCATGCACACACGGCTCCCATCGGCCAGCTGGTCTTAGGGTCTCTGTCATGCATGCACGGAAGGGCGGGGACGTGTAGGGGGCTTCACACACATGCATGGTGGGTGGGGTGCATGCTGGGGGCCACATATGCATGCGGGGGGGCAAATGCAGGGGTGCATGCATACACGGGAACAGGGCGCATGCTCGCGGGGCACACACGCATTGCATTTTGGAGGTTTGGGAATGCTTTGGACACTCAGTCCGGAAAAGGTTAGTCATCATTGCCTTAGGAAGAAAGCAATGGAAAACCACTTCTGAAAAGCTTTGCCAAGAAGACTATAGGGACCAGTCCAGGCAATCTCCAGGAATCCAAAACTGCCTTAAAGGCCCAAAACAAAAGTGTGTTTAGATATGGTAGGTGGGAGATGATGGGAGGGTGAGAAATATTGTAGTCCAGAGTAAGATTTAAGCAGTGGTGGGATTCAAGTAATTTAACAACCGGTTCTCTGCCCCGATGATTTCTTCCAAAAACCAGTTTGCCAAACTGCTCAGAAAGTTAACAACCCGTTCTCCCAAAGTGGTGCGAACTGGCTGAATCCCACCACTGGATTTAAGTCTCCCTATTCAATAAGAGAATAAAAAAAAAAACAGGATAGTGTAGAATTTTTCCTGGTGAAAACTGTTGAATCAATCTGTACATAATTTGTGCATGGTGGTGACTTTGCCACCTCTTGACTGATGTGGGATTTAAGTACATTGCTGGCTGAGGAATTCTGGGAGTTGAAGTCCACAAGTCGTAAAATTGTCAAGGTTGGAGACCCCTGTCCTAGTGGACTGAATTTGAATTTGAGCCCAGATCTTGCTTGTCATGATGTACCTTGTTGTCTTTGAGGATATAGTGACTTCGGATAGCCACAGGGCAGGTTTTAGAATTCCTGCTGTGCAGTTTCAGGATCAGCCACTAGCCCAACCAACAATTAACGGTAACGAGCGTTAGAAAAGAGTTTGTGACTATTTCCAGCCACAGTAAACCACATTGGTATAGATGGGGCTCATAATTTGCTTTAGAAAGCAGATTCATAGTCATTATGAACTAGCATGATGACAAGGACATTCTGTCTCCTTTCCAAGTTAACATCAAGTTTTGGAGAAATACGTCCTTCACTGCAAAATGTCAGAAGGAAATGCTTATACCTTTTATCTGTTCTGTGCCAGCCCCGAGTTTTAAGATTCATGCTCATTTCGCAGAGGCCCATTTAAGCCTGCTGGTATTAATTTATATCTGATGATCCAAGCTCTACCATTTTGCATTTCCTTCCCAGCTCTCCATCTTCTTGGTACGCATTTAAAATAAACATTTAGCTGTAAAGGGCACATTATGAACCTGACACTGTTGAATTAGGCAGAATATCCTGCTATAATTCATTCCTGCAATCTTCAATGGCTGTTTTATTTTGCAAAAAAAAAAAAAAAAGGCTGCCCAGAATGGGTTGTAGGCTGCAGAGCCCAGGAATCGCATCTTTCTCTTTTTTCAGCACCTTTTCACACTTTTGTGCAGAGGGAGTGAGGTCACACAGGATGATTGGAGTGATAAGCAGAATTTATTTTCAGTTCATCACACTTGGAGAGGTAGTTTCAAATATAACTTTTATGATTATATACATGTTTCCCGAGGAGAGGGATGGGGAGGGGAAGGGAGAGGAGACGAGAGAAGGAGAGGAGAGAGTAAAGGAAAGGGAGAAGGAAGAGAGAAAGGAAAGAAGGAAATAGCAGAGGAAAGGGAAGGAAGGAAGAAAGGAAGGAGAGAAAAGAAGGGGAGGGAAGGAAGGAAGGAAAGAAGGAAGGAAGGAGAGAAAAGAAGGGGAAGGAGGGAGGGAAGGAAGGAAAGAGAGAAAAAAGGGGAGGGAGGGAGGGAAGGAAGGAAGGAGAGAAAAAAGGGGAGGGAGGGAGGGAGGGAAGGAAGGAAGGAGTCCATTACATTGATGAAAAGGGTACAGAAATATAGATGATTAGGAGGATACAGATTCTTTTGATGACAAAGATTTATTGTCACAACACTTGGACTTTTTTTCTTCTTTACTTCTGAAATAAACTATGGAGAGAAGAGAGATTATGGTTTTTTTAGACACATGAATAAGCTACTAAAATTGTTTTTACCTATTGGGGTGAAGGGACAAATTACTTCTTTTTGCTGTGTCTTTTTTTCACCCCCTTTTTATCTTTCTTGTATTTTCCTGTTTGTATTTTTTTGTAAATCAGTTTTTTTTATTGTCAAGGCACAACATGTGTACAACAAAATTGAATAAGTTTGTATTGGTTTTATTCTTTTCATTTATCCTTCTTAATAAAATTATTTCTTTTTTTAAAAAATAGAATTAGATATTGGACTTGGCATCCAAATCTTAATGCAGCAGTGTTAATGGAAAAACACCATCCATTGTGTCCAAGATCAGAGGAGTAGCTAAAAGGAGACTTAGGGCAGGCTGCTTGACCTTCATGTCTTCGCCAACAACTTTCACTTTAAGCTTTCTGCATCTAGCATCTATAAATGTCTAGCTGACCTGTGTTCCACTATTTATGGTCATAATGAGCCAAAATGTTCTGTGAACTTATTCAGAGTAATTTGTGAAGAAAAATAGCATAGAATAACAGAGTTGGACTTGGGACGGACCTTGGAGTTGGACCTTCTAGTCCAACTCCCTGCTTAGGCAGGAAACCCAACACCACTTCACACAAATGGTTATCCAACATCTTCTTAAAAACTTCCAGTGTTGGAGCATTCACAGCTTCTGGAGGCAAGTTGTTCCACTTATTAATTGTTCTAACTGTCAGGAAATTTCTCTTTAGTTCTAAGTTGCTTCTCTCCTTGATTAGTTTCCACCCATTGCTTCTTCTCCTGCCTTCAGGTGCTTTGGAGAATAGCTTGACTCCCTCTTCTTTGCGGCAGCCCCTGAGATATTGGAAGACTGCTATCATGTCTCCCCTAGTCCTTCTTTTCATCAAACTAGACATACCCAGTTCCTGCAACTGTTCTTCATACGTTTTAGCCTCCAGTCCCCTAATCATCTTTGTTGCTCTTCTCTGCACTCTTTCTAGAGTCTCCACATCTTTTTTACATCGTGGCGACCAAAACTGGATGCAGGATTCCAAGTGTGGCCTTACCAAAGCATTATAAAGTAGTATTAACACTTCACGTGATCTTGATTCTATCCCTCTGTTTATGCAACCATGTTGGCTTTTTTGGCAGCTGCTGCACACGGCTGGCTCATATTGAAACTCTTAAAGTCCTGTGCATGCCTACAAAGTATGCTTCAGCACAATATGACCCTTCTCCAGAACCACCACCACCCCAAAAAAAAAAAAAAAAAAAATTAAAATGGTCAAATAAGGATAAATGCATATGTCCATGGAGATTCTCAGTCATCCACGTCACGGTTGTCCCAAAGGTGCTTTTTCAAGAGGCAGCTGGACTTCCTTTGTTTTTCCTTGTTTTGCTTCTCATCCAAGAAACTTCTTCAATTCTTCAGAACTGAAGAAGATTCTTGGATGGGAAGTGAAATGTCTTCAAGGAAAAACAAAGAAAGTCCATCTGCCTCTGGAAAAAGCACCTTTGGGACGAATAATGCATATTTGGGATTTTTGCCCTGGAAGTCAAAAAGGAAAAAGGAATTTAAGGCTGCAGAAGATGTTTAAGAAAGAAGGATGTAGGATACATGGATGGGGAGTGCTAATATTGGAACATATTGGATTAAGAGAAAATCCTGAACGTTTTTGGGGTCAAATCATTATGACTGAAACCTATTTCCAATTCTTCTAATCTTTGTGAGACTATTAATATGCACATTCGCCTATCTGTAAGTGAGATGGTACTCTCAAGTACATTTGCAAATTGGAGGAGTGTGTACCTATCTTAATAACCAATATATTAGGATTGAGAGATGGCAAATATTCAATTACACTTTCTGTTTTACTTTATTAGCTACCGGCCAGTAGTAAAAATGAGGAGGGGGGGATGGCACTTTACTTCCAGGAAGACCCTGAACAGAATTGTTTAAACAGTAAAATGCACATTGGCCTATTTTCATATGTTAATATGCCTCTTGATTTAATCATTGTGGGCTAATGACCTGCAAAATTTCATTTCCAAACGCAGCCATTTTCCAGCTGCTGAGACGTTAAAGTAACTAAAATTAAGGCAAATACTCCCCACCACCACCACTTAACAATGACTTAATGAAGTGGGCTTTCTAAGCTCAATCTTATGGATGTGTTTTCCCTGCCCGTTTTAAAGGCTCTTATATATGTGATTTTAATGGAAGAAAAAGTAGCCTTTTTAGAAAAAGTGAATATGAATGTGAACCAGCCAGTTAAATCCTGTGTTATTAAAAGTGCTACCTGGGCCACAATCCCAGGGAATTTAATCAAGAGAGTTTCGGAAACAGATCTTTACAGAACAGAATTGGTGGAAGGGACCATGGAAGTCTTCTAGTCCGATCCTCTGCTCAGACACGAGATCCTATATCAATGATGGTGAACCTTTTCGGCACCGAGTGCCGCACGAGTCTGGGCCGCAACCCGGAAGAGGAGTTGTCCAGGGCGCATGTGCGTGCCTGAAAATGAACTTCCGGTTTCAGCTACCTAACTTCCGGTTTCAGCCAGCTATTCTTCCAGATTTCGGGCGCCTATGTCAGCTGGCTGGCATGCACGCGCACACAGGAAAATGGAACACCAGCTCTTCTAGTTTTCCTCATGGCCGCATGCAAAAAAGCCAGCTGATCATCACCTGTGCACATGCACCAAAAACCTGGAAGAGGAACGGGTGATGCTGCGCATGCCAGGCAACATGATTCCGCGTGCTACTTAGGGTAGTAAGTAGTAAGTCAGTAAGCTTTTATTGTGGTCAAAGACCAAATTAAAATACACATAGAAGGGGAGTATAATTTTACAAATATAGATAGATCATGTGACACTACACCATCTACTGCCTTAGATACACTCTGTACTAACAATACTAGTGATCTTCTGCCGTAGGGGTTACCCATCTCTTCCCCCGTTTTTTTTCAGCCACGACTGCAGCAAAAAAATTTTGCCACCTTTGGAGTTATATTGGGGTCTGTGTCCTGGAGTAGGAAATAAAGGCTGAACAGATCAGGTGAACCAGGGAATCTCTGGGAAATAGGAGAAATGAATCTTGATCTTATGTCTCAGTAGTGGGGACATATGAATGTAATGTGGAACAGAGATTCCGGGGATTGGCCATCACATGTACAATAGATGGATTTTACTCCCCCCGAGAGCCTACTGTCGAGGACACTTGAGGGGATCATGTTAAATCGTGCCTTCATAAATGCGAGCCTATGTTTGATAGAGTGTAACGTGGAGAGATAAGGTGGAGGGTGAGGCAAGGGAACAATACCAAGGGAAAACGGTGAGCAGTACATAGAGCACGCATGCCATAGGTTCACCATCACGGTCCTATCATATCATTCTGGACGAATGGCTGTCCAACTTCATCTTAAAAATCTCCAGTGAGGTAACACCCACAACTCCTGGAGGAAAGCCATTCCACTGATTATTTGTCCTCATTGACAGGAAATTTCTCCTTTGTTTTAGGTTGGATCTCTCTTTAATGATATTCCACACTTTGCTTCTTGTCCGGCCTCCAGGTGCTTTGGAGAATAGGTCGACCCCCTCTTCTCTGTGACAGCCCCTCAAGTACTAGAAGACACTTATCATATCGCCCCTAGTCCTTCTCTTCGTTAGACTAGCTATACCCAGTTCCTGCAACCATTCACTATATGTTTTAGCCTCCAGTCCCCTAATCATCTTTGTTTCTGTTCTCTACACCCTTTTTGCTCTCAATATCTTTTTTGTATCCTGGTGCCAAAACTGGACACAGTATTCCAAATGTGGTCTTACCGAAGCACTATAAAACTGTACATTCAAAGAAACTCAAACTGTTTACTTGAGAATATCAGTCCCTTTCCTAGCAGTAGTGGTTTTCAAGGCAGCAGCGTTATACAGTAGTGGCCAGAATTGTGGAAACCTTTTTGGGAAAAGTGTATTTTTGAGGTTTGATGGCTAATACCACCACTTTTTTTTTGCAGTTTCAAGATAATCCTATTCCACTGCTGGAATGGCCTGGGAATAGCCCAGACCTTAACCCAATTGAAAAATCTATGGAGCTGAGAAACCTTTTGGGAAAAGTGTATTTTCTAAAACTAGCTAATAACACCACTTTTTGGGGGGAGTAGTACCATAAAATTATATATCAATGGAAAGATAATTTAATCAAAAATGTGATGCAATAACTTTGATGAAGGATTTGCTGTTAGAATAGCAGTTACAGTATAAAGTGAAATACGTAGAAAAAACGAGATACCCAAAAATTATCACGTCAGTTAATTCTTAGTTGGGTAACCTTTAGCCTGAATTACGGCTTTACAACATCTTCCCATGGATGAACCAAGTCTTTTAATTCTGCAGTTGTTATAATGTGAAACCAAGATTGAAGGATTGCTTCTATTAACTGGGATTTATTGTTGGGTCGCTTCTGACTAACAAGTTTCTTTAGTCAGCTCCATAGATTTTTCAATTGGGTTAAGGTCTGGGCTATTCCCAGGCCATTCCAGCAGTGGAATAGGATTATCTTGAAACTGCAAAAAAAAAGTGGTGGTATTAGCCATCAAACCTCAAAAATACACTTTTCCCAAAAAGGTTTCCACAATTCTGGCCACTACTGTATAACGCTGCTGCCTTGAAAACCACTACTGCTAGGAAAGGGACTGATATTCTAACAGCAAATCCTTCATCAAAGTTATTGCATCACATTTTTGATTAAATTATCTTTCCATTGATATATAATTTTATGGTACTACTCCCCCCAAAAAGTGGTGTTATTAGCTAGTTTTAGAAAATACACTTTTCCCAAAAGGTTTCCACAATTTTGGCCATTACTGTAAATGTTGAAAAAAGCAAAGAGAAGAGTGATATGGGATTACCAGAGGCAAAAGAAGCACATCCCTGTCATTTGTGGCCTTTCATTGATGGGAGGGAAGTATAAATCATAAAGCCACTGGAAGTATGGAGTTTGTTTTTGCTACAGATTAATTTAAAAGGAGATTGAGCAGATGATCTTAGAATGACACTGCCCATCGTTACTGGTCTTAGTGCCTGTTTATTACCCCCTGAATCACAAACCGCTTTCTCTAAATGCTGCAATAGCTGCTGGTGAAATAGAATGGACAATGGCGAATAACCTCTTGTTCTTCTTTGAGAGCTTCTGGATGTAACATGTCTGCCACCATACAGCCCACTGTTGAGCTAGATGAACTCCTGGCCTCATTTTTTTGAGTTCTCCTCCTTGAAGGAAGCTTTTTGAAGGCCCAGGTCTTGGATTCCGAGGCCAAAATTATGGCCGCTGACCTTGTTTCGCCATGAGTACAAGATTGTTTTATGGGGCCCAGACAAGCGAAGCCAGTTACAACTTGGCATGGGAAAGACACCTGCCAATCAAATCTCCTTGCTTTCTGAGCACGGCCCTGTCATTGAGCCCTGACCTTTGAGAACATCTGACACTCTTGAAGAGTCACTGTGAGTTATGCCAGACAGGACTACATTGTGTGATATATTTTATGTCTTCCCATGTGCTCTGTTGAAAACAGATTACATTGAAAAGGGGGAGGGTTAGATGGCCTTTGCCTAAACTGTAAGACAAGTGCAGAATTCATTTGCAAAGAATTATTTCACTTCAGTTCCTTTTGTTTTGGTTGGCCTTTTCCATTCATGTTCCTCTCAAAGGAAGGAGAAATATATTTCTACTTTTCTCCTCATCACTGCTACAATTACAACCCCAATGCAATCAGGGATTATTCTCAGAGATATATAATAATAATAATAATAATAATAATAATAATAATAATAATAATAATAATAATAATAACTATTGTCATTGTACTTATATACACAGTATACCCATACAACAAAATTCACTTAACACCCAAAGACCAGGTCCAACACACATAACAATCCCCAAACACACTCCCACTCACCACAATTCCCCACCCCTCAACCACCCAAACATCCACACCACAGACCAAGTAATGCTGTCCAACAGCTCACTGATGGTGGCCCTTTAGTTCATTGTTGAGTGCAATTATAGCTCTGGGATAAAAACTATTCAGAAAACGTGTGGTCCGAGTTTTAATTGTTCTGTATCTTCTGCCAGAAGGCAACAGTCCAAAAAGATTGTAAGCAGGATGGGTAGAGTCCTAGCAGCTACAGGAGATTGTTAAGATGTCTGTCGTTGTAACCAGAAGCTTGTCAACCTGGACAAGATCAAGGGATTAAGAATTACATGGTCTCTCATATCACCTGGAATCTTGGAATTTCCCATCCTCTGGGGAACCCCTGGGATGTTTAGAAATACTTTTTCTTCTGGGTTGAGTTGCTCTTTATGAGACAAGCTGACCATGGAATGCCTTTTCATTCATTATTTGTTTCTAAGAAAGAAACAAATAAAACGAAATGGTGCTTATTTCCAAATCAGTTATACAGCTGGCTAAAAACGCAGGAGAGGGAAGAATTAAATCTAGGATATAAAATTTCCTACCTGACTGAATTACTGTTAACAAATAATTTAAGGAAACGTGATGGCTGGTTCTGAAGCTTTTTGACTAATGTGAAATGTGATTTAAGCTTTACTTGAAGATTTTTTTTTTTTTACATCGGCGAAGGAACATGATGTGATTTTAATCTGACTTTTCCCATTTAACATCTCTTCTCCTTTTTCATGCTGGAAAGACAGTAAGTGGTAGTGGTTAGAATATCTGATTTTCATAGGGGAGTCTTCAGTTGCTTCAGTTGCTGGAAATGGGCATAAAATGCTGAAAATTACCGCCACAGGAGCATGGGACACTGCAAATGGCCATAAATGTGAGCTGGTTACCAAATATCCAAAATGCATGACCCTAGGGCAGGGATGTCAAACTCGTGACCCACGGCACGGATGCATCACACATGCCTGCTCCCATTTTAGTGAAGAGGGGAAAGGTCATGATACGTCACATGACGACAATGTGACACCACAAGTTTGACACCCCTTGCCCTAGGGTATCTATATATGTGTGTCATAATTCCGGAACTGGGTCATAAGAAGCTTAGGGGAGTTCCGTCTTCACATCAAATGGTCACCAAATTAGGGTTGCCTTATGAATAAAGGTCCCAGGATAATGTTGCAGGATCCAATCTGTTTCGTTCACTGGGACCAGAGGTTTAGTCTTCCGAGCTTTTGGACTCATGCTGGAGCCCACCGTGAGGGAACTTCTCTCTATTGGAATGTGAACTTTGAGCTCTTCTATGCATAGTATTTATGTAGTGCTGGTTGTGTGTGGCATTTTAGTTGATGATTGGGGTGTTGATGGCCAACTATTAAGCCGTTGGCTGTTTTCTTGTGCTCCCAAGTCCTTCACTCCAGAGTACCTGATAAAGGTAAAGGTAAAGGTTCCCCTCGCACATACGTGCTAGTCATTCTTGACTCTAGCGGGCGGTGCTCATCTCCGTTTCAAAGCCGAAGAGCCAGCGCTGTCCAAAGACGTCTCCGTGGTCATGTGGCCGGCATGACTAAATGCCGAAGGCGCATGGAACACTATTACCTTCCCACCAAAGGTGGTCCCTATTTTTCTACTTGCATTTTTTACATGCTTTCGAACTGCCAGGTTGGCAGAAGCTGGGACAAGTAACGGGAGCTCACTCTGTTATGCAGCACTAGGGATTTGAACCGCTGAACTGCCGACCTTTCGATCGACCAACTCAGCGTCTTAGCCACCGAGCCACCGTGTCCCTACAGAGTACCTGATAAGCTGATGGTAAATCAGCACTCTTATTGACTGACAAGGGGCCATTAAGATCAGGGGTCCCCAACCTGTGGGCCATGACACGCACGCACAAATGCACCCCCACTTGTGCACCTGTGTGGGAGTGTGGGAGCGTGCACACACATTCCATTTGTGTGAGTGGAAGGCGCACATGCATGCAGTTTGTGCAAACGGAGCTGCAGGCACGCACACTCTTGCTGGCCACTCACACGGAACCTCCCCCCCACCCGCCAGTCTACAAAACCAGAAACATTGGGGAATTCTGCCATAGATGATTCCTAAAGCCTCCCATTTAAAAGTAAAACTGGAACCCTAATGCTTTACTTACACCGCCAGGGCAATGTTTCCCCTTTTTTTTCACTGTTTTGCCCACTTATGAAGATACTTGTGTTGACCCAAACTAGTGTCTCAATATCTGGCAATATCTTGGCTAAATACTGTAGGAAATATTAAAAGGGCAGAATATTATAGTTCCCTGGATGAGAAAAGGAGAAACATGTTTTTAAAGACAAAGCAGCTCCCTGCAGCTCCCTACCCCGCCACTTCATCTCCAGGGTGATGGAATTAAGACTTTCACCCTCAGGACATGATAGGATTAGCTTCATTACCTCATCACCCAGCAAGATTCAACCAAGCCTGGGATACAAGACAACCTACAAAGTTACCCCTGCATGGCCCCATGGGAATCTGACAACCAATCAAGATACCTGCCCTTACACAGGAACAGGAAGCTCCAAGGTGGGGCCCAAGAGAAGGTAGAAATCTCTCTCTTTCTTCCTCTCTCTCTCTTCCACCCTCTCTCTGTCTCTTCCTCTCTCTCTCTTTCTCTCTCTCCATCTCTCTTCCTCTTTCTCTCTCCTCTCTCTTTCTCTCTTCCTCTCTCTCTCTCCATTTCTCTTCCTCTTTCTTTCTTTCTCTCTCTCTCTCTCTCTCCCTCCCTCCCTCCCTCCCTCCCTCTCTCTCTCTTTCTCTCTCTCTCTCTCGTGCTCGATTGCCCAGAACCTCAAACCGTTGGCCCTGTCCACCATTAAACCATCTTTCCAAACAGCTTCCATGTTTCCAGTGTCTTTCTCCCCACTTAGAACTGAACCCAGATGGACATTTCTCTCAAAAATACTAAGTTGGGGTATTATGAAAAATAAGAAAAAATAGTGGTTTCCTACTGTGGCTACCATCCATTAAGCTGGCTGAATATAACATAATGTTGCCCTATTGCTTGCCTGCACCCATAAATACCAAGAATGATCCATTGCTTATATTCTATTTTTGCCAAGATTTACAATATAGCAGTGTGCGTGTTTTCCCACCAGACCAGTTTTTTAAACTGCCCCATAGGGTCCAAAAGTTTTTTTTTTTTTTCAACAGGAAAGGAGCTTGTTTGCATGTCAGTGACATGCGTGCCAAAACTCTCTTTGGGGTTTTTAGGAAGAAGATTCTCTGTATGTTAGGAGTAAATAGATATATTAAAATAAGCTACGGGATATATAGTGCAGTATAACAATGATAAATGGTGTTGTGTGTAATTTCTCTACTATTAACATAAAGTAATATAAACTGAAGGACACTAGTCTATTGAGAGAGTTAGTAGCTAATGTTCCATGTCAGATGTGGACAATGTCAGGACTGAATACAAATTAGACAGTGTCCTTTTCTCCCCGAGGGAATTAAACTTTAAGTCACCACTGGCTGCCAATGGTTTTACTGCATTTTGTTGGTGCCTTTCCTGGTCTATTAATTCAGGAGCTGTAAATGACAATGTGAGTAAAAAGGTTTTCCAGTGGGATGCATCTCATTTCAGTATCCACAATACACGCTCAATCCCATTGTGTCATAATACACAGTAAAAATGATGTGGATTAACTATAGTTCTCTTTGGATGTCGGCGATGTTTCTTTCTTTTCTTCCCTTGATTCCAAAAGAGTAATATTCTTCGTTTACCAGAATGAGGAATCTGGATATTTTTCTCTGGGTATGTAAAAACAAAAGAACTCATCAACCAGCCAATAAAAATGTTGAATAGCAGTTGCTATTTGTGGGCTCCAACTCCAGAATTCCCTAGCCAGCAAATCAAAGTCCATACATTTTCAAGTTACCACTAACTAGACTAGATTATCTATCTGTCTGTCTGTTTGTCTGTCGGTCGGTCGGTCGGTCGGTCGGTCGGTCGGTCGGTCGGTCGGTCTGTCTGTCTGTCTGTCTGTCTGTCTGTCTGTCTGTCTGTCTGTCTGTCTGTCTATCTATCTATCTATCTATCTATCTATCTATCTATCTATGGATTGATTCAATTTAATTTTTAAACGTCACCCCACTGAGCCTGGACTCTCGCAGAATGCAACTAAAACCAAAGTGCCTAAAAGGGGACACACATTTGTGACATACAGCTAAACATAACAAGGGGAACAATAGAGAGAGCCTTGGTGGCGCAGCAGACTAAAGCACTGTTAAGTAACACCAGCTGCCTGCAATTACTGCAAGTTCAAATCTCACCAGGCTCAATGTTGACTCAGCCTTCCATCCTTTCGAGGTAGGTAAAATGAGGACCCGGTTTGTGGGGGCAATAAGCTAACTTTGTTTAAAAAAACACTGCTTGTGGGGGGGGGGAGCGAAAGCCCTACTAAGCAGGTATATACAAAAGTATGAAGGCTATTGCTTAACGCATTGTAAGCTGCCCTGAATCTCCGGAGAAGGGCGGCATATAAATCGAACCAATAAATAAATAAATAAAATATAGCATAAACTACTAGGTACTGAGTGAATTGAATTGAATATTGTCACTGCACTCTCTCTTTTTTTGGCAGTAGAGTAAGATTTGCTTCACATCTTGTGTGTTGGTGCGTATGTGTGTGTGTGTGTGTGTGTGTGTACTTGTACGTTGCAGAAAAGTGTCTACAGTACTTTTAGCCTTTGACGTTGGACCCAACATCTTGTCCTGTCATGTAGCACCACTCTGAAAACATTCCTAATTAAGATACAGCGCAATTGATTCCTTTGTGTTTATCTGTTGTGTCAAGGAGGTATTTCAAAAACTAGGACATAAAAATGCTGTTCGCATTTAAAAAAAAAAAAGCGACGACGAAAAGAAGCCTACGAGGTTTTAGCCTCTCCCTCTCCTATTTTCCGGAGCACCCCTTGAACGCGTGATAATAAATTCAGAGGCCTGACAGTGTCTTAAGCCTGCTGTGCCTTTGCCCTCAATTTCAGTGAGATGGGCCATTGAAAACTCATTACAAGCTGTTTAGACTCTGACTTTGACTTTTGCTCAGCAGTGAACAAAATTAACAGCTCTTGGAGGGGGAGAGGGGGGAGCGAGGAGGAAGAAATGTGTGTGAGAAAACCAAGGGATTCTTGGTTCAGTTGTGTCAACAGGTTGGACTCTCAAAGTACACGTGTTTTACATGTGTCCTCATCTTGATGGCACTTCCCGTGCCCATTTCTTCTCCCAATTGGTCACCAGAAGGGTAGCGTTCGCTGCAGGTCAGATATTCAGTTTTACTTATTTGTTTGTTTATATCCCACCTTTATTCTTTTTGCAAATAACTCAAGGAAGAGAACATATCCAGCTCACCTTCCTCCTCCTATTTTTCCCACAACAACAACCTGGTGGTTTGAGTTGGCCTAAAGAGAGGAGTTGGTCCAAGGTCACCCAGCTGACTTTCATGTCTAAGGAGGAACTAGAATTCACCTTCCTCCAGTTTTCTAGTCTTACCCATTAAACTAAACTGGCTCTTTAACTTAGTTGTAGCAGGACTGCTTTGTAAATTTAACTTTCTTTCTTTGAAATGCTGCCCATCTCCCTCACCCTCCACCCCAATTTATTGCAAACATTACCTTGATAAGAGCAAGAGGAAGGAGTTTCTGACAGGAATATTTTCTCTCTCTTTTCTCTTTTCCCTGCTGCTGTTTAACAAATGTTTACTATCCCTTTTTCTGTAACTGTGTTGAAGAATAAAATTCTGGTGGACTGTTAACCCATAAAGTTGTTCACAAGAGGAGACAAATTCAACCCTCTCTTCTTCAGCTATTACATAAATTGTAGGAACAATATCCTAGAAATTTCTGCTTATATTTTTTTTCTCCCTTCCTCCCTTTTGTTTCTTTTTCTTTTTCCTTGGTTCCTTCATTCCTCCCTCCTTTTTCCAATATCCCTCCCTCCCTCCTTCCTTCCTTCCTTCCTTCCTTCCTTCCTTCCTTCCTTCCTTCCCTCCCTCCCTCCCTCCCTCCCTCCCTTCCATTTTCCAATATCCATCCTTCCTTCCTTCCTTCCTTCCTTCCTTCTCTCCTTCCCTCCCTCCCTCCCTTCCATTTTCCGATATCTATCCATCCTTCCTTCCTTCCTTCCTTCCTTTCTTCCTTCCCTCCCTCCCTCCCTCCCTCCCTCTCTATTTTCTTTATATTGGGCGATTCTGCAATAAATTATGCTTCCAAATACTGGACATATTAGAATCAGCAAAATGTTCTGAAGAAAGCTCAAAGCACATCACTCACTCTTGGATCAACATTGAAGTTTGCATTGAAGTTTACGTTAAACTTTACAGTTTGTGTGACAGGAATTATGTATGCTTGAATAGAGATGAGGAAATAACTTATACTTTATGTGCCAGGAGAAGAGGAAGGGGTGAAATCAAATGTTCTGTTTGGTTTAAATAAGCTTTAGGTTTCAACCCCACTTATGTAGACAGCTGGCCGAGAGCCAAAGTATGGGCAGTGTCTTCAAGGTCACAAGAGGTTTTTCCAAAACCCATTGGAATTTTACCAATTGGAGAATCCCTACAATGAGCTGATTATGCGAAAAAGAAAAAAAAAGTGGTGTCAGCCATAAAAGCTTTATCTACCCTGTCCGCTATTCTAGTAATCAAACAAGGGAGGCTGTATCTTCTCACCCTGTCTTCCTCAAAGCGGTGATGTTGCTATTATAGTGAACAATCATTGATTTGAAATCTCAGCCAGTTATGGATGATATTGATCCAGTAGGTTCATACATCAGCTATTTATTTATCAAATGAAAGGTTTACTTTGACTCAGCTGTGTTGAAGGAACCCTGGTCTCCTCACTGAGACAGAACTCTGCAGTCAACCATGGGTTGTAAACCATGATGGATGATTGATGACGAAGTCCCATCCAAGAGAGACCACATTGTAGCTTAGCACCCTGAATAGGTCCAGCCAGTCATATCTAAAACTTGACACCATTACACAAGGCTATTATGAAATTTCAAATGTCTCTTGGAGGTACTTGGAAGAAACTTACCATCTGTTGAACCAAAAAAACACATCATTAAGGGGAGGCGGGGCTCAGTGGCTAAGACGCTGAGCTTGTCGATCAGAAAGGTCGGCAGTTCAGCGGTTCGAATCCCAAGTGTCGCATAACGGGGTGAGCTCCCGTTACTTGTCCCAGCTTCTGCCAACCTAGCAGTTCGAAATCACGTTTAAAAGGCAAGTAGAAATATAGGAACCACCTTTGGTGGGAAGGTAACAGCGTTCCATGCGCTTTTGGCATTTAGTCATGCTGGCCACATGACCATGGAGACGTCTTCAGACAGCGCTGGCTCTTTGGCTTTGAAACGGAGATGAGCACTGCCCCCTAGAATCGGGGACGATAGCACATTTGTGCGAGCGGAACCTTTACCTTCTTAAAGGAGAAAAAAGCATCATGTTCCTTGTATGTTCTGAAAAGATCTCTTTTGGAGTTTAAAATCTGTATTTCAACATCAGATATTCATAGTCTCCATCTCATGAATCTGAGACTAGCTGCCTATGTATGCTGCTGTTTTCTCCACTACTGGATCTAAATTCTGAGTGCCTGTGGAGATTCTCAATCATCCAGGTCATGGTTGTCCCAAAGGTACTTTTTTAAAAGGCTTGGTTTCTTGTTTTTTTTTTCCTTGAAAATGTTTCGCTTCTCATCCAAGAAGCTTCTTCAGTTCAAGAGAGAACTGAAGAAGCTTCTCGGATGAGAAGCGATACGTTTTCGGGGGGGGAGGGAAACACAAAAATGTCCGCTTGCCTTTTGGAAAAGCCCTTTTGGGATAAGTTCTCAGTGTTGGGGGCCAAGATAACAGTAACAGAGTTGGAAAGGACCTTGGAGGTCATCTAGTCCAACCCCCTGCTCACCTTTCTGATCGACACTTCTTAGCCACTGAGCCACCTAGCCAGGTGAAGTTTTCCCAACTGTTATGCAAACACTCATCTGCTCTTCAAAATCAAACTGTGTTTCTCTTGATCTTGCTCAAAACAGTATCTCACTTCAGATTCCCCCCAGTCTCCATCACCAATAACTATTTACGAACAGGCCTTGACTTATGACCATTCATTGTGTTGCCGTTCAAAGTAACGATGGCGCTGGTAAACGTGATTTACAACCAATCCTCATGCTTATCATCCCTGCAAAGCATCCCTGCAGTCATATACAGTAATTGCAATTTGGGCGCTCGGCAACTGTCATGCATTTATGATGGCTGCAGCATTCCATGGTCTTCCATGGTCACCATTTTTAACCTTTCACAGGGAGCTTCGGACAAGCAAACCCAATGCGGGAAGCTGGATTTGCTTAATAACCATGTGATTCTCTTAATGACGATGTCACTTAGTGATGGAAATTTCAGTCCCAATTGTGCTTGTAACTAGAGAATTCTTGCTTGCTTTTGTTAGCTGTTCTGGTGGTGATGATAACTACACCAACAAAATAAATAAATATATATATTAGATAGATAGAGATACAGAGATATAGCTATAGATGAGATAGATAGATAGATAGATAGATAGATAGATAGATAGATAGATAGATAGATAGATAGATAGATAGATAGATAGAGGTATAGGTATATAGATAGATATAGATATATAGCAGTGATGGCGAACCTTTTCGGCACTAAGTGCCGAAAAGGTTGCGTGGAAACATTGCGCGTGGGTGCGTGCGCTCGTCAGGGCTGCGCTCCCAAAAAGCCGAACTTCCGGGTTCTAGCGCGCATGCACACCCGATGACCAGCTGATTGGTGCGAATGCGCAGTGCAGTTTTTGGCACTGCCGCACATGCAAAGGGATTGTGCTCTGGAAAAGCCATTTTACAAATTCACAGATTCCAATTCCTGGCATACAGTTGCACTCCATATGGACAATATACAGAGAATATTCACATTTGTATTAAATATTTTTACTACTATCGATGCCTGTTGAACAGAGCTTCCAAAATATTCCTTATTGTTATCATGACTATTTAATTTCTTATTCCTATAAAGCTGGGTAAGTTAAACTCTAGAAAGAGTGCAGAGAAGAGCAACAAAGATAATTAGGGGACTGGAGGCTAAAACATATGAAGAACAGTTGCAGGAACTGGGTATGTCTAGTTTAATGAAGAGAAGGACTAGGGGAGACATGATCGCAGTCTTCCAATATCTCAGGGGCTGCCACAGAGAAGAGGGAATCAAACTATTCTTCAAAGTACCTGAGGGTAGAACAAGAAGCAATGGGTGGGAACTAATCAAGGAGAGAAGCAACTTAGAACTAAGGAGAAATTTCCTGACAGAACAATGAATCAGTGGAACAACTTGCCTGCAGAAGTTGTGAATGTTCCAACACTGGAAGTTTTTAAGAAGATGTTGGATAACCATTTGTCTGAAGTGGTGTAGGGTTTCCTGCCTAAGCAGGGGGTTGGACTAGAAGACTTCCAAGGTCCCTTCAAAGTCTGTTATTCTAAAAAAAAAAAAAAAAAAAAGATCGGGTAGAAGAAAAGAAAAACCTGTATGTCAATAGAGAGAGATTGTATCAGAGATGCTTACAGCTCTGTTCTTGACATGTCAACACATTAATTTTCTCTCCTCCCCCCATATTGGATAAAAAAGCTCCCCCGGTGACTTTTTTTTCAGTTTTGCTTACTGGAGCACTTGGCAATACCTATTTTGAACATTCCCTGAACCAGCGGCCTCAAGGGATGTCCTTCGAAATTCTAAATATAACCATCTTGGCTATATTTCCTTTTAAACAAATAATGAAATCAGCCAAACTCCTTTCTTAAAAGAATCTGTAGTAGGTGTGGAACAATACCTCTGCACAGATTCCTTGAAAGTATCTCATATAATGCATTGTTGTTATTTTTTTTCAGTCTGTCTAATATTTTTAAAACTTGGTTTATCTAAAAAAAAGGGGGGGGGGAGATAAATTTAATTTCTGTCAAATAGTTTTTAGTGTTTGTGGAACTGGGATAAGAACTTGAATTTTCAGAATAGTTATATAATTTCAAGAGAAAAAGTCAGTTATCCAATTTCCTCCTTGAAGTTTTATTTCTATTGTTAAGAGAAAAAATAAAATTTCTGGGGTTTCCATTTCTGAATACTGAATGACTCTAGCTTTCATTGTTTAATTTAATCTAAAATATTGTTTAGCATTCTAATGTAAATAAAGCAAGGGTGAAATCCAGCAGGTTCTGACAGATTCTGGAGAACCGGTAGCGGAAATTTTGAGTATTTCAGAGAACCTCTGGCTAGCCCCAGAGTGGGGTGGGAATGGGGATTTTGCAGTATCCTTCCCGTGCCATGCCCAAAAGAACCGGTAGTAAAAAAATTTGGATTTCACCACTGAACTAAAGCTTCTTTACTTACTAGTCAAGAAGTCAAATAGCAAATACTTGCTATTTAACTACTTTAAAAAATTCAATTTAATACAGACCTAGCATTTTATCTCTTCAGATAATGTTTAATTACATTAATGAACATACTCCGTAATAAATAGTGGTTGATATGATAGAGCTGCCTTATTTCAGCATTTTTGTCCAAATCTGCCATGAAAATACTCTTTGATGTTGACATATGTTCATGCAGTTGTGGTGTTCTCTCAAAAGCTGTTTTTTTTTTTCCCCTGAATGAGGGAAGCTAAAATATTCTTTGTAGGTCCTGGCTTCTTAACATTATGCTAATACATATGGTTTGTTTCATTGACACTTAAAGCATTGTGTAGACTCTGTCCCTGTGATGTGTAAATCATCCTTTACAGCTCGATTTGATTTGTGTCACACGTCTTTTATTTTAGCTTATAATAGAAAATTGCCAAATTACTTCCCCTAAATCCGATTTTTTTTTTAAACAAACAAAACCATTTTAATCGCATAATGATATATCCGTCTCCCACTCTTCCTTTTCTTTCTCAATGGATCACAGGGGGTCTTTTCTTAATGAAGTGAAATCTATTCCATTACACAAGCATGAGTATAAACATTTCAGATATAATTTATTATACCTAATTAATTTATGGCAGCTTAACTGTTAGGGATTCTGTACATCGCACACATCATATTTTAACTCTTTTTTTTATTAATCATTCTTTTATTAATATTTTTTTTCTCACAGTTGAACGCTGCTTTTTTTCTTTTTAATTTTGCCCTGCCTCCCTTTGCAGGAGGTTACTGAAAAGCGTGAATGGAGTAGTCTTGTGGCACATTTCTGAAAAAGTGACAGTATTAATTTGTAGTATTGTTGGTAGTAATTAACAAATAGTCCTCGACTTACGACCACAATTGAGCACAACATTTCTGTTGTTAAGTGAGATGTTTGTTCCGTGAGTTTGCCCCATTTTATGACCTTTCTTGCCACCGTTGTTAAGTGAATCACTGCAGTTGGTAAGTTAGTAACCCGGTTGTTAAGTGAATCTGGCTTCCCCATTGACTTTGCTTGTCAGAAGGTCGCAAAAGATGATCACGTGACCTTGGGACACAGCCAACGGTCATAAATATGAGTCAGTTTGCCAAAACTCTGCATTTTGATCACATCATCACGGGGAAGCTGTGAAGGTCGTAACTTTGAAAAACAGTCATAAGTCACAATTTTCAATGCCGTTGTAACTTTGAACGGTCACTAAGCAAACTGTTATAAGTCGAGGATTACCTATATCAGGGGTCAGCAAACTGTGGCTCTGGAGCCGCTTGTGGCTATTTCACCCCTCTGCTGCGGCTCCCTGTCACTCAAAATATGCATCACAACCAATGTGCGACACCCGCCGGCACATGATTTATTGAGCTTTTCAACCCCAGGTAGGCCAACCATGGATAAATCCAAGAAAAGAAAAGTTTCAGAAGAAAACAGAATGTTTAATTCAACTACTTATGCTAGTTTTGTGGCCGCTCAGGAAATAGTCAGGTACAGGAAGAGTTTTGTGGCTCCCGGTGTTTTCTTTTCTGTGGGAAACAAGTCCAAATGGCTCTTTGAGTGTTTAAGCTTGCAGACCCCTGACCTATATAGAATAGAATGTAAGATGTAAGGGTTGCACAATACATTGGAGGTCATTTATTCTAATCCTCTGCCCCTTGAGAAAACACTATTAGGGCAGATTACATGTCAGCCTTGCAAATTAGTCCAATCAAGAACCACATTCAGGAGAACTAGGACTATTGTACTGCTTTGGAAAGTTTCATTACTGGAGTTTTGCAGGTCTGAAAATACATTTCTCCCTTCGCATCCCCTTTGCTGTCCACCAAACTTGAGAGGGTCCCTTCTGAGATGTTTGCCATGTTCACATTTCTTCCGCTGGTTCAGCTGCTTCTTATCCAACTGTTTCTCTGGCTGTGCGTCTTCCTCGTCTCCAGGGGCGGGATTCAACCAGTTTGGACCGGTTCAGGCGAATCGGTAGCTCCGACGATCAGCTGGGAATGAACCAGTTCATCCTGACGATCAGATGGGCCCACGTGCCCACCCGCGCTGTTTTACTACCTTTATCTTCTCAGCTGATTTGCGTGGCAGAGCAGATTGCCATGCCTCAGCTGTGTTTCTCCTGCGAAGAAACTCAGACATAAAGATTTCTTCAAACTATGCACACGAAGCGTGCGATCACCGAACCGGTTGTTAAACTGGGAGGATCCCACCACTGCCTGTCTCCTAAGGTCATGCTCACAGTGGGGTCTTCTCGGATGAATCACCACTCTCATGCGAGATCAGTCCAAGAAATTTAGCTATACAATTGCAATACACCTCTTTACAACTGTTGTAAAGTTGTAAAGTTTCAACAAAGACATTTGTTGAATCTTTACTGTATTGGGTGACCAGCATGAGATTGGCTGAAACAACAAGAATAAAGAGCAATATCTATAAAGATAATTAACACTGGGAAAATGCCGTTGTTTACCTTCATTTGCCTTCATTACCAGTATCAGTTGAGCTACTGTGTTTCCCCAAAAATAAGACCCTGTCATATATTTTTTGAACCCCGAAATAAGGGTTTGGCCTTATTTTCGGGGAGGTCTTATTATTTTGGGGCATGTGGAGCAAGATGGGGCTCCTCTTGCCATCTTACCTGATTTTCAATTCTGCATTTAAATATTTTCGGGGAGGGCTTATTTTAGGAGCGAGGCTTATTTTAGCGCATGCATTCAAAAGCCCAATCGTGCTTATTATCAGGGGATGTCTTATTTTCGGGGAAAGAGGGTACTTAAATGGGAATAGTAACATATTCCAATGACAAACTATGGGATTTTTTTTCCAAAATATTTTCAGATATTTCCCCTTATCGGGTGGTAACATATCATTCCCGCTGGATTTTGCCCCATATTAGACAATGTCATTCTGACAGTGATGGGCATATACTATCTTTTCGGTCACTTAAGTAGAGATAGTAAAGAATAAGGAGTCCCTCTTGCCCGTTTCAATGAAGTATTTCATTCTTATCCCAAGGTCCTTTTGGAATCCTCCTTTTTCAGATCAATCACATTCATTGAATTTGGCGTACAAAACAACTTGCAACACTTTACAAGTGTCAATGTTAATTTCTCTGGTTATGCATCAGAAAAAGGTACGCACCCAAACTGGGCCTTTGCTTTTAAAGTTTTGGGCGGGCGGGCGTTTTCTTTTGTTTCCTGCCTGTTTTGCTATCTTTACTAATTGTGCAAACCTCAGCAAAATTTGCCCTGTTTGTATTTGCTTTTCTGACTGGGTCATTTATCTAGATTAGAACCAATAGTAGGTTGAATATTCTCCTTTGGAGAGAGTGCCGCACAGGTGTGGGTATGTCACAGGTAGCTCGTGTTAGTGTGGCTCCCCAGTATCGATTTTATCGCTTTGAAAAAATTGGTTCTCGTTTTGGAAATTTCGGTTGAAGTGAGGCTGAGTTGAATTACAGCAGTAGAACAGAATACAATAAGAGAGTTGGAAGGGGCTCAGTGGTATCGGCTTGCCACAGTCCTGAAACTTCATGAAGCACAGAAATTTTTGTCTGCCTGAAATGCTGCTCGATTCTTCATTCTTGTTTCGCAGGATTTGGGTACCCGGAACCTCTTCCTTGGGTCCATTGGTGTCTCCTCTGACCATGAATGTTGACAATTGACAGCCTTCCATTCTGAGGCGAGGAAAAGAAAAATGGAATGAAATCCTGAAACATAGGGAACATAAGTAAAAATGTATTTCCTTCCCCACCCCCAATAAGACAGCAACAACTGTAGGAGAAGGCATGGCAGAGCAGGGTCCGGACAGTGTCTGGATTTGGACTCCCAAATTCCCCAGCAAACATGCTAGCTCTAATGGAAATAGTGATGGACATCTAGGTAGTATTTGCCCAGTTTCATGCTGCTGCTGTCCCTCCTTCTCCTCCTTCTCCTAATTCTAATTCTAATTCTAATTCTAATTATTCTAATTCTAATTCTTCTTCTCCTCCTCCTCCCCCTCTTCCTCCCCTCCCTTCCTCCTCCTCCTCTTCCTCCTCCTCCTCTTCTTCGTATTATTATTATTATTATTATTATTATTATTATTATTATTATTATTATTATTATTACTATTCTAATTCTTCTAATTCTAATTCTTCTTCTTCTTCTTCTTCTTCTTCTTCTTCTTCTTCTTCTTCTTCTTCTTCTTCTAATTCTAATTCTAATTCTAATTCTAATTCTAATTCTAATTCTTCTAATTCTAATTCTCCTCCTCCTATTCTAAATTCTAATTCTAATTCTTCTAATTCTAATTTTTCTCCTCCTCCCCCTCCTTCCCCTCCTCTTCTTCCTCCTCCTCCTCCTCCTCCTCCTCCTCCTCCTCCTCCTCCTCCTCCTCCTCCTCTTCTTCTTCTTCTTCTTCTTCTTCTTCTTCTTCTTCTTCTTCTTCTTCCTATTATTATTATTATTATTATTATTATTATTATTATTATTATTATTACTATTCTAATTCTTCTAATTCTTCTTCTTCTTCTAATTCTTCTTCTTCTTCTTCTTCTTCTTCTTCTTCTTCTTCTTCTTCTTCTTCTTCTTCTAATTCTAATTCTAATTCTAATTCTAATTCTTCTAATTCTAATTCTCCTCCTCCCCCTCCTTCCCCTCCTCCTCTTCTTCCTCCTCCTCCTCCTCCTCCTCCTCCTCCTCCTCCTCCTCTTCTTCTTCTTCTTCTTCTTCTTCTTCTTCTTCTTCTTCTTCTTCTTCTTCTTCTTCTTCTTCTTCCTATTATTATTATTATTATTATTATTATTATTATTATTATTATTATTATTATTATTATTATTATTATTCTAATTCTAATTCTAATTCTAATTCTAATTCTAATTCTAATTCTTCTAATTCTTCTTCTAATTCTAATTCTCCTCCTCCTCCTCTTATTCTTATTCTAATTTTTCTTTTTCTCCTCCTCCCCCTCCCCCTCCTCTTCCTCTTCTTCTTCTTCTTCTTCCTCTTCTGCTTCTGCTTCTAATTCTTCTTCTTCTTCTAATTCTGCTCCTCCTCCACTTCTAATTCTTCTAATTCTATTTTTTCTTTTTCTCCTCCTCCTCCTCCTCCTCCTCTTCTTCTTCTTCTCTCTCTTTCTCTCTTTCTCTGTGTGTGTGTGTGTGTGTGTGTGTGTGTGTATGTGTGTGTGTGTGTTTGTGTGTGTGTGTGTGTGTGTGTGTTGGAGTGCTGGAGAGCCAGAGTAACTAACAGAAAAGTGTTAAATTGTATAAAACCAGACACATCACCAGAAGCTAAAATCATAAGACTGCATCTGATTTACTTTGATTCCTGTCTTCTATGCCTAGTTAATGCAGATTGAAGCCAAACGTATCTCTACTCCTTTAAGGGAGTAGAGGAAATTGGTAATGCTTTTTTCTTCTTTTCTTTTTTAGTGGCCACCCTACTCCAAAGAGGGAAGGAGAGATTAGAATGGAATGTGTATTTTGGAAGCTGAATTCTGATTTGCACATTATGATTTACGGGGCGCCTCTGTTATGTTTGGACTGGACTGTTATGTGTAGGCAGCCCTGATACAAACAAACACATTTCTTCAACTGACAGACTCTGTCAAAGGGCTTTAAATATAGTCCAAGGCCCAACTGCCAACTCTTACTTCTGTTCAATAGGGATTTTCCGGGCCTGCAATTCATCCACCCATTACAGAACTGAAGCTGCTATCCAGACTACGCTTACTTATGGATTTGGTCTCAGTAGGACTTTCTTCCATGTAAACATGCAAGGAATTGGGCTACGAGGCTGTAAAACGTTTTTTTAAAAGCCGTTTCCTTGTCAGTTTTCTTTCCCTGTTATCTTTGATCCAAACCATTTAGCCTTGATCTTAGTGGAGGGGAAACAGAGCCAGAAGCTTTTTCAGTAAGCTGTTTCTTCCACGAAAGGCCAAGTTTGCGCCCCTGTTCCAAAAAACCTCCTTTTGTGTTCTCCCCCAAAGACTTTGGTGTAGCTAACAATGAGCCGCTAGATTTCCAAAGGACTCTTGAATTGTTCACGGCAGTCCAACAGTGGAATCCCCTCTTTCAAAAGATTTCCGAAGAAAATCTAAACAATGGAAGTAGCTGGGTATTTGGGTTCTTGGCTTACGCTGAGAAAATGCAGAAAGCTGAAAGCTGAATAGGGGAAGGCTTGGCTGGAGGTCAGCTCAGTTTTATGGAAAAAGTTGCCAAGTTGGCTTCGGTAGGAGTAAGAGAAGAAGAAGAAGAAGAAGCGAGAGCCAACAGTAATTATGTCAACATGTAGTTCCTGCTGAGGTTCTTGTTTAAGCCTAGCATTCATTTCTTGACTCTGCATTTGTGTGTGTTGAGTTTTTCCGTGTGTGTGTTGAGAAGGAGGGGGAGAAACCATGACACTCTTGGGAGTGGGCAAGTGCTGGGCTTAAAGGTGTGCTAACCTTGCAAGAATTGTATGACTTTATCATTTTTCACCTCCGATTCCTTCTCCTGGGGTATACCTTCAAAGTAAGATAGAGGTGAAAGGTTTCCGCAGCAGCAAGACAAGCTGTATGACAAATGGGCCAAAAAGTCAAAGAAAATGTTTTAACCTAGTGTGGTGTTAGCCTGCCCACTCTTTACACCTTTGAGCTGCTGGGTGTGCAAAGGAAGCTTAGGAGAAGCAGAAAGGGAAAGAGCCATGTTGCGAGAGAGATTTCAACTTGTAGTACTTTTAGGGGTAATCATAAAGCATATTGTGTTTAAGTACGTTCTCCTTCCCCTTCCCAGCTCCGTCGCAGATGCTAAATGAGTGTAATAATAACAGCATCCATACAGCATCCCATTTCAAGCAAGGTGATTGCTGTTACCACTATGACGCATTGCCATTTGTTGTGAGACTCTTGGTTTGCTGAAGGGTGATTTTGTAGTGCAGCTGAATTTGCTTTCTTACACTCTGGCAAACATTGGTGCATTTACAAATACTCCTTGACTTAAAACCACAGTTGGGACCAGAATTTCTGTTGCTAAGCAGAATTGTTGTTAAGCGAGTTGTGCAGGATTTTACAAACTTTTGGCCATAGTTATTAAGGAATCACCACAGCTGTTAAGCAAATCTGGGGGTTATTAAGTGAAATTCACTTTGCATGTCGGAAGCCAGGTGAGAAGTTTGCAAATGGTAAAGACATGATCCTGGGATCATACAACCGTGGTAAGTAATTCCCGGTTGCCAAGCACCTGAATTTTGATCATTTTGTGGCTGCAATGATTTTGATCATGATGCTGCAAGTACGAGCACTGATTTTGTTTAAAAGTGCTGTTGTTAACTTTGAATGGTTGCTAACGAATGCTTGCAAATCAAGGACTACTTACAGTTTGGTTCATTTCTCATTTTATGCTGCCTTTCAGGACAGCTAGCATCCCAAAGGGCTTTACAAATCATGTAAAGAGAAATACAGTGAATACTGTACTATTCAAAAGGAAAGAAACTTGTAGGACAACTGGTGTCCTACCAGTTGGTAGGTGATGATAATGGTGAAAATAACTTTGTTATTTCCACCATTTGTTATGGTGGAACTTTGTTCCATCTGGGAATTTTTTTTCTTTCAGCTTCCCTGTCTAAATCACAGCTCTGAGATAACTTGGTAGTTGCCATCCAAGTGCTAACTAGATGCGATTGTTGTGGCCCTCCGAGCCAGTAGAGCTGGCAGCAGAGTCTACTGGAGAGGAACTTGGGCCAGTCCTGGGGGCTGGAGAAAGCTCGGGCGAGGGCTCCGCGTAGGAGGCAGAGAGGGAGGTAGACAGCAGCGAGGCAGAGGAACAGCTGGAGCCCGTTCCCAGTGTGTGCATGTGCAGAGCTGCCAGAAGACAAGAACAACTCAGAAAGCAGGGTCAACTCGGGAGTAAAGCCACACCTTGGAGGTGATTGGCCCCTCCCATAGGAAATAAAAGAGGAGCGAACAGGGAGGGGGCTTTTGCAGGAAACAATTCGTTCGTTCCGTGACTCTGAGAGACTCTGTGCCAAGTTTTGCCTTGTACTGCTGTTGGAAACAAGTTACGTGGCAGCTTGACAAATGAGATAAGGTGCGTTGAGAAATATTCCTTTGAAAAACTATTTGGACAAACCTTGCTGACTATGAATGAACATAATTCACAGTCGTGTAAATAAAAGAGGTTTCGCCAGGACCAATTCCTGCCTCCTGTTTGTTAAGGGAGCCTAGGTCAGAAGAGCGATTGTGCTTCGTTTCTGAGTCTGATAAGGATGGCCAGGTGTTGTCACCCGCTGAGTTGGGTCCTCACTTGCTAGGTTTTTAATCTCTGGATGCACTCTACCCATCCTAACTAGACTGCAAGGCAATTCTAAGCATGCATGAGAACCAAATCCTACGAAACACACGAGACCTGCTTCTAAAAATGTATTTATAATGTTAAACTCTTCTTTGTATACCGTATACATAATGTAAACTGCTCAGAACTACTGAGGATCCAGCAAAGTAAAAGGCATTGGACCTCTTAAAAAATCTGGAGTTGATACAATGCTTGGTAATATATCTTCCACCAGTAGAGAGAAGAAGGCTGATGTAGCAAGTTGACTGAATGCACTTGGAAAGAAGTTGGGGGCTGAAATACAGTTGTGTAAATGAGTCCCTTGGAGATAAGTTACATAGCAGAGGGCAAGAGGCACTGATCAGGCCAAAGAGGGATGATAAATGTGTTTATTACATTGGGTCTGCAATGTAATATATGACTAAGACAGCACATATTAGTAGAGTCTGGTAGAGTGTATAATCTGTTCATTGCCCTGAAAACATATCAGAAATACTTAATTTATTAGACGTTTCATATAATAACTTTCATCATTAAGAGAAAAGTGCATATTATTCTCTCTCATGGTTTTATAACAATTAATCTATAATGCTTCACATCTGCCATCTTAATTGGTGACGGAGATATATGTTTATTTATTTATTGTTTATTTATTTATTGATTTGATTTATATGCCGCCTTCTCCGGAGACTCAGGGCGGCTTACAATGCGTTAAGCAATAGCCTTCATACTTTTGTATATACCTGCTTAGTAGGGCTTTCGTCCCCCCCCCCCAAAGCGGTGTTCTTTTTTATACAAAGTCAGCTTATTGCCCCCACAATCTGGGTCCTCATTTTACCTACCTTGAAAGGATGGAAGGCTGAGTCAACCTTGAGGACTCTTGAAAACTCTGTTGCATTTAACATTTCCCCCCCCCCCCACTCTAAAGCCAATGTTGAAGAGTTATACCCTTAGCTCATTTAAGTTACAATAAGTGTGAAGATTTCACATTACTCGGTGGGAATTTCTTGTCAACTGAAATATTCTGCTCTGCTCACCCCGGCCCCTTTGCTCAGACACATAATCAAACTATGGCCAACCTCTAAGGATAAGACTTTTAATAAATTAAGATTAAAAATAAATAAATAAATAAAAAGGAGTTGTTAAATGGAAGCTCGGTAATGCGGTAATATTGAGCAAAAAAAAAAAAAAATAGCGTTCGGATCCCGTAGACCTAGTTTGTCAATTGATAAATTAATCTGTTAAAGAAATATTGGATTTATATTTAACTTGGAAAAACAGGAGAAGCTCTTTTCTTCTGCACTTATAACTTTGAATACACTTTTCGGTTGCTCTTAGTTATCTCAAATTAAATCTTAAATTGAGCTTGTGGTCTTGTGAATTAATACCGTAGCCTTTCAGCTCTTTTGCTGAGGCCATACAAATCTAAGGGTAGAACTGGTTGCTGGGTCAGGTCTTGGCATGTAGTCTATAGAAATGGTTTAATGATGCCCACAGATGTTTGCATTCTGTACGTGAGATCTTTAATGCATTGGTGGGCTCGGCAAAGGTCCTTGATTATCGCCTGATTGTGTTGCCATGGCCAATGAATTGAGCAGAAGCACATTTGTCCACATAATGTATGTAACAAGATTCAGTGCATATAAATAAGCGCTATTTGGAAGTGCACGTTTGAAGTAAAATTAGTAAAAGGGGCCATTCTGGCTCCTGGCTTTCACAGCAGCACAAATCTATCCAAAAGGTGTTACAAATTACCCAGCACTTTCTGGAGGAGTTTGTATATTTGTACCCAGCACATTTTTATCCCCCCCAGTCAATGCATTCAAAGAGAACACGGGTGAACCGGCAGCAGCAGCAGCTGTGAACGGGAGTATATTTTCAGGGCTATGTCGTATTAAGTGGAGAGAATACACAGCATTTTTTTAAAAAATAATCATCGGTTCCTAAGAGACGCATTTATAAGATGGACAGCCCTAGAAATCCAGTTAAATAAATAAAGATTGAATGTGCCATAGACCCGTGATGGCGAACCTATGGCCATATCAGTGGGCACATAAGCTCAGCTCGCCAGCTACCGTAATACCGCCATGTATGCCATATACCATACATTAATGTTGACTCTTCCTGGCAAAGAACGTTTGGCAATAACAAGACAACTCTGTTAGTTCCAGGTTGTCTTTATTGGCAAAAGGACCATAGCTTAAAAACTATGTTGGTTTGGGATAATCATCACTGGTTTCTTTAAATGTGTCAAACTTTAATCATTTTTCAAGAATGCAAGAAAGTCCACCAGTAATTCTAATGTAGCTTGCATATATTAACCATCTCTCCGTATAGATCATACAACAGGTTGGCATCGTGTTTACCTACTAATTTGCATTTACCTTTATTGCATTCCTTTAATTTTATATTAGCTAGTGGTGAAATCTATGCAAAACTGAACAAGATCTAGCAGTCCTCAGCTCTGTTTGCCTTTGATCTAGACCTTCGCTGAATCCTTTAGCCCTCCTCTAAAGATATTCTAATTGTTTAACATCACTCTCAAAGTATAAATCCAAACCTTGAACAATTTGCCAAACGAGCGTCTTACAGAACTGCTGCCTGCTGAAGCTAACTATAACTTACTATACATATTTAACCTTATATAGATAGCTTCTTTCATTTGAGGTGGCTCACAAAATTTCAGAAACCTTACTACTTTTAAACAATTAACTGGAGAAATACTGTACGTAATTGAGCTTCTGGGTGATTTTAAGCTTCACACGTGCACCGACGGAAGAAAGTTGGTTTTCAGAATTATTTATTTCCAATTTTGTACATTGCAGAGGTGTGTGTCTGTGTGTGTTTGTGTATGTAGGGGGAAGGGAGAAACAAAGAGGTGTGTGTGTTTTGTCCTTTAAAAAAAAAACACAGATCTGCACAAACCTATGGACTTTTGCTATGCTATCCTAGGAAGATTTCACAAGGTCAACAGTTTGAGCCTCTTTGGAATCCAAAAATTGAATCTTGGTGCCTCCATTTTCCTAATAGGATCTGTGCAATCCCAATTGGTGCTGACAGTTTTGGTCTCTCCTCTCTGTTGTGCTGTACATTTTTATTTGACACCAGAGATGGCATCAATGTGGATTGGAGAGAGCATCTGTGCAGTGGACTCTCTCTTGGGATTTAAGCTCTTACTCACGCACATCCCTCTGACCAGAGCTGGGTAATTCTACAGATGCCTCGCACGCTGGAGTAAAGATTCCTTTGTTTTGATTATTAATTGAAAGCACGAAAACAGTCACTGCAAAACAAACCTACAATTATTATGTTACCTTATGTATTTCTTTTGTAACTTGTGAGATCAATGAGGATAAAAATATGGGGGCTATTACTTTACATGAAAGTAAAAAAAAAAATACAGGGTTGTTTCATTCTTTTTTCTCGTATATGGAGAATAAGGAACATTGGGACACGGTGCACTTGGGAATTAAATGTATTCATTTGTATCCACCTTGCAAGGCTAGTGAAAATGGCATGGGTCTTAACGTGAGCTTGTTTCCTAAATGCGAAAAATCAACCCCACTGGGGGGAAAAAAAAAAGGAAGAATTGCTATCTCTTTCTTGCTGTACAAAAGTCATTTTTAAAACCCAAAGTCCAATGTTTTTTGTTAATGAGACTTTTAAGCAGAACGTGAACTGGTTGCAGTGATGAGGTGGTCAGAGTGAAATAAGTAGACAAAGTGGGGGAAGATCCAGTTTCAAATCTCCATTCAGCCACAGAGATTAGTCCCGTGATGCGAACTTATGGCATGCGTGCCACAGGTGGCACACGGAGCCATATCTGTGGACATGCGAGCGTTGTCCTAGCTCAGCTGCAGTGTGCATGCGCGTGCCGGCCAGCTGATTTTTGGGCCTTCTGGGCCCACCCGAAGTCAGGAAACGGGCCGTTTCTGGCCTCCGGCGGGCCTCCACGGGGTGGGATAGGTCGTTTTCACCCTCCCCAGGCTCCAAGAAAGCCTCTGGAGCCTGGGGAGCACAAAAAACAGGCCTTTCGGGCCCACCAGAAGTCGGGAAATGGGCTGTTTTCAGCCTCTGGGGGGGCCTCTGGGGAGGTGGGGGAGGCTGTTTTCGCCCTCCCCAGGCTCCAAGAAAGCCTCTGGAGCCTGGGGAGGGCGAAAAAACAGGCCTACCCTTTTGCCACTGCATTCCAAAAGCGGGGGGCGTGCGGGGGGGCGGGTGCGTATGCGCTGGGGGCAGGGCACAGGAGGCATTGAATTATTGGTTTGGGCATGCGTGCAATGCCCCCCATGCTCCCCCTGCTTTTGGCACGTGATGGCAAAAGGGCTAGCCATCACTGGTTTAGTCCATGGCGTTGGGGATGGAATCCCTCTTTCTCAGCCTGAACCTAAGCCATGGTTTCATAAAATATATCAATCTCATTGTTGGTGGGAATTACTGAGATTCTCCAGAGGTCCCAATAATCTCTCGCATGTGATCTTAGTGTTTCTGTTTCCCATCAGTGAAGAGGAAAACAGTAACATTGACCCTAGACGGCTCATCAGTTGACCCAGGCCAACTTTTGTTCAGTCACTATTGAAACCGTAAAGTTTCCCAGATATGATCTTACAGAGTACAAAATAAAACCTAGGAGATGACCCAGACAACCCATAAAATATTTCTTCTTGAACAATTGGAGACTGGAAACATACGAAGTGGCTTCTCAATGATACATATTGGGTAAATGATGTCTCCCTAATTATTAATTAATGTTTCATCATTTGTTATGAGATCATGCTAGTGAAAGACTCTGCTTATCCATTTTAAATCTTTAGACAATATTTTTGTCTAAAATGTCTAAAGTGGCTTGGAGACTTTGAAGATATTCAGGGAAAGTCATAGCTACATGTATTCTGAAAACCATTAGAATTTATGTCTGAACATTTGTACTGGGGGCCACACGGTGGCTCAATGGGTAAGACACTGGGCTTGTTAGCTGGAAAGCCGGCAGTCCTGGTTCGAGACCCAAGCTCCACGTGACAGGGTGAGCTCCTATCCTTACCCCAGTTCCTGCCAACCTAGCTGTTCAAAAGCATACAAATGCAAGCTGTTCCATTTTGGTGGGAAGGTAACAGTGCTACGTGACATCATGCTGGCCACATGACCACAGAAATATCTTTGGACAGTGGCAGTTTAATATCCTTGAAATGGAGATGAGCGCTATAGACAGCCACAATTAGCAGAGTAAAATCTGCAAGGATTCCCCTTTTTACATTTGTATTACCGCAACAGGATGATTCCCTTTGCTTAACTTAATGATTCTTACTTGCTGAGAGTAATATTCTCTCACATTCAAGTCTGCCTTTCATCGTTTCATGGAATTCACCTTGCGAGTAAACCAGAAGAAAGGAAGGACAAAAAGGGAATGACAACAATAGTACTGGATCATTTTTTTTCTCTCTCCCAAAAGTTGACTGAACAATGTAAATACTTTTTCAAAGGGAAAAAAAAAAATCTACTCAACCAATCTATAACTACTTTAACCCGGGGTCAAGTATTCTGAGAAAAGAAAGTGCAGATGTATTCTTACAACATTGCCTTAAAGTTTGGTTTCAAGCAACAATGCACAGTGTTATATCCTCAGAGTATATTTTAAATTCCCCCACCTCCTCCTTTATAAGAAAGGGGGGGGGAAAACATCTATCTGAACAAGTAGTATTTCAAAAGCCTTTTTGAGAATGACATATTTCATCTTGGAGAGCTTTTCTCTGCAACACTATTATTTGGGCTATTTAATCAGAATGAGAGAGTAGCTAGAACAGAAGGATTGTTTTATCTGGCTCAGCCTCTTGGAATTAAAAAATATGTATGCATATTATTATTTTTTTATAAAAGCTGTTCTCATGTTTGCGAACTCATGATCCAACCCTCTTCTCCAGAGGTGGGCTTCACATACGGTTCGCCCAGCAATGGAAATGTGAGTGCGTGCACATGCGCGCATGCGTGCGGCATCACAAAACACGGCAATTTGCACGCAGGTGCACCATCCGTATGACATCAAACAACATGGCAATTCGCTCATGTGAGTTTAGCCCCATTTTATGACTTTTCTTGCCACGTTTGTTATGGGAATCACTGCAGTTGTTAAATTAGTAACCCGGTTGTTAAGCGAATCCAGCTTCTCCATTAACATTGCTTGTCAGAAGGTCCCAAAAGGGGATCACATGATCCTGGGACATTGCCACGGTCATAAATATGAGCCAGTTGCCATGCATTCAAATCTTGATCTTGTGATCATGGGGATGCTGCAATGGTCATATAAGTGCGAAAAATGGTCATAAATTACTTTTTTTCAGGGCAAACTTTTCCTAGAATTTGCATTAAACATATAATTGAATGTTATTTTTCTCCCATTCTAGTTATCTTTTTAAAAAAAAAAAAAATCCATATCACAACATTCTCTTTTAGTGCATGTAAAGAAATGTGTTGCAAAAAAATGACCTTCAAAATATGAAGTACCTTCTATCAGCATGTGTGATCACAGAAAAAACATTCCAATTTCTTCCCAAGCTATAAGCATGGACTTTTAAATTGTTATGCCTTGTGCTCTAATTTTGTTTATTTGGCTTTGCATTTGTGAGAAAGAGAAGATAATGTGTGTGACAGTGCACACATAGACACACATACACACACACACACACACATGTTATTTGAGCTCAGCTACTCCTGACTGTATCTCAATAACAACTCTGGGTAACTGAAAAAAAAGTTTTCTCTGTAACTGTAAAGACTTGTGTGCCTTACAGTCACAGGGGGCTGTTAATGCTCTTGTAATAAACATTATTTATGATTGTTAATTGAAAAGCATTCAAAATTGCCACAGCGTATTTATTTTGTCATTTAAATTTCTTTGTCTCCCCCTGTTGCTTTGGCAATAAAAGGTCATAGAGAAAACACACCCTGGGAACGGTTTTCATTAAGAAACTCCATGTCAGGGGAGAAACACTTGAGAAACAAAATTATTACAATTATTATACTGTCTTTTCAAAAGAAAAAAGGCAGAGTCATTAAAACATTACAGAGCTGTAATCAGCAGATGATCCTGGGGTTACTTTTCAGGATGTTTTGTAATTAAGGAATTGGTTTTAATAACAAAGTCAAGACATTACCAGCACTTGGAACGAAAAAGAAAAGAGAAAGGAAGAAAGGAAGAAAAAGTTGGAGATACTTTATTGTTAGATAAACAAAGAACTTGTGAGTGTACTTTTAAGGCATCTGAGATATTGCAGACAATTAGGCAGTCAGGTGTAAGTTACAACATTTTGTTACTCTCTGACTTTCTTCTCCTTCACCTGTCATTCCTCGAGCAGTTCCTTACAACTAAAAATAAAACTCCAGGGTTGTCTTTAACCAGATTTATTCTAGATTATTGAAATCTTGGCAATTGCGTATGGGTACTTTATTACCCAGTTTATCTCTAAATTTAATACTGTCTACCAAACATAATTTGGAGTGGTGAAGATTAGACAGGAAAAAGGATTGTCTCAGATAACTTATTATAAAATAACTTGTAAGTTACTTTCTATCTTTCTGTCAGGTCCAAAGAAACCAAGAACGACATGTGGAATTATTTCTGAGTAGTTACTTTATTGTAGCTGACCTGTAGACAGATTCTTGCCAGACTAAACAAATTATCTGCAATAACCATAGGTATCCTTTGTGAATTGCTAGGGAAGATCCAACTTGGCTCATAAAACAGAGCATCATAAGGGCTGTTCCTCTGTTCCTGCCCATCAGACATCCGAAGCTCTGTTATCTCTGGCAAAAGGCCCCTCCCTCCTGTGACTCCAGATCATACTCTTCCATATCTTCACAGTAATAAATGTGGTCTGGGAAGCTATAAAGGTAAAGGTTCCCCTCGCACATATGTGCTAGTTGTTCCCAACTCTAGGGAGCGGTGCTCACCTCTGTTTCAAAGCCGAAGAGCCAGCGCTGTCCGATGATGTCTCCTGGTCATGTGGCCAGCATGACTAAATGCCAAAGGCGCACAGAACGCTGTTACCTTCCCACCCAAGGTGGTCCCTATTTTTCTACTGGTATTTTTTACATGCTTTCGAACTGCTAGGTTGGCAGAAGCTGGGACAAGTAACGGGAGCTCACCCCATTACGCGGCACTAGGGATTTGAACCACTGAACTGCCGACCTTTTGATCAACAAGCTCAAGCGTCTTAGCCACTGAGCCACCGCGTTCCCTTTTGGGAAGCTATAGAGATAGTCAATCCAACTATTTAAGGATTAGTCCCAAGTTTCAGTTCTTGATATCATCTATTAGAAAGATCAGGTAGTCTGTGAGAACATGAAGACATGTTTCCAACCACACATCAACCTAACTAAATAAATAGTGATCCTTTTATAAACCACCTTCTTATGAAATAATGTTCAGTCAATTATGGTAACAGTGCCCCCACCTCTACCATCACCTTCCTTTTCTCTCCTCCTTTGATTTACTTGTTTAAAATTGTTCATATGACTCCTTCTTACGTGATTGCTTCTATCTAGTGTCTCCCTGCCTTTGATACCATCCTGGTATTCCTGCTGTCCTCCTAATGGGGGGAAAGTGACACTGGAAGCGTAATTGCGATTCCTAATTAAGTGTAATTAGGCGAAACCCAGATGATATATTCAGTGGGCTTTTAGAGTTTGAGTTTGAAGGTTGAGGGCTTTTAGAATTTCATACTGGTTTTTCAAGTAAGCACAATGCATAGGTTGAAGTAAAGATACTGTTGTTAGAACTTGCTTGATCAAGGCCTAAGAAAATAGATGGAAATTAATCAAGGAGAGAAGCAACCTGGAATTAAGGAGAAACTTCCTAATAATGAGAAGAATGAATCAATGGAAGGGCTTGCCTTCAGAAGTTGTGAAGCTTCATCACTGGAGGTTTTTAAGAAGAGACCGGACATCCACATGTCTGAAATGGTATAGGCCAGTCATGGCTAACCTTTTTGCCATTGCATACCGGGGGGGGGGCAGGGGAGGTTCGCACGCATGCGTGCCCACATCCATAATTCTATGCGCCCCGCCCTGCGCATGTGCACGTGACCTCCCCTCCCCCGCTCCTGGCACACGATGGCCTGGTAGGCCCATTTTTCTTTCTCACCTGGCTCCAGATTCTCTCTATGCGTCTGGGGAGGGCAAAAACAGCCTTCCCCACCCCCTCAGAGGGCCTCTGGAGGCCCAAAACGGCCCGTTTCCCAACTTCTAGTTGGACAGGAAGTGACTTTTTTGCTGTCCCCAGCCTCCAGAGACTCCTAGAGAGGCATGCCATAGGTTCGCCATCATGGGTATAGGCAATAGCAATAGCACTTAGACTTATATATACCGCTTCATAATGCTTTAGAGCCCTCTCTAAGTGGTTTACAGAGTCAGCCTATTGCTCCAACAATCTGGGTCCTCATTTTACTGACCTCGGAAAGATGGAAGGCTGAATCTACCTTGAGCCAGTGAGAATTGAACTTCCAAACTGTAGCCGTCAGTCGGCAGAAGTATCCTTCAGCACTTCCTTCTAACCACTGCGTCACCACGGCTCTTACAGAGCTGTTTGAACAGAGGGTTGGACTAGAAGACCTCCAAGGTCCCTTCCAGCTCTATCTTATTGTAAGAACCATGGGAGGATTTAGCTGAGTAAGGATATACTCGTGGTGTATTTCTCCCCCTCTGCACTTGGTCATCTCCTTCTTAGAAACTAGGTTTCGGGGTTTCCTGGACTTAATGCGGTAAAAGCACTCTACCACCATAACTATAAAGTTGTAGATGTTGACAGCCTAAGTGATATTTATTTTTCCAGCCTGAATTCTTTTTGGAACATGGGGAAATAAATACATCCTCTTATCTAGCATGTGCCTGAGACGGGAAATAAATTCTTGTTTTCTCGTACTCCCGTATACCAAAGGTCTGCAATGAATAATTCGGGCAATCTCCCTGAATAGGAGACTGTGAAGAAGCTTCTCTATTACCAACGATAATTATAAAACTCATAATGGGAGCAGGAGGAAGGACCACCATCAATCAGAGAGGAGAAACAATGGGGAGTGATAGGTATGTAAAAGTGAAAATGGCAAAACCTCATGCAGAAACTCAATAGTGTTATTTTTTTTTCTCCCTTTCCTTTTTCTTTTTTCTTTGGCAAAGCTATAAATCATGGTGGGCTCATAATTTTTCAGGGCAATTCATATCCCGCAATTAAAACATAACTTTATTCGTAAACTGTTCAAGCAGATTTACACCGGTGGTGGGTTCGCACCAGTTCACAAGAACCGATAGTAAAAATTTGTAGTAGTTCGGAGAACCGGTAATAACATTGGCTGGCCATGCCCCCGAACCGGTCCCCGGCCCGGTTGCCGCTTGCTTACCCCACCTCATCAGAGGCTTTTTTTTTTTTTACTTTTAAAAGCATTTTTTCTACAACCTCTTCGGCCAAAAAAATGCTTTTAAAAGTAAAAAAAAAAAAGCCTCTGATGATCCCGCAGCTCAGCTGGGATCGGCAGAGGCTTTTCAAAGCATTGTTTTCTGCAACCACTTCGGCCGAAGAGGTGGTTAAAAAAAAAAATGCTTTGAAAAGCCTCTGACGATCTCAGCTGAGTTGCCTGATCGGCAGAGGCTTTTCAAAGCATTGTTTTCTGCAGGTTGTAGAAAAAAATGCTTTTAAAAGTAAAAAAAAAAAAAAGTTGGCCATGCCCACCCAGTCACATTACCCCACCCACCCACCAAGCCATGCCGACAAAATAAGCCACGCCCACAGAACCGGTAGTAAAAAAATTTAGAATCCACCCCTGATTCACACATGCTGTAGCCAGCCGTGACGTTAGCCACACACCCCCAGCATGAGTCGCAGAGCAGCACAGTCCCAATAGAGGAGCAAAATCAGAAGCTGTTCTGGTTTTGAAGCCCCAATATTACGTAGGCGAGAAACAGAACTTTGTATCTCCTCCAACACATGAAATGGTAATAGAGGAAGTGAAGAAGAAGAAGTGCCAGCATTCCAGAATAACCTAACTTCCAGTAAAAACTCTGAGACAGGCATTTTCTTCAAAGTCCCCATTTATTAAATAAATTTTATTAAATAAATAAATAAATATTAGAGTAGGTATACTGGCACATCTGGGAAAACCCGAATCTGTTTTGGGTTTTCCATCAGTAAATCAAAGTCCCGAAATCCATCCCCTGCACCCATCACATGGTCCAATCACGATCCGTTCCAACTCAAGACATCACTTCAACCACTCCTCCTCCAGGTGCAGGAATACCATGACCTTGACCGAAAAGAAGAATGCTATTATGGCTAACTACATTTCCTCTACTAAATCCCCCCTCCTAATTTCCCAAGCAGAAGAATGGAGCAGTGTGGAAGCTTCCGGTGTTAATAAGGCTTCCAAAGCTGACAGGAAAAATGCCATTTTGTTCAGGACTCACGCTTTTGGAGACGCGTGGCAGTGATCCCAAGTCCCTTTCACATGAATAAATATTTTATTTTGTTTTTCAGTTTTAATTTCTAATACAATAAATAGAATAGATTTTTATTAATTCCCAGTAGAAATGTATGGTTGTGAGGGTTGGACCATAAGGAAGGCTGAGCGCCAAAAGAATTGATGCTTTCAAGTTGTGGTGTTGGAGAAGATTCTTGAGAGTCCCTTGGACAGCAAGGAGATCCAATCAGTCAATCCTAAAGATGATCCTAAAGATGATTGTTCTTTGCGGGGACTTACACTCAAATACTTTGTCCACCCAGTGGGAAGGGAGGACTCCTTGGAAAAGGTCCTGATATTGGGAAAGATGGAAGGCGAAAGGAGAAGGGGGTGACAGAGGATGAGATGGTTAAATAGTGTCTTTTGATGCAATGAACTTGAATTTGGGCAAAGTCCGGGAGGCAATGGAGGACGGGTGTGGGGCGTGGTGTGTTATGATCCATGGGATCACAAATAGTCAGGCATAACTTAGCCCCTGAACAGCAAAAAAAAATGATAGATGCAACCAGTGATGAAATTCAAGGTTTTTTTACTACCAGTGGGCGTGGCTTGGCAGGTGGTGTGGCTTGGTGGGCGTGGCTTGGTGGGCGTGGCAGGGGAAGGATACTGCAAAATCCCCTTTCCCTCCCCACTCCTAGGGGAAGGATATTGCAAAATCTCCAGTCCACCCCACTCCAGGGGAAGGATATTGCAAAATCTCCATTCCCTCCCCACTCCTGGGTCCAGCTAGAGGTGGTATTTGCCAGTTCTCCAAACTACTCAAAATTTCTGCTACCGGTTCTCCAGAACCTGCTGGATTTCACCCCTGGATGCAACTCACATAAACCCACGCTCTTTGGGGTCCTTAATCCTTTTTAAGAATGTAAAGAGCCAAATCTTTAAGAGCTACAGTCCTAGAAGAAATCTGCTGGACCTTTTACACTTGCAAATTCCAAGTCTGCTTCATTTGCAGAAAGTTGTGAAGAAGTAGGCCCTAGCAAAACCACCCAAGAGATCAGAAGACAGGAGGAAAGTTAATCTCAAAAACTTATCAGTTGTGCTGTATGAAGTAAAAAGTTAGTGTAACCCAAGTGGCGGTGACATCATGTCAAGAATTGGAATGATAAGTTCGGTTGGTCAGAGGCCAGGTCTGGCACATGTCGTTCCCCAGAGTCCCAAAACCTGTTTTTAAAAAAGGAAAATCAGGCACTCTCCTCATTAGCAACATACACGAGTAACGGCCAAAGCCCCATTCTAATGCATTGTCTGTACTGTGTAAAAAATTCATTTGATTAATATTTTAGCTTTGGCAAAGTGTGAATAGGCAGAGAAAATTCTACTTAATGACCCCAATTGTGCTAATGCAACAATCTAATGAAAACTTCACTCAGTTATGTTTGCATAATTTTAAATTTTCCCCTTTCCCTCTCACTGCAAAGTGACAGTGCTCACTTCCACCGTAAGGGCCTCTGTTGCTTTACTTCCCATAATACCTGCAATTTATCCTTCGGAGAGTGCCAGAAAAGCCAGACCTTAAATGAGCAAAAGTATCATGATTCATTTGCTTAAAAAGCTCTCGGGGCATCCCAAATTTTCTCCGTTACCTCCCCTCCCAACTTACAAATGTTTGAAGATATTTCTGCTAATTTACAATCTGAAAGATAGGTGATAGTTGAGAGTTTGAAAAATAGATAACTGTCTTCATTAATACAGGTTTGACCTACAAAGTCTTCACGTACTTAATGATTAAAAACCAAAGTGCTAAATAATAAATTATAAGAATTTATAGGAGTCATCATCTTGAAATTAGCTTACCGAATGTTCTTATCATAATAAATCTGAGTGTATGTCTAATTTACTATTAGCTGCCTAAAATTATATGTTGCAGGTAGATTTGATAAGGGAGGGGGGAGAGAAAATGGAAAACTATTTCGTTTCAGGACAAAAAAAAAATAATATATATAAAATTAAAAACATATGAAATGAACCACAATTTGTTGAAAGGAAACTACATCTATAGGTATGAAATATAGTATATATTTCTGATTCCTATCTTTTATGGATGGAAACCAAATTGTAATTGTTTCACAAATGGGAACACACTTAAGTAATCAGACTTGCTAGTTCAATTTGCACAAGTTAAAGCCAATCAAAATTATGTAAGTCACCCAGTGTCTTATGGGCTTTGGCCAGGCAGGTTGGTAGATGGATATAGATAATTGATAGATGGAGATAGATGGACAGTCCTGTAAAATCTATGGCCATGTTTCAGTTTGTTTAAACTCAAAATAGTTTCTCAAAGCTTTTTTCGCCTATCTGTAAAGATAGGGGAACATTTTGTGACAGAAACAGCCCAACAAGACGGAACTGGAGAGTTGAGGGTATCTGCCAAGACTTCCAACCAGCCATTCACACCATTTTCCATTGTTCCAGGGTATCCAAATTAACCAATCAGTAACCTGTTGTTGGGCATGTCTAATCTTCACTTAGATGTATTTGTACCCTATTGTAAATAGCTATGTTTGTGTTACTACAATGTGAGCTGGCTGCTACTCCTACTCGCATGAAGATAATGATTTGACTGTTAGGAACATTTGCATAAATAATGAGTTTGTTATTAAAATATAATATCAATATAAATTATATTGATATTGTTTCCTGATTGCTTATTTGTACCCTATGACTATCATTAAGTGTTGTACCTTATGATTCTTGATGAATGTATCTTTTCTTTTATGTACACTGAGAGCGTATGCACCAAGACAAATTCCTTGTGTGTCCAATCACACTTGGCCAATAAAAAATTCAATTCAATTCAATTCTATTCTATTCTATTCTATTCTATTCTATTCTATTCTATTCTATTCTATTCTATTCTATTCTATTCTATTCAAGATAATACGAACTATCTTTTGGAAATTCTAGCCCTTCCCCAAATATTGTCTATTATTTATTGATTTGGTTTGTTATTTATCTTCCACTGCTGTCAGAAGGCAAGAGCAGCTAAAGCAAAGAGGACAACTCGGGAGTAGGGCCAAGAGATGATTGGCCCCTCCCATAAGGCTTAAAAGACCCGCAATGGCTCTTGGGTTTTTTGTTGGAAAACAACATTGATAAACTTGGTTCTTATCTTGCTCGGCATCCTCTGCTTCTGAACTTTTGCCAAGAGAACCATTTGACACTTTGCCTAATTATACCGAGGTTGGTGATAAGACTTTATGAAGACTTTGTTTGATTTAGTTTGGACTACGCTGAGAATTAGTTAATTCTCAGCTGTTCTAATAAAGTCTTTTGTTTTCGAACTGTTTGCGTCGATTACTACCTACCTGGGCCTGGGTCACAATAATTACTGTGGGGAGATTAAACCCTGGATGAATGTATGGAGAATGAGAATAGGACTCGCTTCTCTGGTCTTTAAATCAGAGGGTATTCAGCCGGTTCGTACCAGTTCGGGCGAACCGGTAGCGGAAATCATGGGTGAGCCTGCCCACTCGCCTCGGCTCTATGCCGTCCTATTTAGGCGCGTTTTAAGGCCGGGCGCAAGTAAGTGAATACCACTCCCGCTTCGAATATAATTTGAGAAGACATCTGCAGAATGGCTCAGGGTCCAGCATGCAAGACAGAGAAAGCACTTGAAAGTCTTTAGTAGATTAGCCCAGCCAGCTTTTTTGGGGGGGAGGGAATCTCAAAAGACAAAACCCAGTACTAGTTGTGTTCTCCAAAATTAAACCTTCACTTTGCACTTGATGAAAGAGAAATTCTCAAACCAGTTACCGCAAAAGAAAAAAAAATGAGGGGGGAGGGAATTAGGAGGCTCCGTTCTCTCTCTCCCCCCCCACCAACCGAGTTTCCAATTAATTAGAAATAAATTTGCCTTCAAAAAGGGAAGAAAAGCAGCTCGGGGATTTTCAACAGGAAGAAATGGCTGCTATGGCTGAAGGGAAGGTGTTTTTCTTTCTTTCTTTTCTAATTTTTATTTATGGATGTTTAAGTATTAAAAATTAATTGAAATGGAATGTGCTAAAAAATCAGTTTTTATAGTTAGCTCTGGTTTTTTCGATGCCTAGTGTTGATGGTGAGGTTCAGATTTATCTGTGTCAACATAACAATTTACAAAGTTTCACTTAGGTATATCTTTTTGGCAACAGTTAAGCTGATCCACATCCAGGAATAATAAGATAGTAGGAACCAGAATTTTGTTCTTTTCTTTTCTTCATTCCTGAAGGCTTTCTTTGGGAGACTTAGGTAGCATAAAAAAAAACTTTTCAAAGTTTTAATCCAAGATCTATGAATGATAATTTATCCTAGTTTCTCTAAGGAGGAGGATAAAAACTCCCAAGGATTTTTCAATGGTTGAATTCCCATTTTAGGTTAAAAGTACTATTAGCTGACAGTGGGGGAGAAAGCCCCACCTGATGATATCTTACAATTGAATTGCAATATGGAAAACTATAGAAGTAGTGGACTTGAAGCAGCTTCTTCTTCTTCTTCTTCTTCTTCTTCTTCTTCTTCTTCTTCTTCTTCTTCTTCTTCTTCTTCTTCTTCTTCTTCTTCTTCTTCTTCTTCTTCTTCTTCTTCTTCTTCTTCTTCTCCTCCTCCTCCTCCTCCTCCTCCTCCTCCTCCTCCTCCTCCTCCTCCTCCTCCTCTTCTTCTTCTCCTCCTCCTTCTCCTCTTCTTCCTTTTCCTCCTCCTCTTCTTTTTCTCCTCCTCCTCCTCCTCTCCTCTTCCACTCTGTTTTCTGGGTGGCGATGCACTTGCTAAATCAACAATAAAAGAAATATGGCTCTTGCTTTCCAGAACATGTTTCAGGCAGCAGACGATTTGTAATGTTTTCCGACAGGTATTTTTCCTCCTCGAGCTTCATTAACATTTCTAATTGCTCATTAGTTTTCTAAAAGGCTTGACTCAGCACCATCTATATGTCGACCTGTTCTCTGAAGCTGGCTGTGCTACGTAACAATGCAAGGTCATTGGGGGCCACTTCCATTCAAATACGGGCTCTCTATTTGTTCCGGAGTGAGTGAAAATATCCATATATGGTCCTGAGATGAGGACATTTTCACAGGAACAACCAGAGAAATTCTCAGCGTTCATGACAGGAATGGAGGCATTTAGAATTTGATTCCCCCCCTCCCCCCTTGTTATGCTATCTTAGCATTTAGAGTCAGAATTGGCTAGCGCTCCAAATAAATATTGGCATTTCAGCTGCCTCTTAGTTGCATTTCCCCAATTAATAGCATCTAGATCATTTACATTCAGGTCATTCATGCATCCTATGTTGGTTAAGATAATGTGAAGGTGAGGGACGGAAGTAATACAGGTGTGAAAGGCATGGCTAAAGGAGGGACAATGTGAAGAATGTTTGTTTAAGAGAGTAATCGCTTGAATACTTGCTACTTGTGAGGGAGGAAGGAATCCTTCCTTCCTTCCTTCCTTCCTTCCTTCCTTCCTTCCTTCCTTCCTTCCTTCCTTCCCTTCTTCCAATTTCCATCCTTCCTTCCTTTCTTCCTTCCTTTCTACCTCCCCTCTTCCAATCCATCCATCCATCCATCCCTTCCTTCCTTCCTTCCTTCCCTCTTCCAATATTTTTCTTCCTTCCTTTCTTCCTTCCTTCCTTTCTACCTTCCCTCTTCCAATCCATCCATCCATCCCTTCCTTCCTTCCTTCCCTCTTCCAATATCTTTCTTCCTTCCTTCCTTCCTTCCTTCCTTCCTTCCTTCCTTCCTTTCTACCTTCCCTCTTCCAATCGATCCATCGATCCATCCCTTTCTTCCTTCCTTCCTTCCCTTCCAATATCTTCCTTCCTTCCTTCCTTCCTTCCTTCCTTCCTTCCTTCCTTCCCTCTTCCAATCCCTCCCTCCCTCCCTTCCCTTTTCCAATATCCTTCCTTCCTTCCTTCCTTCCTTCCTTCCTTCCTTCCTTCCTTCCTTCCTTCCTTCCTTCCTTCCTTTCTTCCTTGGATCTCAGCAAGCAAAATTGCATTCTGAAGGGTTCATTTGAACTGAACCTCTCTTCCACCCAGCATGGCTCTCACATTGGTGGAGGGACAAGAGATAGTCCGCTTTCAATTCCCACTCAGTCAGGAAATTCAATGGGGTGACTTTGGGTCAGTTATTATCCCTCTGCCCAATCTAGTTCACAGCATCGCCGTAAGGATAATAATAATAAACGCCAGTCTGTTTTTGACAATAAAATATTACATATACACAGAGGTGACCTTCTTTTCGAGATTCAGTGGCTGCATTCACAGCAACACACTTTTTAATTATTGAATTAATCCATTTTCTGTGTTTGTACAATACATTTATAAACTGGCCAAATGGAATAGAGTTGCACTTTTTTTGCCAAAACATAGAGAAAAAATTGACTTAGGTTGATTCTAATAAAGCTTAACATACTGTGTGAACATGGTCATTAAGATATCTAGTTGAATGAAAAGAAGGACTAGAGGAGACATGATTGCAATGTTCCAATATCTCAGGGGCTGCCCCAAAGAAGAGGGAGTCAAGCTATTCTCCAAAGCACCTGAGGGCAGGACAAGAAGCAGTCGGTAGAAACTAATCAAGAAGAGAAGCAACTTAGAACTAAGGAGAAATTTCCTGACAGCTAGAACAATTAATAAGTGGAACAACTTGCCTGCAGAAGTTGTGAATGCTCCAACACTGGAAGTCTTTAAGAAGATGTTGGATAACCATTTGTCTGAAGTGGTGTAGGGTTTCCTGCCTAAGCAGGGGGTTGGACTAGAAGACCTCCAAGGTCCCTTCCAACTCTGTTATTCTATATCTCCTTTAATAAGAGAAATAGCGTCCAAATGACTTATTAAATGATGAAAAATATTAACAAAATCCTATGGCATGCAGATTACAAATAACATTCAGAGGTCATCCTAGCAAAATGTTGAAGCAGCAATCAAATTTTAAGCCTTTTTGATATGAAATGTATATTTTCAGATAATCCCAGTTTGAAACTTTTTTTTAAAAAAAATGTAATGAGTATGTAGGGCTATTAATAAAATGGATCAATTTTCTGCCAACCAAGCTCTGAAAGCATTTGAAATATTTCAAGAAAAATTGGGATTGTCTAAAATTGCAAAATGTCAATAGATTCAGTTAAAACACCTCTTATTTTCATAGGTTTAGTTCAGAGGCTTTTTCAATCACCGGATGGACATTCTTTATTTTTCCGTGAAAACATTTCGCTTCTGATTCAAGAAGCTTCTTCAGTTCTGACTGAATGGTGGGGAATGGAAAGATTTATATTCCTTGAACATATCTGATCATTTTTTCAAAGAAAACAAAGTCCAATTGTCTCTTGAAAAAAGTCATCCATGACCTGGATGACTGAGAATCTCCACAGACATTCAGATGTCTTAGTGCTATCTCATACTTTTGAATTACAATCAGCGCTGGAAGATTTTGGATGATTCGAAGTTCAATATTTTTAAATAAACAATTGAGTAGTATCAGTACTGTGGATATTTTTTCATTTGCAGGAACTGTACAATCAAGGATTTGAATATCTCAAATCAAAAAAATCAATAGCTAAAATCTTAAAGTATAGGACACTACTTATAATCTCAAGATTAGACTATTTCAATCAAAGATTGATTTCTATTATTATAGGTTAGTGATATTATTATTTCAGGGGTGTTGTTTTTTAAACGGGCCTCTTGCTGGAAGTGTAAAATAGGCCGGAGTATTTTTGTATGATAGGAGCTTTTGGTATAGTATGTCTTCTGTTGGTTTAACAACTAATACATGGTGTTAAAAAGATCAATTAAAAAGACCTGAATGTATTTCTGAATTATATATTTTAAAAATCGTGAAATTTATCACTACAGAAAAAAAATAGATTTACTGAATGTAAAGAGCAGTTAAAAAGTTGATTTTTCAGTGTTGAAAAAGCTGTGTGACACCAGATTTGCTGGTGTCTTGGATCACTAAAATATATTTGTTTCCTGTTTGGGAGCTTGTACCTCTCAGTAGAATTGCAAAGATTAATCAACGTTATTTTATGTAGACAAGCTTTAAAGATAGCTTTAAAAACTAGGTTGATCTTCCCTACGTGATATATTTTTTTCTCTTATTTTCTTTGTTTTTATGGTGTTTTTTTAAAAAAAATTTCTCTCGTGTCTCTTTTCCTTTGTTCTTATCGCTCCTCTCCGTCAATATATTTAAACAATCATAATTAAACAATGAAAACAAATTCCTTAAACTTAACAAAGGTCTCGTTTGGGAGTCTTTCCCCCACCCCTCTGCAGATACCATTCATTCATCCTGCAAGTTAGTAAAACTAAGATGGCTTGTCATAGCTGTAAGCTATCAATAAAAATTAACGTACCACGAGAAATTGAAAAGGAGGAAAAGGCATTTAAATGTTCAGGGTCACGGAGCTATCCATGCATCCTTCCTGAACGTACTCGGGTGATAAGAGGCGTGATTGTTTGCCACAAGCTGTATTTCCAGATTATGCTCTTACATTATATAACAGCATGTTCAAATCAAGGGCAGGGGTACTAAAGTTGCATGAAATCAATAGGCAAAATGCAGTTTTATGTTACGGATAGTCTGGAACGAGGCAACGTAGGCTAAATAGTTCAACATCTTTTTCTCCTAAATTTACTTTGCCGTGTTCTGTTTTTTTTTTTTTCCCCCTGCTTCAAATACAGGCAATCTTTCACTTATTACCACAATAGGGTCCACAATTTCTGTCGCGAGCGAAGCTAGAGAGCGTACATGGGGGGGGGAGCTCATTTTCGGTTCCAGGTGAACCGGTTTTTACAACCGGCAGCAGCCCACCACTGGCCAGTTTGGTGCAGTGGTTAAAACACCAGGCGTAACTGGAATTCTAGTCCTGTTTTAGGAACAAAGTCAAGTTGACTCTCAGTTGTAAGGAAGAAGTCATTAGCGAAGCAACTTCTGACAATGTTGCCAAGAAAACTGCAGGGACTTGCAAATATTGCCAGGAGTCAACATTACTTGAAGGCACCAAACGCACACCTCCCCCCCAAAAAAATGATACTGAAGACAACAGGAATCTTATTTATTTGTTCAGAGGTATGTGTTATTCCAGCTGCAGTGTTAATAATCATCATGAAGATCAATAGAATGCCTTTATTTTAAGAAGCTGAAAAAACTAAAAGCTGAGAGATGGTCTCACAAGAACGTTTTTAGATGCGTGTCCTGCTGTTACCTATCCTAACCATTTTTGTATGTACCGTATTTTTCGGAGTATAAGACACTCCGGACTATAAGATGCACCTACCTTTTTTGGGGAGGAAAACAAGGGGGAAAAATCTGCCTTTGCTTTGCAGCAATTTGCCTCTTTACAGCAAACAGCCTGCTTTAGTTTCATTTTCATTTTCAGCACAGCCTGATTAGCACAAGAAAAAAAATTGCTGCCTCCCAGCAATTTGCCTCCTTGCAGCAAACAGCGGAGGTCCGCCCAGCAATGGCAGTCCCTGCAGCCTGAAACAGCTGAAGGTCGGGAGGCAGATCCAACCGACAATCAACTGCTTGTGCTAATCAAGCTGTGCTGAAGCTGAAACAGGCTGTTTGCTGCTTGCTGCAAGGAGGTAAATTGCTGGGAGGCAAAGAGTGGGGGCCAGCGGGTGGGTGGGGCTACATTCGGTGTATAAGATGCACCCAAATTTTCACCCCTTTTAAAGGGGGGGGAGTGTGTCTTATACTCCGAAAAATATGGTAATTCTGTTAAGAAAGCAATCACTCCTTGTCCTCAATGTAGAGCCATTTTTAAGCTTTCTTCCACACTTCAAAAGTAGAAACATTTTTCTGCTTCTACCTTCTGTCAGGTAGATCTTTAAAAAGCCCAATAGAGCAACAGCAGAGTTTCTTTCCCACTTCTGAATAGGAAAGGATTGGGTTTAACACTTTCTCTTGGTTTGCCGTATTCTCAACTAAACAGAACAGAAAACATCTTGGGGACTGTTCTGCTTAAAACAATGGCCAATGCAGCCCTTTAAAATAGCAGATGCAATTGCAACAGTTAAGCAATATGAGTGTAATGTTTGATAGGTTTATTCAATTGTAAGAAAACGAGCAATATTTATTCCTCATGATGCCTAATGTGGACCATTGTTTCTAACATGTAGAATAATTCATGTAATCATTTTATTCCCTCTCACCCTGCAATTTTCTCTAACCCAGCATTGATTGTCAAAATTCTTAACATCTGTCAACTAGATTCTGAATCTGTCCAAAACGGAAAGAGCATCCATGTTTGAAATTTCTCCAAATTTGCCCATGCAGTCACCAAATCAACACCTTTCTTAACCACAAATAAACCACACTCCTGATGATGTCCTTTTTTGTGCAAAAAACATGTGTCTCTTTGTCATGTCCAGCTGTTTGCCTCACATCCCATCACACAGATCATTGAACTAAAATTGAAAATTCATAGATTGCTTCTTTTATTTAACTGATTAGTACAATTTATATCCTGTCTTTCTGTCTAATGGAACAGACAAGATGGTGTATTACACGAAATAAGGAAAACAATAGATATGTACAAAATACCAAAGAGGGAAACTAAACGCGTACATTGTAAATCATAAAGTCATTAACATTTAAAGATCTGACTAAAGCACTTTAATAGCTCCGTGATCTGTAGTTCTTTATTTTATTTTATTTTTAAAATCGAAGTAGGCTGTATGTCATGAAAAGATTTTATCTTTGATGGTTACAATCAGTGTAAATGCTCACCAAGGAAGAAAATGACACAGACACACAAATCATCGATGTATAAAAATAATTCTGAAATTAAAAGAGAGAGGGGGAGGAGAGAGAGAGAGAGAGAGATTCCTAAAGCTTCAATTCTTTTAAGACCTGCAGTTGAAATTCAAAGCAGAAATGAACTTTAGAAGGTGTGTCTGTATACAATCTCTCCCGTTTTTGTGTGTGATTTAATGCCGTTTTTCCTATTTGAGTTTTTGACATCTGATGGATGCATGGTGCCACGACTTGATAACCTAATCACCAAATGTTATAATTGAAATTTTTGTGTTATTTCTCTTTTGCCTTCCATTTTAATGGTAGCGTCTATTTTCAGACTTCCTGTTCTTGGTCTGTTATCCGGGTCCAAAAGAATGGAAATAATAGAATTTGTGCGTCTACATTGATGATATTATTTTTTTGTATATTTGTACTTTTAAAAAAATGCCCATGGGCAACAGTTCATTAGTATATAAATACAGTTTAACTTCCTGCAGAATTACTAATAATTCTTTTATTATTTTTAATACTTTTTGCTTAGTTTGCTTTGGATAATTTTCAAAGCGCTATTCCCAGTCGAGATTCCCAGGAGAAAAGAAATTCTACTATTAAAAGTTCTCCACCCTCCAATCCAAGAAGCAGCGACTAAGAGAAAAGCCCTAGGTTATTCCTAACTTGATTTTATCTCAGTAAATTAATTGAGTGAAAGCAGAGTCAAAATCTAACAGAAAATGCCTTTGAGCCATTTATATATAAGACTATGCTTAAAAAGGGATACGACTTTTCACAAACTCAGTGGAATGTTCTTTGTGTTTGAGGATACTGAAAGCAGTAAAATATATGAATCTGAATTTATAACATTTTTTCTGGGTATACATTGTTCAACTGTTTCTCAGTTTAAGTCATTCTTGCATTTACATATCACTTACCTTGCATATTCTGTTTATCTGTGCATAGTATCTTAGTACTTATAAATCCTACACAATTCCCGGTTTACATCAGATAACATGTGTTTATGTGGAGAGATATTTGTAGGATAAGAATAAGGATAAGGATAATTTTATTTCTATACCGCCCCTCTCCCGAAGGACTCAGGGCGGTGTACAGCCAGGTAAAAACACAATACAAATATCACAATTTAAATTAAAAAAAATATTAAAAGTATTACATTTAAGGCCAATTAACTAAAAAACCCAAAAATTTAAGAATTCCAAATTTAAAACTCAATTTATTAAGATAGCCCTGCCTGTCAGAAGAGCAGGGTCTTAAGAGCACAGCGGAAAACTCGGAGGTCAGAGATCTTGCGTATGTCCGGGGGCAGTTCATTCCAAAGGGCAGGGGCTCCCACGGAGAAGGCTCTCCCCCTGGGTGTCGCCGGCCGACATAATTTGGCTCCCTGAGGAGTCCCTCTCTGTGGGAGCGAACTGGACGGTGGGAGGCTATCGGTGGCAGAAGGCGGTCTCGTAGGTACCCAGGTCCTGAGCCATGGAGTGCTTTAAAGGTGGTAACCAATAATAATTGTAATAATTGTAATAATATAAATAAACAGGGAGTATCTTGGGTTTTTTTATCAACTAGTCTGAATGTGATGTAGCCATCACTTCTCAATGTCTTTATCTCAATATCTTTTTTATTATGGAGAAATAAGGGAAAATTTCCTCACGGTGAGAACAATTAATCAGCGGAATGGCCCGCCTACAGAAATTGTGGAAGTCTTTAAGAAGAGATTGAACCTCCTGCTCAATTAGGAGACCCTACACCCGCGATGGCGAACCTATGGCACGCGTGGCACAAGGTGGCAAGTGGAGCCATATCTGTGGGCATGTGAGCGTTGCCCTAGCTCAGCTCCAGCGCGCATGCATGTGTCAGCCAGCTGATTTTCAGGCCTTCCGGGCCCACCAGAAGTCGGGAAATGGGCCATTTCCAGCCTCCAGAGGGCCTCCGGGGGTGGTGGGAAAGGCCCTTTTCGCCCTCCCCAGGCTCCAAGAAAGCCTATGGAGCCTTGGGAGGGCGAAAAATGGGCCTACGGGACCCACCGTGCCATCACGTTGCCAAAAGCAGGGTGTCAGTTTCGATGCTATCTCACAATAAATGAATTTCCAAACTGCCAATCTTTAAGGAAATTTTCTCTTTATTTGAGCACAGCAACCGGATCCTGGCTCTTCGCGGTCAATACTGACCTTTGCCCCCCAATCCCTCCCTTTCCGATCCCCAATTCTCTGCTTCTCATTGGCTATCTTCCAAGTCAACTCTCCTGATTCCTTTCCCCGTCAGTTCACTGGAATGTTTTCCCCCTCCTCATCTCCAAGGAGACCGAATCTTCAAAGGGATTTAGCAGGCAAAAGTTCAGGCTTCATCCTCCCTTTTCTATGTCAGTGCTGAGATGCTGACACAGGGGTTGCACGGGGAGGGGGGTCAATCGTGCATGCACGGCGGGCGGGGCACATTGAATAATGGGTGTGGGCACACGCACGCATGACCCCCCTGCACTCCCCCCGCTTTTGGCACATGACGGCAAAAAGGTTAGCCATCACTGCCCTACAGCACTCTGGACAAATGTCTGTCCAGTCTCTTCTTGAAAACCTCCAGTAATGGAGCACCCACAACTTCTGGAGGGAAGCTGTTCCACTGGTTCCCGTACTTGTTCCCACTGTCAGAAAACTTCTCCTTGTTTTATTTTGTTTTATTTGTTATTATTTTTAATTGTTATGTCACCCATCCCCCCCGACAAGGGATCTCTCTTTAGTGATCTTCCAGCCGTTGCTTCTTATCCTTCTTAGCAGGTGCTTTGAAGAATCAGTCAGCCTCTCAAGTACTGGAAGAATACTATCTTGTCACCCCTTGTCCTTCTCTTAGTTAGACTAGACATAGCTGGTTCTCTCAATCTTTTACTTTGGTTTAGCCTCCCTTATCATCTTTGTGAAAGGGATGGCTCAGTGGCTAAGGCGCTGAGCTTGTCGATCGAAAGGTTGGCAGTTCAGCGGTTCAAATCCCAAGTGCCGCGTAACAGGGTGAGCTCCTGTTACTTGTCCCAGCTTCTGCCAACCTAGCAGTTCGAAAGTACGTAAAAAATGCAAGTAGAAAAATAGGGACCACCTTTGGTGGGAAGGTAACAGCGTTCTGTGCACCTTTGGCATTGAGTCATGCCGGCCACATGACCACGGAGACGTCTTCGAACAGCGCTGGCTCTTTGGCTTTGAAACGGAGATGAGCACCGCCCCCTAGAGTCAGGAATGACTAGCACTTATGTGCGAGGGGAACCTTTACCTTTACCTATCATCTTTGTTGCTCTTCTTTGCATGCTTTCTATGATCTCAACATCTTTTTTTTTTTTCCTATCATGGTGTCTAGAAATGGTTTCCTCAATCGTTCATCATATGATTTAGCCTCCTAAACCAACCTAGACCCAATTCTTTAGCGATACCTGAATTGTGAGGACACCTATAGGACTTTGAACTTTCAAACAGTCTGGAATAAATGAAACCTTGTTTAATTTCTTTGATTTGGAAGGATGCTCGTAGGGTTTTTTTCTTTCTTTCTTAATTCTTTCCTTATTCTTTGTATCAGGACTGAGTAGCAGACAAATTTGTGTTAGAAAGGCCCATTTGTCTAACACACCATCTGAAACTGCGTGTTTTCTCTTTCTCTCTCTCTTTTTTATTTCCAAAGGTACTTTTTGTATCTTGCCATCAGTATTTTATTTACTAAGTTATCCAACCTTATAAATATTTGAGTAACTTTTTGGTCTGGATAAAAATCTTTCCCGGCAGCTCAGTGCAAATAGACTTTTTGCTCTAAGCGGCAATAGTAATCAGATAAATTAATATTGATTTGTAAGAAAATACGCTCTTTTAGAAATAAAATGCATTTTGCTAAATACTTCTTTCTTTTTAGCCTTTTGCTAAACAGTAACCACAAACCATGCAGCAAAAATGTGAAGGGAAAAAAAAACAAGGGAAACCATTCCTCATGGTTTTCCCAGAGAAACTAATTATGGCCAAAATAATGGAAACTATAGTAGAGATTTTTTTTTGTTGTTGTTGTTATACAGCACATTTAGCAAAAATCCTGAAAGGGGGAAATCCGTCATTTGCCCACCCTGTGTTCATTAGACATATGAAACATTAAATTACAATTGGGGTGTGATTAATCTTTAAAGGAAATATTGTATTTGACTATGGCACCGAACCATAGTTTAATATGACAAAAATGCACAACAGGGAGTCTTCGGTAAGGGCGGACAAATGTGTCAAGTTTGTACATTTCTCATCCCTCTCCCCCCCCCCAGTTTTCAGGTGGCTCTATCCTATTTCACATCATTTTGCAAGTTAAAAGAGAACATCTGCCTGGAAATATACTCCAATGCATGTACAACATACCAAATGTTTTGTTCACCAAACACATTATTTGCAAAGAGAAGATAAATCCTGACTCTAGTTCTTTTCCTATTAATATGGCGGCTGGCGGTCCCCAGGATGAGGGTGTTCTCTGTGGTCACACCGACCCTCTGGAATGGGTTGCCCACCGAGCTCCGGACGGCCCCCACTTCCGCACCTTCCGCGCCGACCTGAAGACATGGCTTTTTCACCAACTTCCCTGATCTGTTGTGGATTTTAACCTGGGGATTGGGGATTTTAAATTGGTTTTAATATTATTTAACTCTTATTTATTGTCGGGTTGTTTTATTGTTGTGAGCTGCCCCGAGTCCTGCGGGAGAAGGGCGGCATATAAATCTGACAAAATAAAATAAAATAAAATAAAATAAAATAAAATAAAATAAAATAAAATAAAATAAAATAATAAAATAAAATAAAATAAAATAAAATAAAATAAAATAAAATAAAATAAAATAATAAAATAAAATAAAATAAAATAAAATAAATAATAAAATAAAATAAAATAAATAATAAAATAAAATAAAATAAAATAAAATAAAATAAAATAATAAAATAAAATAAAATAAAATAAAATAAAATAAAATACAGACATTAGGTAATCGCACATACGTGCTAGTTGTTCCCGACTCTAGGGGGTGGTGCTCATCTCTGTTTCAAAGCCAAAGAGCCAGCGCTGTCCGAAGACGTCTCTGTGGTCATGTGGCTGGCATGACTAAATGCCAAAGGCGCACGGAACGCTGTTACCTTCCCACCAAAGGTGGTCCCTATTTTTCTACTTGCATTTTTTATGTGCTTTCGAACTGTTAGGTTGGCAGAAGCTGGGACAAGTAATGGGAACTCACCCCATTACACGGCACTAGGGATTCGAACCGCTGAACTGCCGACCTTTCGATCGACAAGCTAAGCGTTTTAGCCGCTGAGCCACCGCATCCCTTTTTATACGGATATTATGCATACTCGAATAATACATTAATTCCTGCACATCATTCTGGTTGAAGGACTAACCTGTGGCCCATTTGGAACTAGGTCACATGACCGGAGAGCCGATGCACACATCTGCATGCATAGCTCACCTTGCACAAGCAGCGGGCTGGTGTGCGAGCATGCGTGTGCGCACTGGCCCACCGCATGCGTGAGCACAAGTTCCCCGCTCCCTTCTACCAGGCCACCAAGCTGTAAAGGCTAGGGATTGCTTGCCCAAACTATAACCAAAGTAAAATAAATAAAATCTAGACTAGTAATTATTTGGTTTACGTATCAAATGTCATAAATGTATTTACTAACATTTATATCTTGCCAATTTAAAATTCTTGTTGAAATATGACATGCGTTCCTTCCTCATTTATAGATTGGAAATTGCATTCTCTTTTTCCTATTTTTCTGGGTTGACTACAAAGGCTTCTAAACTTTTGTTTCTATTTTCCCATTTTAATTTTACCATATAAACTGTTGCTAGTTATTGTTTGTTCAAACAAGCCAACTTCATATTCAAATCACCCACCACTCAAATCATCATCCGTTCTTAACCCAGAGTGACTTTACAAATAACTATGGATATTTTTTTTTTTAAAAAAAATGTAAATCACAAAGAGACTCGGGAACTAAAAATAAAATAAAATACCATAGAAAAACTCAGAAACGTTCATTCTTCCTTTCTTTAATCTCCAGTAGATAAGGAGCTGGAACAAATTCCACAAAATTATGCAACTAAATAAGTCACTGAATACACAGAATATCATTGAAACAGCAGCACAATCATTCTCAACATTAATTGTGCCAGATGTTTGGTTTTGTATATTTTTAAATCTGCAGTTGCTTGGCAGAGGTATAAAAAACTGTCAGAACCATCTTGGAACAAATATGAATGGTAAGTAGGTGCACACAAACATCATTTATTAATTTGTACCCGTGTTTCCCCGAAAATAAGACCCTGTCTTATATTTTTTTAAACCCTGAAATAACCGCTTGGCCTTATTTTCGGGGAGGTCTTATTATTTTGGGGCGCATGGAGCAAGACGGGACTCCTCTTGCCGTCTTACCTGATTTCCAGTTCTGTCTCCCTAACCCTAACCAGAGGAAATGGTGGGGACCGGCTGCACATGCATTTAAATGTTTTTTGGGAGGGCTTATTTTCGGGGAAGGTTTTATTTTTGGGGAAACACGTTATTAATTTTTATTAATTGCGCTGAGGGAGAGTGATTGGGCCAAAATCACCCAACTGGCTCTCATGCCTAAGGCAGGACTAGAATTTACTGTCTCCTGGTGATTTGCTCAAGGTCACCCAGCTAAAGGGGAACTTGAACTCACAATCTCCTGCTTTCTAGCAAGGTGCCCTAGCCACTAGAATACACACACACACACACACACAAACACACATACACACACACACACACACTATAAATGTTTATTTTTAGATTCCTTTTTCAGCCCACATTTATTTTATTAACTTCATGTCATTATCCAAGTATAACTTGAATATGTCAGATTTCATCCCAAATTAACATGGGCATGACTCTTGAAGCAATTTAAAAATGGGGCTTAGCTTATTCTCTCTTTCTCCAAAACTAAACTTCCTTTTGCTTTTTTCTTTACAGAGATTTCTTTTTCCCATGATAAAGGTTTTGTATTTTTTTCTTCTTCTTCTTCTTCGGCAAGGGTTTTGCTGAGTGGGCAAAGGCACGGTCTCTTTAAGTGTTTAACAGTAATTGGTTCATGTCCCAGTGTTCATTGAAAATCCTAGACATTTCATGTAAAATCATCTTAATGAGGAGATGAATTTTTCATTCACATTAGAAAGCTCACTCTGACAAACAATTTCTAAATAAAACTTTGGCGGTATGACATCCCATATTGGACTTGACAAAGAGGACAGGTGCATTAGAATAAAACTGTATGGTGATCCTTCAAGCTGTCAGCCATGAATATTTTATTTCTTAATGAATCATCCTTACAAAATGAACTTTCTGGTTGTAGTGTCAGTGCCATTTACAAGGAAAGGAAGGGAAGGGAAGGGAAGGGAAGGGAAGGGAGGGAGGAAGGAAGGAAGGAAGGAAGGAAGGAAGGAAGGAAGGAAGGAAGGAAGGAAGGAAGGAAGGAGGGAGGGAGATTGGAGAGGGAAGGAGGGAGGGAGAAAGAGAGAGAAGGAGATTGGAGAAGGAAGGAAGGAGATTGGAGAAGGAGGGAGGGAGGAAGAGGGAGGAAGGAAGGGAGAGAAGGAGATTGGAGAAGGAAGAAAGGAAGGGGATTGGAGAAGGAAGGAGGAAAGGAGAGAGGAAGAGAGAAGGAGATTGGAAAAAGAAGGAAGGAAGGAGATTGGAGAAGAAGGGAGGGAGAGAGAAGGAGATTGGAAAAAGAAGGAAGGGAGGAAAGAACGAACGAACGAATGAAAGGAGGTGATTGGAGAACGAAGGAAGGAGATTGGAGAAGGAAGGGGGAAGGGAGGGAGGAAGAGAGAGAAGGAGATTGGAAAAAAAAGGAAGGAAGGAACAAAGGAACAAATGAAAGAAAGAAAGAAGGAGATTGGAAAAAGAAGGAAGGAAGGAAGGAGATTGGAGAAGGAAGGAACACAGGAAAGAAGGAATGAAGGAACGAAGGAACTAACGAAAGGAGGTGATTGGAGAAGGAAGGAAGGAAATCTTTCTCCTCTTAAATATGCAGATGTCAGAAAAGCACTGTTCAAAATGTCATTTTACTGTGCTCTACCTCTGTCTTCATGCTGTTTCCAAGAGAATGTCATTCCATTTTAAAAGTAAACGATCAAGAAAGTTGATCATTACTTTTATTAGTCTTGACATGAAAAGTCACAGCACAGCTGTCTAATTATTCTGTCAGGGTTTCCTCAGCAAAGTACAAGAAGTTAATTGACTGGTTAGAGATGGTAGAGATAGACGTGGTTGGAGGCAAGGCATCCTGCTTAGCCAAGTGTTGACTACCCGTATCGAATTATCCCTTTCTGCCTGAACCCCCCACAGGTCTGCCCTTCTGCCTTTTGTCGGGAAATTGTCATGCATGGGCCAGATTCATGCACAGCTGCTTCGTAAAGAGTTTGCATTACTAAACTGGTTTGACACCTTTCCCCAAAACCTTTGGCATCACCATAAGGATGGGTTTGCCTTGCTCTGGATAGGCGCTTCACTTTCATCCTTCTCGCAGAAGTCTCGTGACCAGTATGGGATGGTACCATCACGCACATGCTGTGAGTTGCACACTTGTTGAGATACAAGGATGTTGTGTCATTTTTGTAATGGCATCACCACGCATGGGGCTTGGACCTCGGTGCCTCTGAGGTGTTTAATACCAGCAGATTCATTGCAGTATATTAAAATCATGTTTTATTGACCCAATATGAATTTCCCCCTAATAATTCATCTCTAAATAAAGGGGAGGGCATTCTTATTTTTGTTGTTCTTGTTCAGTCACTTCCAGCTGGTCATATAACCCAATAGTCACATTTTTTTCCAGAACTGACTTAACAATAGCTTTTTCTCTTGAGACCTTGTGAACTCATGCTGGTGTCAACGGTGTTGTGTTTATTCATCTTTCTTGCTTCTCTCTGCCTCTTTTTCTACTGCCTTTCTTCTTGTTGTTGTGCCATATCCATCATTGGACGTTGGCGATCATGTTGGCGATACCTATTTTTATCAACAGCCGCACAAAAAAGTGCTGTTGAGTTTTCTCCAAACCAATCCCTTCGATTTTGAAGCCATGATCTTCTTCTTCTGCCTGGACTTTCGTTTGCCTTCAATCTTTCCTTGGAGGATTAAGTGAAGGATGCCATATTTTTCCGCAAAACATGCCCAAAATATTCTAACTTTTGCTTTTTTTTTTTATGGTTTTGATGCTTTCCCTTGGCTCTCCCAGGCGGCTCTACTGCCTTTGGTCTCTGCAAATCTCAGGATCTTCTCCAGTGATTCCTGGCTTCGCCTAATGGGTCCAAAATATTTAAGCACTGGCTTTCTTTTTAAGGCTTCCAGTGAGCAATCTAGTTTTACATTATGAATTTTGGGTTAGCTGAGATGAATAGAGACGTTGTTGAAGACCCGAAAAATGGCTGCAGCTGTGGTTGCTGGAAGGTGTTCCATCTTGAAAGATTAGCTTGCTGATTTACCCAAATTGCTGTACAATGGTCTGCTGACCCAATGAAATTAACCCTCTTAGTAATGTGCAAATATTACTTCTTTCTGTCCTCTGACCCTGTGATGGAATTCATTTTTTTTTACTACCGGTTATGTGGGTGTGGCTTGGTGGGCGTGGCTTGGTGGGCATGGCAGGGGAAGGATACTGCAAAATCTCCATTCCCTCCCCACTCCAGGGGAAGGATACTGCAAAATCCCCATTCCCTCCCCACTCCTGGGGGAAGGATATTGCAAAATCTCCATTCCCTCCCCACTCCAGGGAAAGGATACTGCAAAAGCCCCATTCCATCCCCACTCCCGGGGGAAGGATATTGCAAAATCTCCATTCCCTCCCCACTCTGGGGCCAGCCAGAGGTGGTATTTGCCGGTTCTCCGAACTACTCAAAATTTCTGCTACTGGTTCTCCAGAACACGTCAGAACCTGCTGAATAGCACCCCTGCTCTGTCCCCCATCCTCACTGTTCCCCCGTTTTTCTTTCCTTCTCTTCCCAGTGCAGTTAACCCTTCACATTCCTATCTATATCTTGGGCCTCCTTCTGCTTCTCTTCTTCTTACTTCTGTTGTCACTTTTGTGGAAAGGAGAGAGGGGAATACCGAGGTTTGCCAGTGTTTCCCATGTGAAACAATGATTAATATTTACAGATGGGGTCTACTTTGTTTTAGTCATTTAATTAATTTTATTTGTAGGAGCCATGTACTGCTTCGGTTTGACAAATATGATAAAGCAATAGGTACAATAATAAATTCATGAATAAAAGTAAATAAATGTAATATAAAAGGTAAAGGTTCCCCTCGCACATATGTGCTAGTCGTTCCCGACTCTAGGGGGCAGTGCTCATCCCCGTATCAAAGCCGAAGAGCCAGCGCTGTCCGAAGAAGTCTCCGTGGTCATGTGGCCAGCATGACTCAACGCCAAAAGCACATGGAATGCTGTTACCTTCCCACCAAAGGTGGTCCCTATTTTTCTATTTGCATTTTTTACGTGCTTTCGAACTGCTAGGTTGGCAGAAGCTGGGACACGTAATGGGAGCTCACCCCGTTACACGGCACTAGGGATTCGAACCGTTGAACTGCCGACCTTTCGATCGACAAACTCAGCGTTTTAGCCACTGAGCCACTGCGTCCCTCTATAATGTAATATAATATAATGTAATATAACGTCAACCAATTTCCTGATATTGCACCTCACTGGAGCCAGAAGCCTTCAGAACAAAACCATGACTTAAACTGTTCACCAGAACAGTAGGAAATTAATTATGTTTTCTTCCACAAAACAGGAGATCCCAGAAATAAACCTGTGCCATCACATCTTCGCCACTAGATGGCGGCCTTCAGCAGACAGTCATGGTCTACCCTACTGGGTAAGAAGGGTATTTGAAAGAGATGATTTGTATATGATACAAAAATCATACAACAATAATCATTGAAACACATTAAAAAGAATCACCCAAAATTATTAAAACCATAAAAACAGCAATCTATGAGATTCCAGTCCAATTTATTAAAAATATAGCTAAACGAATGATATACACTAGTTAAACTTATAACAACATAGTTATTAGTTAACACACACACACATACACATATATTGTAACTTTATGTGTATACATAAACTTTTGTCACACGTGCAGGAGGGGTTTTGTTTGGAGAGAACAGCCTTACACGAAGTTGTTCACTCAGTTGAAATACTGAGCGTTGCATAGAATTATTGTCTGCGCTTAGATAATATTGAAGGAAAGCGGATAATCTTTCAGACAAATAGAGCAATTTTAAGCCAGCCTGAGAAAAAGTAGTCTTGGGGGGGACATCTACAAAACAGACAATGTAAAATGGTGCCGATAGAAATTTCCATAAACTTGGCACCAATACAGAAAAGATTTGTCATCATCATCTTTCTTATGGTCATTAACCAGCGCAAAGAAAGGATTTGATCTCTGCAATTACAAACTTAGTATACACTGAAGGACAACAGAAGGATATCGGTAATCGGTCTTAAAGCCCAGAAAAGTTTATCCTGTATGGTGATAATATGTTTGGTAATATTGGGTTTAAGTATAATCAGTAAAAGGGACGTGGTGGCTCGGTGGCTAAGATGCTGAGCTTGTCGATCGAAAGGTCGGCAGTTCAGCGGTTCGAATCCCTAGTGCCGCGTAACGGGGTGAGCTCCCGTTACTTGTCGTTTTGAGGGTAGGGGTTGAAACAGTTTATGTCCAGGATGTGAGGGGTCTGCAAATATTTTCACAGCCCTCTTTTTGACTCGTGCAGTATACAGGTCCTCAATGGAAGGCAGGTTGGTAGCAATTGTTTTTTCTGCAATTCTAAAGGGTAGGAAAAGTATTTCTTTGCTACTTAGAGTGTGGTTTATGTGTGCAAAAGTGTTGACATTTGTTTTACCATCGGTTTGTAACTTCTTTGGATAGTTGCTTGGGTATAATATCATCACCTCCATAGTACATATGTTCTGTGGATACTTTTACTGCAGCCCCTAAATGTCTTTTGTATGTAGATGTCTTTAGAATTAAATTTTCTTCTGCTTTTCTTGGCTTTTGTATCCAGCCTGGAGGCATAAATAAAATTAATATTCTAATTTTACGAGGGAGTCACATATGGAAAACATTTCAACAGAAAAAAAAAATAGGCTTTGGGAGGCTTTTTGGGGTGTGCATTTATGCACCCATGTATCCATGCACGAAGACACGCTTGTGATCTTCACAAGTGGTCCCTGCAATAAGCAGTCTGTGCTTTAATGTCTATCTGTGCTTTCTGTTTCTAGCTTAATGTTCTTACTCACATTTTCCTCGTCCCCTCTCCCTCTCCCTCCATGGACGCACAAGGTATTAATCAAATGAACTTGTAAAAGATGGCCTTTATTAAATTATTTTTATAATGAGTTCCTCTTACCAAGAAATACAGTGTTAAAAGGGTGATATCACTTAAATTAATTAGCATAAGGAACGCGGGGCGGATAGAAGCGAGTGGATCTTAATCAATAGCAATATGATTACACCTATGCCGCAATTATAAATTATTTAAAAGAGTACCCCTAGGTTACTGACTACTTGCCTTTAAATTAAATTCCCTGTCAATAATTGATGCAAAGAATTAATGTGAGAACACCTTCAGTTACTGAAAACTTTTTTAAGGTGGCATAAAATATTGAACCATTGCCTGTCATTAGCAGATAACCTGTCTCTTTTGTAGACCATCCTTCTTTGTTAAATTGGCCAAAAAGGGCCTCCAGAGCATGAAAGATGGCTAATGGAGGGTGTTGACATAGAAACTCATCAATTTCAAGTAGGAAAGACATGTCAAAGGTCTGATAGATCTCGTCTTAAAATCCAGTGCTCGTAGATGCATTTTGGGGAGCCCGTGCTCCTTGCTTTTGTCAAAATGAAATTTACTTCCTGAAGGTTCCACATCCCAGTTGAAGACTTTGACCTGGGAACAGGGGTGAAATATAGCAGCTTCTGACAGATTCTGGAGAACCAGTAGCGGAAATTTTGAGCAGTTCGGAGAACTGGCAGCGGAATTTTTGAGTAGTTCAGAGAACCGGCAAATACCACCTCTGGTATTTCACCACTGCCCTGTAGGTAATCTGTTATCGTTATCAGTGACCTTTATTGGAGTTATTGTTGGCCACTCAACAAGAGTTGAGTATTTTGAGGTTGTAATTGTAGTTTGGGGGTGGCTCTTAAATATTGTAAATGAAAAGAAAGATTAGCAAGAGAAATTTAAATCAAACAGATTGGTGAACAGTCGCTTACCGATTGCATGCAGTGTTGTCCATAGTCAGATTTTTCCATGGATCTGTTCCAACAGACTTCTTTAAAATGGTAATCAAGAAAAAGAGGTCCTAAGTTAGTGCTAACAGCCCAGTGTGTAGTTTGGGTGTACAAGGTCTGGTAGGAACTCAGCTACAAGCACACCAAGGAAGTCAGAGGGCAAGCATCAATTTGTATTGAAGGGTAGGTTGGCCAAATGTTGAGTAGTTTACATTGCCAGAGAAACCATGATCTTGAATTCAGACATGCATTTAGTTTTTGTTCGAGCAAAAGCAGTTACTCTTACTTTCTTGGACTATGGGGGAAAAAACAGTATATTATCATGCTATCCAGCTATGTCTCTCTCAGAGAGGTGGTGACCTCAAGTTCTTCCTCAACAGCTGGCAACTGATATCTGATCCCGGAGCAATACTAATTCCTCCTCATGGCAGCAGACAGGATATATTTACCAAGAACAGATCAAGTTTGAGTCTCAGGCAGGGAAGTGCAAGGGAAGAGTATATAATCAGTTGTTTGTTTTGATAGAAGCCTTTAGAAGAACTTCCTATAGGTTCAGCCCCATACTTACACTGAGATCATCTTTGCTTAGATGTGAGCTAAACCATAGTGCAATTGACCATGTTGTGACCTTAGTACTCTAGGGCAGTGGTGAAATCCAAATTTTTTTACTACCGGTTCTGTGGGCATGGCTTGGTGGGCGACGTGTGGCTTGGTGGGTGTGGCTTGGTGGGCATGGCAGGGGAAGGATACAGCAAAATCCCTTGCCTGAGAAATCAAATAAAGATAGATAGATAATAAATAGATAGACAGACAGACCAGGGGTGAAATCAAAAATTTTTTCCCTACCGGTTCTGTGGGTGTGGCTTGGTGGGCGTGGCAGGGGAAGAATATTGCAGAATCTCCATTCCCACCAAACTCCAGGGGAAGGATACTGCAAAATCTCCATTCCCACTCTACTCCTGGGGGAAGGATATTGCAAAATCTCCATTCCCACCCCACTCTGGGGCCAGCCAGAGTGGTATTTGCCGGTTCTCTGAACTGCTCAAAATTTCCGCTACCGGTTCTCCAGAACCTGTCAGAACCTGCTGGATTTCACCCCTGCTCTTGGGTGCTAAGAATGATGAAATGTTCTCAGAGCATAAACAAACATAGGTATAGATTAGGACCATGTGTGATCTCACCCGCAAAGAAAATCAGGAAGCTGCCATCAAATACACCGCAGTCTATCTAATACATCTTTTAACACAGCAGATTTACAGTATACCAGACAGGTTTTTTTAGCTCCACCTGGGGAAGTTATCAATTGAAAACTGGAAACTTCAACAGGCAAAATATATGTTATTCCACTATGTTCCAAATGTGATCTTACCAAGGTCATCCAACAGAAGTCTTCAGAGTGGTTAATGGCCTTCTTGGCGTAGGCTATAAGGTTCAATGGATTCAGTGGTTAATGACCCACTATGACCAATTTGCTGGTCATTTTGTGGGTGAAATGGCCTGGAGGCCATTATTATGATAGAAAAGGAAGATACCAGTACATGTTCTGGTCATAGATTTCCATTGAGAAACAAGAAACATGATTTTGCAGCTTGACTCAGGTCCGTGAAGAATGTAAACCGATTGGGTCACTAACTGCAGGGATGCAAACTTTACAATTGCTCGGAGAGTTGTAAAATCCAATTTAATTCCTAGAGAACCAACCAGCGGCAATGTTCTGATTGAATCCCCTGAATCAATGGTGCATAAAAAGTCCAAACAAACAATCAGTTTCAAGAAGCAAAAGCAGCAGCCCATATTCAGTCTGGTCCAAAGTCCAGATTTCAAAAACCAGGCATGTTATCAGGAATCTTATGGGCTATGACAAAAGTTGTTCTTGTCCTGAATGGGCCATAAATACCCAACATCCCTTGACTTCTCCCGAAGTTGAGCTGTAGCAACCCTAATTTGTGACTTAGATCTTAGAAAATCTCATATTTATACAGAAGTTTCCTTGCAAGTGGATGTTCCACAATGCTTGTTTGTGTGTTTGGCTTTCCACAACTAAACAACATGGAATCCCAAAGGCCAAATAATCTTGAGTCCAGTTCAGAATCTCAGTCTACCAAGACCTGAGTTGGGAAGGCTGAGCATTTTTTTCCCCCCTAGTGGTGGTTGAATTTAGCTTTTGGACTCTTAAACTGATATGCCTATTCAGTTGATGCCTCATCGGATTAAACCGATGGGTCCAAATGGGCCCTAACATATAAATTAAATTTTAGCCATAGAATTCAACAGAGTTTATTTCCAGTTAAGAAAGTGTGGGATGTATATGCAATAAGGGAAAGATAAATTTTGGTGGTTACATCGTCAGGATGCAGATGCAGATGATGATGATGATGATGATGATGATGATGATGATGATGATGATGAGGAAGAGGAGGAGGAGGAGGAGGAGGAGGAGGAGGAGGAGGAGGAGGAGGAGGAGGAGGAGGAGGAGGAGGAGGAGGATAATCATGATATCCATTCAGTCATGTCCAACTCTTGGCAATTTGAGGGACCAGGTCTTTCCATCTATTCCAATCTTGCACTCCTTCTTTGAGTTGTTCTGTGCTCTGGCTGGTGTCAGCTTTGAAGGCGCCATCATATTCTTTGGTAGCCTGGTTTCCTTTTACCACCAACTCTGCTTTCTCCGGCGAATTCCCCTGTATGACATAGGCAAAATAAGTGAGATGCAGTTTTGTGCTTTGGCCAAAATCAGCGAGACACACTCTAAAACCAACTTCCTTATTCTAGGACAGGGGTGTCAAACTCCCGGCCCACAGGGCCAGATGCATCACATGCTGGCCCTACCCCCACCCAGTTTAGCGAAGGGGGGGAGTCCCGATATGTCACGCAACAACACCGTGACAGCATGAGTTTGACACCCCTGTTCTAGGAGATATGGTTTTTCAGTTATTCTTTCTAGTCATAGCCATAACTAGCCACCCTGAGTCTTCGGAGAGGGGCGGCATATAAATTGAATTAATTAAATTAAATTAAATTAAATTAGCTAAAGCAAGGACATCTATGTATTTGGTCATGTAAGTCATGTATACAAATATATTCTGAGTGGCATATTCTCATGGTGTCCAACTCCAATTGAACTATCAGCTTAAAAAAAAAATTGGCAGATCTGCTCTGGCCAGCAATTCCTGGAAGGAGTTTTCACATCAAGACGGTGTAATCCCCCAGTGCAATATAGTTACTTCCAAGTAAACGTATACCCGATCTAGCTTGATCTCTGAGGTAGCGCATTGAATAATAATATATGGCTTAAAGAAGATATATTTAGATGTAAAGGCCAGTCATACCTATCTAATAGATAAGATAAATCAGTTTCAGAAATCCTCCAGTGCATTTTATGATTCAGCTGTTATGGTTAACAAGCTGCCCACTAGTTTCTCAAGCATTATAAAATCCTGTTATGAAAGAGCAACAACTATTTTAGAGCAAAGGGGTTGACTTGCTTGAGGCGATTAGTCAGGCATGCATTGGCATTTTGGTTTACTTAAACCAAAATGCCAATGCATGCCTGACTAATCGCCTCAAGCAAGTCCACCCCTTTGCTCTAAAGTAAAGTAAACTAATCTCAGCAGCCAGTATCTAGATATGTTTTTCAGTATGTGTGTGTGTGTGTAAGTGGACACACTTGTTATAATTCCTATAATCGTAACCTCAGCCCTGGTTCGCAAATCCTAAAAAGTATCTTTAGAACAAGAGTCAAATTAATCCATGTTGAGTTCACAGATTCAGACAAGACACTAACCGAGATTTGCTTAGTATAATAGATAAACTTGGCATGACTACACACAACATAATTTAGAGAAGAGAAACCAGATGTACCACATGCTTATGGTCCTACCCGAGGGCAGGACAAGAAGCAATGGGTGGAAACTAATCAAGGAGAGAAGCAACTTAGAACTAAGGAGAAATTTCCTGACAGTTGGGACAATTAATCAGTGGAACAACTCACCTCCAGAAGTTGTGAATGCTCCAACACTGGAAGTTTTTAAGAAGATGTTGGATAACCATTTGTCTGAAGTGGTGTAGGGTTTCCTGCCTAGCAGGGGGTTGGACTAGAAGACCTCCGAGTTCCCTTCCAACTCTGTTATTCTACTCTATTCTACATTAAATCTAAAATATAATACCTGTGAAAGCCAGTTTGGTCTAGAGCTGGAGTGCCCAACCTGGTAGCTTTTAAGAGCTGAGGATTCCCTATGGCTGGGGAATTCTGGGAGTTGACATTCCAGAACTCTTAAAGTTGCCATGGTTGAATATCTTGCTCTAGTGCAGTGATGGCTAACCTTTTTGCCATTGCGTGCCAGGAGGGGAGGGCGGGAGGTCGTGCGTGCGCACGACCACACCCATAATTCTATGTGCCCCGCCCCTGTGCATGCTCGTGCAACCTTTCCTCTCCCCCCCCCACTCCTGGCACATGACCGAAAGTTGTCAAATGGGGCGTTTTCAGCCTCTGGAGGACCTCCGGGGGGGGCGTGAGGAAGGCTGTTTTCCCTCTCCCCAGACTCCTAGAGAGGCCTTGGAGCCTGGGGACAGCAAAAAACGGGCCTTCCAGTCCCACCGGAAGTTGTTAAATGGGCCCTTTTTGGCCTCTGGAGGATCTCCGGGGAGTTGGGGTTAAGAAGGTACTTGGTTGATACCTAGGACGCTGGAGCAACCCGTATCAACCATTAGCACCAGTCAATGGTATTTGTGATGCATTTTTGAATGTTCAGTTGACTGAGTTTCATGTTTAATGAATAAAGTAAATAATAATAATAATGTAATAATCATATGAAGGCCCAGCCACATATTTTTCTTCTGATGGAGCTCATTCAACCTTATGAAAAAAAGAAAAAGAAAAGAAACTTTGGAAGATTCACAAGCATATCAAACTAATGAATTCCTTATCTCTTTCCTCCTCCATGAATAATGAAAGAATTCCGCAGCGGCCAATTTTCAGTGTGTAACAAACTACAGTTTCTCATTTTCAGCTGGAGCAGAGAACTGTGTTTTGCTACAAACTGTGATCAGAAGCTACTCGTCAGCTGAGCTTGTGCAGAAAGAAAAGAGAGAATGGGTACATTCGTTCTCTCCCTTGGTTTGGCTGATTGTCTGAATGCAACTCTTAACTATTCTATCAGAATCTGCAGCTGCTCATGGACCCAAGTGAAAACGCTTGGATTCTTGTCTGAAAACCCAGTGGATTTTAAAAAGCATTCATGTTCCGGCTTTCGAGCTTCCAATTGATGTAAAAAAAACCTAGTAAATTTAACAAATAAGTCTCTTGCCAGAAATCCGTTAGTGTGATCTTGATTATACGTGAGAGTATACGTGAATATCACACTTGCCTAATTCACAGCATACATTTGATTCCCCTCCAAAAATGTTTCATAGAAGAAAATTGCTGAGAAATATTAACGTGAAGATTTGTTACCCCAGCCCTTTTATTTTTACATTTAATTCTTGGTATTTATGTATTTCATAAAATTCATAAATATTTTCTTCCTTGTTTCTTGTAGCTTAAGAGTCATGGATGAGTTTAATCTGCAGGGATTCTTTCTCAGCTAGAAATTAAGGGAAGAATATAGTTGAAGAATATAGAAACAGTGACAAAAATGAGAATGAAAGCCACATAAATCCCCCTTTCTCTTTGTCCGTTCTTCCTGTAAGAAATAGGAACATAAAGTAAATGAAACTGCTGAACCAAATCACCAAAGGATTTCCAAGAGAGTAGCAAATAGGTTTCCAGTAAGGATGACTCTATATTACGAAGAGTGAATACGTTCTTGCTAAGGAATTAATTAAAGTATCTTTTTGAACTATCTATTTATAACTTGCTGCTTCCGGCTTTATATATCAATTGGTTTCCCTGTTTATACTGAATATTCTTCATTTTTCTCTTCAAAGGCAATAGACCAGTTAACAGGTTTCAAAAACAGTCATATCTGGATATTTACTCATCTTTGAGTTGATCCTTTATTGCGGAGAAACTATTTTGACAACCAGAAGATACCAATACACAGGAATAAATTAATGCGCTTATGCATTAATATTTTAAGTCAAAAGCACGAATCATACAAATCATGAAAGTTGTTTGTATTTGTATCGAAACATACTTTTTTTTTTTAGCGTTTCACACCATCTGTGTTGATGAAAAGTTGATGACTAAACATATCCGGAATTTATATCATAATTCTCAGAATTCATCTAATGAATGGGACTTGTTTCCATTTTGTCAACTTGTATACCATTTCACACACGGCACAAATTCTTCTCAAATGTTGGTTTCCGAACAAAATGAAACTCTTTTAGCAGTGAAATTCTACACTCATCAGCAGTTGCGGCTTAACCATACTCTTCCCGTCAGTCAAGACTAGTGTTAGTTTATGGGAAGCTGTAGAAAATGTAGATGCTTTGTTTCAGTTTTGCCATCTTAAATATGAAAAGGCTGAGATATTTTCATTGGCTTAATCATAACATTAGTGGTGTTCAGCAGACATACAACTTGTGTAATAAAGTACTGTTTAAACTCTAGGCAATTACTGAGTAACACTAATTACTAATAATACTGCATTGGTGAGACCACACTTGGGGTGCTGTGTCCAGTTCAGATCTCCCCCCAAAAGATGTTGCGACACTAGAAAGGGTGCAGACAAGAACATCAAGGATGATAAGTCTGGAGGCTCAACCATATGATGAAAGTTTGAGTGAACTGAGATATGTACAGTCTAACAAAGAGAAGGACTAGGGGTGACAAGATAGTGGTCTTCCAGCACTTGATGGGCTGTCACTTTATTCTACAAAGCACCTACGAGCAAGACCAGAAGTACCAGGATCAGAAGTAATGGGTGGAAGATCATTAAAGAGAGATTCAACCTAGAACTAGGGAGAAATTTCCTGACAGTGAGAACAATTAATCAGTGGAATGGCTTGTGGATGCTCCATCACTGGAGGTTTTCAAAAAGAGACTGTACAGCCATTTGTCCAGAATTGTCTCCTGCTTGAGCAGTGGATTGGGCTAGAAGATCTCCAAAGTGCCTTCCAATCCTATTATTCTATGTTTTATGTACTTTTTATTATTTATTAGGATTGAGTAGCTGGGAAGCCCGACTTGTAGCTGTGGGGCCACTATGGGACCACAGATGACAAATCTATTGATGGGGAGCAAGTACAACAACATTATTTTTGTTTTGTTTTACCCTAGAAGGTAAAAGGTAAAGGTAAAGGTTCCCCTCACACATATGTCCTAGTCGTTCCCCACTCTAGGGGGTGGTGTTCATCTCTGTTTAAAAGCTGAAGAGCCAGCACTGTCCGAAGACATCTCCGTGGTCATGTGGCCAGCATGACTAAATGCCAAAGGCGCACGGAATGCTGTTACCTTCCCACCAAAGGTGGTCCCTATTTTTCTACTTGCATTTTTTACATGCTTTCAAACTGCTAGGTTGGCAGAAGCTGGGACAAGTAAAGGGAGCTCACCCCGTTACACGGCACTAGGGATTTGAACCGCTGTTACCTTCCCACCAAAGTGGTCCCTATTTTTCTACTTGCATTTTTTACGTGCTTTCGAACTGCTAGGTTGGCAGAAGCTGGGACAAGTAACGGGAGCTCACCCCATTATGCAGCACTGGGGATTCGAACTGCTGAACTGCTGACCTTTCTGATCGACAAGCTCAGCTTCTTAGCCACTGAACCACCTTGTCCCCCTAGAAGGTAAAGAAGGCATTAATTGTTGAATCGATCAACAATAGAACTTACTTTAGTGCTACTTATTTGCAAATGAGATTTCTACTCATCCGCTCCAAGAAAGAAAACAAAGAAAGAACTCTTAAGGAGTGATTTTTAAATTAAGGCGATGAAACTTTTAAGTTTGTCCTGTAACTTGCAACACAAGACTGAGTTATCCCACTGGTTTTCTGAGGTTCAGGTATTAACATAAATACAGCCCATTAACACTTGTTCCTCTCTGTCAGGACATAAATTAAGTCTGCAGGTGTTCCATGAAGCTTTACCCTTGGTACTAATTAAGCCTTGATAATTAGGTTTGTTAAATTCAGGCCTTTAAGCTTATACTCCCTCTTTGGGCTGGCAAAATTAAGATTTGCAATATGGAAAGCCAGCTTCTCTTGGAAGCCCCACACCTATTTTAAAATAAAGCAGCAGTTAGAAATTCTTTCATGCTTTTATGGCAGCGAATATGAAACTGAACTTATTTTACATGTTAAAGTTCATTTATATCACAGCCATCACACTTGTATAATGATAATAATACTTTTTTTTATCTCACCCATCCTCAGGCACCAAAGTGCCTTTAATGAAGGTCTTGCTTCAAAAGTAGTGAGCAATCTGGGATCTGCTTGAAGAATCATTTCTTCTTCTTCTCCGTCTGCGGGGTTATGTGGTGTAATCTTGCACATAAATGTGTTGCATTTCTGGTAAACTTGCTAACAAATCTTTACTGTTAGGAAAGATTATTAGAAACGCTGGATACACACTAGCGCCTTTGGTGGAAATGATCACAGATCCAGCAGTTTGGGAAATTAGATTCCACAATCTATGCAATGAAATCAGAACAGTGCATTTTCTATACGGTTTGAATGTTTATAGCCGTATAACCTATGGCAGAAGAAGACAGAAGGATGGATGTTACAGAAGAAGACAGTGGATGAATGTTGAATGGACTGGATGAATGTTGAATGCAGTGGATGAATGCAGAAGAAGACAAAAAAGGATGAACGTTGTAGAAGAAGACAGTGGTTGAGTGTTGAATGGAGTGGATGAATGCAGAAGACGACAAAAGGATGAATGTTGCAGAAGACAGTGGATGAATGTTGAATGGACTGGATGGATGCAGAAGAAGACAGAAGGATGAACGTTGCAGAAGAAGAGAGTGGATGAATGTTGAATGGACTGGATGAATGTTGAATGCAGTGGATGAATGCAGAAGAAGACAAAAGGATGAACATTGTAGAAGAAGACAGAGGATGAGTGTTGAATGGAGTGGATGAATGCAGAAGACGACAAAAGGATGAATGTTGCAGAAGACAGTGGATGAATATTGAATGGAGTGGATGAATGTTGAATGGAGTGGATGAATGCAGAAGAAGACAAAAGGATGAACATTGCAGAAGAAGACAGTGACATAACCTATTCTGTACCCTTCCTACTAAAATATCTCTGAATACAATTCAGGCACAGAATCATAGGTGTCAGGTTTGGCTTTCCTGAAAGAAGAAAAAAGGCATGCTTGGTTTTGGACAGGTGTGCTGTCCAAGGGATGATACATATGACTGTGCTGAAGTTTCCCATCGGAAAGACAAGAAGACAGCAAACCACCGCCTGTGACTTTTGTTTCCGAGACTGCTTCTGCAAGCACTTTCAGTTGGAAGGGTCTTCCCCAGTTAGAACATTGGTGGCCCCAAATGATGCATCAGCTGAGAATGAGAGTCAAGCTTCCTCTGATTTCTGTCTCACGCAGTGCAGGTTGTTGTTTCCTTCTGACCTGTTCCATTGTTCACCTGCACAAGCATCTATGTAAATTCTTAACATCAGTGCTAGGGTGAGGACAGCATATTGAATACTTAAGTAATTTGCTTAACAATATTTAAAAAAACACACACACAAGTGGAAGGTTCCTTTGGGGATTTCTGATTACTTGTAACACATACCGGAACGTCAAGTAGCATAATCAGAATGGATTTCCTTGCTAGTTAATATTTTATTTATTCCATAAATATATTATCCATCAAATTGCACGTTTGATAAATGTCATTTTTCATCTAGAATAAATTAAACCACATTGAAATGACTTCAGTTGGAGGCACTTATATGGAGCAGTCATGATGGCATTTTATTTTTTATTTTTTTCTTCATTTGTGAGATAGTAGATGAAAATCATAAGGTGGCTCAGTGGTTAAGAAGCTGAGCTTGTCGATCAAAAGATTGGCAGTTCAGCGGTTCGAATCCCTAGTGCTGCATAATGGGGTGAGCTCCCGTTACTTGTTCCAGCTTCTGCCAACCTAGCAGTTCGAAAGCACGTAAAAAATGCAAGTAGAAAAATAGGGACCACCTTTGGTGGGAAGGTAACAGCATTCCGTGCGCCTTTGACATTTAGTCATGCCGGCCACATGACCACGGAGACATCTTCGGACAGTGCTGGCTCTTCAGCTTTGAAACGGAGATGAGCACCACCCCCTAGAGTTGGGAACAACTAGCACATATGTGTGAGGGGAACCTTTACCTTTACCTTTAGATGAAAATCACAATTGTAATCACTGGAACTTAACTATATCGGATGGATGGGTGGATGGATGATAGATGAATGGATGGAAGGATGATAGATGAATGGATGGATGGATGATTAGATAGATAGATAGATAGATAGATAGATAGATAGATAGATAGATAGATAATTAAATCATTTTCAACTCCTAGTGACCAAATAGACTCTTTTCATTAATATATATCTCTAACCTTTCCTTCAGTTCTTCCAATGGTGGACTCATTACCATTGTGACTTAGTCTATCCAGCTTACTGCTGATCCTCCTTTTCTTCTTTTTCCTTCCACCTTTCCCAGCATTAGACCCTTTTCCAGAAAGCTGGTTCCTTCACACAATGTGTCAGAAATAGGATAATCTCAGCCTGGTCTTTTGGGCCCTAAATGAGAACTTGATTTGTCTGTGGAGATTCTCAATATCCAGATCATCATTATCCCAAAGGTTGTCTTTCCAAAAGGCAACTGGACTATCTTGGGTTGTGTTTTTTTTTTCTTTGAAAATGTTTCGCTTCTCATCCAAGAAGCTTCTTCAGTTCTTTGGGTTGATTTGTTTGATGAGCCATCGGCTTTTTTTCTTGGTTATCTCAGGAGTCCACGATAAGTTTCCAACACCAAAGTTCAAAGGGGTCAATACTCTTCCTATTCCATTTCTTCAAAGTCCAACTTTCACTTGCATAGAGCATTACAGCAAATGCCATGGGTTTGCACAATTCTTATCTTTGTATAGACACATCGCACATCGCACCATTTGAATATCTTTTCCAAGGCACTTTTCTTGACCGCTTCTTCCTTTACTGTTGATAGTTCAATTTATTCTTTTTCAGTTCTAAAATAAATAAAGTAAGTAAGGGGTGGGGGGAAATTAAAAAAATCACTAAGGGTTTAATAGCCTTTGCAATTTGTCATCATTCATTGTACTAAATGTGTCATTGACTAGAAAGCAAAAGTTAATTGATGCCATGTTTTCAAGATGCAACCATAATAATTCTTGTATATCAAAAAGCAAAATATATAACTTAGACGTTTTTCAGACAAGCCGGGAGATGTAAGTTTGCAGAAATGTGCTTAAATGTTTTCTACATATCAGTAGCTGACAACTTCGTAGCATTTGTAGTCTCCGTTTATTTAAATTATTTATACTTTATATTGTTTTAAATTATTTGAATGCAACTTTCTCTGAATTTTCACATGAAATAATGACCAGGAATTCTGGATTCTCCTTCAAAATTAGTTGACACTTTAAAAAAAAGGTGCTAATAAAAATATTAAAAATGACAGAGTGAGGATAGAAAAAAAACCCTAGAATTTGCAGTCTCTTGGGTCACGCATGTTAATCTCCATTTGAATGTCATATTAGAGCAAAACCAAAAGCTATCTCATTTTTTTTCCCCCATCGGATTAATCCTTTTAGTTTGCAATTCTGTGTGCTGGTCATTTATTTTGAGTAAACACTCATCAGATAAGTCTGCATTTTCATTTCTCTCGCTTAGGCCCAGAAAGTGGAACTTAGAGTGGGCAGATAAATAAAACCAAATCCGACACAGAATTTAACTCAATTTGGAATCTACTTCTTCTTCTTCTTCTTTTTTTTTTTTGATTTTTTTTAATTTATTTTATACACAAACAAACATGTAATACATCAATCATCCCTTCCATGTGACATCTCGGCGTTTTCTCTGTGACTTTTTTTTTTCTTGTTCTTTTTTTTTTATTTCTTCTGTCTTCATTTTCACCAAATCTATTACAACATTTCTCCAAAAGTACAATATTCTAATTATACCATTTTCTTACATAGCTATTAATTTACTTACACAGCTTTTAATTTAAAACCAGAGCTCTTCCTACTGGGTATCCTTCCAGAGAAAATTAGCAAAGAAAATACTTATTTGATTATACATGTAATAACAGCTGCAAGGATTGTTTTTGCACAAAATTGGAAAGCAGAGAAAATACCCTTGGAAGGAGAAGTAATTAAAAAAATTTTAGACCGTGCAGAAATGCATAGATTAACTTTGATGATTAAAGAAAGAGAGGATTCAGAATACTTTAAGATATGGGATCAATTTTTTTTTTTAATTTGATTTAAATGCCGCCCTTCTCCAGAGACTCAGGGCGGCTTACAATGTGCTAAGCAATAGCCTTCATTCTTTTGTATATTTATACAAAGTCAGCTTATTGCCCCCACAACTGGGTCCTCAATTTACCTACCTTAGAAAGGATGGAAGGCTGAGTCAACCTTGAGCCTTGGCGAGATTCGAACCTGCAGTAATTGCAGGCAGCTGGTCTTAATAACCAGCTTAATAACAGGGTGCCTTAGACCACTGTACTACCAAGGCTCTTTTTTAATCAACCAATTTTATCATTGGTTAGAAAAGAGATACAGATAAGGGAATCCACTTCTAACATTGCAAAATTATTTGTAACACATCCAGAAGTTGAATCTTAATATTTCAAATTCATAGTTTGCTTTGTTTTGTCTTAAATCAAAAGAGACTTCTGCTAGTATGGGGTAGAATTTATGATCGTTTATAATCATAGATCACAATCTTATTTATTTATGTTTTCTCAATCCTTTTTCTGAGATTTACATTCTATTTAGAACTTAATAGCAATTTTTAATCTTTTAAAAGTGATACAATATATTCAATTGTTTACAATCAATTTTAGAAGGACAGGCAGAATCTGGGGGCAGAATCAAGAGAGCGAACATCCTACAATTGTTAAATTCCCACAAATAATCTAAATCCAACCTCTCTTGAATTTTAACTCTTACCTAGCGCCAATTTATTGTTGACTAGATTAGATAATTAGATTCTTGTGTATAAGCATGGACAGCAATGGTAGAATCCAATTTTTTTTTACTGCCTGTTTTGTGGGCATGGCTTGGTGGGCGTGGTGTGGCTTGGTGGGCATGGCAGGGGAAGGATACTGCAAAATCCCCATTCCTTCCCCACTTCTGGGGGAAGGATATTGCAAAATCTCCATTCCTTCCCCACTCCAGGGGAAGGATACTGCAAAATCCCCATTCCTTCCCCACTCCTGGGGGAAGGACATTGCAAAATCTCCATTCCCACCCCATTCTGGGGCCAGCCAGAGGTGGTATTTGCCGGTTCTCAGAACTACTCAAAATTTCCGCTGCCGGTTCTCCGAACTGCTCAAAATTTCCACTGCTAGTTCTCCTGCTAGTTCTCCTGTCAAAACCTGCTGGATGTCAACCCTGATGGACAGTAGATTAGCTGTACTGGAGCTTAATGCGTGATCCTCATTATTTGCACCAGAAACAGTTTATGAAATGCTTATATTTATAAATTCCATTTCTTCACTTGTACCCTTCCTTGTTTTCTCACACAAGTTTTTTTTTTTTAATTTAATAACAATAGACACATTTCCTTTAAAAGAAATGCTTTTTTTTTTTGTTCCCCAGTTAAAAAGTTTAGATTTTCTTACAAATGAGAGATAGAAGTAAGAGACTTTTAGGTCCAGTAGCTCATTGTTGAAGTAACATGCCACAAAAAAAGGGGGGAGGAATAACAGCAGTGGGGAAAGGATTTAAGTCCCACATTTGTGATGTTCGTTCCAGTTTTTGAGTTTAAAATCAAACATACACACATCCCTCAGAGCCATGATGTAGTTATGACAGTAATTTATTATTGTAATATAATATATAATTAATACTGTAAAAGATGACCAGGCTGAGCCCGAGGGAGGGGTCAAGAGTGTCATCAGATTGGAGTCTCTTTGCACCCACAAGAGATCTCAGTCCTCCTTGAATTCCATTGATTCTTATCTCCCACCAATTTGCCTTGACCGTTAGTAGTTCAGATTCTTGTAGAGAGCTATCATAGAATAAACTCATTTGAACAACCCTGGTTCCTGATTTCTTGTGCCTGACAGCTACTATATTAATATATAATTGAGGTATTATTTGCTACAAAGTCTACTGTAAAATTTCAGACATTTTTATCTTCAGAAGGTAATATTAATTACCAATGCCTTGCCAGCCTAAATAATTGAACTGGATAATTAATTTTAGTTGGCAAGAAGCCACGTATTTCTGGGAAATCAAAATTTCCATCACATTCCAAAGTATAAGTCTGCTGTTGCATTTTGAGGTCATTTAGGAGTAACCTTTTCAAGCGTGTTTTCCTTTTCAAACTCCTGTGACTTGAGAAACAAGTCATACTGAATTTGACCCGAATGTATCCTGACCACAATAAACAAACATGTTCAAGCTTGAAATGGGATCCAAGCCATGTTTGTTGAATGTGCAGTTGGTTTCGTTTCGTTTCATTTCAAGGTGAGAAAAATTAAGAATATATCAGTATGCATTTCAAGTGGCAATTGAATCTTATATATTGCTCAAAATATTTTTTTCTTTTTTAATGTTTATAGCAATTGATTTCATTCTATAAAGAATGCAACTTTCAACTCTTATGACAGTAACCATGTCAATCTAATTTGACCTCTACACCTAGACCATATAGATCAGTGATGGCGAAACTTTTTGTAGTTGCGTTCCAAAACCGGGGGGGGCACAGGGGTGTGTGCGCGTGCCCACACCCATAATTCAATGCGTCCCCCCCGTACATGTGCATGGGACCCCCCCTCCCCCCGCTTCCCATCACGACTGCATGGACAATGTTCCTTCAGGCCTTCCTGTCCTCTACCATTGTCTGGAGTCCATTTAAGCTCACACCGACTGCTTCAGTGACTCCATCCAGCCACCTCGTTCTCTGTTGTCCCCTTCTTCTTTTGCCCTCAATCTTTCCCAGCATTAGGCTCTTCTCCAGTGAGTCCTTCCTTCTCATTAGGTGGCCAAAGTATTTGAGTTTCCTCTTCAGGATCTGGCCTTCTAAAGAGCAGTCAGGGTTGATCTCCTCTAGGACTGACCAGTTTGATCGCCTTGCAGTCCAAGGGACTCGCAGGAGTCTTCTCCAGCACCAGAGTTCAAAGGTCTCAATTCTTTGGCGCTCAGCCTTCCTTATGGTCCATCTTCCACAGCCATACATTGCAACTGGAAAAACCATAGCCTTGACTATAGGCACTTTTGTTGGCAGGGTGATGCTCTGCTTTGTAGTATGCTGTCTAGATTTGCCATAGCTTTCCTCCCCAGGAACAAGCGTCTTCTCATCTGCATATCTGATTGTTCCAGTGAGGACTGCTTAACTTGAGAAACACTATTGTCTACTTTGGAATAACCCCAAAAACTTGGCAAAATTCTCATGCAGGGGGAACGAATATGAATTTTATTCAGGCCCGTACATTTCTTTCTTTTCATCTTCTCCATCCTACTTAAATGCTCTGAAGTCCAATTCCCCTATCATCATGGTTAAGTCGCTGGAATAGGATTTAAGCAGTCAGGAACCCTATTACAATAAAAACTGTTCTATCTTATTTTCTTTACCAACCGTATTCCCAGAGCAATGCAAACATTTTCTATTCTAATACAAAACACAGCTTGATTTTTTATTTTTATTTTTTGCAAATCCTTCTTCCCTGTCTTCCAAATGGTACTTAGTTTTCTAATGAGATCCAGACACATGGCATGCAGTATCATCAAAATAAGTTTATATGTAAATTATCCGTCTAAATAGCTGTGATTTAAGACAGAATTGTTTTTGAAATATTGCTCCACGCACAGTATACTCTCTTAGTGTGTGTATTGTGTGAGTGTATACAATTCTTCCTTGTTGCAACGTAAGTAAATATGGCCTATAATTTAAACTGATTTGGGGTTTCCTTGATACAATAAAGTTGTCTTCTAGTTGCAAAAGACAAAGAGAAAACATAATACTGCGAACACGTCTTCCAAGCAAAAGACAAAATATTATACACTGGTGATGCCAGCATTTTATAGCACTATATATTTTTTTTTCTTTTATAATTTTAGAACTCTACACTTGAGGTTCAACCCTTTTGGGATGATTTGAAACATTTCTTCTTGAGTAATTTCTTGCTGACAGACTCACCTTCTATGTCTTGATTGGTTTAAGTCTGCTCTCCCATTCTTTCCTTCCTCAATCTCCTCCCCATAAGTATGTTGGCATAACAGTAACTGGAAGTGGGATGCTCTTCAACTTTGCTTCAGTGGCTGGGAGACCCTGAGGGCATTGAAGTGATTTATTTATTTATTTATTTATTTATTTTATTTATTTTGTCAAACATGTGCAAGATTACAGGTATAAGTATAAACATGAACATGAACATAGGAAATGAGTACAAGTAAATGGGGATAGTAGGACAGGGATGGTAGGCACGCTGGTGCGCTTATGCACGCCCCCTTTACGGACCTCTTAGGAATGTGGTAAGGTCCACGGTAGACAGTTTAAGGTTGAAGCTGTAGGGATTTGAGGATGTAACAATGGAGTCAGGTAGAGCATTCCAGGCGTTGACCACTCTGTTGCTGAAGTCATATTTTCTGCAATCGAGTTTGGAGTAGTTTACCTTGAGTTTGTATTTTGCCCGTGTATTATTGCGGTTGAATCTGAAGTAGTCATTGACAGGTAAGACATTGTAGCAGACAATTTTGTGCACTATACATAGGTCAGACTGAAGGTGGCATAGTTCCATGTTGTCTAGGCCCAAAATTTTGACCCTGGTGGCATAAGGGATTCTATTGTGAGCAGAGGAGTAGAGTACTCTTCTCGTGAAATACCTCTGGACCCGCTCAATTGTATTAATGTCCAATATACAGTGTGGATTCCAGGCAGATGAACTGTATTTGAGAATTGGTCTGGCAAAGGTTTTGTATGCCCTAGTTAGCAGTACAATGTTACCGGAGAAGAAGCTTCACAAAATTAACAACTCTTAATGCCTTTTTGGCAATGCTGTTACAGTGAGCTCTGGGGCTTAGATTGTTTGAGATGAGTACTCCTAGGTCCTTGACAGAGTGATTTGGTAGAATCATCGGTGTTTTTCAAACTTGACAACTTTATGTTGAGTGGGGAATTCTGGGAGTTACAGTCCAGACATCTTAAAGTTGTCATGATTGAAAAACACTAATTTATGCCCCGTAATCAGTCACATGCTCAACTTATTTCCACTCCCAGGCATTAAGAGAGGTGGGGGGTGGGGGAATGACATTTTTAAAAAAAATACAAATAGAAAGCAATAAAAGAAACATAAGATTAAATCCAAACAGTAAACAAGAAATCTAAAATGCCATGGAGATTACAGTTTTGGAATATGTCTAATTACGAAGTATGAAGTATGGAATATATAAAATCATTTTAAAAGACTAAGAACCACTAATTATGTTTTAAATCAGAGGTACATTTTAGGAACCCTGGTCAACAGAGTATGACTCTAACTGAAATTATAAGCTAAATATATTTAATAGACATAGTCTATTCTATTCTCCTCCTCCTTTGCTCTCCCTCCCTCTCCTCCTCCTCCTCCTCCTTCTCCGTGTCTAAGGTAAAGGTAAAGGTTCCCCTCGTACATATGTGCTAATCGTTCCCGACTCTAAGGGGCGGTGCTCATCTCTGTTTCAAAGACGAAGAGCCAGCGCTGTCCGAATACGTCTCCCTGGTCATGTGGCCGGCATGACTAAATGCCAAAAGCGCACGGAACGCTGTTACGTTCCCACCAACGGTGGTCCCTATTTTTCTACTTGCATTTTTTACCTGCTTTCGAACTGCTAGGTTGGCAGAAGCTGGGACAAGTACCGGGAGCTCACCCCATTAAGCGGCACTGGGGATTCGAACCGCTGAACTGCCGACCTTTCGATTGACAAGTTCAGCATCTTAGCCACTGAGCCACCGCGTCCCATGTCGAGATCAAGCTTTAAACTGACAGAATGAAGCCACCTTCTTTTGGTCAGTTGTTGACCAAAAAATAACTCATTGGTACATGTTTCTGGTACTAGCCAACATACCAGCAATTGGCAGAGGTCTCTGTCTCTCCACGTTCACACACCATGATGTTATTAGCTAAGACTTGAGCCTGTTGGTTTTACACATAGGGCATTCCAACTCTCAACCTATTCAGGTTCCTGTTCTTGTAGCTTAACTTGTTCCTCAAAATCCAGGTTTCAGGATCATCAGCTGGAACGTATTCTCAGAATGCTTAAAACCAGATGGACCAGGTCAGACTGCTGTCTAAAATGCCTGAAGGCTAAACAATTTCCCCCTTTCCCTTCTTCACACTCCCTAAAATGCTAGATTAATACCCTCCTGTTCTATCAATCTTCCATTTCTTTGTCAGCTGGGTGGTTACGCCTTCATAAAACACTGCCATTTATATTACAAAATGACCCATTTGTAATTCCTCTTCATCTCCATGTAGATGTGCGCGTTGATGCCATTAGAAATGCAGCATAATCTGCTGCCTAGTATTGAATGGAGCTCAAACACTTCTGTTTACCTGTGAAATTGCCTATTAAAATTACAATAAAACCATAAAAATGACTTTTATGTCGCTCCTCTGAGAAGAAGTTTCAATTTACTGGTTCATGTGAAAGTATCTTGCACTTAATTGTAAAACATTTTTAGACAGATTTACTCCGATATTACGTGATGCGCTGAATTCATTGAAAAACTGCTAGTGGGAAAATGTTAAAGGAACTCAGTCTTTTTATAATCTTTATGTTTATTTACAAGGGGTGGGGGGGGATTAGAAAAATAGATCTTTTAATCTGTTGTATATTCCCTATAATCCCTAGCCAGTTTTGTGGTTGTGCATTTTATTTCTTTTATATTTCTCCACTTAGCTGATCTGTTTTGAGAGCAGTGCCTGCCACCACACCGTATTAAAGGTGCACCTGTAGGAATAGTTGGAACTGACATATTTAACCGTTTTCGCATGAAAGATTTGTCGGCTTTCATTAACAATAGAAAAGGATGAGATTTGTACAGAATTCCTTTTTTCAGCAAGAGTGCAAAAACTGTGTCTCTTTTTCCTCCCTTTAGAAAGGTCAAAGATCATATCTGCTGGAACCACTCTTGCTTCTCAAACGTTCTAGAACAGTGTTGGCGAATCTTTTTGGCACAGAGTGCCAAAACAGGAGCCCACGCACCCACTCACATGTGTGATGGAAACCGGAAGAGCAGCCGCCCGGCGCACTTGAGTGCGCTGGGAAGATGATCTTCTGGTTTCTGACATGTGCATGTACACCGGCCAGTTGGCTTTCCGCTTTCTGGCATGTGTGCACGTGTTAAGACCAGATGGCGCACCGGAAACTGGAAAATCATCTTCCCGGTGCACACATCAGTGGTGGGTTGCCCCTGGTTCGGACCGGTTCGCAAGAACCGATAGTAAAACGGGCGGAGGCTGCGCCCACTGCGCCAGATGTCGTCATTGGCGATCTGCGCATGTGCAGAAGCAAGGCGCATGCGAGAGCAAAGCGAGCACGCGAGCACAATCCCGTTGCAAACCGGTAGTAAAGGTAATTAGAACCCACTCCTGGCGCGCATGCACACCAGGCAGCTGCTCTTCAGGCTTCCGGTGCTCCCGCATGCGTGAAAACCAGCTGGCCGGTGTGCCAGAACAAGGAAGAGCAACAGGCAACAGCTCGCGTGCCTGGAGACATGGCTCTGTGTGCCACTTCCGACACGCGTGCCCTAGGTTCACCATCATGGTTCTAGAAGATGAACGCCATCTATTTTTTGGAATGTGTAACTTACATTCCTCCTGCTTAATCTTTACATAGTCAAGTTTCTTTCTTCTGACCTCCAAAATGGCATTTAGTCCTCGACTTATAACATTTTGCTTAATGACACGATCATTTTCCACCCTTATGACCATTTCAGTAACCTGTCGGTCTTGTGATTTACCCTCAGATGCTTGACAACTGACTCATATTTATGACAGTTGCTATGTCCTGGGGTCATGTGAGAAGGTCCCTTTTGCGGCCTTCTGACAAGCAGAGTCAGTGGGGGAAGCCAGATTCACTTAACAACCGTGTTACTAATTTAACCACTGCAGGGATTCACTTAACGAATGAGGCAAGAAAAGTTGTAAAATGGGGCAAAATTCCCTTAATAAATGTCTCGCTTAGCAACATAAATTTTGGGCTCAACTGTGGTTGTAACTTGAGGACTACCTGTACTATTTTCCCATTGCTAATGGAAATGGAGATATTGCTACGTATATGATACCATCATACCAGCTCATAGTAGATCTTATGGAGAGTAGGGAAAGGAGAAGTTTCTGGGCTCCCCTTAGAAAGTTTTAGATGCAGGCCATTAGCAAAGGAGATCTGTGACTCTTTCAGTTATTTCAGGAACACATCTGTCTAGGGCCGTGAAGGCGAACCTATGGTACACATGCCACAGGTGGCACACAGCGCCCTCTCCGTGAGTATGCAAGCCATCGCCCCTATTCAGATCCGCTGCACATTGCGCGTGCCTCCCGCTGATCAGCTGGTCATAGGATCTCTGCCACGTATGTGCAGGGCTGGGTGCATGTGAGGGGCCCATGCATTCATGTGTGGGGGTGTGACACATGCGGGGGGCCCATGCACACATGCACGGAGTGTGTGGCACATGCAGGGGGCACACGTGCATGCCCAGGGGGCTGTCTTCATGCGCGGGGGCCACATGCATTGCATTTTGGAGGTTTGGGTATGCGTGCACGCATTCGCACACATGCATGCACACTTTGGGCACTCGGTCCAGAAAAGATTAGCCATCCCTGGTCTAGGGTTTACCAGATGTGCAGTCATAGGAAGACACCTGTGTTTCTTTTCCAGTTTTGTCCTCATGTCTTGCATCCTGCAAGCATACCCTTAACATAAAATATTGTCCGGTGTTTTGAGTCTCTTATTTTGCTATTGTTCCTGGACTGTTGTGATTCAAACTTTCGTGTCTTGTGACCTTGCAAATTACCTACCTCTTTCTTTTCCTCCTCCGTTGACAGACTTGACAGCTTGCAGTTATATTATTTACAGTTCCTTATTTCAGCAATCAGCTTCAATCCACCTCCTTTAAATCTATGATCACTGTACATCACGTGACTCATCGTATCCCTTTACGGTGAAATTTGCAAGAGCATCTTCATTGATTCTAGATGATCACTATAGTATGTTCTTTAAAATAAGTTTGTTGGGGAAAATGCTACAGTCTTTCTGATGTTGTTAAAAGTAATTTCATACACGTATAGGGCTTTTTTCGCTGGTGTTTTGCTGTAATTTTTGTTACAGATGCCATGAAAAGTAAACATTTACTGTGTCTTCCTTCTTATTCTCCACTTCCAATTTGTCCTCCTTTCCAATTGCCCATGACCTCCTTTGCCTGTCCAGATATCTGGTAACCTTACATATGTCCAACCTTTATCTTCAGATTCATACATTCAGGACTGCATTATCATTTAAACTGAACTTGGACTTCCTTGAGAATAATATGATAATGGCTGTTTTTAGATTCAGAAGACAAGGAAAAAATCATATTAATAGAGAAAGGTCTTCCGGGCCAGTGTATATTTAGTCTTATCTTGTCCCGGCTTCCTAGGTTCACAACCATCCAAAATTATCCAGCTAGTATTCTGGCCTTGTTAGGTTCCTCTCTGACTAAGCTGAGTTCCTGTACAAGCTTTTCATTCTTATTGTAAAACCTTCCATAGTTTCCCTTTTAATTTCTCTGTCACTATATTCCTGAGCAGTGGTGGGATTCAGCCGGTTCGAGTCGGTTGGGGAAAACCAGTAGTTAAATAGCTGGCTCGTCCCGCCCCTTCCTGCCCTGGCCCTTCCAGGAGTCCCCACATGCCCCATTTTGGCTCCCAGGTAAGTGCAGAGAGGCCTCCTAGGCCCAAAACGAGGTGCTGGGGGGCGTGTCCTCCCGCAACCTGTTTTTGCTCCCATGGGGGTGCAGGAGGCTGGGTGCTGCCTGTCACACACCCTGGCCATGCCCACCAAACCACGCCCACAGAACCAGTAGGTAGTAAAAAAATTTGAATCCCACCACTGATCCCCAAATAGAGTGACCTATAACTTCAGTTGCTCAGCTGGCCAAAATCTTTCTCTGCAATAAATCCCACACTTTATTTCCAACGCTTTTATTTAGAAATGCCTCTGGTTATAAGTTTGTCTTGTTCAATGAAGCTGGGCACACAGAAGTCTCAGATACAGCTATAAGCAGATGTTCTATACAGGTGTAAAGAAAGAAAGGATGATTTTTTTTCCAGACTCCAAGTAACAAAACAAAGCAACAAAACTCAGCCAACCCCAAGATAGGGTTGGGAAAAAGGCCGGGAACTTTGAGAACAAGAACCCAAGTTTTCCTTCCCTTCCTAAAATACTAGTTCCTCTGCTCAGAATCTGCAGTGGCCTCTGTCCTCTGCCAGCACTACTAGCTAAACTTTTGTCCTTCCTCCCATGCGTGGTCAAAGATCCATTGGTTTAACACAAAGGTGTCCCTGCTCTCTGCTTGTTTAATAGTTTGAAATTGTTCACTGGTCTCAAGTGTGACCTTTTCTCGTGCTATCTTTATACGAACAAGGTTGAAAACAGGCTGGTCTGCGCTGAAAGCCAGGTCCCGTTTTTATATGACAAACCACCTCTTACCCCGGCGTGTTCACTGTTCAGCTGTTAAATTTGTTATTAAACTTTATGGACCATAAACCCCGTGGATACAAGGAAAGCGAAGAGCATCACTATTACAGAAGTGTCAAAGAAGGAGACATATTTCACAGCGTCAACACGGTGCATCACCTGCCATGCGCGCAGAATCTCCGATTGCTGTAAGCCGGCCGTGCTTTTTATTTGATCTATAAAAACCAAAGCAGGCTGCAAATGCTGATAATTAGGCTCAGCGCATCCCTCCGACGAGTTGGAGCCAGTTCATAAATCAAGCCGAACCGGTAAATTGTTGGGGAAATACGAAATGTTTCAGTTTAGTTACATCTTTGATTGACGTCCGTTCTGACAGGTATCCATTCCCACAGTTTCTTGGGAGAAATTAACCGTAGATTCCCACCATGGAAGGAAATACAACAGTCATTTTTTAAGAAAAAGATGCAAAAAAAAATAAAAATCCCCTAAAATGTGCCTTACCAGCATCTCTCCCACAGCCTTCAGAAACCCTCCTGAGTAAACGGAGCCTTCATTTTGGGGAGATATGGGAGGAAACTGGGTACCTTCAGCTTTTCAGAGGCTTCTGGGAGTCACCCCTGTTCCTCTTGGTCCTTGCCCATGTTTAGAACCTGGTTTTCAACATGCAGGGCAAATCCTAGCATTAAAAAAAATGATATTCTCCATTTTAGGGTGCTTACCTTTCCAGAGCTATTTAGAAAGCTTTTGATTAAATAACAGTATAAGAGCACAAGCTATAAAACAGCAAACCACAGCACTAAACAGCATTAAAATAGCAGCAGCAGTTAAACCATTATTAAAACAGAGGGCCATAAAATCATCCCAAAACAGACTGGGTTTTTTTGTTTTTTTTTAAAATAGCACAGTGTTCTTCAAATGAGAGGAAGGTCACGAAATATCTGCTGGCCACTGATTCCAGGAGGCCAAACAGCAAGTCTGCCGCGCTTAGTTAAATATAAGTACCCTTTGATACAGCTTTGACTTTTATCCGTTCAGCGGCGGAATGGAAAGACTCACAGGGGGCGTGTGGGCGTGGCTGGGTTGACCTTGCCAAGTCAGCACAAAGAACTAGGTGCAGCCCAGTATCCTTCCCTTGCCACGCCCACCAAGCCACACCTACCAAGCCATGCCATGCCCACAAGCCACACCCACAAAATCGGTAGTAAAAAATTTTGAAACCCACCATTCGGCACAGATGACTTGGGGTGGCTGGGTGGGCGTGGCCAGCTGCACACAGCCAAGTGGGTGTGGCTGGGTGGGTGCCACAAGGTGGGCGTGGCCAGGTGGCCATAGAACAAGTTGTCCCGGGCAACTGGATGTGGGGCCAACTGCACCTAGTTCTCCACGCTGACCCAGCCACGCCCACCTGACTGCAGTCAGATGGCTGCGCCCATCCAGCCACGCCCCCTTGGCCGCTGTGAATCATCATAGACCGTTTCCGCATGAGTAGGCTCTCATTCTAAACACCCAAAGTTTGGCTTGATTCTGAAATGTATTTGGCTTCTCAAAAATGAATGAATGAATGAATGAATGAAGGAAGGAAGGAAGGAAGGAAGGAAGGAAGGAAGGAAGGAAGGAAGGAAGGAAGGAAGGAAGGAAGGTAGGAAGGAAGGAAGGAAGGAAGGAATGACCAAGCAACCAACCAACCAACCAACCCAAGAGGTTATGTTCTGAGCTGCTAAACAATTTGGAGACATTCAATTTGACAATTCCATCTGAACAATCAATCTGATTTGAGAAGTTGATTTGGTTCTGAAATTTGATCCAATGGCCTGAAAAATTAAATCTCTGAAGTTTCAGAAGGGGTTTGGTTGGTCCTCAGAATCTAAAACTAGATTCAGATATGAACCAGCAGTTAAAATAACTGAGAGACAAATTCCAACTTACCTGGAATTTGTAACTTTTAAAGAATTCTTGATGTTCCACCTGATACCTGTTCAAGCTCCCAAATTGTCTATCATTGAGGCACATGACTCGGATCCAGAAGCTTGTGCTTCTATCTTAGAAATGTCTCTAGTCTCCTGATCTAGTATAAATTATGGCATATATTATCATGTCATTAATTGTGGGCATTTTGAGTTATTAGGTCAGAACTTGGTACAATTGCAGTAGTGTATATATATACATGTCTCAGAAGGTGAACTTTTAGGCCATTATATGCAGGAGAAATATCTCACATTCAATCGTTTTCAGCAACCTTAACCCTTCCCCTATTTTATAAATGATTTAGTGCTTTTTAGAAATATGATCACATTTTATTGTCCTTTCTTGGGATTGTGGACGATCATGATCCTGTATCATAAATGTTGCATAGAGGACAAAGAAAGTTGTGCCCTCCTGGTCTTTCTAAGCTGTTTTATGTTCATAAATAGCATAGCCACAAAGTTTCATAGAATGAAAGGATCATGAAGTGATTTCGTTCACAAGGAGACGGATGGAATTCCATATTTCCTTACAAGAAACTGCTGTTTGGGAAGTACTTTTTAGGAAAGCAGTGCCGTTTGGCTTAATCATTTTTGTTTACCTCAAGTGAGGACTCTGGGAAGGCCTGGCCCAATGAAATCATTGAAGTGACGTTGCCTAAATTTTTGAGTTTATGGACTTTTGCTTGCAAACGAAGAAGGATTCAGTCAAAGATGTATCTTCTATTGCAGGGGTCTCCAACCTTGGCAACTTTAAGAGAGTTTATTGCTTGTAAATTAAAGATGGAAGAATTTTCTTCCCTTGTTCCGGAAATACACATTTGCGATCAACTTTTGTGCCTTTCTTTCTCTTTAAGTCTTTTAGCAGAGAAGTTAGGCAAAGGAATGAATCAGTATCTTTTTTGAGATACTATACTTTTGATATCCATCCATATACCTACCTAACTACTTACTTACTACCTACCACCTACCTACCTACTTACCTATCTATCCATCTGTCTGTGTCTGTCTCAGGGGTGAAATCCAGCAGGTTCTAACAGGTTCTGGAGAACCAGTAGCGGAAATTTTGAGTAGTTCGGAGAACCGGCAAATAGCACCTCTGGCTGGCCCCATGGATATTTTTGCAATATCCTTTCCCCAGGAGGGGAGGGAATGGAGATTTTGCAGTATCCTTCCCCTGGAGTGAGGTGGGAATGGAGATTTTGCAATATTCTTCCCCTTCCACGCCCACCAAGTCACACCCACAGAACCGGTAGGGAAAAAATTTGAATTTCACCCCTGGTCTGTCTGTCTATCTATTTATTATCCATCTATCTGTCTTTATTTGCTTCCTCAGGCAAGGGACGGACATTTCAGCAGGCACTAATTGCAAAAATGTATTGTGTCGAAAAAAATACTGGCAGAAATGAAATGGACCTGAGCTAAATATTTGTCACAGTTTGAGTGATTAATAGTTTGGAGAAACGAGATGACTACTTTAAGAACTGGCATTTTCTGCATGGTAAAGAGATGTGATTGAACTGCTTAGTACTTATTAGAGGTTGCTATGAAAACGCAGTAATCTACACAGTTTTATATCTTGGCGGTGATGATTTTATCATTACTCCCAAATTAAAAAAAAAAACAGAATGCAACTCCTTGGACTTCAAGCCAAGGAGTTGCATCCAAATAAAGCTTGATGAAGAATAATGTTTTTATTTTTATTTTATTTTATTTATTTATTTTGCAAAATACCTGGCAGCGGAGAAGTAGAATAGTATTCTTGCTAAATGGCTGAGTTCTGGGACCCCACATTCAAATCTTGTCCCTGCTGTGAACTCACTTAGTTGCCTTAGGCAAGCTCTTTCCTCTCATCTCCAGCTTTTTCTCCCCCTACTGTGTCTGTAACACAGAGATAATATTACTCATCTATTATACAGGGTTGTTTGAAGGATTACTGCAGAAAGGTACGTGAAGAGCTTTGAAAACTCGGCATGTGCAATAGAGACGCAAACCCTTGCTGGCGTAGAGAGGGTGCAAGGAAGAATTGACAGAGCCAGGTGGAGGTGCAAAACATGTCAGAGTCGGGGATCAGGCTGAACCCCGGGTGGGGTGGGGGGACGACTGATACCCTGAGTATCTGATGATGTGGCTTCAGACAGAGTAGGAACACCTTCTGGAGGAAAGGATTAAGGTCCACGAGGACATAAATAGGGTTTGTTTGTCCATTTATTTATTTATTTATTAAATTTATATGCTGCCCATCTCACTCTGAAAAGCAACTCTGTGTGGCGTATAAATATGTAGTCTAAAGCCAGAGGTGGGATTGAAAAATTTCAGCAGTTCGCTGCCCAATTGCTGGGTGGGCATGGCCATGGGGCGTGGCCTACTTAGTCTTCTTCACCATGGTGGGGGGAGGGAGTTTTCGCCCTCCCCAGGCTCCGGAGGCTTTCCTGGAGCCTCCAGGAGGGTGAAAACGGCCTTCCCCCAAGCTGTGGAGGCCCTCTGGAGGCCGGAAATGGGCCTGTTTCTGGACTTCCGATACCTCTTGTAGGTCTGTTTTTCCCCCTCCCAGAGCCTCCGCATGCGCCCTGCACTTACCTGGCATCCAAAATGGGCTGTGTGGAGACTCCTGGGAGGGGTGGGGGGTGGGCGGGCGGGGTCAGCCAGTCCTTGGAACAACTGTTTCGGTGAACCAGATTAAAATTAATATCCAATTCGTCCAAACCGGCTGAATCCCACCCCTGTCTAAGACTTATTGGTAAGGCAGGTCAAGCCAGGAGATCAAGGTTGGCCTCTCATAAAGTGCTCCCTGATGCTTTGCCATTTGCCTATTTAAAGCTTAGCTTGTTGGGTAAACTTACACGGTTTGTAAACCATGGCTTGTGGCTTCTGTGCTGGGTCAATTTGTGATCTTCAGTAGAACAGAGGGAATGAAAGGATACCATAGCATGATGCGAGAATCAGAGAATCAAGGGTGGCAACTGAGTCTCATTCTTCAGTCCTGAAAATCCTTTGGTTTATGAATCCTCATTCTCTTGCTGACCTTTTTAGTGGTATCTTTTCCTATTTGCAACAGCAATGAATATTCCATTACTACTACTACTTCTATTACTACTACTATTACTATTAGATTTTCAGAACATAAAGGCGTCTAAAGCAAAGATCCGCATGCCAGTGAGAAGTGGATGAACGTTGTGAGGTGGTTTATTTGTTTGTTTATTTTGTCAAGCATATATAAGATAACAGCTAAAAGTATAAACATAATTTTAATACATGAAAAGAGTAAGCAAAAAGGAATGTTAGGACAGGGATGGTAGGCATGCTGGTGAACTTATGCACGCCCCCTTACAGACCTCTTAGGAATGGGGTGAGGTCAACAGTAGACAGTTTAAGATTAAAATTTTGTGGATTTGCGGAAGAAACTACAGAGTCCGGTAGTGCATTCCAGGCATTGACCACTCTGTTGCTGAAGTCATATTTTCTGCAATCGAGTTTGGAGGGATTTACCTTGAGTTTGTATCTATTATTTGCTGAATAATAAAATGAATAAAATCATAAATAATAAAATAATACAATGAAATTATCATGTGGATAATTTCATTTTTCTTTCTACCAAGCAAATACTTAACTGAAGATTTAGGATGATTCATTCCAATCTAGTTTTGTTTTGCTGCTAGAAGAATGAATGAGCTGGGTGGACTTCCTTTGAGCCCTCTATTTCATATTCTCCCTCCCTCGCCTTCTCTCTCCCTCCCTCCCTTCCTCTCTTTTTATCGTGAAGAACATTGACACCGTGTAAACTATGCTGTGTTTGTGGGTTCATCTCTTGAACTGAACTGGGCAGTTTTCCAGCAATGGAAATTCCTTCTTCTCCTTTGTGATAAAACTATGGAAACATGAACATCATCGGTTTCAGAAGACTTTAATCCAGGATTCTGGGGAATTAGAAGGAATACAACACATTTAGAGAAAAGGTCTTCAGCTGTACAGATTTGCTAGTAGACGCCCCACAGCTTTCCTTCTCTGTTCCTTCCCTTCAGTGACATTTGGGAATATATACTTTGGAAGTATCTTAATAGTTTCTAATATAGAAAAAGAGCATCTTTTTCACTAAGTGTGTTATATTTTCCCATCCTTTCCTCTCATCCAAAAACTTACATTACTTCCCTTCTATACACTACTTACCTCTATAATTGTCTGGTTTGGTTCTGCAACCGAACAAGACAGACACAGACTTCAGAGGATAATTAGAACTGCAGAAAAAACAATGGCTACCAACCTGCCTTCCATTGAGGACCTGTATACTGCATGAGTCAAAAAGAGGGCTGTGAAAATACCTACAGACCCCTCACATCCTGGAGGGATTAATTGTTTCAACTCCTACCCTCAAAACAACGCTATGGAGCATTGCACACCAGAATAACTAGACACAAGAACAGTTTTTTCCCCAACGCCATCACTCTGCTAAACAAATAATTCCCTCAACACTGTCAAACTAGTTACTAAGTCTGCATTACTATTAATCTTCTCATCGTTCCTATCACCCATCTCCTCCCACGTATGACTGTATGACTGTAACCTTGTTGCTGGTATCCTTAAGATTTATATTGACTGTTTCCTAATAGGATTTGATTGCTTATTTGTTCCCTATGACTATCATTAAGTGTTATATCTTATGATTCTTGATGAATGCATCTTGTCTTTTATATACACCAAGAGCGTATGCACCAAGACAAATTCCTTGTGTGTCCAGTCACATTTGGCCAATAAAGAATTCTATTCATTTTAGCAATCAGATTAGATCTCTTCTCTTCTCTTCTCTTCTCTTCTCTTCTCTTCTCTTCTCTTCTCTTCTCTTCTCTTCTCTTCTCTTCTTTTCTCTTCTCAAGAAGGATCTTAAAGTCTTAACACATCATTCTCGCTGTGATCCCATTCCTGCAGTGTCTGGGGGCAAGTTGGCATTTGTAATAGCAATAGTAATGGTTTGGTTTCAAATACATTTTATCCATCTCGAGAAGAAAAGGCTGCTCGTTCGCTTGACACTCTGTCATTGGGACTCGGCTGCTAAGAGTTTTACCTTCTTTGCTATCTATAGCTCAGTGGTGACTCTCCCCAGAGCATGAAGGTTAGAAGGTTGATTATTTCTGACCTGATAGGTTTTCCATGGAGAGACGTTAGATACAGAAAGAAACCTTGCTCATTTTTTAAAAAAAAAATAATAAAAAAAAATTGAATGATACCATGCTTGGCCTGGTAAAATAGATATTCTACATTGTTGTTAGACAATGCGATAAAGAGTGAAATTGATTATGACTTATTGGTATCTTACTTCCCTCCAGCCATTATTGTGTACTTTTTTTTTAAAAGTGTCCCTGAAAGCCAAATATAAAACCTCACAGTGCAATACCAGCATATAAGCTTTCCACTTTGCTTGGTTTGTTATTAAGCTGCGGTTAAGCATGGGCAGCAATCTGTGTCCAAGGTTTTATAACTGCTTCATATTTTCTCTCTCTCTTCCCCCCTTCCTCTCTCTTCCTCTCTCTCTCTCTCTCTCTTTTCCCCTCTTTCTCTCTTCCCCTCTTCCTCTCTCTCTTCCTCTCTCTCTCTCCGTCTCTCTTCCTCTCTCTTTCTCTCACTCTATTCCTCTTTTTCTCTCTCTCTTCCACTCTTCCTCTCTCTCTTCCTCTCTCTCTCTCTGACTCTTACTCTTTCTTTCTCTCTCTCTTTCTCTCTCTCTCCGTCTCTCTTACACTCACTTCCTCTCTCTCTCTTTTCCTCTCTCTCTTCCTCTCTCTCTTCTTTTCTTTTTCTCTCTCTTCCTCTATCTCTCTCCATCTCTCTTCCTCTTTCTCTCTCTTCCTTTCTCTTTCTTTTCCTTTTTCTCTCCTCTCTTTTCCTCTCTCTCTTCCTCTCTCTCTCTTCCCCTCTTTCTCTCTCTCTTCCACTCTTCCTCTCTCTCCATCTCTCTTACTCTCTTTATCTCTCTCTTCCGTTCTTCCTCTCTCTCTTCTTTTCTTTTTCTATCTCTTCCTCTGTCTCTCTCCATATCTCTTACTCTTTCTCTCTCTCTTCCTTTCTGTCTCTCTTTTCCCCTCTCTCTCTCTTCCCCTCTTTCTTTCTCTCTCCATCTCTCTTCCTCTCTCTTCCTCTGTCTCTCTCCAGCTCTCTTACTCTTTCTCTCTCTCTTCCTTTCTCTCTCTCTTTTCCCCTCTCTCTCTTTCCTGTCTCTCTTCCTCTCTCTCTCTTCCCCTCTTTTTCTCTCCCTCCCTCTCTCTTACCCTCCTTCTCTCTTCCTCTCTCTCTCCCTCTCTCTCTCTCTGTCTCTCTTAATCCTTCTCTCTCTCTCTCTCTCTCTCTCTCTCTCATGTTAAAGCAAAACTAAACCCTGTGTGTGTGTCTGAAAGAGAATGTCTTTGTCTAGTAAGCAGGTTCACTGTTGTAGAGGTGAAACGGTAATAAATTAATCTTCAGGGGATAAGGACGTCAGTTGGCAGGAAACAGGAGAGGCTGGAGAAGTAAAGTGTGGACAGCACAAGAAGATGTTGGGGGGTCACCAAAATAGGGGTGGAAGGATTTTCAGACATCTAGCAAGTAACTTCAGATGGTTTTCACACTGAGCATTTATTTCTGTATTCACATGCTTGCTTGTAGACCTGATTTGTGTATCATCCATTTTTGAAGGCTCCTGGAGGGTTGACCACCAAGATTAGCCTAACGTAGAAAGCAACCCTCCCCAAAAAGGATAAATCAACCCACCCATAATACAAATCATAATCAGGAAGTACGCAGTCATGAACCTGCCAGACACCACCGTTCATTCACAACATGTCCTCCTCCTGCACCAGAAAGAGCAAATAGATTGTGGAACCGATCTCCTGGAATTCACATTGTGTAGATCCATGGGTATTAGTTGACCTCCACTGGTTAAGACCCAAAGTTTGCCCCACCACTTCATTTTTGCCTCGTTTTCTCCCATAAACGTGAAACAGGAAACTTGAAATACTTCAGAGGGAAGATATAAATACAGGTTTAAAGCCAAAGGCACCTTGAATGTTTTAATATTTGGAGTAGATGAATCCCAGGTGCCCTTCCCCCCATCTTTCTATTTGTCTATCTATCTGTCTGTCTATCTGTCTCAAGGCAAAATCCATGCACTCTTTACTCCCCCTCCCTTTCATCATAATCCTACCAGCAGGACAGAAAGGAAAAGACTATTCCTAAAACATCTAGTGAGCTGCCACAGCTGAGGGGGGACTTGAATCTGGATCTCTCTAGACAGGGTCCCACACTCTAACCCAGCAATTAATTTTCCCAAGAGAAACTGGGACTATTGTGGAGGGTTCCCAGCTGCTCTCTGCCCACTCACCACAAGGCCATGCTTCAACCAAGGTACAAGTGGGCAGCCACCACCATCTCCTCCATCTGCTCTATCTTTCCCAGCATTAGGCTCTTCTCCGGTGAGTCCTTCCTTCTCATTAGGTGGCCAAAGTATTTTGAGTTTCATCTTCAGGATCTGGCCTTCTAAAGAGCAGCCAGGGTTGATCTCCTCTAGGACTGACCAGTTTGATCACCTTGCAGTCCAAGGGACTTGCAGGAGTCTTCTCCAGCACCAGAGTTCAAAGACCTCAATTCTTTGATGCTCAGCCTTCCTTACGGTCCAACTTTCACAGCCATACTTTGCAACTGGGAAAACCATAGCCTTGACTATACGCAAATTGTCATAGACCCCAGCCAACGGGCCGATTGTGGCCTCAGGGCCCTAAAATACCCAAGTCTAACTCTAACCATTAGTCTTCAACCATGAACTTGGTTGGAGGCAACTTCCTACCAAGGATTCAGCTTCAGTTGACATCTGGGGATTCTCTGCATAGAAAAATGGTTTGTGAGTTCCCACTGCACACTTCCATTTCCAAGCCCTTTGTTCTGGGTACATATTTACTTAAAGCATTGCATATATTTATTTTTCATTAAGCCCCAGAGTGTAGCAGAGATATATTTAGGCCACTAGCTTTTGCAGCTGAAGTGTCCCATCACACATACCCCCTCCACCCTACCAAATCTTTCAGCTTTGAAGAAAGTAACTGATTTTTCACCAGCTGTCGTCGTGCTGTTGAAATAATTGTAAATACAGTTCCCAAATGTATGAAAACTGAGAATTTCTCGGAAAGGGCTCTGACATTCCCTGAAAAGATAATAATGGTGTATGCTAACAAGAACTTGAGCTGGGGAGGGAGGGAATGTACATTTCTCCTTCAAACTGATCATTCACTTTATACCTGCACATTACAATTTCTTTTAAGTCTTCTATAAAAAGCTCTGTTTAGTATTTCCTTTTTTTTTTTCTTCCCTTCCTTGAAAGAGCTCCAGGCAAATTTCCATTGAAAAATGCCACGGTAATGAACTTGAAGTGTAGCTTCCTCCATAAAAGAATTCATTACACGCGCAAGCATGTTTTCTTTTAGCTTTTGTTAGTTTTGCATTCTCTCCCTCGAAAAAAACAAAAAAGTGTCTCCTTTTTAGAGATAACATGTTTTTTTTTCAATCAATAGACTAGGATTTCTGTTTCACATCGTAGAACAAGAGAGTCCCATAACAATGTTGTCATAAAAGGGGGGAGGGAATAGTAACCATGAAAGGACATCCATTTTATTTTCAAGAATGGGTTTCTTCAACCCTTTTAAATAACTGTAACTCAAAGACAAAGTATTTATAGCATTTGAAAGGGTTCAAAACTCAGCACGCTTAGGGTTTTCTTTCCCTAAGGCCATGATGGCAAATCTATCGTACGTATGCCACAGGTGGCACGTGGAGCCATCTCTGCGGGCACGCGAGCTGACGCCCAGGTCAGCTCCACCATGCATGCCCGGGTGCCTCCTGCTGGCTGGCTGATTTTCCGGTCTCTGCCAGGAGACACGTGCACATGCGCGGAGGAGTGGGAGGTCACATGCACATGTACATGCATGGGGGGTAGGGGCAGGGGTCACACACATATGCAGGGGGGTGTAGGGTTCGGAGCCCCCATGCCCTGTTTTTGGTTCCAGGAGGCTTCAGGGAGGCCTGCTAGCACCAAAATGGGGGTCGCGCACGCATGCACAGGGGGCGGGAGGAGCACGGGGGAGTCACGCATGCATCTGGGGGGGCATTGCATTATGGGTGTCGACACGCGTGCTTTCCGCACCCGAGGAAAAAAAAAGTTTGCCATCACTGCCCTAAGGCATTCCTCACCCCACCTTATATTTCCAGTTTATACTGTACATCTTTCAGTTTTTAATGTCCTGATTCTCTCTTGGCGTCCCTTTTACCACAGCAGCTTATAAAATGGAAATTCAGGAAAGGAACCATTTGGTGTGTGGGGAGGGGGGAGAGGAGGAGGAGAGTGTTAATTAAACATCCTTTTAAAAATCAAATTTGGCACAACCAATATGCTTTAAAACAGAGTCCCTCCTATAAAATGAGAGTAGATGGTGACAGAGCCTAGTCCAAACAAAATGGCCGACCTCTGAACCTGACGTTCACTTTTGCTAATTTAAAGCATTCAGCTGTACCACCGTTAATCTTATTTCATTACCAATAGTGCTCAGAAGATAAATGTCTGCAGTTAGACTAAAGCAAGGAGAATTGATGCTTTTTTCCACCCCTCTCTCTCTTCCACCCCAACCCAACCCAACCGGCAACTGTAGGAGGTACTCAGATGCCAGTTTTTGCTTCTCTGGTGGCAGCAAAATCACATCCAGAACATCACAGAAAAGAGAGAGAGAAAGAGAAAAAGAAACGCACCAGAAAAGCTGCCTCTATATTTTGAAGATTCTTGGCTCTTTACCCACTATAGGATAGTAATGATATTTGACTAGAAGTGATAACTGCTGCAGATGTTTAATTGACTGCATTTGTTAAAAAAAAAAAAAGACATTACTTCAGAACTCATGAGGTTCAAATGCAGTTCTTTAAAACGGTTGTGTCTTTTCCTGAAATAAGAAAAATACAATTCCCCCTGTATGCATTCTAAGAGAAGGACCAGGGGAGACATGATAGCAGTGTTTCAATATTTGAGGGGCTGCCACAGAGAGGAAGGGGGTCAAGGTGTTTTCCAAAGCACCTGAAGGCCGGATAAGGAATAATGGATGGAAACTGACCAAGGAGAGATTCAACCTAGAAATGAGAAGCGATCATGCACGAAGCGGGTGCACGAAGAGAACCAGTAGTAAAGCCGGTTGGAACCCACCACTGCCGCGTGCACATGCACAGAAGCTTCCTGATGATGTCGGGGTCGGTGGGCGGAGACTCCCACCAGTTTTACTACCGGTTCTATAGAACCGGTCCAAACCGGGGGCAAGCCACCACTGATGTGTGCGCGTCAGAGCACCGGAAGCCCAAAGATAAAAAGGGCATGAAAAAGACTCGGAAAACAGCCTGTTTTTTGGCTGTTTTGGGCCATTTTTCGGACCATTTTCAGGCCGTTTTCTGGCACTCCGGTGCCCGTGAAGAGCAGCTGGCCAGTGCACCGGAAACCAGAAGAGCAGCTGGCGACGGCGCATGTGCCCACAGAGAGAGCTCTGCATGCCACCTCTGGCACGCGTGCCATAGGTTCGCCATCACGGCCATAGGGAGTCAACCACGGCCGAAATCCAGCAGGTTCTGACTGGTTCTGGAGAACCGGTAGTGGAAATTTTGAGCAGTTCGTAAAACCAGCAAATCCCACCTTTGGTTGGCCCCAGAGTGGGGTGGGAATGGAGATTTTGCAATATCCTTCCCCCTGGAGTGGGGTGGGAATGGAGGTTTTACAGTATCCTTCTCCTGCCACGCCCACCAAGTCACACCACGCCCACAGAACCGGTAGTAAAAAAAAAATAGATTTCACCACCAGGGTTAACTATGTTTTTGTTTTCCACCAGATATACTTATTCTCAACTTCTCGTTCTAAGTTTACCCCAGTAGAATAGGACTGTCCTTTATTTTGGTCATTGATCAGCAAAAGCTGCATTCATTGGTATGCAGGTTCCCACTGTTCCCCCTAGAAGCGTAAAAGTAAGGAGGCAAAGCAGGAGTGGGCTTTTAATAGAAGTATTTCTCAGTAGAAAGCTGACCTTGAAGGATCTGTTTCTTCCTTTTCTGCACAAGTCAAAATATGCAAATTAAGAGTGGCACCTCGAACCTTCCAGCGCGCTATTAAAAGTTCTTATGAAGGCCATGGAAATATCACATTTTAAAAAAGGTCCTTCATCAGCACCTTAGTAGTTATCTGGTTGAAGACAGAGGGGGAGAAGGAAAAAAAAAAGAAAGAAAGAATATTAGAGCTGCAATCTTATAACTTGCCTGTTTGAAAGGAAGTCAGGGAGTTGAACCCGTTAAGGGTTATTTCAAAAGTAGCCGTGTGCAAGATTGTACCGTAAAGCAATTGGAATGCCTCTCGGTTTGACCCGGTGATTTTGGTAGAATTGATAGGCAGAGAAATCTCAGTTTTATGTGCTTCTGACATCAGGCTGGCATAGGGATCGCTTTGGATTTCAACGCATTTCCAAAAAGATGCCATCCAACTTTGAATGACTTTGTTCCTTTCCACAGAAGGCTTATGTGCATTGTTTGATAAAGAATGCTGTTCCAGGGGATTTTGCTTCCTGAGGTGGCAGTTGTATCTACGCCAGATTCGATGCCAATTGGATTTACGCTTGGTTCAACAATAGCCTTGTGATCGCATCTTTCATCACTTCAGAAAGCAATGCGTTAAGTTGGGGCAAAACAGTAGCATATCAAGTGCTCTATTTTCCAGCATTTCACCTCCTGTCTTCTCCTAACAATTCCTATGACCTAAATTAAGGTAAAGGTAAAGGTTCCCCTCGGACATATGGGCTAGTCGTTCCCGACTCTAGGGGGCAGTGCTCATCTCTGTTTCAAAGCCAAAGAGCCAGCGCTGTCTGAAGATATCTCCGTGGTCATGTGGCTGGCATGACTCAACACCAAAGGCGCACGGAACGCTGTTACCTTCCCACCAAAAGTGGTCCCTATTTTTCTACTTGCATTTTTTACATGCTTTCGAACTGCTAGGTTTGCAGAAGCTGGGACAAGTAACGGGAGCTCACCCCGTTAGGCGGCACTAGGGATTCGAACCGCTGAACTGCCGACCTTTCGATCGACAAGCTCAGCATCTTAGCTACTGAGACACCACGTCCCCTAACTTAAATTACCCACCCTATTTTACCTGAAAGATGTTGAAGCTGTAAGCTGACAAGCAGCTCCTTCTTTCAAACTTTCAGCGTGTCTGAAAATTTTCCCAGGCTGGAAAGCTGAAATACTTCTCATTATGTACCCCATACAGTAATGACTGTATTGTAAAAGGACTTAAACATATTTTCTCTATTTTGCTTTCTTTTTCTTCATTTCGTCAAATCCCCATCATGAAGGAATTTATTTCTCAAAGAGACTCCCCCCAAGGGGAAATGAAAAAACAGCAAATCTATACTTTCAAATTTCATTATCCCTCCAATAATAATCAGCTGGAGCTGATTCCACTTGAATACACATTCTTCTCCAATTTATCTGTGTGTGTGTATGTGTGCGTGCGCACACACGCACGGCAATCATATCGTTAAATGACTTCTTCCTATTTAACTTCAGGAGGGTATCTTTATTCTCCCCCCCCTTTATTCTCACAGCATTTGTATGAATGCATTGTGCATATTTATAGAGGAGACGGTAAGCAACCTCATGGATATCACATCAATTAAATCAAAGACCACGTTGTCTTCGGCAGAGGGATGCCCTGCACTTTGTTATAATTGTACAGAAGGCAACCTGGGAATTGGCAGCAATTGTATGATTAGCCACTGGGCTTGGCATGAAAACCGCTTCTCCAAGCATTCCTCGCTCGCTAACCGAGCAGCTACCTCTGTCTCGGCATGGGGGAACGGTAGAGAGTCAAGAGGCTTCAGTTCTCTCCTACAAGCCTACAAAGAAAGAAGGAAGGAAGGAAGGAAGGAAGGAAGGAAGGAAAAGAAAGAAAGAAAGGGAAAGAAAGAAAGAAGGAAGGAAGGAAAGGAAGAAAAGGAAGGAAGGAAAAAAGGAAAGAAAAGAAAAAAGGAAGGGGAAGGAAGGAAGGAAGGAGGGAGGGAGGGAAAGAAAGAAGGGAGATAATTCAATTTCAATTTAATTCAATTTATATGCCGCCCCTCTCCGAAGACTGAGGGCAGCTCGCAATACATTTAAAATCCTAATAAAAAACAAAAGGAAGGAAGGAAAGAAGGAAAAGAAAGGAAGGAAGGAAAGAAAGAAAGAGGAAAGAAAAAGAAAGAAGGAGGAAAAAGAAAGAGAAAAAAGAAAGAAGGGAAAGAAAGAAGGAAGGAAGGAAAGGAAAGGAAAGAAGGAAGGAAAGAAAGAAGGAAGGAATGAAAAGAAAGAAAGAAGGAAGGAAAAGAAAGAAAGGAAGAAAGAAAGAAGGAAGGAAGGAAGGAAAGAAGAAATCTGTGTGTGCCTGCAAAGGGATGATTCAGGCAGAAACGGTTCGTTACGGGCTAATAATGCCTAGAATTAGGCACGAGCTCCAATTATTGCCACCAGTTGCAAAAGCGGCATTGGGGATAAGCCGCCTGGGTTGCTTCTGTTCTTCCCTTTGCTCGAGTTTCCTTTTCTTCACAGCTGCGTGGTTAGAGCCAGTCAAACCCCCACCCACCCCCACCCCAACCGGAGAGTTTTAGACAGTTGCTTCTCTGTGGCTGCATCATTACGTCCCTCCAAAGAAATTCCACCCACCAATAACCTCTTTTCCTTTCTTCCCCTTTTTCTTTTTTCTTTTGTCTTGTCCATAGAGGTTGAAAACATTATTGGATCGGGGGAGCTGGCGGTAGACCTGTACGCAGCTAGGGGTGCTGGTGGCGGAGGATACCTTAATGAAACGGGCCATTTCAAATGGCATTATCTTCCCACCGTGAGCGACACCTGTCATAAATCACGGAAGAGGATTTGGAAAACAGAACTTTGGTTAGTCCTGATGTATGTTTGCATTTGCATCCTCCAAGCAGTATAATCGGACAAAGTTCAGAGAAGGCGGAGAACAAAAAGGACTGGAGGAGTGGGTGGAGGAGAAGGGAGATGCAAAAGAGAGAAGCAAATCGAGCTTGGGCTGATTTCCACCCCCTCCCCTGTTGATTTTCCTATTCCTTTAGCACAACGTGGCCTTTTACAGAAAGCAACACTGCAAACCTCTGGCTCCTGATCTTTCAATGTGTGATTTGATGTTGGGGTTTGGAAGACTAGCACGTTGGCTTCTAACTTTGTGGATCCTTGTGGGGTAATCTGCAATTCTCAGTAGAGTGGTAGGAAAAAAAAGGGAGGGGTTGGAGAGAGTGTGGGATACCCTGACTGACCTTTCTCAATCGTGATGAATAGTAATAGTAATGCAGACTTAGTGAATAGTTTGACAGTGTTGTGGGAATTAGTTGTTAAGCAGAGTGATGGCATTCGGGAAAAAATTCTCCTTCCTGGACTCTCCCCAAATTGTTGGAAGTGTGGGGAGCTAGGTACCTATTTCCATGTATGGTGGACTTGCCCTAGAGTAACTGAATTTTGGAAACTTATTCAGAGGTGGTTGTTAGAAATTACTGGTTACAAACTACAACTGAAACCTGAATTTTACTTATTAAACATCAGGCCAGATAAAATAGGCACTAACAAATGGTATCTGATTGTTTACATCACAACTGTGGCTAGAATATGCCTCGCCCCAAACTGGAAGGGTAAAAATCTACCGTCTGAAGATATGATTATAGGGAAAATCATGGAATGTGCAAAAGCCGATAGGCTAACTAAAATTTTAAGAGATCAAAAAGACTTTGCATATTTCCAATGCTAGGATCTATGGTATGTTTGGTTAGATAATAGAATAAAAAGAGGACAATGCTAGATTAGACTTTTATTTTTTATCTGTTTATTTAGATTGAATGTTATGTATTGTGTAATGTTCTCACCGTGATCGGTTTGTCGATAAATCGTCTGTTTGTATTTTTTTTAAAGAAATAAAACTCTATCCCGTCGTTTTGAGGGCAGAAGTTGAAACAATTTATGTCCAGGATGCGAGGGGTCTGTAGATATTTTCACAGCCTTCTTTTTGACATATGACAAACATTATTTTTATGACATATGACAAATATTATTTAAACATTATTATTATGACAAACATAATAAATACTGTTTTAACAATAGGCATGAAATACAAAGTAGAAACGACATACGTATAACAACAACAACAAAAATGTGTACAAAAAAAAGGAAAAAAAGAGGGAAAAAAAGACCCAAACATCCAACATTAAACATTAAAAAAAAATATCTATACCGGCTGGATGCTGAAAAGAAAGAGGAAAAAAAACCCTGATAAATTCCCCTCCTCTTACATAATGGCTCTGAGAATTTTTTTAACAAATAGACCCAGGAGAGAGCAACAGTAAATCACTTCTGTACTTTGGCTAAAGTCCTCGATTTACAACAGGTCATTTAGTGACTGTTCAAAGTTACAACGGCGTTGAAAAGAGTGACTTAACGACCGTTCCTCACACTTACATCCATTACAGCATCCCCACGGTCATACGATCAAAATTTCAGATGCTTGGCAAGTAGTTCATATTTATGACAGTTGCAGTCTCCTTTTGCAACCTTCTGACAAGCAAAGTCAATGGGGAAACAGGATTCATTTAACAACCATCTTACACTGCAATGATTGACTTAACAACTGTGGCAAGAAAGTACACAAATGGGGCAAAACTCACTTAACAAAATAAATTTTGGGCTCAATTGTGGTCAGGAGTTGAGCTCAGATTAAAGGAGGTGCTACCTATGATTTCGTTTAACAAGAAGCTTTAGATGTTTCCTTTCTCTAGTTCCGTCTCTTAAAAGACTCCTCTTCCCATAAGCCATGCTCACGTTTTCTAAACAACCCTTTTGAACATTTTGATCTGTTAATATCTCTTTCTTTCTTTTGTCATTTTTATCTCCTCTCCATTTTTTTAAATTGTAAATTTTAATTTGTTTTAAATTATGGGGTATTTTAAATTCAGCCAAATTTAATTCGTTTTTATTTGATTCTAAATTTTTGTATTTGTATTTATATGTTTTTATCTTGTGGCTGTTCACCGCCCTGAGTCCTTCGGGAGAAGGGCGGTATAGAAATTTAATAAAATAAAAAATAAATAAATTGCCTTTTCTTCTTTGAAGAGAAGAGGTACGATACAATTATGATTTTTTTTTTTTTTTTTTTTGGTGCTCAGGTTTCAACAAAAGCTAAGGGAGACCATGCAAAACACAAGGAATAGAGGAGGATGAACGGTATCAATAAGAAACAAATTTGTATTCTTTAACAGAAAAATTAAAATTGTAGGTGTCAAAACTTAGACTCATACCTGTTTCCTTTTCAGTACAAATGTTGGTATCATTTCAGTCAGCATTGTGAGAGTTGCTGATCTAAAGTTCCTGAGAAAAGGTGAAACCAGGCTTCTGTAGATAAATTTTTGTATCATTTTTTTTTTCTATTTGTAGTGGTAGTAATCATGGCAAACAGGATTTGTAGAAAACAGTGGGGGAAAGAAAATTAACTTCTTTTCCTTTCCTTTCCTTTCATTCCTTTCCTTTTTCCTTTTCATTTCCTTCCCTCTTTCCTTCCCTTTCCCCTCCTCCCCTCCCCTTGTTTTTCCTTTTCTTTTTTCTTTTTTCTTCTTTCTTTTCTTTTCCTTTCCTTTCCTTTTCTTTTTCATTTCCTTCCCTCTTTCCTTCCCTTTCCCCTCTTTCATTCCCCTCCCCTTGTTTTTCCTTTCCTTTCCTTTCCTTTCCTTTCCTTTCCTTTCCTTTCCTTTTCCTTTTCCTTTTCCTTTTCCTTTTCCTTATCCTTATCCTTATCCTTATCCTTATCCTTATCCTTATCCTTATCCTTATCCTTATCAGGGAGATTCTCAATAAGTGGCTTCCTTTCCCTGAAAAAAAACTTGCCTTCTTTTGTGGGAATTGATTTCACAAAACATTAGAGCGAGTTGCAGGAATCATCCTTCTTCTTCTTCTTTTCGTCTCCTTCCTCAGAGGTTCTACAATCCAAATCTCTGAGTTGTGGAACAGATGCATCTCATCTGTCCACTCGGGCACCATACAGTGCACAGCTTGTGAGTTTGGATATTCCAGCTGGAGAGGTCTGTGTTGAACTTTTGATAAGGTAACCATTTAAAGGAATAGCCACAGTCTCTTCATTTTTAAATCAGGGCAGAGCAGTTTGGCGCAGAATAAATAAATTGAATTTACAACAGCTGGAAAAGTGTTATTTTACAATGTTTAACATCCCCAACAACAGTGTTTTGATGAATGTATTTGTTTTCTTTTTTTCCTTTTATATACACTGAGAGCATATGCACCAAAGACAAATTCCAATCACACTTGGCCAATAAAGAATTCTATTCTATTCTATTCTATTCTATTCTATTCTATTCTATTCTATTCTATTCTATTCTATTCTATTCTATTCTATTCTATTCTATTCTATTGATGTTGGAATGGGGTTGTTACAAATATAAAAAGTGTTCCTCTTCTTATTGGTTTAATGTTGGATATTTGTTGGTTAAGGAGTCATGGTGACACAGTGGTTAGAATGCAGTATTGCAGGCTAACTCTGTCCACTGCCAGAAGTTCGATCCTACCCTGCTCAAGGTTGACTCAGCCTTCCATCCTTCCAAGGTTGGTAAAATGAGGACCCAGATTGTGTGTGTGTGTGGGGGAGATATGCTGATTCTGTAAACCGCTTAGAGAGGGCTGTAAAGCACCGTGAAGAGGTATATAAGTTTAAGTGCTATTGCTATTGCTAGCCATTACCTATTTAGTTTCCTACCAATTTGTTTAGCTAGGTGGACCTACCAACAGCAGTGGTCTTGGTAAGTGATCAGTGTCCACAAGTCCCTATCTCTATCTGTCTCTGTCTCTTTCTTTCTCCATCACTCTCTGTCTCACTCTGTGTGTGTCTCCATCTCTCTGTGTGTATTTCTATCTCTCTGTCTCTCTCTCTCTTTCTCCATTTCTCTCTGTCTCTCTCTCTGTCTGTCTCTCTCTCTCTCTGACACACACACACCAGAAAGCCTTTTTCAGCATAATGCCCTCTAAGTATATAGGTCTTTATTTCCCACAATGCTTCACTAGTTGTCCAGAATGTTTGGAGAACTTGGTTGAGAAAGACCTCCCTGTGCTCACACTGGCCTCTCGGAGTCTACCAGGGGCCCAACCGCTCGGTGCTGAGATCAGATAAAGCTCTCCTATCATAATGAAGCTGATGGGCAATGCCTCGCCTTGTTCAATAGCATAATTGCTCTGCCCCTTTTGCTTAGCCTCCTGAGTCCGGTAAAGAATGATGTTGCACCACGCTGCTATTTATAACACTTTTCCTTTCCCCCAGAGTTTAAACAGGAAAGTCATTTAAGATCTATAAGGCTGGGTACTGTTTAAAAGCACTCCGAACAGTGCGGCATGGAAGCAGTCCCGAAGTCAAAGGAGAGTGCTCTTGGTCTTGGGAAATTTGCAACTGGTTGGTGCAAAAGGAACTTTTCGAGAAAATGAAAATGAAAGAAAATTATATTCTCCCTAACCAGGATTGCATTCCTCCGCTATCAACATTGCTTCCTGCATTTTAATATAGGCAGTATGTCAGTGGTGAAACATAGAATTTGTTGCTACTGGTTCTGTGGGTGTGGCTTGGTGGGGGGGGGGTAATGTGACTGGGTGGGTGTGGCCAACATTTTTTTTTAAGCATTTTTTCTACAACCTTAAGAGATTGCAGAAAAAAATGCTTTTAAAAGCCTCTGACGATCAGGCAACTCAGCTGGCTGATCAACCCCACACATGTGCCCCACTCCCGTGTATGCATGCACCCCCCACATGTGCCCCATCCCCCGTGTATGTGCATGCCCCCGCACATGCACCTGTGGATGTGCCCTGCCCTTGCATGTGTCCTGCTCCCGTGCATGTATGTGCAGCCCCCCACATGAGCACTGCCCCCATGCATGTGTGTGTGCCTCCCGCATACGCACCACTCTGTGTGCTGTGTGCTACCTCTGGCATGTGTGCCATAGGTTCGCCATCACGAACCTATGGGTCCTAGAAATTTACCAGCTCTGTTGATTTCCTCTCCTTTCCTGGTATCAGAGCCACCACTTTGATCTGTCACTTAGAGGATCTTGTCTTTGGTGATGGAGGCACCTGATTAACATTATGTGGACTCAGAAGTTAGGTAAGAGCCACTGTTGTGGCCCGCCAGCAGCCTGTGTGGATCGTGGCTGATCCCGACAACGAGGAGGCTGGTGTGGTGTTGCACCAGCAGCCGGCGTAGCCGGCGCTCGCGTCAGACAGTGAGGAGGCTGAAGAGGATGTGGTGCCAGAGGCAGAGACTCAGCCAGGGCCTTCAGAACCTCCAGAGGCTCCTTCAAGTGGAGAGAGCGAAGCGGAGGAGCCTCTTCTCAATGCTCGAGCACACAGGGCTGCCAAAAGGCAGGAGTGGCTACTCAGGAGGAGGAGGTCTACTCGAGAGTAGGGCTTGAGGATAATTGGCCACTCCCTTAGCCTATTTAAGTCGCACGCAGCTAGTGCGTTCTTGCTGGAAACAACTCGATTATCAGAGTATTTTGGTTTATCATATCTTGTTTTCTGGGCTGGTTGCCAACCTTTGCCGGACTTTGGTTTATTCTTGCTACTTAATAAATTTGATAAGGACCGTTGGTGTGTGTCTATATCCTCGGGAATCCAGAGCTGGGGCAGAGCAGCCACTTTGATCTAGTGATTAAGGCATCAGGCTAGAAAGTGGAGGAACAGGAGTTCTATTTCTACCTTACCCATGAAAGCCAGCTGGGTGACTTTGGGCCAATCACTCTTTCTCGGCCCAACACTCCTTACAGGGTTATCATTGTGGTGAAAATAGGAGGAAGCTGGTTGGATATGTTCACCACTTTGACTTATTTGTAAAAATAATAAAGGTGTCAACGTTCCGACTGGTGAAGCCAAACAAAGCAGACACAGTCGAGAGGATCCAATCTCTTAATGCAAAACTTTATTGAGTACATCATTTCGGCACAGATGAGGGCAAAACCAGATCTAGCTAATTCCCGTGCAAACCCACATAATTAAAGTATAGGATTCTCCCGCCCCCTATTAGTGCAGGTCACATTGTCCAATTGTATTGTTATGAGAAAAAGTCTTTGGTTTTGGCAAACACCTGCCAAAGTGTCCTTGGCTCTCACGGCTCGTCTTCTTGATATCTGGAGCCTACATTCCATCTCGCCCTTCTCTCCCCCCTGGTTTGTTGGCAAGCTGAGAAGCCATAATGGTTGCAACAGCAAAAGCGTGCTTCAAATTTGACAAAAGGCAAGATACAAATAAAATAATAAATAAATAATAAAGGACGAAGGCTGGATGGCATTTGCAGGAGAGCTGTAAGCAATATGAGACCTATACATTAGACAGGGAAGGAGGTGTGAATAAAAGAGGCATACTATATACTGGAAGTCACCAACTGAGCACAGTTCAAAAATGTTACTTACACAGATTAAGTTCAGATGTCTCTTAACAGGTGTTACACATCAGTACCTTAATGTTTCAATTATATTGAAAATTAATTGAACTGTCATTCATGTATCATTCCCCCGCCCCCGAGGCATTTATATGTATTATCCAGAAAAAAAAAATTGGAAATCCCTTCAATTCCAAATATTTTATCCACTGCCCTGTGCGAATAATGTTTGTTCAATATTTCTGAGCGTTTCTAATCTCTTTGCAGCCTCAATCTCACAGACTTTTATGAAACCTGAGCTTTACCCTAAACCAGTGGTGAAATCCAATTTTTTTTTACTACCGGTTCTGTGGGAGTGGCTTGATGGGCATGGTGTGGCTTGGTGGGCATGGCAGGGGAAGGATATTGCAAAATCCCCATTCCCTCCCCACTCCTGGGGGAAGGATATTGCAAAATCTCCATTCCCACCCCACTCTGGGGCCAGCCAGAGGTGGTATTTGCTGGTTCTCCAAACTACTCAAAATTTCCGCTGCCAGTTATTTATTTATTTATTTTTATTTATTAGATTTCTATACCGCCCTACTCCCGAAGGACTCAGGGCGGTGCACAGCCAAACAATAAAAACACATACAATACAAAATTTAAAAAATAGAATAAAATCAAATTAAATAATTTTGGCCCCGACAAATTTAAAACCCCAAACTTTTAAAACCAATTTAAAATTGAATATATAAATACTAAAAAATATTTAAAATTTTAAAAATCTTTTATAAAAGAGGGGGAAAATTAGGCCAGGCCGGCCTGGTGAAATAGTAAGGTCTTTAAGGCGCGGCGGAAGGTGCGCAGATCTGGGATCCTCCGTATCTCTGGGGGGAGCTCATTCCAGATAGTAGGTGCCCCCACAGAGAAGGCTCTCCCCCTGGGGGCCGCCAGTCGGCATTGTTTGGCTGACGGCACCCGGAGGAGCCCCTCTCTATGGGAGCGTACCGGCCGGTGGGAGGCTATTGGTGGTAGTAGGCGGTCCCGCAAGTACCCGGGTCCTAAGCCATGGAGCGCTTTAAAGGTGGTAACCAAGACCTTGAAGCGCACCCGGAAGACCACCGGGAGCCAGTGCAGCTCGCGCAGGAGAGGTGTTACATGGGAACGCCATGTCGCTCCCATTACCACCCGCGCGGCCGCACTCTGCGCCAGTTGGAGCCTCTGGGTGCTCCTCAAGGGGAGCCCCATGTAGAGAGCGTTGCAATAGTCCAGGCGGGAGGTGACAAGGGCATGAGTGACCGTGCGTAAAGAGTCCCGATCCAGAAAGGGACGCAACTGGCGAATCAGGCGAACCTGATGAAAAATCCTCCCGGTCACGGCCGTCAAGTGCTCTTCTAAAGACAGCCGTGAATCCAGGAGGACGCCCAAGTTGCGAGCCCTCTCCGTGGGGGCCAATGATTCGCCCCCAATAGTCAGTGATGGCGTCAACTGACTATATCGGGACGTCGGAAACCACAGCCACTCAGTCTTGGATGGGTTGAGCCTGAGCCTGTTCCTCCCCATCCAGATCCGTACGGCCTCCAGGCACCGGGACATCACTTCAAGGGCATCGTTGGGGTGATCCGGGGTGGAGATGTACAGCTGGGTGTCGTCAGCGTACTGATGGTACTCCACCCCGAAACCACGGATGATCTCGCCCAGTGGCTTCACATAAATGTTGAACAGGAGAGGCGAGAGGACCGACCCTTGCGGCACCCCACATATGAGGGGCCTCGGGGCCGACCTCTGTCCCCCTGTCAACACAGACTGCGACCGGTCAGAGAGAAAGGAGGAGAACCACCGCAACACAGTGCCTCCCACCCCCAACTCTTCCAACCGGTGCAGCATGATACCATGGTCGATGGTATCAAAAGCCGCTGAGAGATCTAACAGGACCAGGACAGAGGAGCACCCCCTGTCCCGAGCCCTCCAGAGATCATCAACCAACGCGACCAATGCCGTTTCCGTGCTGTACCCGGGCCTGAAGCCCGACTGGAACGGATCCAGATACGTCGTTTCATCCAGGTGCTGGGGGAGCTGTTGCGCGACCACACTCTCAACAACCTTCGCAACAAAGCGAAGATTGGAGACCGGATGATAATTTACCAACATTGCCGGGTCCAGGGAAGGCTTCTTGAGGAGAGGCCTCACCACCGCCTCTTTCAAGGCAGCGGGAAAGTCACCCTCACTCAGCGAAGCGTTTATAATCCCCTGGAGCCAGCCTCGTGTCACTTCCCGGGAAGCCAGTACTAACCAGGAAGGACACGGGTCCAATAAACAAGTGGTCGCGTTCAGTCTACCCAGAATCCTGTCCACGTCCTCAGGGGTCACAGGATCAAACCCATCCCAGATAACATTCTCAAGACCTGCCCCTGTCTCTCCCCCTGAGACTACCCAGTCGGAGTCCAAATCTTCCCGAATCTGAGTGATTTTGTCATACAGATACTGAACAAAATCCTCGGCTCTACCCTCCAAGGGGTCCTCCCGCGCTTCCTGGTGGAGCAGGGAGCGGGTCACCCTAAAGAGGGCGGCCGGGCAATTATCTGATGACGCAATAAGAGCAGCAAAATAACTACATTTCGCTGCTTTTATCGCCACTAAGTAATTCCTAATGTGGGATCTTACTAGTGTCCGGTCAGATTCAAGAAGACTGGCCCTCCAACTACTCTCTAGGCGTCTTTTCCGGCGCTTCAACTCCCTCAGCTCCTCGGTAAACCAAGGAGCCAATTGAGATCGGCGCCGGGTCAGAGGCCGCAAAGGCACGACCCGATCCAGAGCACCAGCAGCCGCCAGAACCTGCTGGATTTCACCCCTGCTCTAAACCCAATAAGCATGATTTATCTGTATAAAGGAGGTCACGAGTTTTGACAGAATTTTTAACCAGCTTCAATATTTTACTACTTACTCAAGAGAACGCACGAATGTACCTGGGTACCAGCCATTTGCAATTCTTGGAGCTGCTAACAAGACAATTCCAGAATTGTTGTTGAGGCTTTCTGGATATAATCTTTGCAATTTGGCTGTGGTGGTGTTAGTAGTTTAATGTAGCCTAATTATGGCTTTTGATGAACCTCAACACGTAACGTTGTATGTCATGCTGTATTACTTTTAATTTCACAGCTGAACACATTTCTGTCATTATAACCCTCCTCTCAAAACCTCTTCTTAACTTTCTCTCTAGAGGGCACACAAGGTGTATGGCTCCTTTGGGAGATAACGTCAAGAGTATCTGCTTGTCATCCTCTAGGGAGTGAGATCTACTCTTGGGTGACTTTTCAGAGGCAATGGGTATTTAAAATTGTCACATTTTCTCCTCCAGTTATGTTCCAAGCAGTGGATCCCAAATTCACAACAGTTTCCAGGTCCTACAGGATAGAAGGTGTTGTTATCCCTGTTGCAGGAAATGGAAAAGGAAGCCTAGTATGAATTTTACCATGGGAGGGAGGGAGGGAGGAAGTATGAAAAATGGTCATAAGCCACTTTTTTAGTGATGTTGTAACTTCGAGAAGGCACTAAACAAACTGTTATAAGTGGAGAACTTATCGGTAGTGCATAAGAAGTCAGTGTGTAGTTGATTCACTTCATCTTTCCTTTATTTTTCCTTCTTCAAGCATCTTACATTTTTATGTCCAAACTATAATGTTGTCTTTTCAATTTATGGATTAGTTTTTCCTGCATGGCAGACTTCAGGAACTAGAAATCCAGAAGACATTAATCTAGCCTGGGTCTTCAGGAAGGGCAAGGAGGTTGGGGTGATGACGTCACTACCCAGATGAAGCTTTGTCGTTGGCCTTAATTTATGTCACCATGTCCTGACACAAACAATGTAAAGGTCCCAAGTTGATGGACGCTTCAATTGGACTTTTGTTAACCCCTTCCCCCTAATTAGACCATTAAGACCAGGTTCCCCTGTATATTTTATCAGCATGGGAACTCACAGGGGTAGACAGAGACAACTGCAATTATTATTATTATTACGGTTGATGATGAGTTTTGCAAAAGCAAAATAAAATTGACAATTTCAGATGCCCCTTTCGTGTCTCATTTTCCTTGGATAAAGTATGTATCATTGTCTTTTGTTTTGTTTTTGGTCACTACTTTAAAAGAATAACTTCGAAGTTTATTTCAGACCGAATGAGGGTGGAGGCCTTGTTCACTTAGTCTAAATAGCTCCTGATCGGCTAAGATTAATCTTGGTTATAAACGCTCAGAGGCTCTTCTTCAGAATAAATTGTTCCAGGTAGATCAGATAGGCATAGCTCTCTAAAGAAGGCTCCGGTGCTGGGAATGGTGGAAAGAAAGAGGAGGAGAGGATGGCCAGCAGCAAAGTTGGATGGACTCAGTTACAGCAGTGATGGGGGCACTGGGGGAAGAATTAGAAGGGACAGCTCGACCTGGAGAAAATCTGTGCGGTTACTAAGAATAATAGAATAGTAGAATAACAGAGTTGGAAGGGACTTTGAGGTCTTCTAGTCCACTTCTCTAGTCAAGTGGGACACCCTGTATCCATAATGGTTAACCATTTTGGTGCTGGTGCCCAAAGCGCGCACACATGTGCACGCGAATGCACGTGGGTGTGCCCGAACCCCCAAAAAGCAATGCGAGCGACCCCATGTATGCACATGACCCCCGGTGTGTACGCTCTGCCTCCCCGCTCCGCCCCGTTTTGGGTTCCAGGTTGGTGCAGGAGGCTTTCCAGGCCCAAAATGGGGCATGAGGGGGCCCCGTGCCCCATTTTGGGCCTGGAAAGCCTCCTGCACCAACCTGGAACCCAAAAAAGGGCATGGGGCGCCACGTGTGCCCCCCCACACCCCATTTTGGGTGTGGAAAGCATCCTGCATCAACCTGGAATCCAAAACGGCATGGGGCACCACATGTGCCCCCCCCGCACCCCATTTTGGGCCTGGAAAGCCTCCTGCACCAACCTGGAAGACAAAATGGGGTGCAGGGGTGCCGCACAAGGCCCCCCATGCCCCGTTTTGGGCCTGGAAATCTTGCTGCACCAACCTGCAAAACCTACCCGCCCCACGCATGCACCCCACCCCCCGGCATGCGCGGCGGAGATCTGAAGACAAGCTGGCCGGCGGGAGGCGCACGCACATGCACGGTGGAGCTGGACTGGGGCAATGGCTGGCATGCCTTCAGAGAGAGCTCTGCGTGCCACCTGTGACACACATGCTATAGATCCCCCATCACGGCCCTAGATGATGCCAGACAAATGTCTTCTCAATCTCTTCTTAAAAACCTCTATAACATCTGGAGGCAAGTCGTTCCACTGACTAATTGTTCTAAGTAGCAGGAAATTTCTGCCTGGTTCTAGGTTAATTCTTCTCCTTTGGAAAAAGGGAGGATTTTCTTCTCTAAAACAGTCCGGTCTAATGTGAACAAAAATGTGCAAAGAAAACCTTTCTCAGATGACTTTATTTCATCTCTTTCTTTCTTTTATATAAACACAATTTATATCAGAGATTTTTTTTAAAAAAAAAAAATCCCTTCCCTGCTTTATATATACTATTGCATTTTATATTACCAGAGTAGTACTTCAGTTGTTGTTGTTGCTGTTGTTATATTGGTGATTATTTCAGATTATTTTAAACCCTATCCCCTTTACACACATACATGGATAGATATAAACAAGGAATTTTACTTTTTTATTTTCTTCCTTTCCTACTCACTTAAAATGTGTATGGTTGCATGTGCATCCACATATGAATGTTATTTGGCCTTTATCCCAAGCACTCAACAGTCAGTACATGAATGCGATCGTTTTGCTTAAAGAAATAAAACTTCTTAACATTCAACCACAGTTGCTTTTTGAGGTTTCTCTTCTTTATTGAAATGGTCCTTTTAATGTCATCTTTAATTTAATCAGGTAATGTCATCAAAATAACATTTACTTTGTTACTGCAAATTCACTGCATTATTAACTAGTGCAACTGGGGGAGAAAAAAAAAGAGAAAAAAGAAAAAAGGAACGTACTTACAGTAAAACGGTTATAGTTCATGTGGTACCATCTTTAATTGGCAGTTTTGAAATGTTTTAGGTCTCTGAAATAATTTATTTGTACTGTGGTGGGTTTCCTTTGGTAGAGTTGCAAAACTATTTTGATGGTGTGCTATTACAGCAAGAAAATATCCTTTTGACTTCCAACTGTTCCCAGAAGTTCTGTCTTTGCATAGGATGATTGTGGGTACTCCATCACAGGAGGTTTTTAAGAAGAGACTGGACAGCCACTTGTCTGAAATGGTATAAGGTCCCCTACTTATAGGGGTGGGACTAGAAGATCTCCAAGGCCCCTTCCAACTCTATTATTCTATACAAGTAGTCCTCAACTTAAGACCAAAATTGAGCCCACAATTTATGTTGTGAAGTGAAAAATTTGTGAAAGTGAATTTGTCTCATTTTACGACTTTTCTTGTCACATTTATTAACTGAATCACTGCAGTTGTGAAATTAGTAACATGGTTGTTAAGTGAATCTGGGTTCTCCATTGGATTTTCCTTGTCAGAAGGTCACAAAGTGACTCCTGAACACTGCAAATATGAGTCAGTTGCCAGGCATCTGAATGTAAATCACGTGACTATTGGGATGCTGCAATGGTCATAAGTGTGAAAAATGGCCATCACTATTTTCAGTGCCGTTGTAACTTTGAACAATCACTAAATGAGCTGTTGTAAGTCGAGGACTACCCGTATTTTGCTTGGGGTATAAAGAAACAGTGACAAATGAAAGGATGGATTTTGACATGGTCTAGCAAGGTGTTGTATAACATTTGACATTTGTTGGTCAAATGGACATTTGATTCTGGATCTTCCCAGCCATGTCCAACACTGAGATATTTGCTTTGCTTCATTCATTCATTCATTCATTCATTCATTCATTCATTCATTCATTCATTCATTCTGTTTCTGTAGCCGCCCAACTCAATCCAAGTGATTTGTCTACCCTAGAATTTCAATAATGTGAATCAAATAGTTCCACATTTTGAGAGGGGATGGAAAGAGAGGTTGAGGATCTGGCTCATAGCTTGTTTCCTCTCTTAAGGAAATGCCTTCAGCTATCTGCCAGGACCTAGAATAGAATAGAATAAAATTATTTATTGGCCAAGTGTGATTGGACACACAAGGAATTTGTCTTCTTTGCATATGCTCTCAGTGTACATAAAAAGATACATTCATCAAGAATCAGTGTACAACACTTAATGATAGTCATAGGGTACAAATAAGCAATCAAATCATGCTAGGAACCAATCAATATAAATTGTAAGGATACAAGCAAAGTTACAGTCATGCAGTCATAAGTGGGAGGAGATGGGTGATAGGAACGATGAGAAGACTTATAGTAATAGTAATGCAGACTTAGTACATAGTTTGACAGTGTTGAGGGAATTATTTGTTTAGCAGAGTGATGGCGTTGGGGAAAAAACTGACCTTGTGTCTAGTTGTTCTTGTGTGCAGTGCTCTATAGCGTTGTTTTGAGGGTAGGAGTTGAAATAATTTATGTCCAGGATGCGAGGGGTCTGTCAATATTTTCACAGCCCTCTTTTTGACTCGTGCAGTATACAGGTCCTCAATGGAAGGCAGGTTGGTAGTCATTGTTTTTTCTGCAGAACATTTTCTAAAATGTTCTCTCTAGGATATCTCTGGCAAATAGAAATTATTCAGCTCTAAATTGGATTTCTTAGGAAGCAGTATATTCCATACAACTAGACCAGGGGTCTTCAAACTTGACAGCTTTAAGACTTGTGGACCAACTCCCAGAATTCCTCCTCTAGTCATGTTAGCTCAGGAATTCTGGGAGTTTGAAGTCCACAAGTCTTAAACTTGCCAAGTTTGAAGACCCTTGAACTAGACTGAGGAATTGTTTTAAACTTGTAGGGGAAAGTTAAGGAATGTCTGCTGGTAAATCTCTGCCAAAACATGGATTAAATCTCCTGGAGGTTTTATGCACTCTTCTGATTAAAACGGTTCAGAGGGAGGAAAAAAAGTGTGACCTGGAATCAGAGCATTGAAATATATTTACACCTCCTTGGAAGAGATTTGTGTTGGCTCTACCTTCTTCAATAAAATCAGAATAAAACTTGAGAGAAACCAAAACTAACAGCTTTGCATTCCCACTGCGTTGGGAAATGTTGAAAAATAGCAGCGAAAGAGAAGTTCTGAAGTTCAAAAGCTTCTCCACATGCATTTGTTCACCCAACACACACCTCTATTCAAGTTTTCTCATTCAGTTTGTAGCTAGTATGGTTGCATGTTGTAAAAGAAGACAAAACATCTTATAAAAAAAGGATTGGAGTGAGGTGCATGCAGGAAAAAAAAACAGGTTGAAGTCAGTGGTGGGATTCACCGGTTGTAACAACTCGGTTGCTTCATGCACCCTCCGGAGGCCGGAAACGGGCCCATTTCCGGACTTCCGGTACTTCTGGTAGGCCCGAGTTTTTTTCCTCCCCAGGCTCCAGAGCCTCCAGGAGGGCAAAAATGGCCTCCCCCGGCACCAGAGGCTCTCCAGAGGCTGGAAACAGGCCCATTTCTGGACTTCTGGTAGGCCAGTTTTTCCCCCTCCCAGAGCCTCCATATGTGCCCTGCACTTACCTGGCATCCAAAACAGGCCACATGGAGACTCCTGGAGGGGAGGGGCAGGGTGGCGGGGTCAGCCAATCCTTGGATCAACCGATTCAGTGAACCAGATTAAAATTAACATCCGGTTTGCCCAAACCGGTGCGAACCGGCTGAATTCCACCCCTGGTTGAAGTGATACTAGAAGCAGTATAAGGAGAAGCAAATTATCTTTCTTAAGTGGAGAATGTGAAGACACATACCATGGATTCTTTTTACACAAACAGGTGCAGTTAGAATGTTATCCATGCAGGCTGGATCTTAACACTATCTCTGGCCAGAGCATATTTTTAGTTACAAGAGTTGATTCCTGATTCCTACCATTAATCTATGCCAGGCGCAAAGAATCAGGACCACACATTAAGTTTCTCCATGTTAAGCTAATTTATTGGCTATACACAAGAATGTAGTCAAATAATAACCAGCACTAAATTGTTGCTAGATAAGAGTTAACGGAATTCAAGAAGGATTGGATTTAGACTGTTGGAACGTAACAATCCTAGGCGGGTTCCTTTCTTAACTCCATCTCCAAGCTCTGCCTATCCTTCTCCTACAATATATGAGTTTAAACAAGCTGGCAATAACAAAGGTAGCTGAAATGCATTCACATTGATACATATATTCATTTGAGTTGACCAATATGAGTTGGATTTACCAATTTTTTTAAAAAAAAACATGGGATAAAAATCTAGAATAGCGACATTTGAACTAGTGCAGGGGTCAGCAACCTGCAGCTCTGGAGCCACATGTGGCTCTTTCACTCCTCTGCTGCAGCTCCCTGTCACTCAAAATATGAGTCACAACCGCCAATGTGCGATACCTGCCGGCATGCAATTTATTGAGCTTTTCAACCCCTGGTAGGCCAACCATGGATAAATCCAAGAAAAGAAAAGTTTCAGAAGAAAACAGAATGTTTAATTCAACTACATATGCTAGTTTTGTGTCCGCTCAAGAAATAGTCAGGCACGGGAAGGGTTTTGTGGCTCCCGGTGTTTTCTTTTCTGTGGGAAATGGGTCCAAATGGCTCTTTGAGTGTTTAAGGTTGCAGACCCCTGAACTAATGGGATGTGATGGTGATAGAAGAAAGATGTCAGAAGCTTCAGCCCTGGTATGGAAAGACTTCTTAGTTGCCTTATTTAATCATATCAGAATGGATTTGTTAGGATATGGTTTGAGCCTAACAAGTTGTCCAGGCAATATATGTGTTCTGTGACTTTAATATGAATATGTATTGTGTGATTTTAAAGTTTTCCTGCTGATTCATTGTAATGCTGAGTCATGCTGTAATTAGTTGTGAACATATTGATAAGGTACCATTGTGTGTGGAGTTGCAACCATTGTGCTATCATCGTTTGATGGATCTGCTACCATCGTGGTTTGTGAACCAGAGTGAGTTTGTTATTCTAACTAACTACTGTTTGTGTGGTAAGAAGATATCTGTATCACTGGACTGATTTAACTGGCAAAGACTTGGATTGATTTAAAGACTATGAGATTGTTTTTTCACTATAAAGTAAACTTTTGATAAACCAGTTTGCACATCTCTTATTCATTGCTCTCAACAACGTTTCTCTGTGCTCTACACTCCGCTGGTTGGTAACACAACAACAATATCCTTAACAGGATTTGTGCTGATTTTACTGATTGTGATATTACCCAGAGCAGTGTTTCTCAACCTCATGAATTTAAGCCGTGCGTACTTCAACCCCCAGAATTCACAACTCCCAGCATATGGGCTGGAGAATTCTGGGAGTTGACATCAACACAGCTTAAACCCGCTGCAGTTGAGAAATGCTGATCTCCAAATATTGTCTCCCTAAATATTACATGCACAATGTGTAACTCTGTAAGCTGGAGAAATGGGATGATGGTCTCATTTTCAGACTTCATTGTAGTTGCCAAAGAGATGTTCTATTTCCAAAGATTTTAAGTGCTAGAGCGATACATTTGTCTATTTGTTTTGATCCCATCACGGACCTCAAGATTCTTCCCACAGCTGAGGACTATATTTATTACCCAAAGGCTGTTGTTACAGGACTCCCAGATCTCATTCAATTTAGGCTGTCATGTTTTGAAGTTTTGCAGATTCTGACATCCAGTGATCAGGAAAGGAGAGAAGCATTCTGTTTCTCCATACAACGTTGGCAGACAAAACAGGATATTTTCCCTCAGATAAAGTAGAATGGCTACTCTTAAAGGGGAAAGTGGCTAAAAAAACCCCACACAGTTGGTTTTTCTATATAGTAGTGGTGTTTTTACACTGTTTTTCATTGTTTCTGAGTCACATACTTAAGATGGGCAGCTATATAAATTGAAATAATTTTAAAAGTGGCATAAAGTAAAAATGGAACATTTCCATTCCCTGTGGATGCAGATTGCTGAAACCAAGGGGAAAACTATGGTTTGTTATAAATACTGTAGTCATATTGCCGGAAGTCAAAAAAAGTCAAGCTTTTAGCCATAAAAAGGTTGTAGGGCTTTGATTTCATGGTTGTTGTCATTACCTTGATATTTTTTTTTTTGAATCACTGTAATGGGGTTATAGCATAGTTTTCCACCTACATTTTAGCATTCAGTTTAGATCTCTTTCCTTCCCTCCCCCCTCTTATTCTACTCTACTCTACTCCACTCCATTCATTTTAGTAATAAGATTAGATCTCTTCTCTTCTCTTCTCTTCTCTTCTCTTCTCTTCTCTTCTCTTCTCTTCTCTTCTCTTCTCTTCTCTTCTCTTCTCTCCCTTCCCCTTCCCCTCCCCCTTCCCCTTCCCCTCCCTCTCCCCCTCCCCTCCCCTCCCCCATTCTATTCTATTCTATTCTATCCTATCCTATCCTATCCTATCCTATCCTATCCTATCCTATCCTATCCTGTCCTATTCATTTTAGCGATCAGATTAGATCTCTCCCCTTCCTTCCCCCTCCCCTACTCTACTCTACTCTACTCTACTTCCCCCATATGGATTAAAACCAATTGCAGAATTTGGAAAACTATGACAGTGATGCTAAAATAAAGGCCAATGAACAGTAAGAGTGAGATCTTCTTTCTTGGCATAATCTCTCAACCTCCTAAATCCTTAAAGGATTTTGTCATTAAAGTGCTTTGGATTTTCTGTAATTGGAATTTCTAAGGGGAATTGACTGTAATTGGTTTGTCTCTAAGTGTACTATTCAGATTAAATTGTGAATGCCATAAAAAGAGATTTCCAACATGTATCATACTGTGTTTAGCTTCACTCCGGGTGTCAGGATTCCATTTCAATGTCTACGAACAAATATCAAGTAAGCAACTTTGCGTAATTTTTCTTGCTCCATCTTTTTTTTGGGGGGGAAACTCATGTATTAATGTTTGGAATGACTGTCAGATTTAACTGCAGGGTTCCAAAATGACAGGATTGGAAAAACCTATGTTTTATTTATTAATTTGCATTAGTTTTAATTAATGGGATTAATAAGGATCTAATTAGAATTGTGTAGCTACTTTAAGGCCGATGGAAAATTTGATGTTAGCTCCGGCAGTTGTTTTAATAGCCATGAAGGCTACTGAGTGAATTTCTCCCAGATCTGTAGATGGTGCTATAGAGATTAGCGTTGCATATTAATTAATGGTTTGCTTAAAACGCAGCTTGTTGAAATGATGGATATTGATTAGGTTCACACCACTAACATAAAATATTACATAGCATCATGTGGGGAGTACGCCTACAATTATTTTTCCCTCCATGTTACAGCATATACATTTATTTGCTTCCTATAATATTGAACACAAAGAATGGATGTCAAGAATAAGTAAGATTTATAAAATAAGTGGGTTCGCTATTCCTATAAGAATTAAACAATTGTAACACCACAAAATTAATTACTCTGATGATGGATACAAAAACAGATGACAATGAGAAGGGATTTAATATAGAATAGAAGGGAAAAATGGAATTTGGTTAAAATTAGAGATGAAAATGAAGGGTAATATTGGTAAAAAAAATAGATGAAAATAAATACTATGGCAAAAAGGAGGTATAGAAATTGTAATTTTAGTTGAAAGGACTAAAAACTGTTTAAATTTGTTAACCGGCCAAATACTCTGTTCAGCAAAAATACATTGTATGTTTGTGTGTGTGTAAGTGTAAAAAAAAAACAAAAACTTTTTATATATAAAAAAAGAATAAGTAAGACATTGGTAAACAAAAATTAAAGTTATCACTCTCAAATTTTGCAGCTGTTTAGAATGTTGTGATGGATATGTGAGAATAACCTGGAGGAACGGAAGGAAGAGCCCCAACAGTGATCTGATAAGAGAAATCTAAGCCCAAAGCAGGAATGTAATCTGAGAAAGCATCTCAGACTTGACCCAACTTGGTTCTTTTGTAGAAGAAGGCAAGGAAGAGGGAGACATTTTCGGATTTGCGAGATTCTGTCAAAGGTAACCCTCCAATTAAAGAAGTATTCATATTCATAACTTTGGTTCCCTAGTGTGGTCTACCTCGAAGGACTACATATGGCTAGGTTCAAGTAGAACACTAGGTCGATGTTTGTTCAGCAAACCATAAATTGAATTTAGCTAAGCCATGATGTCCAGCGGTGGGTTTCACATTATGTTACTAATGGTTCGCCCCGCGCGCACCCAGACCACACATGTGCCTGCCATCCGCACATGCGCCCGGCCTCAAAAATGTGCCTAAATAAGTTTTTTTTCTCAAAAAAGTTTTTTATTTCTATTTCTCATAAACACATTTACATGTACAGTCATTTATCAATCATTTTTCATTCATCTTTTCTTTTAACTTTCATTTTTCATTTTTACTTTTTCGGGGCTGCTCTTTTATCCTTTACCTTTACTTCAACCTTTCTTCGTCTCCTCCCCTTCTCTTCCTTCCTCTTTCTCCTCCTACTTCTTTTGTTCTTCCTCTCCTTCTCTTTCCTACTTCCCCTTCCCTTCCCCCACTCCTCTCTTCTTCCCCCCTTCTAACCTTCTCCTCTACTCCTCTTTCCCCTCCCTTTTCTTCCTCTCCTGTTTCCTTTCTTCTTTCTCCTCTCCTCTCTTCTCCCTTCCTCTTTTTTCTTAAGAGAGTCAAGATGGTTGAGTTTCTTCCTCCCATCTCCTGTCTCTCTGAGCTAAACAGATGTTTCTGTAACAGCTGCCACATACTTTCTCCTTACATCCCTACACCATTCTTTGTCAATGTCAAACCTATGGCTTATGATTTAATATGATTGGGGAACCAGGTCTCTATGATTTGTTTAATAATTATTGTTAAAACAAACAGTTTAACTTCCAGATTAGTGGCTAAATTTATATATATTGTGTGTGTGTGTGTAAAACTCATAGAACATGGGTTGCAAATCACAAAAGGCAACAAGCCAAAATAAAACACACTACCTTGTGCCTTGGCTGATATTGAACCAGGCTTTCTCTCTCCCTCTGAAGGATCCCTATAAAATCAAAATGAGATCACAAAACACCACAACAAAAACGGATTGGTCATCAAAGGACAGGCAGTTGCCGTTTTTGGAGATCGTGGTCAACTGGGACTTTGTTCAGGGCATCCAAGTTGCGACATTTTGTCACAAGTCTCATTAGCCCTTTTATAAATATGGTTGTTTTGTCTTCGGTGCGCGATGGTCTCTGCTGCTGTTTGCTCTGGGATCAAACAACTATCGGTGTTGTTAATGACATTAGTTTTTCTCCATTAAAATCTTTCCGTTGCTTTCTTTTTTTGGGGGGTGGGGAAAGTGGAAATCACGGCCAAATCCCCCTCTGGTAAAGCAGTGAAACATTCAAGAAAAAGATAGCGGCATTTATTACAAAATCACAGACCGGAGCTTCTATTGATGGAATCTCATAATGAGTAATTAAGCTACTTTGTAGAAATTGGGGTTGTCAGGCTTACTGTTGGGGTATTTCTATTGTCTGGAGGATGCAGTTGGGAAGACATGCTGGAAAGGCAATATAGAACGGGCTAGTTCTAGAAATAGCAGCCTTCTCCTAAAAGCACACAAGTGCCTCCCTCCATCCCCCCCCCCACCCCCTCCACCCCCAAAGTACTAGCATAAAAATTAGCCTAGAGAAATAACCTTCTGACTAGTATGAAAGGCACTTTCCGAAAATATTCAGAGTGTGTCTCTGGATAAACTTGAGAAATTGTAAGCTGCTTCTCTCTCACCTCCCAACCTCTCGCTCTGCTTTCTTTCCTCCCCTGGGAATAACTGTGGCCAAGATTTTTTTTTTTTCCCCTTCCAAAGCCAGGAGCTCGAAGTGGAGTATGATGCAAAATATCTGGCGTTTAAATACGGCTCTATCCATCTACGCTTGTGCAGAAAATAGAGAATGCAGCACAGAAAGGTTTGGAGTCGAATGGTTATAATCCCTCCACCTTCCTCTAATATTTTCTTTTATTGATTCATAAAGAGTCACTTTTGGTGTGATGGGTGGCTGTACAGATAGATAAATAAATAAGATACCTAGTCAAAAAGCAACTCGAGGCGAGGTGCAAACATTTAAAAGTACATCATAGAAGCTAGCAAAAGGAAAGGAGGAAAAAAAAACCTGTTGTGTTAGGAAAGGCAAAAAGAATTAAACACACAGCTATCTGATGCAGGGTCAGAAATCCTGATGCCCCAGGACTACTGGAGAAGCCTGAAGATAAGTCAGAAGTCGTGGGAACATGAGCGGTTTGGAAGAATTGCTCTTCCAAAGTTGGAGAAAAGTTTCATAAGGTAGCAATAGCAATAGCACTTAGACTTACTTACCGCTTCACAGTGCTTTCCAGCCCTCTCTAAGCGGTTTACAGAGTCAGCATATTGCCCCCAACAATCTGGGTCCTCATTTTACCCACCTTGGAAGGATGGAAGGCTGAGTCAACCTTGAGCCTGGTGAGATTCGAACTGCCAAACTGCTGGCAGCCAGTGATCAGCAGAAGTAGCCTGCAGTACTGCACTCTAACCACTGCGCCACCGCAGCTCTTATGTGAGGTCATAAAATATGACCTGGTGATAGGTTTTGGAGAATGTTCTTCTCTTCACCCAGAGCCCTTTGAGGAGGTTTCCCAATAAATGGATTCACTGTTTTCCAGTCTAATCAGATCCTGGGATCTTTCCAGTTGAGAGTAACCTTCTACAAGCCTTAAATGTCTTATATAGAATGAGAGAGTAGAATTCTGGAACATACTGAAAGAGTTGTTCTGGATGATCTACCATTAAGAAGCTTCCTTGCATTTTGGAAATTAGCACATTAAAGACAGGACTTCGGCAAATCTTTCTGAAAAATTTAGCAATAATTTATAGGTTTGACTTGCATTTTTGTGGATGTTTTGTGGCTTGCTAATTAGGATGTGCTCAGAAATATGTTTAAATTCAGACTTTTGGACACTTCATTTAAATTATTATATACTGTAGATGGTCAAGCTGCAAAGAGGTCCATCTTTTGAGATGCTATCAGTTGTAGGAGTTGGAATAGGTCTTGTGGCTTGATATCTAACAACAGATGAAGCAATTCAGGGATGAAATCCAGCAGGTTCTGACAGGTTCTGGAGAACCGGTAGCGGAAATTTTGAGTAGTTTGGAGAACTGGCAAATACTATCTCTGTCTGGCCCCAGAGTGGGGAGGTAATGGGGATTTTGTAGTATCCTTCCCATGGAGTGGGATGGAAATGGAGATTTTGCAGTATCCTTCCCCTGCCACGCCCACCAAGCTATGCCCACAGAACCAATAGTAAAAAAATTTGGATTTCACCACTGAAGCAATTTCATATGCTGCTTCCATATACAGTATATCACGTACCTTTAGGGTTTTATAGTAATGTCATTCTATATTGTTCTTCAAGGAAAAATATAGATGACAAAAACAGGGATTACATTATTGTATGCTTATTTGGGGGCGAGTCCTATCTCTCTGCATTAAATAAAATTCAGTTACCTTCTGAGTTATTAACAGAATGTGGCTTTAGGACCTCCATAGGCATTTATTTTTTATTTATTTATTTATTTATTTATTAGATTTTTATACCGCCCCCTCTCCCGAAGGACTCGGGGTGGTGAACAGCCAAAATTTAAAAACATACAATATAAACATTAAAATACGTTTAAAACAGAATTAAATCCAAAATGGCTCCCCAATTTAAAACGCCTTACCCATGACCCTATAAATAAGACGAATTTAAAATTTAAAATTTCCACATTTAAAAAGGGGGAAGATTTAGGCCACATATGAATAGTTAGAAGAATATCTTAAGTGCGTATATAATAAAACATAAATATAAGTTATCCCATTCTATTTTCCAATTGAACCCTAACTACAAGTTTAAGGGATGCCCCATCTTAAAAAAAAAAAAAAAGAAACAGATTCCTCTCTATTAAATTCAAATCGTTTGTCTCAGTATTCCTACCGATTTTATTTGATCCCCACCATTCTAATTAGTTGAAAATCATTCTGAATTCTTTGCTCTTTATCCTTGTTCGCTTGTTAAAAACATAGCAATTTTCCTAGACCTTTCTAAATTTGTTTGAGTCGATAAAGATAGCAAAGCTCATTTCTCTTTCTCTGCCACTCAATATTAATTTTTTTGTTAATCAGATTTTGTTTTATGCTACTGTTCCGTAACAGCGGTGCTAACATCAAATTAAATTCAAATAATTGGTTAAATACAATAAATGTACCAGGAAGTTGTTTGCTTGAAATAAATGCTTCAGAGAGAATTTAAATTCCATTAAAACAGAATTAGGCAACATGAAATTATACTTCCATCTTAAGCAAATAAAAACACCCACTCTATTTTCAACATGTAAATTATATTCCTGTAATTTTAAAGCAAAACCTTTCTCCTGTTTTTTTTTTTTTTTTACTTTTTATTGAATCTGGAACAGATTATTTCTTAACAGCTTTCAAAGCAATTTGAAATGGTTAGAAAGGAAATCCTCAGATCCATCAATCTGTCCACGGGTGATCCAGACAGAGTTGAATAGCAGTATTTAGGTAGCATCATTAGAAGTTGCTGTTAGTTGCAAAGTCGTGTCCGACCCATCGTGACCCCATGGACAATGTTCCTCCAGGCCTTCCTGTCCCCTACCATCCTCTGGAGTCCATTTAAGCTCACGCCGACTGCTTCAGTGACTCCATCCAGCCACCTCCTTCTCTGTCGTCCCATTCTTCTTTTGCCCTCAATCTTTCCCAGCATTAGGCACTTTCCCAGTGAGTCCTTCCTTCTCATTAGGTGGCCAAAGCATTTGAGTTTCACCTTCAGGATCTGGCCTTCTAAAGTCAGGGTTGATCTCAATGGTGAAATCCAAATATTTTTAATACCAGTTCTGTGGGCGTGGCTTGGTGGGCGTGGTATGGCTTGGTGGGCATGGCTTGGTGGGTGTGGCAGGGAAAGGATACTGCAAAATCTCCATTCTCACTCCACTCCAGGGAAAGGATACTGCAAAATCCCCATTCCCTCCCCACTCCTGGGGAAAGGATATTACAAAATTTCCATTCCCACCCCACTCTGGGGCCAGCCAGAGGTGGTATTTGTCAGTTCTCTGAACTACTCAAAATTTCCACTACAAGTTCTCCAGAACCTGTCAGGTCCTGCTGGATTTCACCCCTGGTTGATCTCCTCTAGAACTGACCGGTTTGATTGCCTTGCAGTCCAAGGGACTTGCAGGAGTCTTCTCCAGCACCATAGTTCAAAGGCTTCAATTCTTTTGATGCTTAGCCTTCCTTATGGTCCAATTTTCACAGCCATTCATTGCAACTGAGAAAACCATAGCATTGACTATACACACTTTTGTTGGCAGGGTGATATCTCTGCTTTTTAGTATGCTGCCTAACTTTGCCATAGCTTTCCTCCCCAGGAGACTGCAAGCCACAACATACAAATATGAAACCATAAGCAACATAATTATTGATCATTATCAATGCATATCAAAAGAGAAGGAGTCACCCTATCTTGTCAGGGTAAGGCTTAAGCCTTTTCTTCCCCATTCCAGATACTTTCCCAGTTTTAGGGTAGTATATTTCAAGACGGTTTCTGAGAAATTGGAATAGATGTGAAGAAGCCGAATGATGAGGAGATCAGGAGAGTGAAAACCAACACTTAAAAGATTATGTGGAAGAAATGTAGGTATATTTAACCAGGAGAAATGACCTCTGAGGGGAGATATGATGATAGGCTTCTTAAATACCTGCAAGAATGTCATGCAGAAGGAGGTGAAAGCTTTTTTTTTTTTTCCAGTTCTGGAAGAATGAATTTAGCTACAAAAAGATGGATTCTGGTTGAATGTTAGGAGCAAAAAAAAATTGAAATGGTAAGAACAGTTCAGTATAGAACCAAAGATTTAGAAGAGCAATTATCAACCACGAAACCAGTTGCTCTTGACCTATTGAGAATGTTTTAATTGAATTCCTGTCTTGGGTATGTGGTTGGTCTTGATAGTCTCAATACACCTTTTTCGATTTTATCGGTCAATTTTGTAAGTAAAACTACTAAATAACCTCCATTAAGCGAGGTGCTCATTTGGGGACTCTTCAGAGGAATTTGGAGTCTTGATAGAGTATGGTTGTTTCCATGCTGAATAGGCAGAGGTGATATTCAGCCGGTTCGGACCGATTCAGGCGAACCAGTAGAGTAAATTTGGACTGGTTCACCGAACCAGCAAAATAGGTTAAGTTAGATCCAAATATTGGCTACCACAGGTAGGGACATTACCAACACACATTCTGTGTGCATATCAGAAGAAGATGTTTCCCCCGGCCCCCATATTAATGTGTTGTTGTTTCTGTTGTTCCATATTCTTTTGTACCTGGATCAGCTGATAGCGTGTGTGGGGGGGAGAGTAGAATATAATCATGATGATTCAAAGCAGTTCATTAAATCACAATGCAATCAGCAGTGAGAGGAAGTGATGAGGTTGCACAATAACAGAAACTGAGCTAAAACATGCGTATTAAATGCTCTTCAAAATAGCTGTCTTCTGATTCATAGGGAAAAGACAGAAGTAACAGAAGTAGTAGAAAAAAAAGTAACCGGTTGAGTTTTGACTGGGAATGCATTTTAGGAGCATCACCAAAACATTTCATTCTCCATTGCTCATTTAGTAGATGCCCCAAGATGTTTCTGGGTAGGGTTCTTATGGGAGCATGCAATCTTTCAGAGAAGAGAAGGTGTATGTGGTGGAAGAGGACTCTAAAATATGCCTAGAAGTCAGGGAAGATGATGCAAAATTGGTATGATCTACTCCAACCTGCAATACTCTGGTCAAACAATCTTTGTATGGACTAAATTCACTCTGCTACGATTTACACTCAGTTAGATGTTTTCTTGCCTTGCTTCAGTCTCTACAGATTGACATGAGCAATAGATAGATAGATAGATAGATAGATAGATAGATAGATAGATAGATAGATAGATAGATAGATTGATTCCAGGTGGATTTATCACACTGCAGATAGCTCTTGAGAAATGTTGGTTTATTTATTTATTTTATTTTATTTCTATACCGCCCTTCTCCTGCGGGACTCAGGGCGGTGTACAGCCAAGATAAAACATAGCATATAAAATTTAAAAAACCCTGGCCCAAGTTTAAAACAACCCAATTAAAACTGAATTCAATTAAAAACTGAGAGGATGGGTTATATCATTCATAATATGCAGTCATTTTTCAGCTCTCTAAGTGGCTCAGTGGCTAAGATGTTGAGCTTGTCGATCAGAAAGGTCGGCGGTTCGATCCCTTGTATAGGTCTCCTATGTGAGCAGGGGGGTTGGACTAGATGACCTCCAAGGTCCCTTCCAACTGTTAGTGTTAGAACAGTAGAAGTACTGTTACTTCTATTGGCAATGCTAAGAAGGACAGAGTAGCATCCTTGCTCATTGGACAATTTATATAATCATTTCATTGCCAATTCTTTTCCCACAGAGGAAAGTTCATGGATGCCCCTCCATTCTACATTGCATTAAGGAATCACGCAGTCAGACTCAATTCTGTAAAAAGAGCAGAAAACATTCTACATTCTGTGTTTCGCAACTGCTTGTTTCACACGTTATCTGTTTATAAGAGCCAAGGTGGCACAGTGATTGGAGTGCAGCACTACAGGCTACTTCAGCTGACTGTTAGCTGCAGTTCAGCAGTTCAAATCTCACTAGGCTCAAGGTTGACTCATCCTTCCATCCTTCCGAGGTGGGCAAAATGAGGACCCAAATTGTTGGGAGCAATATCCTGACTCTGTAAAGCCACTTAGAGAGGGCTGTAAAGCACTGTAAACTGGTATCTAAGTCTAAGTGCTATTGCTATCTGAAAAGCAAAACAGGCTTGAAAGGCCAATAGTCTAATTCTACCCCCCTGATCCCCACCCCATCATAGCAATAGCACTTAGACTTATATACCAGTTTACAGTGCTTTACAGCCCTCTCTAAGTGGCTTTACAGAGTCAGGATATTGCTCCCAACAATTTGGGTCCTCATTTTGCCCACCTCAGAAGGATGGAAGGCTGAGTCAACCTTGAGCCTGGTGAGATTTGAACTGCCAAATTGCAGGCAGCCGGCAGAAGTAGCCTGCAGTAAGTACTGTACTCTAACCACTGCACCATTGCGGCTCATCCCAAATTATCTTTCCAACAACTCTGGACAGAAGGCTGCTGTTGTCGTTTTGCTCATATTTCAAACCAAGTGGCAGAAACTCTTGGAAAAAGGGCTTGCAATAACTTACTCAGCCAATTCCTGATTGAGTCGAAATAACTGCAATCAAACAGAATGTGTTTTTAACCCAGAGGTTCCCACGCAACTCTGAGCAAGTCGAGGCCTTCCTTGCCAAATCCTTTGCAACCTCAAAAGTCCAAATTTGCAATAAAAGCAGCGGTGTCTTCCAAAGGAAGCCATCCGGCTCTACAGATTCCTCCTGCATCAGTCTATATAGGAACTGCTCTGTTCTAGAAATTTTCCATTTGCTTCCAAAGAGACCAGCCCGCCTGCTTGCAAAAAAAACGAATAAGCAAAGATGGATTGACTCAAACTTCAGAGGCATGATTTTGAGCAGTTACCTTGAAGAGGAAAAAAGAGAGGGGCACGTGCTGTTTTTCTTTCTCTCCCCGACTAAATAGATCTGTCAGGAAGAGCCAGCTGCAGGATGCCATTGCTAGAATACATCCCTGCACTAGTAAACTGGACCTAGCCAATTAAACATCAAAATGTTGGCTGCATTCAGTTCACAGGAAGACTTATATAAGTTCATTTTCATAGCGTGTGTGTCTGCATCTTTACACTTTAACTGACAGATTCCCATAGTGAATAGACTGGGGAGTTATCAATTATATGGTTAGCTGTACACTTGCAATTCTATGCTTCGTAGCTTTCTGACAGAAGCTAGAGTTTAATTCCCACTTCAGCAAGACTCTTAATATTTTAAAGAGTCCAGTATTATTATTATTATTATTATTATTATTATTATTATTATTATTATTATTATTATTATTATCATCATCATCATCATCATCATCATTATTATTTTTGCTTCCCCTTTCTACACTTTGATTTCTGAAAAGGATATCATTTTTAAAGCCCGTCTGCTAAATTTCTTTTTCCCCAGCTGTTCCAAAAAGAAAAAGCACACAAGCACATAAAAATAAATAAAGCTCCTCTGTTTTTAGTGGACTTCCCCAAAACATGGCACAGAGAGAGGTGCTTTCTATTCAGACATTGCAAACCTGAGCAAATGTTCATCCACAAAATTAGTTAGTTAGTTAGTTAGTTAGTTAGTTAGTTAGTTTGTCAAGCATGTATAAGATAACAGATTAAGTATAAACATGATTATGAATATTGGAAATGGGTACAAATAAAAGGGGACATTAAGACAGGGATGGTAGGCAGGTTGGTGCACTTATGCACGCCCCTTACAGACCTCTTAGGAATGGGGTGAGGTCAACAGTAGACACTCTAAGGTTCACGTTTTGGGGGTTTGGGGAAGAAACCACAGAGTCAGGTAGTGCATTCCAGACATTGACCACTCTGTTGCTGAAGTCGTATTTTCTGCAATCGAGTTTGGAGTGGTTTACCTTAAGTTTGTATCTATTGTGTGCTCGTGTATTGTTGTGGTTGAAGCTGAAGTATTCATTGAGAGGTAGGAAGTTGTAGCAGATAATTTTGTGTACTACGCTTAGGTCAGACTGAAGGCGGTAGAGTTCTAAGTTGTCTAAGCCCAAAATTTCAAGCCTAGTGGCATAAGGTATTCTGTTGTGAGCAGAGGAGTGGAGGACTCTTCTCATGAAATATCTCTGGACTTGCTCAATTGTATCAATGTCCGATATGCAGTGCGGGTTCCAGACAGATGAGCTGTATTCCCAACCTCCTCACTGTCCAAATCTGCTACCAGCTCTGCTGGCCACTGGCCGGCCACAACAACTGGTGTGCAGAAGTTATCCTGGCAGAAGGACACATTTAAAGTCTTAGGGGTGATCTCTGTCCCTCTCTAAGGGCATCTGAAGCCTTTGAAAACTGGCTGTAAGCAACGTCAGGGCAACTGTTCAACATGGCACCCCTTTCCACGGATAATGAACCCTTTCCTAAGAAGTACAGAAAACTGGCAAGAGTCTCTAACTCTCCAACTTGCTTATTTTTCCGACACTTCATGTCCCAGAGATAATAAGAACAGCTTTACGATGAGACCATGCAAAATCCATTGTATATATTTGATTCCGCCGGGTTTCTCCCCTTTAGCAAGAAAGAAACTCGGTTTCTGAAAATTGCTCGCTAAACACCTTACTTGTCCAACTGTGAGATAGTTCATAGTTACGATGGCTGGTTCACCACAACCCCCCTCCACCACAACTCCACCATCACTTCCCACCGCCACCCACTCCCTCCCCAGCTTGTAATTTTGTCATATAAATGCAAACTTTCCTTTGCCTTTTGGATTTGCAGGCGGGGTGGGGGGCGAAGGGGGGGTGAGAGCAGCCAAGTCCCATTTTGCGGCACCGAGAGAGCGAGCGAGAAAGCGCTGCCCTTGTTGAAAAGCACCCATTTTACCTTCCGCATTACATTTGATAATTTCCCCAAGATACCGGAGCAATCTCGTGGCCATGAGCAAAGAAAGCAGACAAAGGAGGAAATCGGTTTGTTTGCAAGGGGGGGAAAAATGAGGGGGGGAAAAAAGAAAAACTGTGTTGGGTTTGGTGGAGGGGAAGACACCAAAACTTGAACTGTTTGGGAGACGGTGGAGGAACTGGAAAAAAAAAAAAAGGCCCTGAAAATTGCTTTTTATAATTAAAAAGCTGGGGGGGAGGGAGGGAGGGAGGAGGTGGGGGACGAAGGAGGAAATCTCAGATTTTTGTATCTTGAATATTTACAATAAAAAGCTTCAAGTGCTTGTCAAGGGAGGTAATGTGTCATTAGCCACAGCCGCTATACGGTTTCTCCTCTTGGACATGACAGTGCAAGAGGATAAGGGAAGAGTAATTATAGCTCAGCAGGGCTGCCACGTGTGATAAATGAGTAATCAGCCCACCAAAGTCCCTGTCCTCAAAGGAGGGCTATTACGGCCTTATCAGCTACAAGCCCAGGTGTAGGGCAGCTCAAACCGAGGCCCAGGCCCAGCGTGGACAGCTCATTTTCAGCCAGAAGTTGCCTGTTCTTTGTGCTTGCGGTGCTTGTCTCTTTGTTGCTTGTGTGCCACAGGGATTTTGGGTAAGGGGGTGGGGGGAAGGCAGCTGCAATTTCTACCAATGTCTCAAGCTAATATTTAACCTCCTTATGCTCCGGAGCTTATATGCATGAGGGGTTGTGCACATTCTGTATGCGTTTTGTTAATGCATGTCACACAGGGTTTGCAAAAACGCAACGTTTCCCCAGTATTTTTACTTTGGTTCCCCTTTTCCTCCTCTACCGCCTCTCCTCCTCCTCCTTCTTCTCTCCCTCCTCCCCACATGGCTCCAGTTTTTGCTGCTACACAACGTCCGACATGTGAGGAAACAACTTCTACTTTGCGGTGCTGAATCATCTGTCTGCATTCAAGGGTGATGGTTCTGTCTGCGTTGATGCCTTGATGCAGTTTTTTATGGAGAGCAGAAATAGTTACACATCAGATTCAACTTCGCTCTTTGAGAAAAGTTACTCAAACACTAATGCACGCAGTAGGTTCCCTGAAAGGTCTAATGCATGCTACCAATACCAATATTTGCAAACAATGCAATAAATCTCAGGTGTAATTATTCTTCTTAACAGCAACTGAGTTGGAAGGGACCTTGGAGGACATCTAGTCCAACCTCCTGCTCACGTAGGAGACCTGTACTAGGGATTCAAACCGCCGAACTGCCAACCTTTCTGAATGACAAGCTCAAGTCTTAGCCACTTGAGCCACTTAGTCAGTTTCTTCTTCTTCTTCTTCTTCTTCTTCTTCTTCTTCTTCTTCTTCTTCTTCTTCTTCTTCTTCTTCTTCTTCTTCTTCTTCTTCTTCTTCTTCTTCTCCTTCTCCTTCTCCTTCTCCTTCTCCTTCTCCTTCTCCTTCTTCCTCCTCCTCCTCTTCCTCCTCCTCCCCCTTCCGCTTCTGCTTCCCCCTCTTCCTCTTTCTTCCCTACCCCCTGTTTTCCTCCTCTATCTTCTAACAAATTATGGAGTTGCATTATACTGCTTTTAAGGTTTAAAAAGCAGCACCGTTTTTAGCAATCGTTGCTTTTTAAAATAAATAAATTATAAGTGCGTATTTAAAATGAAGAAGCTGCACGTTCAGTGGCAAAAGACAACGAAAATTATGACTCCCATGTGCAGCTGCTTATCAAAGGAATGTAAAGTGAGTGGCCTTGTTGTTATCTGCGAGATCAGATTTCCCCCACCCACCTCCCTTTCCAAAAGAAGGGGGGGCAGAGAAAGACTGCGCTGAAGAGGCTCTGCTTTCTGAACAGATAACCGTGAAGACAAGGAGCTCTTGGGTCTGGCGGGGCAGGAAGGTGATGGTGGGGGGGAAATGTCTTCACGAAATCATCTGTGCATAAGTGCAAACAGATCAGGCTGTAAGAGGGAGGGGGAAACTGGAATCAAAAAAAGGGGGGGACTCATTTCATTGCAGTTAATGGCAAGGAAAAGCAGGCAGGGAAGGACTGTTGTAACAAAAGAGCAGGTCTTCGGTTGGTCATGCACCATTTGTCGGAATGCTAGCGCTTCTCTCTTCAAGAGCCTCAAAGCCATTATTGTAATGTGGAAAAAAAGCAGAAAGAAAGACTCCCCCTTGGTCACTGGAAGGGCAAGAGGAAGTTTGTGTCTGAGGGGCTGTGGGTGTATGTGCCTGCGTTTCCTTCCTTTCGGTGCTTTGTGTTCAAAGTTACTTTCCAATTCCCTCTAGCGCAGTGTTTCTCAACCTTGGTAGCTTGAAGATGGGTGGACTTCAACTCCCAGAATCCAGAATCCCCCAGATTTTTGAATGTAACGAAGACCCTCAACCATTGTGGGACGGGATATGATTTCTCGTCTTCCTCTTCCTCTCCTCTTTCCTCTGTCTCCTTTCTCTTCTCTTCTCTTCTCTTCTCTTTTCTCCTCTCTCTCCTCTCCTTTCTCTTCTTTTCTCTTCTTCCTCTTCTCTTCTCTCCTTTCCCTTCCCTTCTCTTCTCTTCTTTTCTCTCTCTCCTCTTCTCTCCTTTCTCTTCTCTCCTCTCCTCTCTTTCCTCTCTCTCCTTTCTCTTCTCTCCTCTCCTCTCTTTCCTCTGTCTCCTTTCTCTTCTCTTCGCTCCTCTCCTCTCTTTCCTCTCTCTCCTTTCTCTTCTCTTCTCTTCTCTTCTCTTCTCTCCTCTCCTCTTTTCTCTTCCTCTTCTCCTCTCCTCCTCTTTTCTCTTCTCTCCTGTCTCTCCTTTCTCTCCTCTCCTCTCTCTCCTTTCTCTTCTCTTCTCTCCTCTCCTCTTCTTTTTTCTTCTCTCCTGTCTCTGCTTTCCTCTCCTCTCCTCTCCTCTCTCTTCTTTCTCTTCTCTTCTCTCCTCGCCTCTTCTTTTCTCTTCTCTTCCTCCTCTGTTTGTGGCAGATTCTTCAGCCACTCTGTGTGTGTGAGATAGAGAGAGAGAGTGAGGGGGGAGGGTGCAAATAAAGAAACATTTATTCAATGATATCACGGGAAAGTTTTCTTTGAACATTTCTAATTTGCAAACTCAAGTGTTTTGTAAATTATGGAAGCCCAGTTATTACTTGGAGGCTGAATAAAAATGGGTCATCTAATAAGAAGAAAGATGAAAAAAAATGGTGCCACAAATGTTGTTTAAAAAGTTCATTTTCTGTCCTTCCAGCATCTCACCCCACCCCCGTATGTTCTCGTGCTGGCACACACACAAATACCTTTCAAAAGGAGCTTGTTCTTCTATATTTATAGGCCAAGAAAGATTGTGCAGGACCTCGCAGCTGATTCTCAGGGCTGCTTAAGTGTCAAGAGCAGGAGTGACATTCTAGTCTTTAATAAATCATGATAAAATTGTTTATGAGTCCTGTAATTTACCATTTTTAAATACAAATGGGGGGTAAAAACATTTCATTTTCACTACAAATGAAAAAGTGATTCACCCTGGTGTAAATAAATGTGTGTGTATCTGTGATGTGTGTGTGTGTGTGTGTGTGTGTGTGTATGTGTGTTTCTTTCTTTTTCGTAGGTTTTATGTGTATTTCTCTTTAGCCAGGTTCTACCTATGTAAACCAAGATATTATGCAACCCTAGTTCAGTGAAATCACAATTCACTAGTTTCTGGGCTTTTTTTCTTCTGGCAGCCAGCAGACCCTTTGCTGCCCATTGGGAGACTTAAGATAGATCTATTTTGGCTTTATAAGGCCTCATCAGTTAGTCACACCCTCATCTCATGTATCCTCCCTGTAAAGGTACAATATTTGTTTTTCTTTCTTTTTTGTAGGTTTTATGTGTATTTCTCTTTAGCCAGGTTCTACCTACGTAAACCAAGATATTATGCAGCCCTAGTTCAGTGAAATCACAATTCACTAGTTTCTGGGCTAAAGAGAAAGTATGGATTGTAATTTAATTGGAATTCTATTGAATTGATTAAGATCTATGATATAATCTAGAAGGATGAAGACCTTAATTTTAAGATGACTTCTTCCCCGCTCCTTCATTACGAAAGAACATAGAGAAAACAAATTACCCGTTTCCTTTATCATAAATTCAGCAAATCTTCCATTTCAACTGTATATTATTTTTTCCCTTTCAAGCCGAAGTAGTACATAATGAACCAATATGTATCTATTAATTGCAGTTTGACTCTAAAAATATGGATGGTGGGTATCATTAGCAAGCATGTAGGAGTCAACTTTAGCGGACTCCCATTTAAGCTGTTAGACAATATACATTATACACACAAAGAAAATAAGTTGCCGAGTGTTATTTTTTAATACCCTCAGAGATTACTGTAGCCATTGGGTTTATTTTTAACTAAGGTTTGCTCCCTTTATGTTCTAAGGTTGTAATAAATCACTTGTGTGATAAATTACAATATATTATACAAACACACATATAAACAAAAGCAAAATGTCAAGTGGAACAAACAGCAGACTTGTGGAATAATAGAACAAGGATAGTTGCTTGTGACTTTGAGCTAGTTTATAACCTCAAGTTACAGAAGAGACTTTCTTTTCTGTTCTCCACAATTACCATGGCAAGCCACTCTCTCTTCTACCGTGATGGCGAACCCATGGCGTGCGTGCCACTGGTGGCATGCAGCGCCCTTTCTGTGGGCACGCGAGCTGTTACACTAGTTCAGCTCCACCGTGCATGCACGTGTGCCTCCCACCGATCAGAGACCCATGGGTCTCTGTCGCGCAGGTGTGGGGCGGGGCACATGCGTGGGAGCGGAACACGTGCGGGTGGGCCATGTGCACATGTACGGGTGGTGGGGTGCATGCCTGGGGGCTGTACATGCATTGCATTTTAGGGGTTTGGGCGCGTGCACATGCTTTGGGCGCTCAATCCGAAAAGGTTAGCTGTCACTGGTATAACCATTCGTTTAGTGACCATTTGACATTACAAAAGTTATGAAAAATGTGACCTACAACTCACACCTACGACCATTGCAACATCCCCCTGGTGAGCCCTCCCAGCCCCCCCCCCCCCTTATATTTTGTGATCAAAATTTAGGCACTTGGCAACTGGCATGTATTTAATGACTCCTCATTTCGTCCAACGGAAAGTTACAAATAATCAGACACGAGGATTTTAGTAGTATATACTGTAAATTAGCTACAGCAGAAGCCAGAATCTGCATTGACAATAACATAGCATTTTAGAGAATTAAACCAGGGGTGAAATCTACTTGCCTTCCTTACTTTCCTGCATGCACACATCTTCTGCCCATGCACAAATCCTTTTGCACATGCACAGAAGGTAAAAAAAAAATACTTCCTGGTTAAAATCAGGAAGTAATGATACCCGGGCGGTGATCGCTACCGGATTGCCGGACCACAGGGAAAAATCACTACCGGATTGGGCAATCCGGTCCAATCCGGGAGCATTTCACCCCTGAATTAAACTCTTCTCTAACTCCTATAGCCTTGATGACACTGTCCCCAAAGCTTCACCTATGGGACTCAGATATACAAAAAGATGGGAGTTCAATCTCTAGCTATTTTCATGAAAAGGTGATAGAATACAAGGCTGATTCCCTCAACTCTATCTTTCCCATCTCAAAGGGCTGAAACCTTGTAGGACTTTTTTTTTATCCTACCTCTTTTAATTACTTTTCCTTAGGATTACTGGTGGGTTGATATCAGCAACCTCTCCACCTTCATAGGACAGTGAGGTGATGGAACTTGCCACGCTATTCATTCTGTTTTATTAAGTTATTTTCTGGGACATTGATTACATCTTTTATTATTATTTTCTCTTTTCAAGCAAAGGCTGGGTTGCTGTCAGTCAAGGAGGGCCAATTTATTCTTCTCTGAAGTCTAAATTAATGCCATGCTGGGAAAGAAAAGAAAAAGAAAGTATTCCTGCCAAAAATTTTACACCACCAAGAAAATTTGAAATAATTGCTCAAGCACCTTGAAAATAGAATGACCTAAACCGATACCTCTTTTGCAGAGTAAAAAGAAAAGTGTCTGGAAAATTGCAAAATCTCTCAGATTCAGCATCAGTCCAAATTCATTTCTTGCAGAGGACTTTGGAAATTGGGTGGAGGGGCTGCAGGTTGCCTACCACCTACCTTGTCATGAATGTAACTTCACATTTCTGCATGGTTTAAAAATGCCCGCGAAGATTTGGGGAAAGATAAAGATAGCAATTGCTTTTCTCGTATGCCAGATTTTGTTCAGAGGGGATTTCCCCCCTCCCCCCCCACAGTGATTGCTACGCAGGAGATTGATATATTTTAAAAAACAACTCCCAGAAAACAGTTTAAAACAAAAAAAAAAAAAGCTAAGTAAAGATTTAAAATAATATGGTGGTTAGTAGGCCTAACTTTAGAGAGCCAGTTTGGTATAGTGATGAGAGCACCGGGCTAGAGACCGTTAGTTCTAATTATCAAATTTACCAAGGGAAGATCCAACGTAGAACTAAAGAGAAATTTCCTGTCAATGAGAACAATTAACCAGTGGAACGGTTTATCTCCGGATGTTGTGGGTGCTCGAACACTGGGGGTTTTTAAGAAGAGATTGGACAGCCACTTGTCCAGAACCTATGGCACGTATGCCAGAGGTGGCATGCAGAGCCGTCTCTGTGGGCACGTGCACTGTCGCCAGCTATTCTTCTGGTTTCCAGCACACACATGTACACTGGCCAGCTGGTCTTTACAGGCACCAGAGTGCTGGAAAACATGCTGTTTTCTGGGCCGTTTTGGGGGCATTTTTGGCCCCAAAACAGCCAAAAATGGCCTGAAAACAGCTGAAAAAGGCCTGAAAAACTGTCAAAAATGGCCCCAAAACACCCAAAAATGACGTGAAAATGGCAAAAAAATGGTGTGAAAAAATGGCCAAAAAATGGTGTGAAAACGGCCAAAAATGGCCTGGAAAACAGCCAAAAATGCCCTGAAATATGGCCAAAAATGGCCCGAAAAAATGGCCTGAAAAACGGCCAAAAAATGACCCAAATGCCCGAAAAATGGGCTGAAAACAGCCTGGAAAACAGCCAAAAACCAGCATGGACGTGCCAGCCAGCTGGTCTTCAGGTTTCCGGCGCTCTGGCTTGTGTGCATGCATGTGCGTTCCGGTTTGGGCACTCGATGCCGAAAAAGTTTGCCATCACTGATATAGGGTCTCCTGCTAGCACTGATGATGTTAGCTAGTTGGATAATGAAACATCTACAAGAAAAGTAGTCAAGCACAGAGAGCACCAAGGACCCCACAACACACTATTTGCGCTTAATGGATGCAAAATAACTGGAGTGAAAGAGAGACTCCACTTCCTAAGGCAGATTATTCTGCTGTTAAATGATTCCCATTTTTGAGGATTCCTCAGTGTATGAAAACTATCTTAGATGTTAAGAACCAGAGGCGTGAGAGAAGCTTCCCTGAATCTTCAGGGAAGCTGGGATATTTAAGGGTCTCGGGAGAGACGTACATTCTCTCTGCAACCTAAGAATAAAAAGCAGATCTCTGTGTGTGTGTACTTTCTTCAGATGAGTATCTGAAGTGATGCTAGAGCATAGACAAGTGTTGCAATCACATATCTCTACTGTGCTTTGTCTTAAGGTTCAGGGTCAAGTTTTAAAGCCAGCTCCTTCAGGTTCCACAATTCCAGAAGTGGAACACAAATGTAAATCATTTAAAAATGAATCGGTATGGTTTCTAGCCCTCCAAAGACTAATATTATATTTATGGATTTAAATCCACTGGGAAATGTAAGCAAGGCTTGTTCTAGCTGATTCAGGCAGAAGAGATGGCAAATGTTGTATCTGCAACTTATCCTTCTGCATTGCTGTTACTGCTATTGTTGTTATTATTATTATTATTCCTGCATCTAAACATAATCCCATGTGAAAATATCCAAGTTTTCCAGGCGCATTGCAACATCATTAAATAGTCTGTGCAGCGCATCTAGATATTCTCCAAATAATAAATATCCCCATTTTTGCCCTCCTTTTTTCCACTTCTTTATCTCTATTTACGTTAAAGACTGGGACAGCTTCTCAGTGGACTGAAATAAATATCCCGTATGGCATATATTAATCTCTGTGGAGGATGGAAAAATAACTTGGTTTTCCAAAGATAGCTTTAAAAAAACATATGGGAATTATCAGAAGCAAAGCAATTGTGAACTCATTTGTTACTTCTACTGGATTCCTTATGATTTATTTCCGATAATAGATGTGCAACTCTAGAATGATGTCAAGAGATTTTTGTTTGGTTTTGTTTTAAATGCCACCTGGTGTTTTTGTATACATACATGTGTAGCTCATGAAAATCATGTAATGCCAGATATTGAAATCTCATTTAATGTACTTTTGAGAAAGAGGCGGGTCGAGGCGAGCACCAAAATTAAATGTAGAGCTGGAAAAGTTGGAAAGAAATAAGAACTGGAGATTTGTAGTCAGTCAGTGGTAGAGATAATTTATGTTTTTATTTAATTTTGGCAACACCCACGTTCAGAAGGACATTCTGCAGTTCACAATGTAAAACAGATTATGGATATGAATATATATATATGTCTTTGGTTATTCGACGTCGCCAAGACACTTCTAATTTTGATGTTTCTATGAATTCTCATTCGTCATCTTCAGGCTGGTTTTTTTCGGCTTCGTGCTTCTAGAAGCAATGTGTGATCGCAGCTGTTTCTTCCTTTTATCTGCCAGTGGGGGTCTGAACTGATTGGGTGGGAGCTTGGCTGTGTTCTGATTGGGTGGAGGATGATGAATGAAGATGAGAATGAGACTTCGTCGAAACGTCGCCAAGACACTTCCAATTTTACACGGGCGAAAACCCGAATAACCAAAGACCTACATACAAACACCCGCGAAAACCTCAGAATATATATATATATATACACACACACACACACGTATAACTATACACACATATATACCCATGAAAACTTACATAGACATATATATATGGCTCATCAAGTCTTTAAAGTCTTCCAGAATGCTATCAGGGTGAGATAAGTGGCTTAATGATGCTGGAGATAGTCTTTGTTCCAGCAGTTCGAGTCCTAGCACTGCGTGGCAGGGTGAGCTCCCATCACTCGCCTCAGCATCTGTCCACCTAGCAGTTTGAAAGCATGTTCTGTGCAAGTAGATCAATGGGTACCACTTCAATGGTGAGGCAAGTGAGTGCTTTATGCGAATGGTTAGAATCCTAGTGGCGCTCGACCTTCCGAATTGCAACACCCATTTGCAAGGTGGCTTAAGTGGAGGGAAACTGCCCCAGGTGGCCTGCAGGAAAACCGCTTGTCTTTCTGGTGCAGAGCTAGCTCACCCCCTGTGGTGTACATGGGAAGCGCGCGAGCTTGAACCAAACAAGGGTAGTAGTCTTAGGCAGCCAAACTACTACTCTACATTAATCTGTAATCTCCTGGCTAATGTAACAACCAAGTTACTAACTTAACAACTGCAGTGGTTCCCTTCACAATTGTGCCAAGATCATAAAATAAAAAATTACATAAAATGGGGCCTAAAGCAGGTGTGAAATCCAGCAGGTTCTGACAGGTTCTAGAGAACTGGTAGCGGACATTTCGAGTAGTTCATAGAACCGGTAGCAGAAATTTTGAGTAGTTCGTAGAACTGGAAGCAGAAATTTTGAGTAGTTTCAAGAACCAGCAATTACCACCTCTGGCAGGCCCCAGAGTGGGATGGGAATGGAGTTTTTGCAGTATCCTTCCCCTGGAGTGGGGTGGGAATGGAGATTTTGCAGTATCCTTCCCCTGCCACGCCCACCAAGCCACGCCCACGGAACCAGTAGTAAAAAAAATTGGATTTCACCACTGGCCCAAAGGTGCTTTTTCAAGAGGCAACTGGACTTTCTGGGGGTTTTTTTGAAAACATTTCGCTTCTCATCCTAGAAGCTTCTTCAGCTCTGACTGGATGATTGGGAATGGAAGGAGTGGGGCAAAATTCACTTAGCAACTATCTCACTTAGCAACAGAGATATTGGGCTCAATTGTGGTCGTATGTCAAGGATTACCTGTGCTCACATATACAACGGTTGCTTGTAATAGGAGTCATACTCAAGGTTGCCTTTCTCCTGTTTATGACAATGGTTCAGGGGTGAAATCCAGCAGGTTCTGGAGAACCGGTAGCGGAAATTTTGAGTAGTTTGGAGAACAGGCTAATACCACCTCTGGCTGGCCCCAGAGTGGGGTGGGAATAGTGATTTTGCAGTAGTCTTCCCCCAGGAGTGGGGAGGGAATGGTGATTTTGCAGTATCCTTCCCCTGGATTGAGGTGAGAATGGAGATTTTGAAGTATCCTTCCCCTGCCATGCCCACCAAGCAACAACACACCCACCAAGCACGCCCACAGAACCGGTAGTAAAAAAAATTGGATTTCACCACTGCAATGGTTCTGGCTTATGTTCAGTAATACTCCGATGTCTTTCTACCCTACCTCTAAATACAAGCCTAACATACCATTCATTAATTAGCCTGCTTCCGGAAATCCATTCTAAATATTATCAATATGTGGAATTATCCCACTGGCTCAGGTGTATGTAAAGAAATGACATTTATTGATATTATGAATATAAATTCAATTGACATTTATTAGCATTAGCCAATAAAAAATTAATTCGGAAAAGCCTAGATGAGGCACCTGGATTACGATAGAGATACTAACATTAGGGAAACCACGCTGGCATTCTTACCAAGCACCTTTTCCCAATAACATTGAAAGCCTTTTAGATGTGACTCACCGGATGTTCATTGGGGATTTTTTTTTTTTAAATTCTTCCAACCATTCTTTTTCTTTCAAAAATGCGTAGCAAGAAAATCCAGACACAGCTTCCTGAGGTTTGGTTTCTTAATAAGAATATAGTTTATCTTATTTTATTTTCCCTTACCATTCTATATCTGCGTACATGAGAAAGAGGGGGGAATTGTGTATATATCCGTGTGCATATATATTTCTCTCTCTGTGTTATGTATATAGGATTTATGTATATATAGATAGTCCTCGATTTATGACCACAATTGAGCCCAAATTTCTGTTGCTAAGTGAGTCATTTGTTCATTGCTCCATTTTATGATCTTTCTTGCCACAGCTGTTAAGTGAATCCCTGCAGTTGTTAAGTTAGTAACAGGTTGTTAAGTGACTCTGGCTTCCCCCATTGATTTTGCTTGTCAGAAGGTTACAAAGGAGGGGGAGGAAATCACATGACCGCAGACTCCAGCAACTGTCATAAATATGAGTCAGTTGCCAAGCATCTGAATTTTGATCACATGACCATGGAGATGGTGCAAAGGTCGTGTGTTAAACAGTCATAAGTCACTTTTTTCAGTGCTGTCGTAACTTTGAACGGTCACTAAATGAACTGTTGTAAGTGGAGGAGTAACTGTATAACTTTCTTCAGCTTCTTCAGAAGCTTCTTGAGCTCTGATTGGATGGTGGGGAATGGAAGGATTTATACCAGTGGTGAAATTCAATTTTTTTTTACTATCGGTTCTGTGGGTGTGGTTTGGTGGGTGGTGGTGTGGCTTGGTGGGCGTGGCTTGGTGGGCGTGGCAGGGGAAGGATATTGCAAAATCTCCATTCCCTCCCCACACCTGGGGGAAGGATATTGCAAAACCTCCATTCCCAACTCCACTCTGGGACCAGCCAGAGGTGATACTTGCCGGTTCCCTGAACTACTCAAAATTTCTGCTACCGGTTTTCCAGAACCTGTCAGAACCTGCTGGATTTCATCCCTGATTTATACTCCTTGCAGACAGCTGGTCATTTGCATCCTTTTTAGAGAGTCTTGGAGGCCACTTGGAGGTTTATCTGTGTCCTCAGGGTCCCCTGAGTGGTGCAAATGGGTGTGGAGCCTTCTTGGAACTGCTAAAAGGATTGTGTTGTAGACTGGAGATAGATGATGTTGTATCCCTCCCTCTCTGTTGAGAGAGGGCAGTTCAATTTTGACATAGATGGCCTCTTTGAGCCCTCTTTCAAACCAGGAGTCCTCTCTGTCCAAAATGTGGACTATTGTCTGTGGGGTGTGTGTATGTGTGTTGTGTGCACGCGCAAGGGTAGATAAGTAGGGACAACATGATTTGGGAAGTATCATAAAACACTGCTGTTACTGCTGTGATCAATGCTTATCAGCAGTAGCTGTATAGTTTAAACTGTAATAATCTATATCTATTTCAAGATATCTCTAGTTGGATAGCAGGACCATCAAAGGGACAAAGACATCAGGGATGTTCCACGTGAGAAGTAAAATGGCTACTAAGCAGTTGTTGTTGTTAGTCGCGAAGTTGTGTCTGACCTATCACAACCCCATGGACAATGTTCCTCCAGGCCTTCCTGTCCTCTACCATCCCCCGAAGTCCACTTAAGCTCACGCCGACTGCTTAACTGCTCTTCTCCAGTGAGTCCTTCCTTCTCATTAGGTAGTCAAAGTATTTGAGTTTCCTCTTCAGGATCTGGCCTTCTAAAGAGCAGTCAAGGTTGATCTCCTCTAGGACTGACCTGTTGGATCGCCTTGCAGTCCAAGGGACTCGCAGGAGTCTTCTCTGGCACCAGAGTTCAAAGGCCTCAATTCTTTTTGCGCTCAGCCTTTCTTACATACATTGCAACTAGGAAAACCATAGCCTTGACTATACGCACTTTTGTTGGCAGGGTGATGTCTCTGCTTTTTAGAATGCTGTCTAGATTTGCCATAGCTTTCTTCCCCAGGAGCAAGCGTCTTTTAATTTCTTGGCTGCAGTCCTCCATCTGCAGTAATAGCAGTAGAGTTATAGTAACCAAAATGTTAACTTCTGTTTTAAAATTTTGAAAGTAAATTTTTAGCAGGAACACCCCTGATTGTTCCTTTCTCTAAATCAGGGGTCTCCAAGCTTGGCAACTTTAAGACTTGTGGACTTCAATTCCAGCTTTGCTGGCTGAGGAACTCTGGGAATGGAAGTCCACAAGTCTTAAAGTTGCCAAGCTTGGAGACCCCTGCTCTATATAAACAACCAGCAATCAACAGGAGACATTTACAGTTCTATAAAATGAAACCTACATTATCTGCTAGGCCTAAATTAAAGACCCCGACTTTAGCTGCTGATTCAGACCAGAGGCATGTCTCATCAAGTGCGCTTTTTGGTATCCAAACTCTGGTATCCAAAGAGTAATTTTGGATAGAAAATGACTCTACATTTACCCATTGGGTCAAGACGATTGGGGACTTCTCTGTTACTCCTCGGTTCCTTCGATGGGATTTGGGGACAATTTCCTGTTGAGACAGGCAGTAATTGTTTTAGACATTATGTCCACCCACCCTCCAAAGACTCATCATTCTCAAAGATACTATTTATAAAAAAAGTGGCTTGCCCTATATGGAGACAAGCATGAACAAGAAGGCTATGAATAAATAATGGAGTCTAATTTTCCATTATTACAGCTATCGTTTAAAAAATGGATGTCTGGCAGGACGTTGTAATGATTTTGTATTACTTAGGAAAACTTCTATGGTGCTTCTTTTCTCTCTCTCTTCCCCCCTCCTTCCCCCCCCCACCTCTAACCCAGTTTCTTCATTACTACTTCATTAGATTTGAGTTCCTTTAGTGTTTGCAAGAGTTTCTGAAGCAAACAATCAAAACAAATATAGTGGCTTTAAAAAATGCCTCTGAGATTGCCAACACTTTAGATGCTTCGAGTGCCCCTTTCTTCAAATGCTCTGAACATGTTACATTTTGGCATCCATATAGCAAAAACCCATTAGCTGTGACAGGTTAAGATGCCTCTGTAGACCTGACCACAAGGAAGCTGAATGCGTGCCAACGGTTCCACCTCACCGTTGCACACACAATCTTGCCATGTAGCCAAAAAAAAAAAGGCCAAATCCATAACTTTCCTTTTTAGGTTTCCTGACCTGGAGAGTGGGCAATTTTCCCTGCTCTGGATAATGTTTGTCATTTGGGTTGATTAAAAAGGCGGGGGAAGGGGAAGGGAGGGAAACAGACAACTGGGACATTCTGCAAACATTTAGCTGACCTTGTACCTATGTTGCATATAGGTAATTGTTATGGGGTTAGAGAGTAGTTGTAGACACCGCGCACTGGTTAAATTAAAATGCATTGATCACAGAAACTCGGCAATCAATATATCCCAATGTGTAGTTTCTAACGCTCCAAAAGGCCCAAGGTGTATGTTAACAAGTCTTTACTCTCTCTAGCAAGCAAATATGCACTCCCCAAGATTCGTTGGAACTTTTTAGTTCGTGCCGAGTTTTCATCAACTATACAGTCCATTCAAAATTAGGGTGGCATTATCTCTCAATTAAAAATAAATAAATATTGCAGTTATTAAACTTACAGTATCTGAACTGTGAAGGTAGGGTGAGATAAAAATTGATCAAGTCAGGAGAATTTGAATAGGGAATGACTATCAAATATCCAAGACTGACGTCATAGCCAAGAATTCTATAATAATGAACCAACGAGGAGCAGGATTCATTATTTAAAATTTTACTGCAGAATGGCCTAATTCCTCATTTTTGAACCCACAGAACATGTAGATACACATCTATCTCTGTCTCTGTGTCTGTGTCTGTGTCTGTGTCTGTGTCTGTCTCTGTCTCTGTCTCTCTCTCTCTCTCTCTCTCTCTCTCTCTCTCTCTCTCTCTCTCTCATAGGGTAGGAGGAGAGAGAGAAAATGTGTGCACTGCATTGAACTATTGTCTTTTGAAGAAAGTGATATTTTAATTATCTGTCCTACAAATATAATTAACAACCTTCTCAATTCTAATTCCAACATCCTAGCATCACTAAAGCTCCAGTTAATTTTAATTCAATTTTTCAACGTTAATAGCACTATGTTAGCTGCCATAAAAGAATTATTTAGTAGCATTAAAATTATACTGCTCATATTAAATTCTTAGATATCCTTTTCTTTCCTTCCTTCCTTCCTTCCTTCCTTCCTTCCTTCCTTCCTTCCTTCCTTCCTTCCTTCCTTCCTTCCTTCCTCCCTCCCTCCCTCCCTCCCTCCCTCCTGTATTGTAGACTGGACTTTCTATGTATCTACTACTTGTAGTTAAAATGTTTATGAGAATAAAAATTAGGTCCTCCATTTTCATGTATGGCAGTTAATTGCCCTAATTTCTACAACCAAGCATTACCACTAGTAAGCCTTCTTTTCGTTTACAAAGAACGGTATAAATTTGTTGCCAAATTGTACCCCAGGACTGGGCTCAACATAACTATCTGACAATTTTTCCAGGTTTCCGTCCCCCAGGGGAGGGGGATTGTAAGAAATAGAGCAGTGATGGCGAACCTTTTCGGCACCGAGTGCACACGGCACCAAGTGCCAAAAAGGGAGCACTTCGCGCACGCGCTCGTCTGGCTGAGACCAGGAATAGGAGTTGGCCAGGGGGCATGCATGCATCAGAAAATATACTTCTGGTTTCCGGCACTCGCATGCGGGCCAGCCGGCAAGTCTTCAAGTTACTGCCGCACATGCTCAGGTGGCCAGCGCACATACTCATGCTGGAAAATGGAAAACCAGCTTTTCCAGTTTCCGGCACTGACACAAGCACAAAGGCAAGCTGATCATTGTGTGCACATGCATGCCAGAAACCCGGTAGATGAACATGTGCTCCCGCATGTGCCAGGTGACATGGCTGTGTGTGCCACTTTGGGCACACGTGCCATAGATTCGCCATCATGGCCCTACACCATTTCTGACAAATGGCAGACGAGTCTCTTCTTGAAAGCCTCCAGTGATGAAGCTCCCACAACTTCCAAAGGCAACTTCTGTTCCATTGGTTGATTGTTCTCACTGTCAGAACAATTTGCAGTTGCCTGCATGGGGGTCTTATCCATAATCCGTAATCTTGATGATTCTCAAAGTAGAACATTTTGTGGGTTCCAAGTGTTAGAGGTGTACCAAGCCACCAATGCTAATTAAACCAAATTGTCTAAATCTTGAATTCAACAGCTTATGCAGGGATAGATCCACCTATTTCAGAACCAGGCAATTGGGTGCAAAGCCTCAGCAACTGATACGTGGATGCAAGGAGAGATTTGAAATCCACACAACATAGAAATACTCTCAGGTCGAGATAAACAAATAGTTCTGCGATATGTGCAAAAACAAAAAAAAGTGTGATTCACAAGTAGATATAAACAGTGGTGGGATTCAAATAATTTAACAACCGGTTCTCTGCCCTAATGACCAGCTGGGTAGGCATGACTTGGTGGTCATGTGACTTTGGGCATGGCTAATTCAATGTTACTCATGTCGACAGGCACTTCACCTTAGCTGTTACAATGTAATAAGGGTTAATCAGAGAGGCAGTTTCTGTAAGCAGGGCAATAAAGATTAGGCTAGAAACACCACCAGAATGTTTCCTTCCTGCCTTCCTTACAGGATTAGCCCTGGAAAGTGGAAAGAAACAAAATAAGATTTCTTTCAACAACCGGTTCTCCAAACTGGTTAACTAGAAAGTTAATAACTGGTTCTCCCAAATAGGTACGAACTGGCTGAATCCCACCACTGGTTGTAAATCAGGATATTAGGTTTTGTGATGGGTTGAGAGCAAATTTTGGAAGCGATTACTAATGTCTGTTTTATTGAATACTCCTTTGATGTATTTTTTTTTAAAGAAAAAAAACAAGAAAACATTAGGAACTTTCCTTTTTGATTTTTTCTTCATGCCAATAAATTATAAGGATAGAATGAAGCATAGACAATAAAAGTGTAATAATGTATTATGGGGCTTCCAGGCAGAAAGGAAAATGTTACTTGTTTTTGAACCTAGTAATGTTCCATCATTCTCTCAACGAGTACATATATAGTTCTCCTATGTTCTATGTAAAAAACATGTTGAGGAGGAAGCACATATAGCAATAGCAATAGCACTTAGACTTATATACCGCTTCATAGTGCTTCACAGCCCTCTCTAAACGGTTTACAGAGTCAGCCTCTTGCCCCCAACAATCTGGGCCCTCATTTTACCGACCTCAGAAGGATGGAAGGCTGAGTCAACCTTGAGCCTGGTGAGATTCAATCTGCCAAACTGCTGGCAGCCGGCAGTCAGCAGAAGTAGCCTGCAGTACTGCACTCTAACCCCTGCGCCACCACGGCCACATATAATTATATACAAATCAGTGGGAATTGCTCTCAGGGGTGGGTTCTACTTACCTTTACTACCAGTTCGCAACAGGATCGCGCACACGCGCTCACTTTGCTCGCACGTGCGCCTTGCTTCTGTCATGTGCAGAAGCTTCTGATGATGTCAGAATCAGTGGGCGGAGCCTCCCACCGGTTTTACTACCGGTTCTATAGAACCGGTGCGAACCGGAGGCAACCCACCACTGTTTGGTCTCCCTAACGGCCTCTGTTTTTTGATGAAACATTTCTAAGATTTTTTTTTATCCTGAAATGATACATGGGCCCAACTGTGCACATGACTTGGAGTGGGTATAAACAATAGTACATAAAAATAGACATTTCTTAGAATGTTCACCTTTCAACTCACCTGTAATTTCAGGGAGGGGGGGGAAGCTTAGTATCGCAGCATTATGGAACCAACAAAACGAATCAATTTATAACTCCAGATTGTTTTGTTTGAGTCACAAAGCTGTAACCATGCAGGTTTTTTCAAGAAATGAACCTTGCAAAAAAAAAAAAAATGCTTAGATCAGAGATGAACAACTCCATAAGTTCTTTCGTTCTTTCATCCATTTTCCCCCACTGAAGTTTATTTATCTGATCTTAGGGTATTACGTGAAACAAACAAAATGTTAACAAGTCATGATATTGATGTACTTACTTACCAAACACATCTAAAGGTATAGTAAAGTAACCAAAATATCTTTACAATCCCCAAGGCGTGTCACAATTTTTGAGCACCCCCGAATATTTGGAAATGGAAAGTTGACGAATTTGACACGCCTTAGCAGGGAACATAAATGCAATGCATATGGAACACAGAGGCTCATTCCTGAATATAACAGCTCCTCTCAGAAGGATTGAAAAGGACGATGAGATATGTAGCCTAACTCTACATAAAAGAAAGGAAGGAAGAGGTCACAGGGAAAGAACTGAGAGTGAAGGTATTTTGAAATCCAGGGGATGTTTCCATCCTTCCTTCCTTCTTCACTGTTTCTGTTTGAAGGGCTCCTGAAAAGGGGTTACCATATGCCCAAAATGGAATGACCCATGAAAAGAAAGAGAGAGAGAGAGAGACAAAAGAAAAAGCAAGCCCATTTCAGAATGAGAATGAGGTTATAGAATAACTCTTTTTCCCCCAAGTTTTTTATTTTTTTATTTTTTTTACAGACATATCAATGCGTGAACAGTGTAATACCTGGGTATCATGCATTCTAATACAAATAGAACTAGTAAAATTAATCATAGTTATTACATTCAATCAACTTCTATATTTCTAATAATAATACACATTTATATCAAGTTACAGTCTATCATTATTCAATTATTCCATATTTTCTCTTGTTATTGCTTTTATTTTATTATATAAAAGTGTATACACTAATATTCCCCCTCTTATTTCTATCTCTTGTAATAACTTTTAATCATATCACCCTTTATTTAAAAAAGTTTTCTTTCTATGTCACCCACCTAAAAAAAAAAGAAAAGAGAGAAAAAGAAAAGCAAATCAGAACAACAACAAAAAAGAGAAATCATCTATCCATCATCTCTTGTACGCTTCAATACTTTAATTGCTATGCTTTTTTTGACTTGCCTCCCATATTCCTCTCTTGGATCTTTATCTCTGTCTGTATCTACTTCTTGGCTCTCCCACCTCTACCCTCTTCCACTGCCTAGTTTCCAAAGTTTCTGCCCAGGCCTCTATCTTCTTTTCAAAAATATCTGGAAGATCTCAATTCCCTCCCTTTGCCTTAAGACTGTTCTTGTAGAGTATACTAGGAATTGTAGTCCAACCATCTGAAGTGTACCTGATAGAAGAAAGACGATCGTTGTAGACAGGGTGGAATTATACTGAAGAGTAGGAGAGGTGGAAAAATATCAAACTTTAGGTAGAATCAAACTTTCTTACAAGAGTGACCTTTTGCCTCCTGAATATAGAATTACAGGGAATCCTTGACTTCCACAATTGAGCCCAACATTTATGTTGCTAGGTGAGAAATTGGTTAGGTGATTTTTTTTTTTCAAAAGTGACTTTTCTTACCACATTTGTTAAGCAAACACAGCTTGTTAAATTAGTAACACCGTTGTTAAGTGAATCTGGCTTTCTCATTAACTTGTCAGAAAGCCACAAAAGGGGATCATATGACACACACACACCCCGGGACATGACAACCGTCATAACTGTGAGTCAGTTGTCAAGCATCCAAATGTAAATCACAGGGCCACGGAGATGCTACCGTGTGAAAAATGGTCATACGTCGCTTTTTTTCAGTGCTGTTGTAACTTCAAACGGTCACTAAATGAAAGCTGTTTTAAGTCAAGGACTACTTGTATTGAGAAGATGGATTGAATGAGTTCCTGCCAGTAGTGGGGACAGCCACGGTCCTGCTGTCTGCCAATCAATCCGTATCGTTTTCAAAGAAGCTGTTCAAATTCCCTCCAAGATTGATTTACACATTATTTATCTGATCGGCCAGCTTGATTCGGCCATCCCAATCCTCTGTCACAGAGTGAAAATAATAATGTCTCCAATTAGTTCCTGAGTAAACGGTGGGTTTTGTCTGTTATTCGCGATCATTAGCATTATAATGCAGCATGGAAATTCAGAGCAAATTAGTCACATATGTAAGCTTGGGAGTACATCTGCAGTTAATCAAACTCGGCACTGTTTCAGTGGGAAGAAGATTGTGCAAGGATTGTCCAGGAAGAATGGCTTTATTTATATATTTATCGCGGGGAGGAGGGGAGAGAAAGAGGCAGACAGATAGTGTCAGCTTTGTTTTCCTTCTGCTCTTCGTTTTCCTTAATCTGGCACTCCCAAATGAATGTTTATTCCAGGAGCTTGTCAATTGTGGAAAGCAGGGGAGGAAAAAAGAAGAATTATAGCTCAAATTAAAATACCTTTTAATGCTGTTGATTCCAGAGGACCAAATCTTTACAGCCATAAATAATGAAGAGGCAATGCGGAGAAGGACAGTCCATCTTCCCTGGCTTCCATTTCTTCCCATCCGTGACCTTTCTTCTACAATAATGTAGAACGGTATCAGATGATGACACACCGCTGGTGATCACTTCCAGTTAATGTTGTTTTCCTTAAAAAATCAGGGCTTCCAGTTAACGAGAGCTGATGCAAATCCATGTTAATACCACTGAGATTTCTATTTTTTTATGATTATTCTTTTAAAGATATGCCTCGCTTGGCCCCAGTCGAACTAATCTCTTTCACCTGGAAGCTGCCACAGTTCTCTCCAGACATCTCCGTAGCCACCAGAACCAGAAAACTCTTGTCACTTAAATCACGTAACCGTTAATCAGGGCTAAGATGAACATGGCGTCATGGTTGGGTATGCCCAACTATGTCTTTTGCCTCCATAGCTGGACCAGATTGGGTTAGATTCAATTTGTGTGAAGCAGAATGACAATATCCTCACAGATAGATGGATTTAGAGGTAGAAGCAGAACCAGTGCCATGTATGAAGTATGACCTTTTTTTCCTACACTGGATAGAAATAGCCTCTGAAATTCTCCACCAACTTTTAGTGGAAGAGTTAGATGGCCAATTTCTCAAAAATTTTCCAGGTTATGCATCATTTAAGATATTAGACTAGGAGCAAGATGTCATTCCCAACCCAAGAATGACACAGAACAATCCAGTCAAAGTTCAGTTCTTCATTTGATAGATAGATAGATAGAGAGAGAGAGAGATAGAGAGATAGAGAGATAGAGAGATAGATATAATTCTTTATTGGCCAAGTGTGATTGGACACACAAGGAATTTGTCTTTGGTGCATATGCTTTCAGTGTACATAAAAAGAAAATATTTTCAATGTTAACAATATTAACATCCACAATCTTACTTTCTCTCCTCTCTACCTCTTGTCTCAGTCCATTCATAAAATTTATTCCATGTCCGATAGTATTCTGAGTCTTCTTTATCTTTAATTTTTAAAGTTAGTCTGTCCATTTCAGCACAGTCCCAGATTTTTCGGATTGCCACCTCATCTGGTGGGGTGTTCACATTTTTCCAGTATTTAGCATATATGATCCTTGCTGCTGTCAATATATGTAAGACTAAGTATGTGGTCCAGTGCTGAAATCCAATTTTTTTTTACGACCGGTTCTGTGGGCGTGTCTTGGTGGGCGTGGTGTGGCTTGGTGGGCGTGGCTTGGTGGACATGCAGGGGAAGGATACTGCAAATTCTCATTCCCATTCCACTCCAGGTGAAGGATACTGCAAAATCTCCATTCCCACCCAACTCTGGGGCCAGCCAGAGGTGGTATTTGCCGGTTCTTCAAACTACTTAAAATTTCCACTGCGGTTCTCCGAACTGCTCAAACTTTCTGCTACCAGTTCTCCAGAACCTGTCAGAGCCTGCTGGATTCCACTCCTGATGTGGTCCCTTTATCGTAGCCCTCCGATAATATACCTAAGAGAGGCATGTTTCTGGTTTCAACTCAATGTTTTGTTTAATCATCATTTCCAGCCAGCTATGTATTTTCAAATCTCTTCTTACTTACTTACTTACTTACTTTTATGAGGAGCTACGTTTAACAGATATGCTTTTCAGCGGACCTTTTTCTAAAAAAATAAAAACATCACAAATCAACTATTTAAAATTGATGGTTAAATTTTTTTATGCTGAGGCATAAAATCCAGAGCTGATCCTATGGACGGAAACCTTTTGATCCTCTCCTCCGCTGTCTCTCTGCTCATATGCTGGTGCACCTGGAAAAGGGATCTACCTGTTTACAAATTACCCCAATTTTCTACTTGAATCAGCAGTAACCGTTTAACCTCCCCCGTGAGGTAATTAGGCCTTCAGAGTTCATATGTGCTTATTATGATCTCTCCTGTGCTTTGTTCTTCTACTTCCTTTTCCTCTCCTCTCATACCTGTAAACATACATCTTATCGGTCTATGTATTAAAACATTGTACCAGTTCTTTGGCTAAATTATGCACAGTGGGCCTTGCTAGCCCACCATTAGCATAAAGTATGCTAAACAAAGTGTTTTCTTTCTGATAATTATACTCTAAAGTATCTCCTGCTTATTAATTCTTCTTTCCATCTAGGTTGCCTCCCTACATTCCGTTTCTCCAAACTTTTGGCTAGCTTCAAACAGCAAAGGACGCAGGCCAAATCTGCCTTTGGTGATTTGGAATCATTCTCGTATTTATTTTCATTTCCCCTCACCACTACTTCTTTTCTCCTGCATGCCATTCCTGGATTTCTGTGCAAGTATTCTTCACAGCGTTGCTCAGCATACAAATCAACTTTACTCCTGCAATGCTGGTTTCTTTTTGATGCATGTTGTAGTAGGTCCCAAATCAAGGGGAGAATGCATGACCGTTTTTAAGGCAGTATTTTGGAAACTCGAATTTGCAGTAACCAAGTACCGTATTTTTCGGAGTATAAGGCGCACCTTAGTTTTTGGGGAGGAAATTAAGAAAAAAACTGATTGGCAGGTGGATCGGCCTCCCGGAGCACCCCCAATCAGCTGTTCCCAGAGGTGAATTTTAGCAACAGGTTCCTTGGTTGTGAACTCTGTGCCTTGCTTTTTTTGGCTTTTTTTTTCTTCCTCTGAAACTTCTAAAACACTGTTTCAGAAAAAAACTTTTTCCTGCCTCTGAAAGCCTCTGAAATAGAGCTTCAGGAAAAAAAGCCTCTGAAGCTCTGTTTGGGGGCTTCTTTTCTGAAGCTCTGTTTGGAGGCTTTTTTTTTTTCTGAAGCTTTGTTTCTGATGCTTTTTTCAGCCTCTGAAACCTCCGTTTGAGAAGCTGGGTGGGGCTACATTCAGAGTATAAGACACACCCAGATTTTCACCCTCCTTTTTTATGGGAAAAAGGTACATCTTATACTCTGAAAAATATGGTAAGTTAGGAGCCGTGGTGGCGTAGAGGTTAGAATGCAATATTTCAGGCTGACTGTACCCATTGCTGGGAGTTTGATCCTGACCGGCTCAAGATTGACTCAGCCTGTCATCTTTATATACTGATTTGTAGCACTTAAGATTCATGGTAGCACAATGGTTAGAATGCAGTATTGCAGGCTAATTCTGCCCACTGCCAGGACTTCATTCCTGACTGGTTCAAGGTTGACTCAGCTTTCCATCCTTTCCATCCTTCTGTAAAGTGAGGACCCAGATTGTTGAGAGCAATATGGTAACGCTATATAAACTGCTTTACAGCAATAGCAATACCACTTAGACTTATATACCGCTTCATAGTGCTTTACAACACTGAGTAGTTTACAGAGTCACCAACACACACACACACACACACACACACACACACCTGAGTTTTGCTCAGGTTTTTAATTAACCAAAATCACCTGAGATCTTCAGGGAAGAGTTGTCTGAGAATCCCTTCCCTTCTAGGCATATATGCTCATCTCTGTTTCAAATCCGAGGAGCCAGCGCTGTCCGAAGACGTCTCTGTGGTCATGTGGCTGGCATGACTAAACACCAAAGGTGCACGGAACGCTGTTACCTTCCCACCAAAGCTGGTCCCTGTTTTTCTACTTGCATTTTTCATGTGCTTTCGAACTGCTAGGTTGGCAGAAGCTGGGACAAGTAATGGGAGACAAGTATATATATATACTGCATATTTTTAAAGATCCTAGAATATACTTTAACTTACAGAGACAAGAGGGAGGGAGGGGGGCGAGAGAGGGAGAGAGTGGGAGAGCGCCTTGAGTTGTACAAAATGAAAGTGGGATATAAATCAAATCAAGGAAATGAATAAAATATCATAGGAACCTGTAGCCATTTAAAGCCAAACCCTGCATTGCAGTCTTCGGAGAATTGCCAGATTGAAACAACATTTGTATTTCGATGTGCGTAAATCAGATCAATCAGCTTCAAGATAGATTTTTTTTATTTTTGAAATTATACTCGGCATTTCTCTTTGTGCTAATTCAAGGCAGCTTACAACAATGAAACAAAACAAAACAAAACAGAAAAGACCATCCATGCGGTTGAAATTTGAAATGTAAAATTGTTAACATTCAAATAATCATCAACTGAACAGCTTGACAAAAACATGTGTTCTTTTCTTTGACGTCTGTGAACCAGACAAGATGTGGATTAAATGATATTGTGAAACCACTAGAACTCTGGTTGCAGTTCCATTTGTTGTTCTGGATCTATGTGTGAAGAATATTCCAGTCGTATTTAAAAAACAGGCCTGTTTTTAAAAGGGCTGGGTATACATCCCTCAACTGATGATAGAATTCTAAATACCATTATTTTCAAGAGAAAAGATAGGGAGAACAATTAATCAGTGGAACATCTTACTGGTGCTCCATGACTGGAAGTTCTTAAGAAGAGAATGGACAGTCATTTGTCTGAATGGTATAGAGCAGTGATGGCTAACCTATTTGCCGTCACGTGCCAAAGGCTGAGCACAATGGGGTCACGCATGCACATGCCCCCACCCAGAATTCAATGTGCCCCCCCCATGCATGCGTGCATGACCACCACCACCCCACGCTCCCCACGCTTATGGCACAGTGTGCCCAGTAGGCCTATTTTTCGCCCTCCCCAGGCTCCAGAGGCCTTCCTTACACACACCCCGGAGGCCCTCTGGAGGCGGAAATGGCCAGTTTCCCAACTTCCGGTTGGCCCAGAAGGCCCAAAAATCAGCTGCGCGCATGGAGCTGAGCTAGGGCAATGCTTACGTGCCCACAGATATGGCTCCGCGTGTCACCTGTCTTAGTCACTGAGCCACCACGTCCCCACTTTTGGTATTTTGTATTTGTATATTTAGTATAACAAATTTTAGTATACGTCTGAAATAAAACATCTTTGAAATGCCTCTTAAGGGTTTCAAGCTGAGCATGAATGAATATCTGATTTGTTTTAAGCAAAACTTTAGATTAATTAATTTTTGTTTTTCCAATTTGCACTGCAAGGTAATGTAGATGCATTGTTGTTGCTTGACTTTTCTTATCTTTCCTTTTTTTTTTTTTTTGCTTAATCCTTTGAGTGGATAGTTAATCTTTTTTGTTATATATCAGAAATAGAGATTTAGAAGATATGAATAATTAATTGAATTACGTACCTATTACCTTAATTTCTTTAATGTTTTCTGGATGTTCAGAGCACATGTGTTCACACACGTGCATACGCTCCAACTTGACAAATTGGTTTAGGATGGAACACACTTTTAAAGGATTTTGTGTTTCATCAAATAAGTGCTGCCTGGAGAAGGGAAGAATGACATTCAGTGAAGAATTATGCAAATGGAGAGCTATTCATCATTTGGATGCTTTGCATCAGTTCTGTTAGGTCTATTTTGTACCTTTGTAACTTGTGATTAAGGGAGAAAAGCGTCGTGATAACAGTTGGTCAGTACTTTCAGGAACTTGGCATTTCAAGCATTGCTCACCTTTTTTGGGGAAAATCTATCCTTCCTTCCTTCCTTCCTTCCTTCCTTCCTTCCTTCCTCCCTCCCTCCCTCCCTCCCTCCCTCCCTCCCTCCCTTCCTTTTTTCCTTCCTTCCCTTCTTCCTTCCATCCTACCTTCCTTTTTTCCTTCCTTCCCTTCTTCCTTCCATCCTACCTTCCTTTTTTCCTTCCTTCCCATCATCCTTCCAGAAAGCCTCTGGAGCCTGGGGAGAGCGAAAAACATGTCTACCAGGACCATGCCATCACATGCCAAAAGCAAGGAGAGTGCGGGGGGGTCACGCACACATACATGGGGGGGGGGCAGGGCACATTGAATTATGGGTATGGGCACATGCGCACACAACTCCCCCTGCGCTCCCCCCACTTTTGGCATGTGACGGCAAAAAGGTTAGCCATCTCTGGCTTAATCTATCACAGACACCCAAGTTTTTTTTTTGCGTGGTGTGGCTTATATAGTATTTACAAAGTATTTGTCATTTGAATTAAAAGGCTTCTTTTAAAAGGCTGACCATTTGTTCCACAGGTTTTTTGTTTTTTTAATACAGTGAACTGATTATCATGTTTTGAAGCTCGGGTTGAAACAAGCATGGGAGCTGTCACGGATTAGAAATCAATGAAGTACCATTAGGATACAACTGGTACTCATTATCAGAAGCAAAAAAAAAAAAAGGCCCCTGCAATTCACTAGCTGAAAACGTTGTACCAACTTTTTTCACAAACCATTAGTTTTTATATGTTTTCAATTTTCATTCCATTCTAAACCACTTCACTTACACAGGCCATTATTATCATAGCCTTCAGATTTGTAGAATTAAACCTAAAGGTTTGGGGTTATTATTTATCTAAGTACATCTACCCACTCGGGTGCGTGTGAATGTGTGTGTGTGTGAGTGTGTGGTTTTTTTGATCAGATCTACTTTCTCCCACCCTGCCTATTCCATGTATTTTTATTTTATGGTGGCTACTTTTTTTTTCTTTCGGAAAAAAAAATACTGAGTCCCTCAAAGGACGACAGAGAATTTGTGCACTATGTTATTTAGCACTGAGCCTCGGTGGCGCAGTGGTTAGAGTGCAGTACTGCAGGCTACTTCTGCTGACTACCTGCTGCCTGCAATTTGGCAGTTCAAATCCCACCAGGCTCAAGGTTGATTCAGCCTTCCATCCTTCCAAGGTCGGTAAAATGAGGACCCAGATTGCTGGGGGGCGAATAGGCTGACTCTGTAAACCGCTTAGAGGGGGCTGTAAAGCACTGTGAAGCGGTATATAAGTCTAAATGCTATTCTTTATTTTATTTTTTTATTTATTTGTCAAGACCGTATTAGGTAATTTATATAATTATAAGCATGAATTGAATACATAAAATAGATACAAGTAGAGGAAACTTTAGGACAGGGACAGTAGGCATGCTGGTGCACTTATGCACGCCCCTTACAGACCTCTTAGGAATGGGTGAGGTCAACAGTAGACAATTTAAGATTAAAGTTTTGGGGGTTTGGAGAAGAAACTACAGAGTCAGGTAATGCATTCCAGGCATTGACCACTCTGTTGCTGAAGTCATATTTTCAATGGCCACCGCGCCCTGTGCATGTCCGTGTGACTCCCCCTGCACTCTCCCCATTTTTGGCATGCGATGGCAAAAAGGTTTCTGGTGGCCTGGTAGGCCCATTTTTCGCCCTCCCCAGGCTCCAGAGGCTTTCTTGGAGCCTGGGGAGGATGAAAACGGCCTTCCCCATCCCCCGGAGGCCCTCCAGAGGCCGGAAACGGCCCGTTGCCCCACGTCTGGTGGGCCCGGAAGGCCCGAAAATCAGCTGGCTGGCGCACACATGCACGCTGGAGCTCAGCTAAGGCAATGCTTGTGTGCCCACAGATATGGCTTGTGTGCCATAGGTTTGCCATCACGGTCTTATACTCTGGAAAATACAGTAGTTGTGAGTAAAGTGAGAAAGTGATTAAAAATATCTTGTGTGTAATAGGCACCATAGAGGGACTCTGAAAATGACTTAGCATTGAAACTCATAGAGTATGCTCTACCCAACTTGTTCATGTTGTGTGAAAACCGATGCTTTTTAGAGCAAGAGAAAAGGTTGTTTGGAGAAGATCCATTAATACAATTAGTTGTGTGATTTACGTAGAAGAAAACACTTCTACAGTGTGGCAAATTTACCTTAACAGCCAAGATCAATTGAGCAGGAACTCTGTAAGTTTTTCATACATCAAGGCTCCCTAAAGGGAACAGTGCAGATCAGTAAGCCTTCCCTTATATTATTATGATGCATTAGGATGATAATACATCCGGAAGGCACCAGGTAAAAGAAAATAGGACGAGACTAGACTAAATTTTCAACCGGAAGTGGCGAGCTTGAGGACTTTCTTGGTTAGGACTTCCAGAGATGGTGCTGCAAAAAAAAAAATAAAAAGTGACCACTAGATGCCATCAAAGAGTTAGAGTTCTTCATCTCTTTCCTGATATCTAGTGGTCATTCCAAACTGGTAGCTTAGCTTTTGGGTGCAAGATTCTGGATAATGCTCCAACTCTCTTGCAACCAGTGGTGGTATTTAGCTGGTTTGTTCCGGTACAGACAAACCGGTAGCGGAGATCACGGGTGGTGGCCCCACACAAATGCCTGCCCTGGTGCTATACTGTCCTATTTAGCCACGTTTTCGTGGTCGGACGCCTGCATGGAAGGCAAGCACATGAGCAAAGTGCATGCACGGAAGGCCAGGTGCATGCACGGAAGGTGCACGTGCATGAAGTGCATTTGCTGAAGGCCAGGGTCATGCGCGGAAGGCGCATGTGAAGCGAGCGTCCGCGTACGGGGCGTACTGGTGGTAAAAATCTTTGAAACCCAACACTGCTTACAGCCTCTACTATAACGATGTTGCTGTGCAGAAAATTTGAGAGATAGACCAGATATCTATCCAGGTCAATGATGCTTATTTGGCATCGAAGAGGTGTGGTTGGACTGGATGATCTCTTTCTAATTTACAGTTCTAGGATTATATTCTTTGGCGAGAGTAATAGGAGTCGTCATTCGGTGGAGTCAGCCAAGATGAACTACCAAGTTCATCTTTGCGAGTCAGAAGAGTTGATTGAGGAACACTGAGAAAACTACAAGGCTGCTATAGGGATGGGGGATGGGGGGAGAGCTCTCCAAAATGTTTAATACATGGTTATAACTTCAAAATGACATCTGTGTATGAATTAAGACACAGAAGCTTATGCAATTGTCAGAGAGAGGCCGGGTTTAAGAATGGAGGAAACATGATCACTTAGAAAAAGAGGCTTAATGAATTCCAAGTGCACACATTATAGGCCCTGGAATGATACATGATTGGTGTACGCAGATAATGAATATGTCTCTTAGCTTCAAAAGTTCTAACTCAGAAGAATTGATGAGCATCTTCTCCGGGCCAAAAATTACAATAATGAACATTCCTTGTTTCCCTGCCCTTGCAAGCTAATGGGTTTCCTTAGGCACCCAGATAAGATTCAGGAAATGAGCTGACTCCCGTCAAATTTAGGGCCAAGCTAGGGCTGTAGAGCTAAATTCAGCCAGCATTGTCTCTAGGCGTAATTGGAGACCACTATGTCTTAGTCCAGCTGTGAAGGTTGCCAAAGGTCATTTAGGAAACCCCATCTCGGCCAAGTCAGGTAGAATTTGTGGGAAAGTTGGAAAACTCATTTTTGGTCGGACTGCTTTTTTGGGGGGGGAAAAGTTTCAGACAGGAAGTTGGTTACTCCAAAACCTGGTAGGAATTTCAATGAAAATTTCATTTTTTTTCCAATGAAAAAAAAATGCTTTTTTTTTTTCCAAATGATTGGTCTGTTGTGGACTTAAGATAAATGTTTGAATGTTTGGGTAGTTTCAAAGTTTGTGTGTAAGTAACTGGGCAATTTTTATTTGCGGTTGATATTTTTTTATTGGTATAAAATACAGAAATGCAAAGAAAAATGAAAATAAAGTGAAAATAGGGAAGGGGAAAAAGTGTAGGATAAAGGAGAGAAGAAAAGGAAAAACATTGACTTCCGACTCCTTTTGGCACAGTAGAATAGTAACATATAACCTCGATTTTTTACTTTTATATAATAATATATACCAGCCATTCTATAACAACAAACCTATCTAATCAACAAAACCCAAAATCAAGGTTTCCCCACCTCAAGCACAAAGTCCAAAAGTGGTTTTCAAGTAGAAATAGAATGAATTGTAGTGACTGGGTAATTTTTAGATGCACTTGCCTTTAGCAAGTTATATTGTTTTTACTTGTTTCCTAGTACGATTTGATAGCTTATTAGTAACCTTGACTATCACTAAGTATTGTATCTTTTTATTCTTGATGAATGTATTTTATTCTCCTTATGTACACTGAGAGCCTATACACCTAAGACAAATTCCTTGTGTGTCCAGTCACACTTGGCCAATAAAGAATTCTATTCTATTCTATTCTATTCTATTCTATTCTATTCTATTCTATTCTATTCTATTCTATTCTATTCTATTCTATTCTATTCTATTCTATTCTATTCTATCTTCTGAATACTGAATACTCAGGAGGTCATAACAATCTCTGAGGACTACATGCAAACCTGAAGGCATTGATTACCTTTCTTGGTCCTAGATCATTAGAATTGTAACAGGATATTGGAGAGACATGTTTCATTGCAATGTGTGTAAATTGAGTGAAGAAAGAGGCATTTCAGGAAAGAGGCGATTAGAACTCCAGCACAGCATAAAAGAATAGGATGTCGAACTGCCCATTGGAAATCTAGAACTTTAAGAACAGTAGAAAACAGGCAAAGAGGCCCATATATAAATCAGCATTTTCTCAGCTTTGATGCTGCACGAAACTCATAAAGTTTTTCCTTGACAGGAAAACCATCAAGCACATCCGACAGGCTACGTAATACCATATACCTTCCTGTTGTTGTTGTTTTCTTTTTTCTTTTTTCTTTTTTTGTCTTCCTGTTACAGGCTTATATTTCTCTCACCTTGCAGAGGTGACCTGAAGCTCACACTGACAGATCTGATCACAGGTCTTTTAAAGAACTTCAGCATAATATTTCCACTTAGTCAGTTTTCCTCCAGTTTAATGCAAAGGTGTTTTTTTTCAAGAGGCCACTGGACTTCCTTTGTTTTTTCCTTGAAGACGTTTTGTTTCTCCTCCAAGAAGCTTCTTCAGCTCTTACGTCAGAACTGAAGAAGCTTCTTGGATGAGATGAGAAGTGAAACATCTTCAAGGACTCATTTTCAAGAGTCCAGTAGCCTCTTGAAAAAGCACCTTTGGGACAATCATGGCCTGGATGACTGAGAGTCTCCATAGGCTTCCAGTTTAACATACTCAAAACACTGTAAGTGAGAAGCAAAGTCTTCTATAACCTGATGCCCCAAATGACACTAATCCAATTTCAGGAATTATATCAAGTAGATTGAAAGAAACATTTTGGTGTAGGGGTTAAGGGACCAGGAGATCATGAGTGCTGGTCTTGTCTTGGGCATGAAGAAGACAATTTGGTGACCTTAGGCCAGTTTCTCTTAGCCCTAGAAAGGAGACAGTGACAAACCACTTCCAAAAGCGTTACCAAGAAAACTAAAGGGACTTGTCCACGCAATTGCCAAGAGTCACTTGACTTGAAGGCATACAAACATGCCCAAATAATTTGGCTTTATACATTTGTGATCCTTGATTTAGAAGATTGGGGCAAGTTCTGTTACTTGTCTCCTTCAAAGGCACACACACACATTCAAGTTGTTGTTGTTAGTTGCGAAGTCGTGTCCGACCCACACTCAAATAGGACATCCCTATTCTACTCCATTAGTTTTTTTAATTAATATTTCATAGATTTTTATGAAAATGTATTTTCTCTCTTTTTTTCAAAGACAGTTGGCATCTGTGATTTAAATTGAGTAATTCTAATTTCATTCTGCGTAGGTATGCGTGTATGTGTGCATGATTTTTTGTTGCCGTGTTCAAAACTAGGATCTTGCGCTAAAAGGTCCAGCAAATCCTTAAGCCCCACTTCAGTGGTGGGTTTCAAAAAATTTTACTACCGGTTCTGTGGCCTTGGTTTGGTGGGCGTGGCTTGGTGGGCATGGCAGGGGAAGGATACTGTAAAATCTCCATTCCCTCCTCACTCCAGGGGAAGGTTACTGCAAAATCCCCATTTCCTCCCGGTCATCTGGGACTCGGGAGGCAGAGAATAGATGGGGGCGGGGCCAGTCAGAGGTGGTATTTACCAGTTCTCCGAATTACTCAAAATTTCCGCTACCGGTTCTCCAGAACTGGTCAGAACCTGCTGAAACCCACCTCTGCCCCATTTTCTCTGGCCCAGTCTTGTGACTTCTCAAATCCCATTAAACGTCACACAAGATGTTGCTGATGTCCTGTGAGATTTTGGAGTAAGGAGTGTGGGTGGGGGGAGGAGAGAAATCAGCCAAAGGAAAGGTTTCTGGCCCTTGATTCAGACCAAAAGTATTATTGGAATATACAGTTCTGCAAAATGAATTATGCATAATGCAGACACACATATATTGATTTCATAAACTGCTTTTCTGGAAGGAGTCCACTCAAGACAGTAAACAAAATAGAAATGTAATTAAAAGCAAAAGTACTGCTGCATTATAATTAATTTTTAAAATTCAGCATTACCAACAGCAGCAATAGCAACATTAGGCTGGAGAGATAGTGTGGTGTAGTGGTTAAAAGGTTGGATTAGGATCAGGCAGGCCCAGAACCACATTCAGACACGGGGTTTTTTTTTGTTGTTGTTGTGGGGGAATAAAACGAAGAGAGATTCCAGCAAACACTCCACTTCGAGCTCCAGAAGGAAAATAAAATACTAAAATGCTAATAACCTATTTTAACAGAAATTATATTATTTAAGTGCAACCTTTTTTTGTGCGCAGGGACTGGAGGAAGGCTAAGAGTCACATTTTGCCTCCAAAGCAGTGTTGAAATTCAATTTTTTTTTTACTACCGGTTCTGTGGACATGGCTTGGTGGGCGTGGTGTGACTTGGTGGGCGTAGCAGGGGAAGGATACTGCAAAATCTCCATTCCCACCCCACTCCAGGGGAAGGATATTGCAAAATCCCCGTTCCCTCCTCACTCCTGGGGGAAGGATATTGCAAAATATGACACTTGATATTCACCAAGAGATGTGGTGGCGGAGTGGTTAGAATGCAGTATTGCAGGCTAACTCTGCCAACTGTCAGCAGTTTGAGTCTGACCAAGTCAAGGTTGACTCAGCCTTCCATCCTTCTGAGGTCAGTAAAATGAAGACCCAGATTGTTGGGGACAATAGGCTGACACTGTAAACCGCTTAGGGAGGTCTGTAAAGCATTGTGAAGCAGTATATAAATCTAAGGGCTATTGCTACCCTGTTTCCCCCAAAATAAGACATCCCCTGATAATAAGCCCAATCGGGCAAGCGCTGATTTCAGGGTTCAAAAAAATATAAGACAGGGTCTTATTTTCAGGGAAACACGGTACAAGAGCCCTGGTGATGCATTGCTTAGAATGCAGTATTGCAGGCGAATTCTGCTCACTGCTAGGAGTTTGATTCTGACCTGCTCAAGGTTGACTCATCCTTCCATTCTTCTGAGGTCGGTAAAATGAGGACCCAGATTGTTGGGGGAAGTAGTCTGATTCTGTAAACAGCTTAGAGAGGGACGTAAAGTGGTATATAAGTCTAAATGCTATTGCTATTGAAGATTATATCCCTTGGAAGATAGTTCTTCAAGACAAGCACTCCTACAGAGGAAATCTGGGGCTGAACGGATCACTTGGCCAATGAAAACGCTTCTTTCCAAAATACATTTTTCTTTTTCTTTTTGAGTTGCTTGTGCAAAGTACACTTTCCACAAAGCCCACACAATCAGTAGCTGCAGTTTCAATCTGGTGTCAGTTTTCTGAATTGTAGAATTTGCTTCCTGTATTATAATTTGTACGCGTCAATGAACCGATGAGATAATTTTTACAAACCAATAATAATCCACCATTGGTTCTGATCTGGCCAGGTAAACATTGAGGCACAAAGGAAGATGGGAGATGGGAGACATAATCCTGCCTGGGTTGTGGCAACGTACCTGACCAACTTCCAGGCATCCTATTTTAAGAATCGCTGGTTTAGAGCTTGCAATGATCAATTCTGACCGTTTTTATTGGAAATATATCAGTAACCAGTACTACCAGTATAGAATTATTTTAACATCCTGACCCTCTTACAAATACCAATATCCTGCACTGTCTTAAATCTCAGCATTGTCTTCATTAGAATGCTCCATAAATGTTGTTTTGATTAGAATGTCATCTGGACACTGGAAATGGTAAATTGAATCGATTAGCCAAGCTGGAACCTATGAAAGTAAATTTGGTGGCATGGAAGAAAGAACCAGTTTGGCCAGTAAGGTCCTGATCTCATTCTTTGGGTGAAGGGTGCAAAGGATTTCATAAATCTGTTCTTTTTTTCTTTTTTTTTTAAACTTACTCCTTTTAAATAAAGTATAAAGAATCAAAGGGCAAGTAAAAAGGATAAAAGGATAAAATAAAAATATGTAAACCGAGGTTCTAAAGTGTTAGGGAGACTGAAGTTTCCAACTGTTTTATTTACTTATGAATTGTAGAATGTATTCTATCACTTTGAGAGATGAAGAAACACTATTAGGTTTTAAACTGAGAATACACATTAGGTGCCTTGGCTATTGCAGTTCTAAGCTATAATAAATCAATACTGTAAGTCTACTCTAATTGGAATATCCCATGAAGTGTAAGATACAACCTATTCATAGAAGAACTCAGATTTGGGTTAGATTGCATTGTATGTTAAATTTACGTTTAAGTTACTCACTCTTGGAGCATGCTACTACAATTGTATTAGGAGCTTCATCACTTGAGACTTTCAAGAAGAGACTGGACTGTCATTTGTCAGAAATGGTGTAGGGTCTTTTGCTTGGGTGGGGGGTTGGACTAGATGACCTACAAGGTCCCTTCCAACTCTGTTAATCTGTGATTAATCTGTGACTCCTTTAATAAATATTGTATTTATAGAAGAGAACATTTGTAGCTCACGGTTGAACCATAGGGTCCTTGGTGCTCTCTGAGCTTGATTGGGGTTTTTTTTGTGTGTGTGTGTGTGTGTGTGTGTAACTTTCCATATTTCACCTAAATGTCAATGGCAAATCTCATCAGGGAACTCTTTCCAAGACCTTTAAAAAAAAAAGGGAAGTAGTCATGGAAGCTTCAGACATATAACAGCATCTAAATCAGCAGTAGTCTACTCAGCATCTCTAACAATAACTTAACTCAGAAGTATCACTGAGATATATATTTGAACTACATTCTTAAAATTCTGAGAATAATATATTTGACAAACAACTTCTTCTTCTTCTTCTTCTTCTTCTTCTTCTTCTTCTTCTTCTTCTTCTTCTTCTTCTTCTTCTTCTTCTTCTTCTTCTTCTTCTTCTTCTTCTTCTTCTTCTTCCTCCTCCTCCTCCTCCTCCTCCTCCTGCTTCCGCTTCTGCTTCCTCCTCTTCCTTTTTCTTCCCTTCCCCCTGTCTTCCTCCTCCTCCATCTTCTAACAAATTATGGAGTTGCATTATACTGCTTTTAAGGTTTAAAAAGCAGCACCGTTTTTAGCAATTGTTGCTTTTTAAAATAAATATAACTAAATTTTTTAAATAAACTTAAATCAGAAGTATCACTGAGATATATATTTGAATTACATTCTCAAAATTCTGAGAATAATATATTAGACAAAGTACTTCTTCTTCTTCTTCTTCTTCTTCTTCTTCTTCTTCTTCTTCTTCTTCTTCTTCTTCTTCTTCTTCTTCTTCTTCTTCTTCTTCTTCTTCTCCTCCTTCTCCTTCTCCTTCTCCTTCTCCTTCTCCTTCTCCTTCCTCTTCCTCTTCCTCCTCTCCTCCCCCTCCTCCTCCTCTCCAAACGTTTAGTGAAATCGTTGCTAATAATATACACAATGGATTTTACCGAGATTTTTCAATAGTCCCGTGTATTCCTACAGGGAGTGGTCACGCAAGACAAAATTGCACTGCACGGTTTGGAACACAACAGTCCTTTTCTGAATGTAATAGGAGAAGTTTCTTATCGCTTTCTAAGCAGCTGGTATATTTAGTGTGCATAAGCTCTCCTTCTGTCCTCAATAGGTTGCTACAATGCTGGGTTACATCTTTGGGAGAAATTCATCTTTTTGAAGTCTCCTTTGCTTGTCAGCACAGCAGAGGTCGGTAAAACTAGCTGTGTGTTTTATTAATGGAACCTGCTGTTTTTACACAGAAACAAGATTATCTTGTTTTTGTCCAATCCATTTCCTCAGTGGGCTTTTGGCAGAACCTGATCCCTATATAAAAATGATGGAAGATGCCATTCAGATTAAGAAGCGTTGTGCTCTGTCACTTTCTGTAGCTGCATATTTCCAAACCCTTAATAGAAGACACATTTCTAAGTGGGTTTTTTATGGGTTTTTTTTTTTTTTTTGGCAATGCAGGGAATGTTGCTTATAGATCAGTGACAGCGAAACTGAGTGGCCAAACCGGAACATGCACGTCCCCGGAACGCTGGAAACCAAAAGACTAGGTAGCCGGTGCGCAAGTGCGCGCTGGCCTCCTAGTCTTCGAGTTGCCAGCACATGCATTTCAGCTGCTCTTCATGTGCGCTGGAGCCAGTGGTGGTTTCCTCCCGGTTCGGCCCGGTTCTGCCGAGCCGGTAGCGGTGACGATATGACATCACCGAACCGGTTGATGGAACACTATTCCCTTCCCACCAAAGGTGGTCCCTATTTTTCTACTTGCATTTTTTATGCGCTTTCGAACTACTAGGTTGGCAGAAGCTGGGACAAGTAACGGGAGCTCACCCCGTTACGTGGCATTAGGGATTCGAACCGCTGAACTGCCGACCTTTCGATCAACAAGCTCAGCGTCTTAGCCACTGAGCCACCGTGCGTCCCTTAACTTCAACTTACAACCATTTGAAACACACCACTGAATTTTTGAAACGCACCACTGAATTGTGGCAAGAAAATGGGGCAAAGCTCACTCAGCAACAGAAATGATGGGCTCAATTGTGGTTGTTGTAAGTCAAGGACTATCTGTACTTGTAATATGTCTTTCTACTCATCAGACTTTTCTTGGTTGGTTCTTTCTGGCTGCTTGGACGTCAGATCAAAATTTCTGAATGTTATTCTGGCTCAGAATTCCAAGAGCTGAATTCCCTGATATTTGAAGGGTACCAGGCTAAGAAAGGCCGTGATATATATAATATAGCAAGGATGCCCAGCTAGGTGGCAGCACCTGGCTGTCCTTATCTATAAACCTAAGCACAATTAGTCAAGGTTACTACTTGAGTGGACACTCATCTTGGAAATCCAGAGTTGTAAGTTAGACTGGGAAGTTTTTTAAAAAATAAAAAAAAACTAAAAAGAAAGCAGTGACAAAACACTTCTATATTGTCACCAAGAAAACTACACTTCAAGTCCACTGAAGTAATCAGGTCGATTGAGAAAAACAACTTGAGTTTACTTCTATCGAAGATCCTGGCTAGAAGAAAGGAGATTTTGAGAACGGAAAGCCTCGAGAATCTTCTCAACGTAGGACTTGAAATCTGTTCCAATCCATGACAAATGCTTGTTGGAGCTCAGAAATTACTGTTGCGGTGATGCTTCCCTAAACCTTTTCACTGGTCCCTCTTTGAATGCTTCACTGGGGCTGAGCATCCCTTATCCCTTCTACCCTTTTACACAACAAATGAAAGTGTTGTGAGTTTGAGAAGAGGCTGAATTAGAGCAAACCAAAGCACTGGGCAAATTAGCAGTTTCTTTTGTTGCCTTACCCTATGATTAAATTCTGCATTGAGCCGTTTGGCGTAGATTAGCATAAAACTTGGGTTTCCAGAGAAGAATGAATGGAAGCTTTTGAAAGTTTAGGACACTCACCAATGCTACACCACATAAATCACAGTGCAAACTGTGTGATTATACCCTGCAGGGAAATAGACTGTGTGTTTATGGGGCTATTCGCTGAGCACTTAGGAATAATCTGATATAAAGCAGCAGGGGAGGAGAGTAATGACAACTTCAAATTAGTTTAATGAATGTTTACATTAAATGGAGAAAGGGGGGACTACTTTTCTACAAACACGCCGACATAAAAGTGACAGTTTTCTTTCCAGATGAGAACATTTTATTATTATTATTATTATTATTTTTTCCCCTTTTAAAAAGAACAGGAGGAGGAAAGGAGGAGACCTGTGAAAATGTTAACCCTTTCAGAGTCATTCCACCTTCCTCTTTCCGATTCCTTCGAAGAGAATATTCAGACACCCGTTTTACTATTCAGTTTCTCCTTAGTTTAACTGGAAGCACATCTGGTCAGGTCATCTGTGCATTCATCTGTTCCTGAATTTTCTGTGTGTGTGTGTGTGTGTTTTGTTTTTTTCCCTGTCCCACCATCACTACCATTTCTCAGCCGTTTTCCAATTTCCAATTTGTGTAAACAGTTGACATTGGAAAAAGACTCTCTTTCCTCCAATTTCCCAAAAGTTTATTCTTCTTCTTCTTCTTCTTCTTCTTCTTCTTCTTCTTCTTCTTCTTCTTCTTCTTCTTCTTCTTCTTCTTCTTCTTCTTCTTCTTCTTCTTCTTCTTCTTCTTCTTCTTCTTCTTCTTCTTCTTCTTCTTCTTCTTCCATGTCCGTCATCAGACATTGGCGATCATGTTGGCAATCCTATTTTTGCCAACAGCCGCATGAAAAAGTGCTGCTGAGTTTTGTCCAAACCAATCCCTTAGGTTTTGAAGCCATGATGTTCTTCTTCTGCCTGGGCCTCGTTTGCCTTCAATTTTTTCCCTGCAGGATTAAGTGAAGGATGCTGTATTTTTCTAGGTGTCACATCACATGTCCAAAATACTCTAACTTTCACTTTTTAATGACTTTGATTATTTCCCTTTGCTTTTCCCCCTTGGAAATCTAAAATAGCAAGATGATGATTGTGGTGGTGGTAATGATGAGAATGATATAATAACAGAGTTGGAAGGGACCTTGGAGGTCTTCTAGTCCAACCCCCTGCTTAGGCAGGAAACCCTACACCACTTCAGACAAATGAAGTTTGCATCTTCTTAAACACTTCCAGTGTTGGAGCATTCACAACTTCTGGAGGCAAGTTGTTCCACTGATTAATTGTTCTAACTGTCAGGAAACTTTTCCTTAGTTCTGATTTATGATTTATACTTATGATGATGATGATATACTTCGGCTTCATCAATTTCATTCTAAGAGTTATTTAGAATGTCTTTGGGTGGTACTTTTAGTTCACTTCATTGTTTGGTTATGTTCTTCCTGTTGGGTTGCCTCCATCTCATTTTCATTCTGTGTGCAGCCTCCCCAGCTGTTAGCTCTTTCCAACCCAAGAAATCCTCAAGGGATTAATTCCCTTATAATATGTTCCTTCGGGATTATAACACAAGATTTGCAGGTTGCTGGAGAAATGGTGAGACCTCAAATACAGGATACTTGCAAGCCACCCATTAAACTAGGGACATATTCTCACAACTAAAAGAGATTTTAAAACAACCAGTCCATGAGAATTTCATGCAGGGTTTCCCTCAACCACCACCTGCTTCTGGAGGGGCGGAAAATCTTTTCCACCAGATTGAATGAAGTGGTTGAGTTTTTTTCCAGAAGATTCTTTTGACAGAACCTTGGTGAATATAACATGTATGCACTTACTAAAATAGCAACATTAGGCTAAAGAGATAGTGTGGTGTAGTGGAGTTGTAATAGACTACATAGGAAAAGGGAAAATGAATCTGAACAAGGTCCTTTTGTCTTTCCAAGGGCTGAATTTCAAGATTTGGGGGGAGGGGTGAACAGAACTGACACTTCATTTTAAAAAGCTTGAGGGTCTTCCTGTAGTTACCTCAGCATGTTGTTGTTGTTAGTTGTGAAGTTGTGTAGCTGTATAATTTAAACTGTAATAATCTATATCTATTTCGAGATATCTCTAGTTGGATAGCAGGACCTATTTTGTGCCTGTTCACCGCCCTGAGTTCTTCGGGAGTAGGGCAGTATACAAACCTAATAAAACAAACAAACAAACAAACCATCAAGGTGACAAAGACATCAGGGATGTTCCACGTGAGAAGTAAAATGGCTACTAAGCAGTCATTGTTGTTAGTCGCAAAGTTGTGTCTGACCCATCACAACCCCATGGACAATGTTCCTCCAGGCCTTCCTGTCCTCTACCATCCTCTGGAGTCCATTTAAGCTCACGCCTACTGCTTCAGGGACTCCATCCAGCCATCTCGTTCTCTGCCGTCCGTTTCTTCTTTTGCCCTCCATCGTTCCCAGCGTTAGGCTCTTCTCCAGTGAGTCCTTTCTTCTCATTAGGTGGCCAAAGTATTTGAGTTTCCTCTTCAGGATCTGGCCTTCTAAAGAGCAGTCAGGGTTGATCTCCTCAAGGACTGACCGGTTTGAACACCTTGTAGTCCAAGGGACTCGCAGGAGTCTTCTCCAGCATCAGAGTTCAAAGTACCTCAGCATAGACCTTCATTAGCCCGGCTGATAAATCAGTTGTATCTTTACTTAGAGAAGACAGACTTCATATCAGTGACATGTCCAGGCAATCCTCAATTTACAACCATTTGTTTAGTGACTGTTTGAAGTTAAAACCGCCTGAAAAAAGTAACTTATGGCCATTTTTCACACTTAGGACTGTTGCAGCATCCCCATCCCTATTTATGACAGCTGCAGTATCCCAGGGTCGTGTGATCACCTTTTGTGACGTCCTAACAAGTAAAGGGATGTGGTGGCTCAGTGGCTAAGATGCTGAGCTTGTCGATCAGAAGGTCAGCAGTTCAGTGGTTTGAATCCCTAGTGCCGCATAATGGGATGAGCTCCCGTTATTTGCCCCAGCTTCTGCCAACCTAGCAGTTCGAAAGCACATAAAAAATGCAAGTAGAAAAATAGGGACCACCTTTGGTGGGAAGGTAACAACGTTCCATGCGCCTTTGGCGTTGAGTCCTGCCGGCCACATGACCACGGAGACATCTTCGGACAACGCTGGCTCTTCGGCTTTGAAACGGAGATGAGCACCGCCCCCTAAAATCGGGAACGACTAGCACATATGTGCGAGGGAACCTTTACCTTTAACAAGTAAAATCAAGCCAGATTCACTTAACAATCATGTTACTAACTTAACAACCACAATGATTCACTTATCAATTGTGGTAAGAAAGGCCGTATAATAGACCAAAATTTTACATAATAACTGCCTTGCTTAGCAATGGAAATTTTTGTGACTTCTCAATTGTGGTTGTAAGTTGAGGACTACCTGTATATGATTGGCCCTTATTTGAAGTTGGGTCCTGAAGTTTCCAAGAGAAGATGTTTCCACGATGTGGCAGGACCGAAAGAGATGTTTACATTCATAGTCAGCCTCTTGTCCCTACCTCCTGTCCAATTTGATGGATGTCCTACTGAACACTTTGAAGAGACTGTACACTTTGCATTAATTATGGGCCGCATTTGGTATAACCAGTTAAGGCCAGAAATCGTGCCAAATGATTCAGAACGTATTCAAGACAGCTTCATTTATGAGCAGACAGGTTTTGATTTTCCCCTTTTATACCAATTTAGGAGTACTTTGCATCTGTCTCCATTAGTCATTCATAGCCCTAATGATTCATAATTATGCAAACCTGAACAACACAAGCGTTGGATTATTTATAACATCCTATCAGCAGAATGCGATCGTTTAAGAACGTGATTATTCTCCGCTAATGAGAAATTGGCTATTGTCAACGGTGAGTGGGATTCTTGTTTGTGAGTGAGATCTATTTTAAAAAGAGAGAGAGATGGGGGCGGAGAAATCAGATTACCTGTTAAAATTTGAGGTCTGATGTTAGCCAATGCTCTGTAGATCAAATCAAGAAATAAATTCCACAGAAGTCTAAAACTTATCCTTTTTTTTTTTAAGGTAGACTATTGTTAAAGAGTCTTGCAAGTTCTGTTTATACTGTGCCTCTTCTCTTTCTTATACATACCCTGTTTCCCCGAAAATAAGACATCCCCTGATAATAAGCCCAATCGGGCTTTTGAGCACATGCGCTAAAATAAGCCCCTGCCCCGAAAATAAGCCCTCCCCGAAAATATTTAAACTCAGAGCTGGAAATCGGGTAAGTGAGAAAAACGGCCTTCAGTCACTTTTTTCAACACCATCGCAACTTTGAATGGTCACTAAACGCACTGTTGTAAGTCAAGGACTACCTTATACAGACTTGAAACGCCTGGTACGCCAGTTGACCCAGTTGGTTGCATCCAACCCTGAATACAACATTTCTTGGCAAAAGGAGAGGTGTTAACGAAAATAACAAGAAGGGGGTCACCTGAATGCTGAGCTCTGAAGATCTCCATTAGAAAACCTGATTCCAAAATTCCCTCAGGAAGGGAAATACCTTAGTCAGCAGTAACAGAAAACTAACTTTGGCCGTCTCCTTTAGATTTTGCAGGCTGTTTAGTAGGTGATGTGACACTTAGAGATGAATACTAGTGCATTTGTCAGAGTTGTTTAAGGCTGCAAAATTGTACCCCCCCAAAAAATAATTCTCTGTTTTCCCAGTAGATCAACAATGTACTTTCCACTAGTGTTCAGCATTTATGAGAAGACTCCTGGTTCTTTCCTTAAAATATTCCCCGTTTTTCCCGTTTTTAGTCATGTACTTAAAATAAATCCTGCAAGGAGACTTCATCTAGCCGTATTGACTTAATTGCCACATTGACCTCAATAAATCCACCATTTATTTATTTATTTATTTATTTATTTATTTATTTATTTATTTATTTATTTATTTATTTATTTATTTATTTATTGGTTCGATTTATATGCCGCCCTTCTCCGGAGACTCAGGGCGGCTTACAATGCGTTAAGCAATAGCCTTCATACTTTTCTATATACCTGCTTAGTAGGACTTTCGGGGGCCCCCAAGCGGTGTTCTTTCTTTTTATACAAAGTCAGCTTATTGCCCCCACAATCCGGGTCCTCATTTTACCTACCTCGAAAGGATGGAAGGCTGAGTCAACCTTGAGCCTGGTGAGATTTGAACTTGCTGTAATTGCAGGCAGCTGGTGCTACTTAATAGCACTTTAGTCTGCTGCGCCACCAAGGCTCCGTTGGCATTCAATCAGCATGGATCCAGCCTTGTATGTTTTTTAACACAGTCAATTTCAAGTTGACTGTGACTTTCTCTTACAAAGAACATGGAATTGTCAGAAAGGACCTACAAGTTGTAGTGTTTAACCCATGCTTGAGGTTAAACTAATCTCAGTCAACTGTATTATTTCAGCTAATTAAAGATCTACCCTCTCCTCCTATAGCCAACTATAACGATTATAAAGAGCCATGGTGGCACAGTGGTTAGAATACAATATTTCAGTCTGAGTCTGCCCACAACATGGAGTTCGATCCTGACCAGCTCAAGGTTGACTCAGCTTCCATCCAGTGGTGAAATCCATTTTTTTTTTACTACCGGTTCTGTGGGCCTGGCTTGGTGGGCATGGCAGGGGAAAGATACTGCAAAATCCCCATTCTCTCCCCACTCCTGGGGAAAGGATATTGCAAAATCTCCATTCCCACCCCACTCTGGGGCCAGCCAGAGGTGGTATTTGCCAGTGGTCCGAACTACTCAAAATTTCCACTACCGGTTCTCCAGAACCTGCTGGATTTCACCCCTGCTTTCATCCTTCTGAGGTCAGTAAAATGAGGATCCAGATTGTTGGGGAAAATAGGTTGACTCTGTAAACTGCTTAGAGAGAGTTGTAAAGCACTATGAAGTGGTATATAAGTGCTATTGCTATTTCCTAGACCAGACCCTCAAACTGAGGCCTCTCTAGGAATACTTCCACTCAGTCTACTTTTTTGTTTTTCTTAACCCTGCCAATGGGAAGTTGGTAAAAAGAAACAGGGAGGCATGGAGTACATAATTGTGTCTCTAGGAAGCCTTTTTTAATGCACTTTTCAAAAAAACCCCAAAAAAACCTCAATATAAAAAGTGCCAGATGATAGAGTCTTAAAAAATGTTTACAATAAGCAATGACTAAAGTCACTCAAAGAAGGTAAGTTCTTTTTGAGGCTATCTTCCAACTCAATGTCACAAGATCTATCTAATCTGTTCTACTTTTTCAGTATGTGTTGTGCTCCCATTTGGGCAAAGAGTAGTGTTGTCTGTCCTTCTCAATGATCTGACAGTTGACACACCTTTATAACTACTGATCAGAAATGAAGGCTGGAAGACTTCTTCTGTGGGAGATATTCCTGTTCAGAATTCCAGCAAGTTATCCTTTTTTTCTAGCTGGGGGGTGCGGTCCTTGGTGCTCTCTGAACTTGGTTGCTTTGTTACAAGCATTTCATTACCCAACTAGGTAATACCATCAGTGTTAGAGTGGCTTGGTAACCAGCTCACAATTACAATTATATCACCACATGCGGTGGTGATTTGTGATCTTCGCAACCGCCTTTGCAAAGTCAATTGGCGAAGCTGAATTTTCATAATGATTATGAAAAAAAAAAAGATTGGTCACATGATGACTTACTTAATGATCACACAACTTTGTTATTGTTAGTTGCGAAGTCATGTCCGACCCATCGCGACCCCATGGACAAAGTTCCTCCAGGCCTTCCTGTCCTCTACCATCCTCTGGAGTCCATTTAAGCTCATGCCGACTGCTTCAGTGACTCCATCCAGCCACCTCGTTCTCTGCCATCCCCTTCTTCTTTTGCCCTCAATCGTTCCCTGCATTAGGCTTTTCTCCAGTGAGTCCTTCCTTCTCATTAGGTGGCCAAAGTCTTTGAGTTTCATCTTCAGGATCTGGCCTTCTAAAGAGCAGTCAGGGTTGATCTCAAGGATCTTACAAGCCAGGTTCCTATGGAGTATACCTCTTTACAGCATCGGACTTTCCTTTCACCACCAGATACATCCACCGCTGAGCGTCCTTTCAGCTTTGGCCCAGTCGCTTCACTCTTTCTGGCGCTATTAGTACTAGCCCTCTGCTCTTCCCCAGTAGCTTATTGGACACCTTCCTACTTGAGGGGCTCATCTTCCGGCATCATATCTTTTTGCCTTTTGGTACTGTCCATAGGGTTTTCATGGCCAAGATACTGGAGTGGGTTGCCATTTCCTTCTCCAGTGGATCACGTTTTGTCAGAATTCTCTTGAGTGTCCCTGCACGGTATAGCTCATAGCTTCATTGAGCTACGCGAGCCCCTTCGCCACGACAAGGCAGTAATCTATGAAGGGGCCACACCACTTAGCAACTAAAGTTCTAGTCTCAATTATGGTCATACGTTGAGGATTACTTATATTATTTTGGCTACAATAAGACCTGAATCTGGGGAATGAGTACTGCTGTTAGGTAGAACAGATTGGAATGAGGTGGATTTCACCTACTGAAATGGCTGCACGATGAATTAAGAGCCATTTCAGTCGAGTGTTTTTCATTCCAAATTCTGTGGTTTCTTTGAGTTCTTCTTTTCAAATTTCCTGACAGTTAGAACAATTACCATATTTTTTGGAGTATAAGACGCACCGGACTATAAGATGCACCTACCTTTTTTGGTGAGGAAAACAAGAAAAAGAAAGCTGCCTCTGCTTCCCAGCAATTTTGCCTCGTTGCAGCAAACAGCCTGCTTTACTTTGATTTTCGTTTTCAGCATAGCTTGATTAGCACAAGGGGGGGAGGAAATCTGCTCCAGCAATTTACCTCCTTGCAGCAAGCAGCAGAGGCCCGCACAAAACAGCTGAAAGGAAAACAGCTGAAAGTCGGGAGGCCGATCCAATCAACTTGTGCTAATTAGGCTGTGCTGAAGCTGAAACGAGCTGTTTCTTCTTGCTGTTTGCTGCAAGGAGGTAACTGCTGGGAGGCAGAGGCCAAAGGATGGGGGCCAGTGGGTGGGTGGGGCTACATTCAGTGTATAAGACACATCTAAATTTTCACTCCCTTTTAGGGGGGGAAAGGTGTGTCTTATACTCCGAAATATACGGTAATCAGTGTTGTCTCCAGAAGTTCTGAATGCTCCAACACTGGAAGTTTTTAAGAAGAGGTTGGATGACCATTTGTCTGAAGTGGTGTAGGGTTTCCTGCCTAAGCAGGGGGTCGGACTAGAAGACCTCCAAGGATGTTTTTTTTCCCCCCAGCACTGTGATTTTTTAAAAATATATTTGAGCTATATCAGTAATTTTATAGAATTCCTTTTTCTTCATGATGTTGCCTGGAATAAGTCAATGAGATTTGAAATCCAGGCAAAAACAGAGGATAAGAAACGGGATAATTGCTAGTGCCTCTAATGATAGCTCATTTAACAAGGAGTCAAACTAATCTGCATGGACAAGACAATATGAATGAAACTTTTATAGTAATTTAATATTAAGGAACAAGGGCTGCAATTTTACTACCGTTTTTGTAAAAAAGTCAAAGGAAACGAAGCTATATTTTGCCTATATGATTAAAAATATGATTTCCCCTCTAGTAACAGGAAGCTGTGAATATTAATAACTGGTGTTAATTGTTATAGATAAATGGAGATCCATATTTAACAAATCATTGCTCTTTCTGTTTAGAACCACTGGAAACAAAATTTAGTGATTTTCTAAATTTTTGTTTTACTTTCCCATCATTTTCTCAATAAGAGGCATTTTATGGTTTTTGTTTTGTTTTGTTTTTCAATATATAATCCAGGGAAATATTTCAATGTACCCACTCTTGGGTGGACCAGGCAAGACTAAATGTCTAGACTAAGTATCTAACAGAATAAGACAGGTGGAAGGGACTTTGGAGGTCTTCTAGTCCAACCCCTCCCTTGTCTCTGTGTTGTTGCAGAAGATTTACTGCCCTTTTAGAATAGAAAAACAGAGTTGGAAGGGATCTTGGAGGTCATCTAGTCCAACCCCCTGCTTAGGCAGGAAACCCAACACCACTTCAGACAAATGGTTATCCAACATCTTCTTAAAGACTTCCAGTGTTGGAGCATCTACAACTTCTGGAGGCAAGTTGTTCCACTGATGAATTGTTCTAAGTGTCAGGAAATTTCTCCTTAGTTCTAGGTTGCTTCTCTCCTTGATTAGTTTCCACCCGTTGCTTCTTGTCCTGCCTTCAGGTGCTTTGGAGCATAGCTTGACTCCCTCTTCTTTGTGGCAGCAACCACCATTTTATTTCAACCAGTATTTGAAGAATGTCCACCAACTGGAAGACCTGGTTTCAAATCTGATTTGGGGCTTCAGAAAACGCCCTGCTCTAACTCAGATTGAATAAGAAGCTATTGATTGAGGAGCTAAATCCAAAACGAGATTTAAGAGATGGAAGTCAGCGATGGGACAACTATGAACAGAATGGCAAAGGAATTCAGAAAACCAGAGACACAGCCATCACCATCCCCCCGCCCTCATTTTGACCTGAAAAATGCTAGTGGATATATTTGAACATGGGTCAATTGGTCCTGAGAGAGAGGTCACCATGTTCCCAAGAGTAAAAGAAAGAGCTCTGTATGAACAAATATAGCACAACTTGTGTATTTCCCCCCTTCTTGAGAACCGTTATCTTCATTTCTACCTTGTTGTCTACCGAGCTGGCTGTTTGCTTTGTCTTGGGTGGGTTTATTTGGTGTTACTTTCAGTTTGTGGGTTCCTTGAAAGTAGCAGGCCTGCCTGGGGAGCCCACTTTTTTTTTACTTTCTGGGGATTTCTATTGGTTAACCACTTGTTTCTGTTAGAAAATACCACATGTGTAGCCTTTGATAATAGCATAGCTCTTGATCTGCGTTATGGTGGGCGAAAGCTGGAAACAGAAACTGGTGAAATGCGGAGGTCTTCAATGCGATGACTTATTGACTGTGCTGCAATCTCTTCCTTCCTTTCCCCCCCTCCCCTCTGAATTGGCAGAACAGCTGGTCTTCACCCTTCCTACTATCTGTGTCTGGCCACCTTGAGACTTATTGTTAACTTTCATGCAGCCCTCTTAACTTCCAGGGTTAAGGATTCAACAACTAGCTCAGCAGTCGTCAATGTCAGGGTTCCAAGGAACACCCCCAACAAAATAAAGGTTCCTCTGAGGTTCCTCAAAGTTCCAATTTATTAGAGATGTCATGTTGGCACATCTGGGAAAACCCGAATCGGAGAGCTTCCAGGTTTTCCCCACCCAGCTAGCAGTTCACAGCCCTGCCCCACACCCACAAGTTCATCACATTGTCCAATCAACTCTTCACACTCCACCGGATACAATCTTCAGGCAGTCTCCATCAGACGCAGGCCAACGTCCTTGAATACAGAATGTTGTTATGACTAACTTTCTACCGCTCCAACAACAACCCCCTTCCAACTTCCCCAGCTAAAATATGTGGCAGTTAAGAAGCAAAAAAGAAAATTGTCTTCCAAACCTGACAGTCAAACTACGGCCTGTGGGCCGGATCTGGCCCGCTGAAGCCATTAATCTGGCCCATGTGGGACCATGAGGCTGGCCCACCCACATCGCCCCACCTACCCGCCGGCCCCCACCCACTTTCTGGAGGCCGAGGAGGCCCAAAACTGGACAATGGGAGGCCTCGGGAGGCCAAAAATGGGCCCATTTTTGGCCTCCTCAGCCTCCAGACAGACAGAGGGAGGGAGCGAGAGAGAGAGAAACAAACACACACAAACAGAAGTCCCTCACACACACCCCAAGGCAGCCACATTCCTTCACTAACCATCTTTCCACCCACAGGAGCATAACAAATTAAAGTTTAATTTGTGTGTATTGTTTAATGGACTGCTAAATTGGCCATGCCCACCCAGCCGGTCCAGCCCCCCAACAGTCTGAGGGACCGTGAATTGGCCCCCTGTTTAAAAAGTTTGAGGACCCCTGAACCAGCTGAACATTAATGAATTAGGTCCAAGAAGATATACATGAAACAAGGTAGTTATTTTGTTTGGAGAAGTTAACTTGTGGTTAACCTTGTTTGTTTGTTTGCAATCTTCAGCTTTCACCTATGAGCATCTAGTGAAACTGGCTATTAGGCAGGTGTGTCTGGTGGAGGTCAAAATGCATAACAATGAACCATCAAATTTTATGAGAGTCTCTGATACTGTACTTTAAAATTGCCTTTTCTGGGAGGCGAAAGAAAATTTTGATCCATGTTCAACCTTCAATTAGGGAACATCTCCCTGGGTCTGAATGAAGAAACCGCAATCGTATTTCTCTCCTTTGTAAAACACACACATCCTGCTGTTTATATATCCACGTTCGCAGCCTATTCCATCCGTCAAATTCAAAACGAAGAACCAAAGGAACTACAAAGCACAAACTAAATCTTCTCTTTCGTAATCAGGCTGAAATCTCTGTGGCCATGTTTGAAGGTCAGAGCAATAGCATTGTCATTCAGGCAGCTTCCAATAAGTTAAATACAGAATGTTGGAAGCGCGAAAACGCGAGCCAAAAGCCAAGCTAACCTAGCAATTCAGAAAAGTGGGGGGGGGGGGCAGTTTGACCTAGGATGGTCGCTTCCTGAAACAGAATAAGGAGTGGTGTTCCATTTACCAATCTGACTCAAGATCAGAAGTTGGTGTATTTATAGCAACTTGCTACCCTTCAGATAGGGTAGAGAGTTGACATCTCAACAGATTCAAGAACATTAAGCTGGAGGATGGCACCTAGGTAAAACGCAAAGATTATCTTTATATTGGAGGATATGTATCCGACCCAAAGAACCAAGAACAATAGTTGTAGTTACTTCTGAATAATTTCTGTATTGCTGTACAGACAGAACCTTGCTAGACTAAAGCATTGATCTGCAATAAATATCAATGTCCTCTGTGAATGACTCTTCCTGCCCATCAGGTATTCTAAGCTTCACTTTGGAGACTAAAACATATGAAGAACGGTTACAGAAACTGGGCATGGCTAGTCTAGTGGAGAGAAGGACCAGGGGAGACATGATAGGAGCGGTCCAATATTTGAGGGGCTGCCACAGAGAGGAAGGGGTCAAGCTATTTTCAAAAGCACCTGAAGGCCAGATGGAAACTGATCAAGGAGAGAATCAGCCTAGAAATAAGGAAATTTTTTCTTGACAGTGAGAACAATCAACCGATGGAACAGCTTGCCTGTTGTGGGAGCTTCATCACTGGAGGCTTTCAAGAAGAGACTGGACTGCCATTTGTCAGAAATGGTGTAGAGCGGGGAGGTTGGACTAGATGACCTACAAGGTCCCTTCCAACTCTGTTAATCTGTAAGGTTTCACGTCTAGGAAAGAGCCCTTCCTTCTTGAGAACTGCATTCCACCTCACCATGTCCGGTAACAAACAGAGAACTGAAGGAATGGATTTCAGCTGGATACCACTTTTCTAAGCTCCATTTCCCTTAAAGTTGTGATTTCTTCTCATCCGATCCAAACCATTTTGAAAGCTCAGCTTGCTATCCCATCTTGTTGAGGGATGGATTTACGTGGTCAAATATACAACCGGAACAAAATAACAGCCAACATTGTAAAAAGACAGAGCAGTGTATTCTCACTAGGTTTTATGGTGTAGTTTCTTGGTTCCCCTCCGTTGCAGGAATTCAAGCTTCTTTTTGGCTTCTTTAAATAATATGCTTCCTTTTGTTGTCAGTCGTTCGGTTTCTACAGGTACGTTATGCCATCAAAGTTACATAGCATTGCAGAAATCATTTTCAAAATGTTTCTTTACTTCATTTTTCTTGGGTTTCAAATAAAGGGAACCATATCCCAGTAGCTGTAGGAGTCATTTTGTAGGTCATTTTCCTATTCAAGCTGAAAATACGGATTTTATGAAGAACAGGCCAATATGAAAAATAACAAAATTTATTCCAGAAAAATATACTAAACAAGTCTATTTCAAACCAAGGATCCAAAGTATTTCATGTTATTCCTTTTTATTGTTGTTGTTGTTGTTTTTCTTCTTCGTCATTTCAAATATTCATTTCCTATCTTCACATTTTTCAAGAACCTTTTTTTTCTCTTCACACTTCTTAAAACTATATCTTTTTTAAAAAAATCCATATAAACATACATACAAGCTGTGAGTTCTGTTTCTAGTTAAGAAGGAGCTGCTAATATTAGACAAACAGAAGTATTAGTGGTGGTTAATCTTTATGTGAAGGTGGATTTATGGCCGGGCTTCTTAGTATTTGAATTCATTGCTACAGCTAATGGACATCTCAAACTGTCTTAAATCACCGGCTCTTTAGTGTGCCAAAAAGTAATAGAATGCTTAGAGCTACCATAATTTGGCACCTATGTTTAGAATTGGTCGCCAGCGAAGCTTATGGAGAAAAACGATCAAGGCAAATGTTTTTTCAAGTTCTTTTCTTTTTTTCCTTCCTTCCTTCCTTCCTTCCTTCCTTCCTTCCTTCCTTCCTTCCTTCCTTCCTTCCTTCCTATCCTCCCTCCCTCTTCCTTTCCTTTCCTTTCCTTTCCTTTCCTTTCCTTTCCTTTCCTTCCCTTCCCTTCCCTTCCCTTCCCTCCTTCCTTCCTTCCTATCCTCCCTCCCTCCCTCTTCCTTTCCTTTCCTTTCCTTCCCTTCCCTTCCCTTTCCTTCCTTCCTTCCTTCCTTCCTTCCTTCCTTCCTTCCTTCCTTCCTATCCTCCCTCCCTCTTCCTTTCCTTTCCTTTCCTTTCCTTTCCTTTCCTTCCCTTCCCTTCCCTTCCTTCCTTCCTTCCTTCCTATCCTCCCTCCCTCTTCCTTTCCTTCCCTTCCCTTCTCTTCCTTCCTTCCTTCCTTCCTCCCTTCCTTCCTTCCTATCCTCCCTCCCTCTTCCTTTCCTTTCCTTTCCTTTCCTTTCCTTCCCTTCCCTTCCCTTCCCTTCCTTCCTTCCTTCCTTCCTTCCTATCCTCCCTCCCTCTTCCTTTCCTTTCCTGTCCTTTCCTTCCCTTCCCTTCCTTCCTTCCTTCCTTCCTTCCTTCCTATCCTCCCTCCTCCTTTCCTTTCCTTTCCTTTCCTTCCCTTCCCTTCCCTTCCCTTCCCTTCCCTTCCCTTCCCTTCCCTTCCCTTCCTTCCTTCCTTCCTTCCTTCCTTCCTTCCTTCCTTCCTTCCTTCCTATCCTCCCTCCCTCTTCCTTTCCTTCCCTTCCCTTCTCTTCCTTCCTTCCTTCCTTCCTTCCTTCCTTCCTTCCTATCCTCCCTTCCTTCCTTCCTATCCTCCCTCCCTCTTCCTTTCCTTTCCTTTCCTTCCCTTCCCTTCCCTTCCTTCCTTCCTTCCTTCCTTCCTTCCTTCCTTCCTTCCTATCCTCCCTCCCTCTTCCTTTCCTTTCCTGTCCTTTCCTTCCCTTCCCTTCCTTCCTTCCTTCCTTCCTTCCTATCCTCCCTCCTCCTTTCCTTTCCTTTCCTTTCCTTTCCTTTCCTTCCCTTCCCTTCCCTTCCCTTCCCTTCCCTTCCCTTCCCTTCCTTCCTTCCTTCCTTCCTTCCTTCCTTCCTTCCTATCCTCCCTCCCTCTTCCTTTCCTTTCCTTCCCTTCTCTTCCTTCCTTCCTTCCTTCCTTCCTTCCTTCCTTCCTATCCTCCCTCCCTCTTCCTTCCCTTCCCTTCCCTTCCTTCCTTCCTTCCTTCCCTTCTTCTCTTTTCTTATTTCGGTGACCCTATTGCTTCACAAGCAGCTCTAGCTGCCAATTGGATTTTGGTTATGATTCAGAATATTAGTTGACATCTTTAAGTCCCACAAACCATTAAAGCTGGACTGCCTTCTGCTGCCTCCAAGGAGTTGCCATCTAAGGGGGCTTAGGAAATGGGCATTTTCTGCCTCTGTTTGCATCCATGCTTTGGATGCATAACCCCACTCAACTGTTCCTTCCTGGTTTCAGGTGAACATTTAAGAAGTGGATTATTTATCTAGCCAAGGAGGAAGGCTTTACTTAAAAACTGTATATAAATGTAATAAGTTAAATAAGTAATTAATATGCAATAGGTGACTCGGGTTATCACGTTGCTGTAGCATCTTTCCATTCCCTGAAATCTCCTGATGAAATCTGTTTTTCATTTATCCTTTCTTTACCCTTATTTCTCAACAACATTCCCAAAAATGTTTTGTTCCATCCTTGGAGCTCAGATTTTCTATGTAATGTTTTCTATTTTAGTCAACGAGAGAGAAAAAACTTAGAAAGAAAACAAAATCTGGAGCTTAAATTCACCTATCATTGCATTGGGACTATATATAAAAATGACACTTCAAGCAGCCCTCCTTCATCATTATGACTAATGATTAAAACCATAATTTGTTTCCAACCTGTTGAATACTTAAGAGCCTTTCTGATCCCTTGCAAAATTCAGTTACTCCCCATTATCGACCACAAAAAGAAAAGACAAATATGAAAGACTCTCTTTCCTTAAAAAGACCCTATTAATCTTCTGGATTTTGTAACCCTGTATCTGAGGAAACCTATTTTTGGAAAGATGCTGTTCTCCAGCAGAACCTCAAAAACATCTTGAGTAAAGAGAGTAACTTGCTAAAATACTACCCAGTATTTCTGTGGCTTAGGTCAAACTGAATTTGGTCCCTCCTTGGTCTTCATCCAATGCCTTAAGCCCTACTCTATATTGGCTGGGTGCTTAATTGCTGCGGAGGGAAGTAGAATTTTATACAGAGCTGTAATCAAAGGTAAGCTACTACAATAGTAAAATGTCAGAGAAAAAAATGTTTCAGTCACAAGAGAAGGCGAAGGAACAGAGCGAGAGTTCAGGTAGAGTCGAAACTGAAATGGTTAGGATTGCATCATAACAGGAAGTGGGTTAGAGATTGGTTTCCATCTATTTATGGAATTCAGACTGGAAATGTAGAGAGTAGGAGGTGACCGTGAAGTTGCTAATTATAAATACCTATGTTTCTGTGAAGTATGACTAGCATCTGTATTACTTAAAGCCATCTAGATTTCCTTCCTTCCACCCTCACTTCCTCTGTCCCACTTCCATCCTCTCCTCTCCCCTTCCTCCCTCCCTCCCCCTTCCTCCCTCCCTCCCCTTTCCTTCCTTCCTTCCTCCCTCCCCCTTCCATCCTCTCCCCTTCCTTCCCTCCTTCCCTCCCTCCCCCTTCCTTTCTCCCTCCCCCTTCCATCCTCTCCCCTTCCTTCCCTCCTTCCTTCTCCCTCCCTCCCTTCCTTCTTTCCTTCCTCCCTCCCTCCCTCCCCTTTCCTTCCTTCCTCCCTCCCCCTTTCATCCTCTCCCCTTCCTTCCTTCCTTCCTCCCTCCCCCTTCCATCCTCTCCCCTCCCTCCCTCCCTTTCTTCCTTCCTGTAGACATGACCAGATCAGAATCATTTCACTTATCACCCTTTTACTTAATTACATAAGTATACATAAACACTCTAGGTAATTTACAGTGCTTAAAACATGAATGCAAAGTTTAAGAATACCATCAAGATTACTGTTACCATTGAAAAATCAAGTCCCTTTACAGTAAAAGCTTCGTGAAAAAAATCTCGCTTCACCATTTGGTGGAAGCCGAAGAAGTAGAATCTAAAAACCTAAGGAGAACCTTTTATAAACTAGGAGCTACCCAGAAAAAAAAAAAGAGGACCTCTCTCTTGAATCAGGCCAACCTCCTGGCATCAGGGGAGTCTTTGAAATGATGTCTTCTGTTGATCTAAGAGAGCAGGTTGGTTCATAGCAGGAGGAAGAAATGGCTTAAGTCATTTAAGGACTTCAAGTCTATAAAGCTCAGCGCCAGCTTCCTAAATTGTTCCTGGTGGCAGTTGGCAATTAACTCGGATCGTTCAGGACAAGCATTTTAGTATTCTTGTAATTTGTATCAGTTAGCAGCTCAGTTGCATCATTTTATACCAATTGCAATATCTGGACAGTTTTCATTATTTTGAATTGACCCTGGAAACATCCCAGAACAGCGATGGCTAACCTTTTTGCTGTCGGGTGCCAAAAATGGAGGGAGCACCGGGGGGGGGGTCGTGTGCGCATGTGCCCATACCCATAATTCAGTGCACACACACACACCCCGTGCATGCGCATGACAACCCCATGCTCCCCCCACTTTTGGCACATGATGGCATAGTGGGCCCAGTAACCCTAACCCTAACCCTAACCCTAACCCCCCTTCTACCTTTCTCTTCTGCTCCTCCTTCCCTTCCCTTTTCTTCCTCCCCTTTTCCCTTTCTTCTTTCTCTCCCTCTCCTCTCCTCTCTTCTCCTTTCCTCTCTTTCTACTCCTTCCCCTCTCTCTTGTTGTTTCCCTTTTCAGTTCAATCTAAAATGGTATTCGAGCAGCCGCAATTTTCTATTTATCTTTATTCTCATTTCAATTTCTTATTTAATTAATATTTATTTTTATTTCATCATTTATGTACATTTTTATAATATCTCACTTTTTTCCTTTTTACCCCCCCCTCCCCTTTCTCCTTTTACTTGACATCATCTGGGTGTCTATTTTTCTAATTGTTTTCTCCCATCTGTTCTCTATTTTATCTCTGTACCCTTATTCATATTTCCTTTCTAACGTATCATAAAATTTATCCCATGTCTTGAAATACATCGACTCCTCTTTATCTTTTATACTCAATGTTAATCTATTCATTTCTGCACATTCTAAATCGGTAGTAGCAACCTGCGGATGCCATACCATCCTATTTAGCGATATTTCTAAGCCGCGCACATGTGTGCAAGCCACGCGTACAATCAAAGCTCATGCACAGAAGGTCACACACATGCGCAAAAGGCAACGTGCTCACGAAGCGAGCTGGATGAACCGGTAGGGACATTATATGAATCCCACCTCTGGATAATACTGGTGGACAATTGCAGTATACAGGTAGTCCTCAACTTACAACAATTCATTTAGGGCAGAGGTGGGCAACTATGGCCCTTTTATGACTTGTGGATTTCAATTCCCAGAATTCCTGAGCTAACATGGCTGGCTCAGGAATTCTGGGAGTTGAAGTCCACAAGTCATAAAAGGGCCATAGTTGCCCATCTCTGATTTAGGGACATCTGTCTCACTGAACAACAGAAACTTTGGGCTAAATTGTGGTTGTAAATCAAGGACTACTATACGCGTTTTAAGGAAACCAAAGAAGCAATCCGTTACAGCACAGGTTTTGCTTCCTTCCTGGAGGGAGGTAAGGTTAGCAGTGGTTGTCTTCTCTGCCAAAATGGAAGTGGTTGGGAGAACTCCAACAAAAGTGCAAGCATTAGTCTTTGGTTCTTTTACAAGCTCACTTGAATTATTTTTAACTTGCTTATAGTAGAGGTCAGACTTACATTCCAAGCCACTTTAATAAGCACCGGCTAAACATATGGCTGAACTTTGCGTATTTACTGTAAACGAGCTGCTTCCAAATTGATCCATTCATCTCCATGCATATTCATGATTCTGACTGCTGACAGAAGAGATTGATTGGCATGCCTTTAAATTTTCCTCCTTCCTTCCCACTTTTGAAGAAAGAAAGAAAGAAAGAAAAAGAAAGCTGGAATTTTGGAAACCTTTCTGCTTTAAAAGTACCTATGCCAGTTGGTGCTAAATTATTAGAGGAGGCTATATTTCTAGAAATAGGCAGGCAATTTTAAATTGTTGGCTATAATTTACTTCGATTGGGTCAAAGTTAGCATTACTTTTGACCACATTGAGTACATTCTGCAAGGAATCTCACTGATGTCAGCCAAACTATTCAAGACTGATATAATAAATTACAGATTTATTTATTTTTTTAAAAAAAACAACCTCTGGATTTTTCATCCAGAGATACATGGAAAGGAGATAATCTTTGTAGTTGCTTCTTCAGCATCCTGTAATTGGATTGTCCCTTTGTGCTCAAGTTCTGAGCATGCTGAATGTTTGTAATTCTCCCTGCCTTGATAATTTAGTGGTCTCTAAAATGCACAGGGACTCCATGTCCATATTCAACTTGTATAACAGTAGGCTTTGAAACATTCATTGGTGGAAGATCCTGCTTGTTTGTTTGTTTGTTTATTTTTGTCATGTACGTATTAGATAACAGATATAGATATAAACATATTTACTACTACATGAAATGGTTACGAATAAAAGGGGGACAGTAGAACAGGGACGGTAGGCACGCTGGTGCGTTTATGAACGCCCCTTACAGACCTCTTAGGAATGGGGTGAGATCCACAGTAGACAGTCTAAGGTTAAAGTTATGGGGGTTTGGGGATGAAACCAGAGAGACAGGTAGTGCATTCCAGGCATTGACCACTCTGTTGCTGATGTCGTATTTTCTGCAATCGAGTTTGGAGCAGTTTACCTTAAGTTTGTATCTATTGTGTGCTCGTGTATTATTGCGGATGAAGCTGAAGTAGTCATTGACAGGTAGAACATTAAAGCAGATAATTTTGTGTACTATGCTTAGGTCACACTGAAGGCGGCGTAGTTCTAAGTTGTCTAAGCCCAAAATTTCAAGCCTGGTGGCATAAGGGATTCTGTTGTGAGCAGAGGAGTGGAGAACTCTTCTTGTGAAATATCTCTGGACTCACTCAATTGTATTAATGTCAGATATACAGTGCGGGTTCTAGGCAGATGACCTGTATTCAAGAATTGGCCTAGCAAAGGTTTTGTATGCCCTAGTTTGCAGTACAATATTACCAGAGAAGAAGCTTCACAAGATTAGGTTAACAACTCTTAATGCCTTTTTGGCAGTGCTGTTACAGTGAGCTCTGCTTAGCATATACATGGAAAAAATGTCTATAATGGACTTTCTTTGTGGCTAATTTATGCCTCAGAGGGCACACTTAGCAACAACAACCGCTGTTACAATTTTCACACAAGGTTCCAGAATACACTATTTCCAAATCCGAGTTAAAAAAAAATTAAAATGACCCATTTTTAATTTTGCATGATGCTTCCTTCCAAAGGTGCTTTTTCAAGAGGCACCTGGACTTCCTTTGTGTTTCCTTGAAGACGTTTTGCTTCTCATCCAAGAAGCGTCTTCAGTCCTGAAGAACGGAACAGAACTGAAGAAGCTTCTTGGATGAGAAGCAAAACATTGTCAAGAAAAAACAAAAACAAAGAAAGTTCAGTTGCCTCTTGGAAAAAGCACCTTTGGGACAACCATGACCTGGATGACTGAGAATCTCCATAGACAAGATGCTTCCAAGTGTCATCAGAAATCATTGTGGGAACTGAAAACGGTTCCATTTGCTGGTACTGGTTGAAGAACTGCAATGAATGGTGGTGGAAGGAGGAAGTGAGGCTGACAATCTTCTGAAGGTGCTTCACATCAATCAGACAAGTCAGTGAAATTTGAGCCCCAAATTCCATGCTTAGATTCACTGCTTTTACAAAAATGAGATATTGAAGAGAGCTCAAGAATTAAGTGATCGACCTCATAACCAAGATGCTGTATCTGGGTTGCAAAAATTACAATAATTACCAGCTCGGATATGGTAATCTGATATATAACCTGACTGGGAAATAAGCCTGCTTAGGTTTATGAGAGTAAGTAGATCATACAGTTTGGGTATTCTTTGATTTTATCTTCCGTATAGCTTCCCTATCCTTTTTGTCTGTTCACATCACTCATGTCAAAATACCTAGCCTCATATGCCAGGTTTATTCTCTACACTCATCTATATATCTTTCATAAATAGATGTTGCAATAATCCAAGTGATTTATATTTATTTTTGATGGGAATAACATATTCTGGATTTTTTCAGCCATTCCTCTGGAAGCCATTCCCTTTAAAGTGAGTGGCTATTTCATACATTTTTTATGAAGATTAAGAACTGATTCCATAAACCAAGTTTATTTTAGATCTTTGATTGTTTTTTTTTCCTATTTTATTTATTTATTTATTTATTTGTTTAAATTTCTATACCGCCCTTCTCCAAATAGGACTCAGGACGGTGCACAGCCTAAGTAAAAACAAAGCATACAAAATTTAAAAAACAGTATTAAAATAATTAGATATTCTGGCCGTAAATTAAAACAACCCAATTTAAAACCAGTTTAAAATTTAGCTCAAGCCAGCCCAGCTAGTTGAAATAAATAAGTTTTCAGGGCCCGACGAAAAATCCGGAGGTCTGTTATTATACGTAACTCCGGGGGAAGGTTATTCCAGAGGGTGGGCGCCGTCACAGAGAAGGCTCTCCCCCTGGGGGTCGCCAGCCGACATTGTCTGGCGGACGGCACCCTGAGGAGGCCCACTCTGTGCGAGCGTACTGGCCGGTGGGAGGCTATTGGTGGCAGTAGGCGGTCTCGTAAGTACCCCGGCCCTAAGCCATGGAGCGCTTTAAAGGTGGTCACCAACACCTTGAAGCGCACCCGGAAGACTACCGGGAGCCAGTGCAGCTCGCGCAGGAGAGGTGTCACATGGGAGCGCCTCGTCGCCCCCATAATCCCCCGCGCGGCCGCATTCTGGACCAGCTGGAGCCTCCGGGTGCACCCCAGGGGGAGCCCCATGTAGAGAGCGTTGCAGTAGTCCAGGCGGGAAGTGACTAGTGCCTGAGTGACTGTGCGTAGAGAGTCCCGATCTAGAAAGGGGCGCAACTGGCGTATCAGGCGAACCTGATAAAAAGCCCCCCTGGCCACGGCCGTCAAATGGTCTTCTAAAGACAGCCGTGCGTCCAGGAGGACGCCCAAGTTGCGAGCCCTCTCCGTGGGGGCGAGTGATTCGCCCCCAATAACCAGCGATGGCGTCAGCTGGCTATATCGGGACGCTGAAAGCCACAGCCACTCGGTCTTGGAGGGGTTGAGTCGGAGCCTGTTTCTCCCCATCCAGGCCCGCACGGCCTCCAGGCACTGGGACATCACTTCAAGGGCATCGTTGGGGTGGCCTGGGGTGGAGATGTACAGCTGGGTGTCATCAGCGTACTGATGGAACTCCACCCCGAAGCCACGGATGATCTCACCCAGTGGCTTTACATAAATGTTGAACAGAAGGGGCGAGAGGACCGACCCTTGTGGCACCCCACAAGCAAGGTGCCTCGGGGTCGACCGCTGCCCCCCCATCAACACAGATTGCGACCGGTCAGAGAGGTAGTATGAACTGATCAGTGCCTCTTTTGTGTGAAAGTAGGGCTATATGTTACATAAATGAGCTAGTGAATTAATGGTTCATTAACCTCTACTGAACTTATATTCTTATTAGTGGAAACACACTTAAATGAGCGCTCAGATGATGATGATGTGAAAATACTTAATAGAATTTCAACAAGTGCATTTAATCAGACGGTATTAATTGAACGATTGGGGCACATGGTGGAGACTAAGGCTTCACCCTAAGACATTAGGCTTAAAAAAGTACTTTGTCCTCAGAAGATAAGGGTTGTTTGTAAAATTAGTTAAATGTAATTAAATACATATATTTAGGTCTCCTTTATCAGTTGCAATTAAAGTATTCATACCTGTTGACCAATGCTTTAAAAATGGCCAAGTTGTTTTAGAGTGGCTGAATATATTGAACTGAATATATTTGGGCCTGACTAGGCGGCTCAGTGGCTAAGACACTGAGCTTGTTGATCAGAAAAGTCAGCAGTTCGGCGGTTCGAATCCCTAGTACAGTTCTCCTGCATGAGCAGGGGGTTGGACTGGATGACCTCCAAAGTCCCTTCCAACTCTGTTACTGTTACTGAACTATATTACTAAAGTCTTGATTTCTAAGGCTGCTTGCCCACTTCCATCAGCAGGCAGCCTCTCTCTTTTTCTTTGTGTAGTTAACATAACCTCAATTTTGTTGTGATGTCCTTTGTGGGGATCGACATTCAATCTGAATCTGGTGCAGAAAAAGAAAAAAAAAGACCTTTAGGTCATGCAATTTAAGGATATATGAATACATAATGTGCATGAAATGTATAATTTTATATGGGCCGGATTTCTCTTTCTGAGATTCAATACTATTTCTGACATGCAAAGCGATCTAAAACGCACACAGATATACCCACATATCTGTCTCCATTGTGGTTCCTGACAAAAGTTATGGAATGGATATGCGCCTTAACTTACACGTGCATTCTCAGTCAGTGGAAATTCTGGAGAAAAGTTCCTCTATCTGTTTAAAAAATAATAATAGGACATGGTGGCTCAGTGGCTAAGATGCTGAGCTTGTCGATCAAAAGTTCGGCAGTTCAGCGGTTCGAATCCCTAGTGCTGCGTAACGGGGTGAGCTCCCGTTACTTGTCCCAGCTTCTGCCAACCTAGCAGTTCGAAAGCACATAAAAAGGCAAGTAGAAAAATAGGGACCACCTTTGGTGGGAAGGTAACAACGTTCCATGCGCCTTTGGCATTGAGTCATGCCGGCCACATGACCACAGAGACCTCTTCGGACAGCGCTGGCTCTTCGGCTTTGAAACGGAGATGAGCACCGCCCCCTAGAGTTGGGAACAACTAGCACATATGTGCGAGGGGAACATTTACCTTTATCTACCTTACAAGCTTTAATCAACCTTATAAAGATTAGCCAGCAATGGCTGATGAGCCTCCCAGGGGGACGTAACTGGTCAGAACCACTTGAGCATCAAGAGGTTTGTAGCTTTAAACAGGCCTTTTGATGAGCCTGCCCATAAAGAGCAAATTGCCCCGCAAAATAGGACTAGATATTATTTTTTGTTGTTCTTGTTGTTGGCTTTGACCAACGGAGTAGAACGGGATCTCTGAATAATCCATTAGTTCCAGGGCTGCGCTTTGGCAACTCTGCATCAGCAGCTCTTGCGCTATGTAAGTCCCTTAGCTTTACCCGCCGTCTCTTAACAAATACCATTGACAGGCACCGCTGCCATTTTTCTGCATGTTCTGACAGTTTAATTCAGTACCTCCTGGCTAAGCAGCCTGAGCCTGAGGGGGTAATTCAGTGCACTGGCATTGGGCTGCTGCAATTAAAATAATTAACGGAGCAGGAATGGGCTGGCAGAGAAGGAGAACGAGGGAGCACTTTTCAGTTCCCCCCACGTGAAATGCCTGCTAGCTCTCCCCTTGGAAACGAGGGCAATCGAATTTGTTATTGCCACTATATTTCCTTCCAGGTAGCAAACGGACTTGCCTCTTCAACTGCTGTTCTCTTCTTTTGCATCTCCGGTTATTTCTTCTTTTTGGCATCACCGATCACTGCTTTCCCACCTGGCCTTGTCAAACAAAATGGATCTCCTTAGCCTGGGGCTGGCAAGCCTGAAAGTCTCCAGATGGTGCAAGTGGCCACTCCCCAAAGACCCAGCCAGCAATGCCCAATGGTGAAGAATGCTGGGCGCTTGCAGTGGTGCGAAGTCTGCAAAAACCCCCAAAACTTCTCATTTCTGATGATCTGGCCGAAAGAGATTTCTTCTGGGGGTCTGTTTAAAATGGGAGAGCTTTTCTTTTCTTTTCTTTTCTTTTTTTCAAATTATGGTGATGGTTATGATTAAGCTCGAAGGATCAGCATTAAGATTCCTTGTTTCCTTTTCTTCAGACATAAGCAACTAGCAGCAGCAGAATGCTGACTGGATCTTCTTAAAGCAGAATTGCAAGCGGGATCTATAGATCAGAAGGGAATAACAGAAGTGGAGGAGACCTTGGAGGCCTTCTAGTCCAACCCCCTGCTCAAGCAGGAGACCCTATACCCGTGATGGCGAACCTATGGCAAATGTGCCACAGGTGGCACGCAGAGCCATATCTGTGGGGACGCAAGCGTTGCCCTAGCTCAGCTCCAGCACGCATCCAGCCAGCTGATTTTTGGGCCTTTCGGGCCTACCGGAGGTCAGGAAACGGGCCATTTCCGGCCTCCGGAGGGCCTCCAGGGGGTGGGGAAGGCTGTTTTCATCCTCCCCAGGCTCCTAGAAAGCCTCTGGAGCCTGGGGAGAGCAAAAAGCAGGCCTACCAGGCCCACGGGGCCATCGCGTACCAAAAGCGGGGGGTGGAATGTGGGAGGGTCATGTGTGCATGCACGGGGGGGGGCAGAGTGCCTTTTCTGGATTTGAACCATAAATTAATCCAAGAAGCTGGCTTCATATTGTCCACTGACCCATGGGAGGAAAAAGCCTAACTAGGTTTAACAAGGTGTCAGGCTCAGGCTAGAAACAAGGAGGCTGTGAGTTCTAATACCATCTTAGGCACAAAGCCAGCTGGGTGACCTTGGGCCAGTCACTCTCTCTCAGCCCTAGGGGGCAGACAATGGCAAATCACTTCTGAAATATTGCCAAGAAAACTGCAGGGACTTGTCCAGGCAATTACCAGGAGTCAACACTGACTTAAAGGCACCAAAGGGGAAAAAATGAATTCACCTACCTGGTTTGTAGCTGACCCGGTTAAATATTTGTAATTAACATAATTCCCTCCAGAATTAAAGCATGCGCACATCTTATTACAATTCAGGGAGCCGCTGAAAACAACATCCAGCAATTTTCATGGCCAAGTGGTTTTATGGTTTATATAGATCAGAATGGTGTTTTTTTTTTTAATCATATCATTTCATATGTGTTGTTGCATGTTAATCCGTAGAACCAGTAATATTCAGGCCTAGAAATGCATTTTATGCCTAGAAATGCATGGCCTGACTGGGTTTGTTTTAGGTTTTTTTGCTTTTCTTACCATTTATTGCAGAAAAAGTATTCCTTTACACAAATGGAAATTGCAACTCTTGTCTTTTTTTTTAAAAAAATGCATTATTTTAATCTGTCCCACTTTATTAAAATTGCCCATCAAAGTGGCAACAAGAACTGCATTTCTCCTATGGCTGTCCATTCTAGATAAACATCTATTTCTTATCTTTCCCCCAAGCTAATATCAGACTTTTGTGGGATTATAAAATAATGCAATGCATCCTTTGATCAGAATGAATAACGGTGTGCTTTAATCCTGCTCCTTCTTAGCCCTGGATGACTTCTCTTTCTTTGGGAGAAAGGGAGTTTGATCTCTGTGATGCCATTTAAAAGAAGATGCTTTTAAATAAAAACACCAACTTTCTTTTTTTAAAAAAAAAATCATTTAAAAAAAAAACCCCTAACCTCCCCAGATTTCTAAAGCACTATTTATGTCCTCAGTCACTATTGCTCTGGAGAGGAAACCCAGCCATTTTAAACATACCATTTTCTGCAGTGTGAGCATTTCAATTCCAGGCAGGCTTCTGTAACTTTAAAAAGATTTAACGAACGTTACCTCCAGTAGCTAAGCTGAAATAAGAATGTCTCATGAGTTTAATGGATCAAACAGCCGTGATAGTTTTTATGGGCTCCTTTTCACTTTAGGGCAAAGGGAAGAGAGAGTGGGGCAGGTTGGTTTTAAATTCAAGGATTTATGTTGTTAATCCTCCTGGCTAATTATAATTTATGGGAATCCTGATAAATTAATATGCAGTTGCTATTCAAAGGCAGAAGAGGCAGGCCTAAACAAGCCTTGTTCGTTTTTAATTTATTTCTACCAATGGAGAATATTAAATTAAATGAACACTGGGGTATTTTCAAGGGGGAAGGAACGTTCTCATGTTTTACGGGCAGGTCTGTTGGTTTTTTCTATAACGGTTTTGCAGAGTTTCGCTGCCTATCTGCAGCAGATAACCAGCCGATTTAGCAAGTTGGCAATCTATTCCTGACTCAGGTTGCGGTGTTTCTGTCCAAGGGAAAGAAGAGAAGCGGAATAAAAGTTGGAAGGGTGTGTGTGCAGATAGAGGGAAACCTGGAGTGTGCTGCTTAGAAGGAAAGAAAGAGAAATCTTCTCCAGTCCTGATAATTTTTAAATTATTTTTTTTAAAACAATCTTCCAGCAAAGCAATTGTAACCAAATGACTCCTGCAGGGACAAAAGTCATAAGGAGCAGCACTGTCTGCCTTCATGTCTGTTTACAAAATAATGTTAAAAACACCTCTGATAATTTGCAGTTGTGTGTGCTTGTGTTGGATTTATTTAAATCTTCATAATATGTAGGTCTTCATAATAAGGGACACAGTGGCTCAGTGGCTAAGACGCTGAGCCTGTTGATTGAAAGATCAGCAGTTCAGCGGTTCGAATCCCTAGTGTCACATAACGGGGTGAGCTCCCGTTACGTGTCCCAGCTTCTGCCAACCTAGCAGTTCGAAAGCACGTAAAAAATGCAAGTAGAAAAATAGGGACCACCTTTGGTGGGAAGGGAACAGCGTTCCGTGAGCCTTTGGCATTTAGTCATGCCGGCCACATGACCACAGAGACGTCTTCAGACAGTGCTGGCTCTTCGGCTTTGAAACAGAGATGCGCACCACCCCCTAGATTCGGAAACAACTAGCACATAAGTGTGAGGGGAACCTTTACCTTTAATATGTAGATCCATTAAGAGAACACAATGGACATTTGTAGCAGGCGAAACAATAGAGCACTGCAGAAACATGCAGAAGTTGTCGGTTCTCCTCTAGCATTGGAGAACCTACAACTTCTGGAGACTATCCAAACCACTGGCTAATTGTTCTGACTGTCAGGACATTTTTTCTTAATTCTAGGTTGGTTCTCTCCTTGATTAGTTTCTATCCATTGCTTCTTGTATTCCTTTCAGGTCTTTGGAGAATAGGTTGACTCCCATTCTTTGTGGCAACCGCTGAGATAGTGGAACCCTGCTATCATATCACACCCTAGTCCTTCTTTTCATGTCATCTTTTTATGAATCTTTCTCTCCGGATTCACTGGAGATAACTTCATCTTCAGAAGTTTCTGGATGCTCATCTTCATGTAAGATTTGGTGTCTCGTGAGATTTCAGAATTTTCATTTCAGAAGGTTGCCAAAATCTTACAAGAGTTTTTTCATGTGTTAATGTTTTGTGATGTTTTGTGGACAAAATGTAATTTGGAAGTTCTGAAGGTGCCTTCTGGGAACATTGCAATCACATTAGCACCCCTTGTAGTAGAATGGAGATGTTGTAGCTTCTGGTTTAGTATGACAGTTCCTTTCAGTCATCTCTCTATTTCTAATTTTCATCCGACACTTCATCCGATTATGGGCACCTAGCAAAGATGTTGACACTTAGGAAAAAGTGCAGAGAAGAGCAACTAATAAGATTAAAGGCCTAGATTAAAGGCAAAACAAGAAACAATGGATAGAAATTAATCAAGGAGAGAACCAACCTAGAATTAAGAAGAAATTTCCTAACAGAACAATTAAATAGTGGAACGACTTGCCTCCAGAAATGTAGTTCTGATTGAATGTGAGAATTTGTTTGTTTGTTTGATTGATTGATTGTAGTAGATTCCTTTTCCTTGAAGAAATCATTTGACCCAATTGTTTGCCAAGATGTGCCTGTCTTTTAAATTATGCCTTGCAAATTTTGTAAGAAAATGGTAGGAATAACCAAGGGATCTCTTTATTTCTCATCCCCTATTCAGGAAAATGTAGATTTGGTTTATTTAGGTTGGTGTCTGTTTCTTAAAATGTTCTCCCCTAAGAACTCTCACTAGTGGTGCAGGAAATTTAAGAGTTACTAATATCCCTGCAGTTTTTATATCCTCTAAAAGAGATAGCAGGGTAGCAAATATTATATTTGGAAATAATCTGCTTGACTGTTCTTTTGAAAGAAAAGTCTCCCAGCTGTGAATTGCTAGATGAAGCTCAGCTCACAGCTTTAACAGAGTTTTGAAGATTTAAAGCAATTTGATTTTACACATGGTGTGGGATTTTTCTACTTTTCAGACAAAGCGGCCTTTAGATTCTGGTGGAGATTTCTCTGTGATTGTAATCACAGGAGTTTCAGAATATTGTTAAATCCTTCCCAATCCTTCCAAAAGCATTTGCTTGCTGAAAGTCCCTTCTCCCTTTGTAGTGGGATGATTCCCTGCTTATGAGGTATCATAAAACAGGGGGAATCTAATATCCAGTATAGAGTTTAAGGTTCTACACAACTTTGCTTTTTCTTCTGATCGACAAAGAACTTGTCTGATGAAAAGTTAGAAAATTAGCTTCTTCATCTAGTGTGAGTAAGCGATCAGAATCTGGGGAGGGCGAAAACAGCCTTCCCAACAACAAAGGTTTAGATCTATGGCAGGATTCTTTTGAACCGCTAGCCCCATGATGGCGAACCTATGGCATGTGTTAGCCATATCAGTGGCTCCTAGAGAGGCGCTGGAGGCTGGGGACAGCAAAAAACATCACTTTCTGTCTGACCAGGAGTTGGGAAATGGTCCGTTTCAGGCCTCCCCAGATGCATAGAGAGGATCTAGAGCCAGGTGAGAAAGAAAAACGGGCCTACTGGGCCATCATGGGCCAGGAGCGGGGGGGAGGGGTTGCATGTGCAGGGCTGGGTGCATAGAATTATGGGTGTGGGCACACATATGCGTGAACCTTCCCTAACCCCCCCCCTCTAAAAAGGTTAGCCATCACTGCCCTAGCCTCTAGCAACAAAATTAGGATGATCAATACACATTCTCAAAAAGTCAATACGATCCATTAGCAAGATTCTGATCGTTTACTCACACTAGATGAAGAAGGTCACATGACCACGGAGACGTCTTCGGACAGCGCTGGCTCTTCGGCTTTGAAACGGAGATGAGCACCGCCCCTTAGATTCGGCAACGACTAGCACATATGTGCGAGGGGAACCTTTACCTTATGACATGTTGGTTGACTTTTGATGATGATGCTATCCATTGAGTTGTGTCTGACTACAACTCTCCACTTCTTCCAGTGTTGCACTAATTCTTTGAGTTGTTCTATGCTCTGACCGGTGTCAGATTCGTCCAGAACATTCCCGCATAATATGACTAAACTAAGTGAAACACAATTTCATGATTTTGCCTTCTAGTGGCATGTCTGGTGTACTCCAGTACTTGATTGTTAGTCACCTCTGCTATTCAAGAGAGTTGACTTCTGTGTTTCCCAAATTCTTCACTACAAACTGTGTTTTATTTGTTGCCATGTGTCTTTTTTGGTTAATTTGGAATGGTTACTGGGCTAGAAGAGCTGACATTCACTTTGTCGAATGCTTGACTCCATGGTGTTGGATTTGTTTTATATGATCCTGGTAGTATTCTATTTTTAACTGACTCATTATATGCTGGACTGAGTTGGGCAGCCTAAATCTTTAATAAATAAATAAACCTGAAGTGAAATAGTGGAGATTTCACTTCAGGTACCCTGTTTCCCTGAAAATAAGACATCCCCTGATAATAAGCCCAATCGGGCTTTTGAGCTCATGTGCTAACATAAGCCTCCCCAAAAAAATAAGCCCTCCCCGAAAATATTTAAATGCAGAGCTGGAAATCAGGTAAGATGGCAAGAGGAGTCCCATCTTGCTCCATGTGCCCCAGAATAATAAGACCTTACTGAAAATAATGCCAAGCACTTATTTCGGGGTTCAAAAAAATATAAGACAGGGTCTTATTTTCGGGGAAACACAGTAGAAGGAAACACATTGGGGTTTTTTGCCTTGAACGATATTTCTATTAATTCTACAATGGCCTGCCTGGAGGAGCTAAAGAAAAAGGTAGAGCTGAGCTGAGAAAAATAAAGCTCAGGAAAAGGAGTGTAGAGTTTTTGGCTTAGTGTAATAGAACAGTAATCAGGGCCAATCAAGGAGTTTAATGTAAGCATCATTTTGTCATGCCCTGAAGGAAATTTGGCACAGGCTAGCAAAGTCAATGAAATGACAAATTACAGGACGCAAGGGCCGTATTATGAAGGCTTCCAAGAGATGAGAAGAGAAAATTGGTGCAGGGAAATATTGTAGCAGTACAGAGAGAAAAGAAAGGATTTTGGTGGGAAAATGATATTTTTATTTTAGGTTCCCCTCGGAATATCTGAATTGGCCCTTCTTTTGAATTGCCAAGCCATTTAAAAAAAGTAAGCTCTGGTTGAACGTGCAGTGACTTTTTATTAACTTTCTTTATTTTCAGCAAGTAAGAGCCAAATTAAAAATAAAGATTGCAAGTATTCTTTATATGCTTTGTTTAGAGCCGTACAGTATGGTTAAAAATCGAAACAAAACAAAACAAAAAAATAAAACATGCATGGTAAATCATGGAAACACACAACCACAATTAAACTTTTGGGGCAATAAACCAGCAGATAGTCTATCCCAATTACTTCCCAAACCATTTAAATTAATTCCCTGAAAGGTAATAGAGTGGGAATTAATTTAATTTCCAGAGGAAGGCTATTCTACATAGTAGAGGCCACCACAGAAGTTAAAGTATCAGATACCTCATAATACCTCATATTATACCTCATAAAGGGATGCGGTGGCTCAGTGGCTAAGATGCCGAGCTTGTCGATCGAAAGGTCGGCAGTTCAGCGGTTCGAATCCCTAGTGCCACCTAACGGGGTGAGCTCCCGTTACTTGTCCCAGCTTCTGACAACCTAGCAGTTCAAAAGCACGTAAAAAATGCAAGTAGAAAAATAGGGACCCCCTTTGGTGGGAAGGTAACAGCATTCCGTGCGCCTTTGGCATTTAGTCATGCCGGCCACATGACCATGGAGACGTCTTCGAACAGCGGTGGCTCTTCGGCTTTGAAACGGAGATGAGCACTGCCCCCTAGAGTCGGGAACGACTAGCACATATGTGTGAGGGGAACCTTTACCTTTTCCTTTTATTTTAGAATCAATCAGCACTGATTGACAAACTGGGCACCTTGCAAATGTGCGGGCTTCAATTTAGAGTATTCTTAGCAAAACCTAACAGCTATAGCATTAAGGTCTTCCATACGATTTTTGCAGTCTTACCTGGAAACTTTCTTGAGCAGCGATAGAAATAGTTTGAATAAAATAATCACCAAACTATGAGCAACTCTTTCTAGATTTGAACAGGCCCATCATACGCTAAATTGAAACGTCCTACTGAGTCTAATTCGACCTAAGCTATGAAAACTAAGCATGCCATATCATTTGATTTCCTTCTAGACAATTAGCATGAAAATCCAGTCTAAATGCCTTAACGTGGCAGAACTGACTCTCCTGCCATGGGCAGAGATGTAAACCCCAATACTTCTGCTGAAACAATGCAACATTTATTAACATGATTTTTTTTGGTGGGCTTCCTAAGAACCTTCCAACATGAATGAACCACTGAGGGCCAGTGGTTCAACGAATGCTAGAATTTTACAGTGAAGGACAGAGTTGGAGGAGAGACAAAAAAAAATAGGTTAAAAGGAGAGGAGAATCACTTACTCACTAAAACTCTATCAAGCTATAATAATAAATAATGTTGAATGTTGGGGATATTAAAACAATTCATTATTGGCAAAAGAATCGGAGGCTTCTATATTCCCCTCCGCACCGCTGCCTTTCGCTGCATACGTCTTTCCCACTGTGGATTTTTTTAATATAGCATCATGTTCCTGCAGGTATCATAAAAATAAAAAATAACTTAAGGAGTATTAATTCCTGCAAGAGCACTGATTAATCCCACATGTGAGCCGGGCGTGTAACTCAGTGTTAAGCGTGTGCAGGTGCTGACAGAGGAATTCCAGAGCTCCGCACGTGTTCCCAGAACACAGCTGTTTTCTGAGCCCTTCTGCCGGTTTGCTTCAACTTCTCCCTGAGATTTCTCCTGCCTCTGGGCACAATTAAAAGCTTGCATGCTGCATTTGGTCGGGGCAGCCTTAGGAATTGAAGCTGGGCGAAAACAAGGCAATCGAAAGCAGGAGAAGAGGGTGGCATGAGTGGACAGGAAGGAGGCTTCTCTCGTCAAGCTGGCATTAAACATGCTACTACCTCAAGCAAAATAAGGTGAGGTTGACACGTCATACTCGGATTCCAAGACAAAAAAAAAAAAAGACAAATGTGGATATACCAACATAAGAGAGTCATCTGATATGGCACAAAATAGCTGTTACGTAATCCAGCTTTATTAGGGGGACGTGGTGGCTCAGTGGCTAAGACGCTGAACTTGTTGACTGAAAGATTCAGCGATTCGAATCCCTAGTGCTGCATAACGGGGTGAGCTCCCGTTACTTGTCCCAGCTTCTGCCAACCTAGCAGTTTGAAAGCATGTAAAAAATGCAAGTAGAAAAATAGGGACTGCCTTTGGTGGGAAGGTAACAGTTTTCCGTGCGCCTTTGGCGTTGAGTCATGCCAGCCAAATGACCCCAGAGACGTCTTCAGACAGCACTGGCTTTTTGGCTTTGAAACGGAGATGAGCACCGCCCCCTAGAGTCAGGAACGACTAGCACATATGTGTGAGGGGAACCTTTACCTTTATCTTTAATCCAGCAGTCTGTCTTCCAAACCACCATCAATAGGATTGGTATTCCCAAACAGCTCGCTTTCAATAATACACTCTTCTTCCATACAGGGATTTTATTTCAACCTGTCTGTCTGTATTAAAGGAATGAGGATAAATTCATTTGGTTCCCATATCGATGTGAAACTTCTATGCGCGGTGAACGAAGTTGCGCTTTGAAATTCGCTCTTTTGTGGTGCAATTCTCCAGGTGTGTTAAAAGATACGTATTAGGGAATAGCGGGCACAAAATATTGCATTCTATTAGTGAAAAGTAATGTCCGAACACACTTTGTATGAAAGGGAATTGTTGGCTGAAAAAGAAAAGTGTATTAGGCGATATGACATTAAAATTCATCTGCTAGGAGAAATATGCAGAAGGATGAATGTCAATATTTTTGTGCACGAAAATCATCCATAATGTGGAAATGAGACTAAGCATGTTAAGATTGGGGGAAAAAAGAATCAGATGGATGAAACTCTATGAAGATATATCCAGGTACATAATGTCAAATATGATTACGTCTTGTACCAATTTCACATCAGAATGAAGCATCTTTTACTTCCTTGGTCTTCTCATTTAACTTGGTGACCTAGTGTGCTAGAATTAACCAAAGCTTTTTTTAAACAGCATGGCAAAGAATTCTGCTTTACTTTACATACAGAGAAGCTGTGTGTGTGTGTGTTTATATCGGGGGTGAAATGCTACTGGTTCGCACCGGTTTAGGCGAACCGGTAGCAGCAGCGGCGGGTGGTTCGGAGAACCGATAGTGGCAGCAGCGTAAGGCTCCACCCACCCGTCCATCGTTACTTCCTGGTTTTAACCAGGAAGTAACCTGTTTTTTACCCTCTGCGCGTGCACAGAGGGTCCATGCACACAAGTGCATGCTCCACATGAAAGTGGAGCGAGCACACACAGCGCGTGCACTTCCAAATCGGTAGGGAAGGTAAGTAGATTTCACCCTTGGTTTATATACTTATATACTTATATTCAGGTAGCCTTCGACTTACAGCTGTTCATTTAGTGACCATTCAAAGTTACAATGGCACTGAAAAAAGTGTTCTTACAACCGTTATAGCGTCCTCCTGGTCACGTGATCAAAATTTGGCCACTTTGTCAACTGACTCATATTTATGACGGTTACAATGTCCCAGGGTCATGCAATCCACTTTTGCGCCTTTCTGAAAAGCAAAGTCCGTGGGGGGAGCCGGATTCACTTAACAACCATGTTACTAACTGAACACTTGTAGCAATTCTCTTAACAATTCTGGCAGAAAACATCGTAAAACGGAGCAAAACTCACTTAACAAATGTCTGGCTTAGCAACATCAATGTTGGGCTCCATTATGGTCGTGGGTTGAGGACTATCTGTATTTATAAATGTATATATATATATATAAATATGTATTTATATTTAAATATAAATATACCTTATATATCTTATATAAATATATATTTATGAATATACTTGTATTTATTATGCAAGTCTTGGTGTATTCGGGTCTTTTCCCGTGTAAGATTAAGAGTATCTTGGCAATGTTTCGACGAGGTCCCACTCGTCATCTTCAGGCTGGTGTCTTCGGCTTCGTGTCTGTGCGAGCAAAGAGTGATCAGAGATGCCGTCTCTCTATAAATATTGATGGGGAGGTGGGGAGTGCTGGCTCTGTTGTTGTAGGCGGGTTGGTTGGCTGTGTTGTTGCATGTTGATTAGTTGATGGAGTTGATGTATGCAGATTAGTCGGCTGTTTCGTAACATCCTGTGTGGTCGAGGTCTTAGCTGTGTGCCCATTAGTCTTTTGTGTTTGTATTTATTAATATATATATATGGAATAATTCTGGAACTGTTTATATATATGGAACTATTTCCGTTAGAAAAGAAGAATTAGTAAGATGTCGGCAGGAATCAATAGTCAGCTAGTTGACTATCAGTACTATTGATTACAATCAATCTCCTGTACAGATGGAACTGATCAACACAGATGTTTATTTACAGTTCTGATAACTCTGCCTGCTCCCATATATTACAATGATTGTGCAACCTGGGTGGAAGTCTGGACTAATAACCCTTTCAAATCTCTGGTTGGAGATGATGAGAGTTGGGGGTAGAACACACTAAAATTAGGGGGAAAATAGATTGGAGAACTGCTTTTGAGTGTGCTGTTTTATTCCTTATGCCTTTATCTCTAGCAACTTTCATCCTGCGTAGCCTTGACTATCCCATCAGAAAAATGCAGCCAGTATTTATAGATTTCCTATAAACACATTTACAACGAAAACACACAATGGAAAGACAAATCCATTTTAGCAGAATATCTGAATCATGTGAACTGAATGCAGCATTTGGGCTCTTTGTACCCTGGAGTTGTCATTTTGGTTTTTCAACAAAAATCTGCACTAAGAAAGCCATCAAAGTCTATTTCTCTGGCATTTTTTGCTAATAAGCTTCTTTTATTATTATATTGTATACAGTCACTTGGTTATAACCAGAAGGCCAAGACGCAACAGTGCATATGGTGCAATCCAAAATGTTTCGTTCATTTCTGGTTTTCTGAGTGAAAATATATCTTGCCTAAAGACATAGGAATGTTTGCAAAGCCCTCTCTCCATAATGAGGGGGGGAAAGCTTTAAACGCTTTCTTTTTAAAACTTGCAAAAAAAGTCTCAGATCTAAAGGAAAGTCTCCTTTTTGCTAAATGATATTTGCCAAATTATTGAAAAAAGGAAGGAAGCAGTCTTGGGATCAAGAGGCACTTCTCTCTTCTTAGTTGGAGAAATGTAGATTTCAAATTATAAGACAGGTTTTGCCATCATTTCTTTGCAATGGAATTTGGCAATTTAGAATAGAATGGAATGGAATGGAATGGAATGGAATGGAATGGAATGGAATGGAATAGAATAGAATAGAATAGAATAGAATAGAATAGAATAGAATAGAATAGAATAGAATAGAATCACAGAGTTGGAAGGGACCTTGGAGGTCTTCTAGTCCAACCCCCTGCTTAGGCAGGAAACCCTACACCAATTCAGATTCATTTATTCTGATCAACCAGGGAAGGGGAATTTTCCAATTTGACATCGTTTTACTGGGTATTTTTTCTTCCTTTTTTTTTTCTGAAGCAACCCATTCAACCAGTTATCACAACTGATTCTTGACAAGGATTGTCAAAATTATTCATGAGTTCTAAGCAGTGTAAAAAACTTACACACTGTTCAATGAGAACTAGAAATCTGAAATTTGTCATTCCCTCCTTTCTTGTTGATTCACACAGGGATGTATGTTATAAAAGTCTTATAAAAGGTAAAGGTTCCCCTCGCATATGTGCTAGTCATTCCCGACTCTAGGGAGCGGTGCTCATCTCTATTTCAAAGCCGAAGAGCCAGCGCTGTCCGAAGACGTCTCCGTGATCATGTGGCCGGCATGACTCAATGCCAAAGGCGCACAGAACGCTGTTACCTTCCCACCAAAGGTGTTCCCTATTTTTCTACTTGCATTTTTTACGTGCTTTCGAATTGCTAGGTTGGCAGAAGCTGGGACAAATAATGGGAGCTCATCCCGTTATGCGGCACTAGGGATTCGAACCGCTGAACTGCCGATCTTTCGATCTTGTGACAAGCTCAGCATTCTTAACCATTGAGCCACTGCATCCCTTAAAAATCTTATAAAAGTCTTATAAATACTGCCAAAAACAGCCCTTCAAAATATATGGGGCATTTAGTATTACTGTTCTTCAATTTGTCTCATTTCTTACAGAGAATGTGTGGCCCAATGGCTTAGTCACCAATTAGCTTCTTTTACCTAGTTTCAAGCCTCTGGATTTCCGTGCGATATACTATCGATCGAAGCAGAGATTGGAGGCATTCCTGTAAAAAAAAAAAAAAAAATCTTTCGTTCTCACAAAGCAACTGTAAATATAAGTATGCAGATAGGGGCTATCCAGCCAGCAGGTCTATTGACGTTCGCAGAGTGCTATCGACTGCAGATTTGATTGCCTAGTATACAGCTTAAAACCCCTACTAATTGCTTTGTGGATTTCAAATGCCACAATAAAACTTTAAATTGTTTCCAGGCATTGCACAGTCTTGCAGATGGAGAATCTGGGGAGTGAGAGACAGCCGGGCTCAGTCCTCCATCTCCAATTTACCCCTTCCGCAGCTTTCCTTTTTAAAAAGATAAAAGCACTCCTACCTGTTCACTAATGCCCCGAATACTGTAGGAATAACAGCAGCCGTTTTGATAGGGATCAAGAGTTGGTGTTTGTATCCGATCCATCATTTAGGACCTTAAAATATCACAATTGCACAACATTACATCGGGCATATCAAATGCGGGGTGCAGTTATCCAGCTTCCTCATAATCAGTCTGACCAGGTTTTTCTTTCTTTCTTTCTTTCTTTCTTTCTTTCTTTCTTTCTTTCTTTCTTTCTTTCTTTCTTTCTTTCGCAACATCCAACTCAAAAGATTCGCTTTGAGGGGATACAGATCGATACGGAAGGCAAGTGTACGTAGACACATAGGCAGAAAGCTCCCAAAAACTCCCTGGTGAAAAGAAAATGTGGGACAACATTTAGAGGTTGGTTTTCAAACGCCCGGTAGAGACAACCAGGCACATAAATAATGAGAGGCAGGACTGGTGTGTGAGTGTGTGAATTTGAGTGTGGTTATTTAGGCGTTCGTAGGTTTACTATGCTGTTAAGAAAGTTTTACATCCGCAATCCATCCAGGGAAATATTTCTGCAGAACTAAACGTGGGGGTTTTTTGCGTTGCTTGTTTTGGAATTTGTTTATTTTTTTTATAACACAAGTATCTAGTGGGTGCATCTGCTCAAAAATATCTCGTGCTTCATGTCCTCCTGTCTAATGTAGGAGCAGAACATGGAGGAAGGTCCTGTTAGGAATTAGTAAGACATGGGTTGAAAGCAGTGATGGATGTGCCTAAGTGTGTGTTTGTGTGTGTGTGTGTTTACATGTGAATTTTTCAGTTCATGTAAAAGTCAGAAGAGGACATTTGCTAAATATTTTATATAGCCACCACAAAACGTCAGCTGTTGAGAAATCCACTAGAATATGATTCGACGGACGGTACAACAGAATTTCGAAGGAGCATCAGCAGTGAAAGTTTTCACATTAGAGGGAATGATGGAGATTACTTATTGCTCTATTAAGCTCATCCAGACACAGATGTTTTCAGGACATCCTGAAGAGGAGGTTACCCACACTTAGAAATCACTTCTTCCCTCCATTCTGTTCTAAAACCGAAACCAGTAAATAAACATCAGTTATTGTCACATCCGAACGGTATAGAGCAGTGGTGAAATCTAAAATTATTTCCTACTGGTTCCATGGGTGTGGCTTGATAGGTGTGGCTTGGTGGTGGTGGTGGGTCATGTGACTGGGTGGGCGTGGCTATGTAGTCATGTGACTGGGGGGGTCAAAAGACAGAAACTCACTTTAACAATGTCCTGCTGGAACAAGGGGTTGGACTAGATGACCTCCAGGTCCCTTCCAGCCCTGGATTGATTGCTGTGCTCTTTCAAGGTATCCTCTGAAGCTGCGTCTAGTGCCAGGTTTGTGGTACTTCCTTCCTCTCCTTTTTCCCTTCCTTCCTCCCTCGCTTTCTTTTTCTTTCTTTCATTCTTTCTTTCTTCCCTCCCTCCCTCCCTCTTTCTTTCTTTCTTTTTTCTTTCTTTCAGGGAAGCCTCCTGGGAGCAAAAGCAGACTTCCCCCAATAGGTAGTAAAAAAATGCTTTAAAAAGTAAAAACAAAAAAAAGTTCCGAGGATTGGACACAGCTGATTTTCACAGCTGATTGTCGGAACCTTTTAAAAAACTTTTTACTACCTGTTGCCCAAATGGGTAGTAAAAAAATGCTTTAAAAAAGTATTTTAAAAAAAGTTTAGACAATCAGCTGTGCCGCGCCATCTTCGGAACTTTTTTTTTAGCATTTTGACTACCAGTTCGGCAAACCAGTCACAATTGTTACTACCAGTTCGGACAAACCAGCCTGAACCAGTAGCATTTCACCCCTGGTATAGAGTCTCCTGCTTGAGCAGAGGGTTGGACTAGAAGGCCTCCAAGGTCCCTTCCAACTCTGTTATTCTATGTTCTAAAATGCAATCATATTTTCAGCTACTTTTTTTTTAAGTTGAATAAAAAAGATATAGAGATGGCAATCCATGGGACCATGTGAAAAACGAAGTCATTAAGAAATTAAGAGATCTAGGAAGATCTAGGAAAACTCTGTGATTGACAGAAACTATCAACGGCTTGGGGTAGGGAACTCAGGAAAGAGAACAGAATGGATTGGATTAAAAAAAGAAGGGGTTGGGTTGGTTGATTGCTATCCAATACAATCTCGTTATCTTTCAACACTTCTTGAAAGTTCATTTTAAGCTTCATTTACATACTGATCCATCAGGCAAGAACCAGATCTTTATCAGATAGGTCTTTCCACGGAACTAGTGGGGTTGCTGGAACTCAGAGAAGATCAGTACAGAAGCTGAGCACAGCCGAGTCACATTTCCAAAATAGGTATAAAGAGTCATCACACAATGTTTCCTAAGTCATCTGATGAGCTGCGTACCACATCTGCATGGTTCCTGTAGTTGAGAAAACAAACTCCGTCACCTTCACGCACCCTTTGTTCTTGGTAGTTTTAACTCTTAGAGTTTTTTGAGGAAATGAAAAAAAAAATCTCACTGGTAATGCACCTCTGTACGATTACACTACTTTACTATGGGATCTGGGACGCAGTGGCTCAGTGGCTAAGATGCTGAGCTTGTTGATCGAAAGGTCGGCAGTTCAGCGGTTCAAATCCCTAGTGCCGCGTAACAGGGTGAGCTCCCGTTACTTGTCCCAGCTTCTGCCAACCTAGCAGTTCGAAAGCACGTAAAAAATGCAAGTAGAAAAATAGGGACCCCCTTTGGTGGGAAGGTAACAGCGTTCCATGCGCCTTTGGCGTTTAGTCATGCCGGCCACATGACCACGGAGACGTCTTCGGACAGCGCTGGCTCTTCGGCTTTGAAATGGAGATGAGCACCACCCCCTACAGTTAGGAACAATTAGCACATATGTCTGAGAGGAACATTTACCTTTACCTTACTATGGGATCTGCAGGTATCACTCTTAGTCTTTTGATGGATTGGCAGGAGGTCCTCTCCTCAAAGCAGTAGGTGAGATCAGGATAAATGTGAACATTGAATTCATTTCACCTACATTTCAATTTCATCCTCCTTCTGCCTCATCCCTGATTTGTTAAACATTCCATCACAGAACATCTTGACCACAAAACAGAAGAAAAAAAAGAAGTTTTCTTAGAATGGCTTTTATAAATAACCTGGAAGTGGTTCAACTTTGAAGGGCAAAGGAATGTTCAAGATGGCCCGTTTTGAACTTGGACCACCTCCAGAAGATTTGGAATGGCCTGTTCGAAGTCAGGATGACCCATACCGAGTCAAGACATTACATGATGGAATGTTTGGCATACCCTTAATTTTTCCCTTCGGTTAAACTAAACACTACAATTTGGTAACAACTTTCAGAGCTCATGTAGGACTCATGGAAATCATGTGATGAATATTCATTTCTGCTTTTAACTTCTGTTTTACTTGCCTTCAACCAGTCAACCGGTCAGTTTTAAGGTTCAGATCTGAAACCTTCCACAATTACTAACAAAACTTGGCTGTCTATGTTGCAAATACTACAGTATTTGTCCTATTTCCACTTTCTATACTTGTTGTGGTCCGCCAGCAGCCTGTGGAGCTGGCAGCAGAGTCGGACAGTGAGGAGGCTGAGGAAGAATATGGGCCAGTCCTGGAGGCTGGGGAAGGCCTGGATGAGGGCTCTGTGTCGGAGGCAGAGATGGGGCCAGGGTCATTGAGGAGTGATGTGTGGACTCCAGAGCCTCCAGAGGCTGATAGTAGAGAGGCAGAGGAACAGGAGGAGCCTGTTCCTAGTGCACATATGAGAAGAGCTGCCAGAAAGCAAGAGCAGCTAAAGCAAAAAGAACGACTTGAGAATAAGGCCAAGAGATGATTGGCCCCTCCCATAAGGCTTAAAAGACCAGCAATGGCTCTTGGCCTCTTTGTTGGAAAACAACGTTGACAGATTTGCTTCTTGTCTGGCTGCATTTATTTCTTCTCGGCGTCTTCTGGTTCTGAACTTTTGCCAAGAAAAGCCTTTGGCAGGTTGCCTAATTAGACCAAGGTTGGTGATAATGCTGAAGAATTGTGTTATGAAGAACTTGTTTTGATTTAGTTTGGACTATGCTGAGAATGAGTTAATTCTCAGCTGTTCTAATAAAGTCTGTTTGTTTTCGAACTGATTGCGTCTGATAATACCTACTTGGGCCTGGGTCACAACAATACTTGCAAGTTCATATCAATCAAACAAGGTGAGCAAAGCACATTATAATGGCTTATTAAGCAAGAGTAACCATGACAAATGACAGTATGATGTAGAAATGGAAAAGCACAAAGAATTATGCATGTCACATGCTGCCCAAGTTGCATTATCAAGATCTCATGTGCCGCCCTAAAATAAAAGGCAAAAGCAATGACATAACTCCCGACTTTGAAACATACTTCGAAATCTCATAATAATAGATATACATTCTTTTAAATCTAAAAAAAACCAGTGGATGTTTTGAAAAGATGCGTAAGAATTTTGAAATCTCTATCAACAATCTTGATATCCATGATCAATAATCAAATGATGGATTATGGAAGGGTCTGTCCATCACTATTTAGAATCAACACAGTGTAAGCATCTGAGAATACATGAATAGAGTTAAGATTTGTGTAGTGTTAGAACACCATTGAATTGTACAGCTATCATGGATGTATTTTCATTACAGATGTATTATTTGTATTTTAATATTTTAAATTTTAGTAAAGGTTTTTGGAAAATTAAAATAATAATAATAGAACCAACACAGTGATGTGACAAAGACAGCAAGCCAATCAACAACTCAAGTTATTTACAACGCATGTATTTTCTTTTGTAATAATGAAAACCATACATGACTACTCATTTTATCTACAAAGCTCTGTGGGTCTCTCTATTTTCATAAGAGTTGAAATGTACAGGAAACCTGAAAAAGATACTCTTTGAGGGTTTTCCCTCGATTGGTTTAGACGGGTTAAATTCTGTTTCTGTTTCTAATTTTCACATTTGTCTGATTTAGATGATAATCACACAGGAAGTAGTCAGCCCTTACGCTTGACCACACTGATTTGTCTTCGCTTCTACACAGAGCTCAAAGTGAAACTTGAAATTTCAGTGTAAAACCAGAAAGGTAACTGAAATTATATAACATTATTTCATGTGTCTCAGGGTGAAGTAGGCGGGTTTCACAGGCAAGAGAAGTAAAAATACTGTTCCCGTGCAGATCAGATTAAAAGAAAATGAAAAATGGAACATCTTCAGACAGAAGAATCATCTTTACCCCCAAAAGTCCAGGAAAATTTTTTTAAAAAATAGAATAACCGAGTTGGAAGGACCTTAAAATCTTCTAGTCCAACCCTCCACTCAACCAGGAGAGCCTACATCCATAATCAGTGCTGGGTTCCTCTTGGTTCGGCCCGGTTACCCGAGCCGGTAGCTGACATCACCGAACTGGTTCTGACCCCCTCCGCCCCCCTGTGCCCCCCCCACTCCCCACGCCCCCCCACCCGCCATGTTATTCTTACCTTTTATTTGGCCCCACCCGCAATCTATTGCTGCCTCCTGAGTCCCAGCTGATGGCTAGAGGGAAAAAAACTGTTTAAACTCTTGCCTTGGGGTTTCAAAGAGCCGCCCTACAGCTGATCAGTGTTAAAAGAAAACAAATAAGTAGATCAGTGCCTGCAAAAATACATGTGTAGATCAGTGCCTGCAAAAATAAATGGGTAGATCCGTCTTCACCTAATCTGTTCTTAGCATTTCCCTTCCCCTACTATTTCAACCGGCTACTTGCTTTTAAAAAAAAAAATGGTTATGTTATATGCAGCTGCACATTTAAAATCTGTGAAGGGATGACCTTATTTCTTCTTAGGGCATAGAAGGTTTCCTCCCATTAAAATATAATCTCTCGAAATATTATAAAGAATGGAGTTTCAGGTCGGTGGCTTTAAAAAAAATCTAGTTACCATTTTACTTTCAATCACTTTCCTAGGTGGCGATCAGAAAATCTCTCGTTTTAACCGATTCTTAATTTAGTTGAATTCAATCGCCGGTTAAAACTTCTCTTGTTTCCTCATTTCCTCCTTCAGTTAGAACCTATACATTTTGGTAGAAGCTGGCTGTAATGCAGACTGCAGTCTGAGCTGCACATGTTGTGGGTTGATTTGAATGAATCTGACATTTGCACATGTTCCCTGTTTGTGAAACATAGTTTGCAAAATCACCATTATTCCCACCTGCCATTTTTCCTTAGTATTGGAGTCACACAGCAGCCGGCTTTGCTGGGGGAAACCGAGCTTTTCAATGCAAAAGCTTGAGATATTTTTTTTTACATCTCGAACCGTTGATCAAAAAGAATTGCTCAGATTTATATGAATGTATTTTTGTTTGAAGGATTTTTTTCTGTTTGTGTGTGTGTGTGTGTGTGTGTTTCTATTGTCAAACAAATTGGGTAGCTGATCGGCGTTTCTGCCTAGAAAGTGAAATAATTTAAGGTGCCGTTGATGCTACACATTTCAGGGTGGGGCAGGTATTCAATTTGAGTTATTTATAAAAGAAAATAACAGCTGGCAAACAAATAAATAACTGTGATTGGATAACCATTTTTCTGAAATGGTATAGGGCAGGGGTCAAATCCAGCAGGTTCTGACAGGTTCTGGAGAACCGGTAGAGGAAATTTTGAGCAGTTCTCTGGCTGGCCCCAGAGTCGGGTGGGAATGGAGATTTTGAAATATCCTTCCCCCAGGAGTGGGGTAGGAATGGAGATTTTGCAGTATCCTTCTCCTGGAGTTGGGTGAGAATGGAGATTTTGCAGTAATCTTTCCCCTGCCATGCCCACCAAGCCACGCCCACCAAGCCACTCCATGCCCACCAAGCCACGCCCACAGAACCGGTAGTAAAAAAAATTGGATTTCACCACTGGTATAGGGTTTCCTGCTTAAGCAGTTGGTTGGACTAGAAGACCTCTAAAGTCCCTTCCAACTCTCCTATTCTATTCTGTTCTGTTCTGTTCTGTTCTGTTCTGTTCTATTCTAGTAGCAAAATGTTCTCAGAAATGTCTTGTGGACATTGTAAAAGCGGTACAGTGTTTCCGATTACAACACCAGAAGTTTTAAACACACACACACACACACACACAATCTTTTTCTTTGTTGAAAGAAATATTTGTTCAGATTTATGGAGGCCTAGCACACCTCTCTTGCTTGTTTACCTATTCAAAAAAGAGTCAGAGATCTGTATCACTGAATTACTGATTCAGTTTATAAGGGTGGGGAAAAACATAGGGATAATTGTTATGGCTCGGTGGTGACATTGATGTGTTCAGTGGTGCACTATTGGTGGATATCAAGGAGTCATGAGAGACCCTCAACGACCCTGTGGGAAGAATAAAATGTTCTACTAAACACTGTAGGACTGTTTTTTCGCAAACTTGGCAACTTGAAGACGGGTCCCAGAATTCCCCAGCCGACACACTGCAGTAGGAGCATCTCTGAGAAATCCAGTTCAGTGAAAATCAGTTACATCTCCTCCTTAAAAACAACCCCAAGAAAATCTGTATTGTCACGGGAAGGACTTCCATCCTGTCCCCGTAAGTCTTTTAAGAAACTTGATGGTTGGATTTTCCTCCCTGTCTCATTGTTTCTTCTCCTTTTCTTTCCTGCTTTGAAGTTCTGTTGTATACAACCTTCTGCGGCTTTCGTGAAAGCATCCAAAACCCCGTTCCATTCCCATCTATGAATGGTCACACCCATTTGCTGAATGTTTTTCTCTTTCCTCTGCTGTTACTCACAGTCTTCCCTCCACCCCCACCCCCCACCCCTCAGCCTGGATGCTTGCAATAAACTGAGATAAAGAAGTGATAATGAAAATCGGAGGCTGGAGAGAAGAGGCAAGTTCTGGCATCTTAACGCCTGTTGTTTTAGAACGTTAACTGAATAAGCCACCAAGTATGCAGAGTCTGATTAAATTGCCAGAGCAGTAAATCCTGACTCCCGGTTGGCCTTAACACCCGTTGCACAAAAGGGACATTGTTATGCTGTGTGAAGAGATCCGAGGTTGCATTCAAAGGTCAGAGTGACACCGGCACGGTATGGCAGGGTGTTATTTTGCATTCTTTGATAAACAAGTTAGGCTCTCCCACGGCTTTGCCAAAGAGACGGATCGCCTTTCTTTCCCCTTCCCCTCCCCAACCCCTCTTTGCTACACACAGCACCGATTTTCAGTTCTCAACTTCAAGGATCTTACGGGAGTCATTTATTAAATTTCAAAACAGGGAAGTTATCGGAGTTCACTTGCCTTTCTAAACTTTAGAAAGACGACCTGCAAACCCATCTGGATCGTGGGGAAGCTTTCACTTGTTCACGGTTTTGCATTTGGCAAATATTAGTTTCAAAAAAAAAAACTCTGTCCGTTCCTTCCAACTCTGAGGGATGATGGGAAAACCTATATTTGGGGTGTACTCAGGTTTCTTGCTGCTGAGACTTCTCCACAAGTAGAATGTCTAGATCCCTATTTTTCCCCCCAAGGAGGAAGAGTGATGATTTCTGAGGGCTACTTTGAAAAGAAAACCCAACACATTTTGTGGCAAATGAAAGGCAATTAGATCAAGGATTATTTATTTATTTAATCAAGCATGTATTTTATGGCAGATACAAGTGTAAACATAATTATAAATACATGAAAATAGAATAGAATTTTGTATTGGCCAAGTGTGATTGGACACACAAAGAATTTGTCTTGGTGCATATGCTCTCAGTGTACATAAAAGAAAAGATACGTTCGTCAAGAATCATAAGGTACAACACTTAACGATAGTCATAGGGTACAAATAAGCAATCAGGGAACACTATCAATATAAATTGTAAGGATACAAGCAACAAGGTTACAGTCATACAGTCATAAGTGGAAGGAGATGGGTGGTGGGAACGATGAGAAGATTAATAGTAATGCAGACTTAGTGAATAGTTTGACAGTGTTGAGGGAATTATTTGTTTTGCAGAGTGATGGCATTTGGGAAAAAACTGTTCTTGTGTCTAGTTGTTCTGGTGTGCAGTGCTCTATAGCGTTGTTTTGAGGGTAGGAGTTGAAACAGTTTATGTCTAGGATGTGAGGGGCCTGTAGATATTTTCACAGCTCTTTTTTTTGACTCGTGCAGTATACAAGTCCTCAATGGAACGCAGGTTGGTAGCATTTTTTGTTGTTGTTGTTTTTGCAGTTCTAGGATACGAATAAAAGGGAACATTGGGACAGGGACGGTAGGCATACCGGTGCGCTTATGCACACCCCTTACAGACCTCTTAGAAATGGGGTGAGGTTGACAGACAGTCTAAGGTTAAAGTTTTGGGGATTTGGGGAAGAAACCACAGAGTCAGATAGTGCATTCCAGGCATTGACAACTCTGTTACTGAAGTCATATTTTCTGCAGTCTAGTTTGGATCAGTTTACCATGAGTTTGTATCTATTGTGTGCTCTTGTATTGTTTTGGTTGAAGCTGAAGTATTCATTGGCTGGTAGAACATTGTAGCAGATGATTTTATGTACCATGCTTAAGTCGGACCAAAGACGGTGAAGTTCTAAATTGTCTAAGCCCAAGATTTCAAGTCCGGTGGCATAAGATTTTTTGTTGCGAGCAGAGGAGTGGAGGACTCTTCTTGTGAAATATCTTCGGACTCGTCCAATTGTATTAATGTCCAATATGCAGTGTGGATTCCAGACAGAGGAGCTGTATTCGAGAATTGGTCTGGCAAAAGTTTTGTATGCCCTTGTTTGCAGTTCAATATTACTGGAGAAGAAACTATGCAAGTTTAAGTTAACAACTCTTAATGCTCTAAGAGCCTTGGTACTACAGTGGTTTAAAGCACCCTGTTATTAACACAGCTGCCTGCAATTTACTGCTGGTTCGAATCTCTCCAAGGCTCAAGGTTGACTCAGCCTTCCATCCTTTCTAAGGTAGGTTAAATGAGGACCCAGTTTGTGGGGGCAATAAGCTGACTTTGTATAAATATACAAAAGTATGAAGGCTATTGCTTAACGCACTGTAAGCCGCCCTGAGTCTCCGGAGAAGGGTGGCATATAAATCAAATTAAAATAAAATAAAATAAAATAAAATAAAATAAAATAAAATGCTTTTTTAGCAATGCTGTTACAGTGAGCTCTGGCACTTAGATCATTTGAGATGAGTACTCCAAGGTCTTTGACAGAGTGAGGGTCATCTGTTAGGTCGTATCCATCTAGCTTGTATTTTGTGACTAAGTCACTAAGTTATGTCTGTCTCTTCATGACCACAGCAAGCCAGACCACTGCGTCCTCCACTGCTTCCCAGAGTTTGCCCAAGTTCATGTTCATTGCCTCAATAACACTATCTGACAATCTCTTCCTCTGTTGTCCTCTTCTCCTTTTGCCTTCCATCTTTCCCAACATCAAGGTCTTCTCCAAGGAGTCCTCTCTTCCTCATTTGGTGGCTAAAGTATTTCAACTTCAACTTCAGGATCTGTCCTTCCAAAGAACAATCAGCGTTGATTTTCTTTAGGATCGACTGAATTGATGTCCTTGTAGTCCAAGGAGCTTTCAAGAGTCTTTTCCAGCACCACAGATCAAAAGCATCAATTCTTCAGCGCTCAGCCTTCCTTATAGTCCAACTCTCACAACCATACATAATTACTGGTGCCCCTGACTGGAGTGACGTTGAGCTGGCCACACCTACCCTAGCCACACCCATCCCACCCTGAGATCAAACACAACCCTGTTGCGGCCCTCAATGAAATCGAGTTTGACATCCCTGCCCTATACTATTTTAGACAATTAGATGTCCAGTCTCTTCTTAACAGCCTCCAATGTTGCAGCACCCACAACTTCTGAAGGCAAGCTCTTCCATTGGTTGATTGTTCTATTCCTTAGTTCTAGGCTGCTTCTCTCTTTGTTCAGTTTCTATCCATTGTTTTTTGTCTTGCCTTCTGATATCTTCTGTGGAAAAAAGGTTGATCCACTCTTCTTGGTCATAGCCGCTCAAGTATTGGAAGACTGCTCTCATGTTACACCTAGTCCTTCTTTTCACTAGACTAGACACACCCAACTCCTGCAATCACTCATATGTTTTAGTCTCCAGTCCTCTCTCACTCTGTCTCTCTTAATTCTTACAAGCCAGTCAAAGGTGCTACTATTTATTTGTTTGTTTGTTTGCTAATATTCAGCTTCAATTCACCACAAACCTGAGCAGCACTCAAACTGAAAACAATGCACATCAAAACAAACCACACAGATTAAACAACTGAGGACACTAATCCTCAATTACTACAACCACTTTGGCCCTGTGCCCATAGGAATAGTCAGATTTTAGTAAGGGCAAATAGTGTGTTTTCTTCTAAAGGTTTAAAAAAATGCATTTTTATTAAAGTCAATGAGTATGGTGAAAAATGGAGGGGGGGAAATGCAGAATATATTTCTAACGCCAGAGAAGAGCAATTGAATGTCTGGAGAGGACCATCCAGATGGTACTCAGTGACCCCTTCTCTTGTCTCACCCCATTTACTGGGAAATTACTGGTATGAATTTCTTAATTGTGCTGTGTAAAAAAAATATAGGAATCACAGAAAACGGTCGTATCAGAGTTACTGATCTTAAATGCATGGAACTCTAGCAGTGGGAGCAGACATCCTGAGAAAAATAAGTCTCCTGTGAGTCAGGCTTCATTCTTGGTGACTTCATCGATGTTCCATGAGGTCTTCTTAGCCACAATATGATGTGGTTTGCCCAAATCTTCTTCCAAGATTTATTTATTTATTTATTTGCAAGTTCCCAGTCCAGAATACAGATCCAATAAAATAATCTCCCATCCAGGGGGCAAACCACTCATAGTCATTGCATAACTTGGCAAGGTTCTCCTAAAGTTACAGCTTCCAGGGAATTTGTACATTGACAAATTAACTTGTACAATTAAGATTTAGACAAAATAAAATTTATTGTATACAATTTATAGAGGGACACGGTGACTCAGTGGCTAAGACACTGAGCTTGTCGATCGAAAGATCGGCAGTTCAGTGGTTCGAATCCCTAGTGCCGCATAATGGGGTGAGTTCCCGTTACTTGTCCCAGCTTCTGCCAACCTAGCAGTTCGAAAGCACGTAAAAAATGCAAGTAGAAAAATAAGGACCACCTTTGGTGGGAAGGTAACAGTGTTCCGTGTGCCTTTGGCATTGAGTCATGCCAGCCACATGACCACGGAGACGTCTTCGGACAGCACTGGCTCTTCGGCTTTGAAACGGAGATGAGCACCACCCCCTAGAGTCAGGAACGACTAGCACATATGTGCGAGGGGAACCTTTACCTTTACTTTATACAATTTATAGTTTATACGAAATGCAACTTGGTGGGACATTTAAACTATCAGGCCCAAGCCTCTCTTCTGTAAATCAAAGCATTCCCAACAGAACGTGCCCTGTCTACAACACATTCAGAGAAAGTACATCGCTTGGAGAATTAATCCCAATGTTGGAATTTCTGTTACTCTTAGCAAGTTTTTTTCTAACGTTCAACCAGAATCAGCTTTCCTGAAGCTTAAATCCATTTTGTGTGCCCTGGATCTTGACTTTCTTTTTATCTTCCTTTGTATGTCTGACGATAGCTATCATATCTTCCCTTAGGCAAAATAATGATTTTCTCCCCCTCTCCAATCTGTCCTTAGAGGACTTTTAGTTTAACTCTCCTGTTTGCTAGCCTTTTGGGAGCCATTCCCATGTTGTCTGAATCCTTTTTTAAAGCACGATTCTCGGACAGAATGTCCAACGTTTATGATACAAAGTAGAATATTATTATATCTCTGTCAATTCAAGGATTTTTATTTGTTTTAGTAACTCACATCCACATTCCTGTGGTTGTCTGTGGTTGACCACGGTTCCAAAAATCTTTCCACATGTGTAGTTGCCAGGTCAAATATCCCCCATCCTAAACCTGGATATTTAATGCCTTTTTAATGTATGCAAGATTGATTTATTGAATCCTCCTGGCTTGGAGGGCAGAGCAGAAAATAGAAAAGAGAGGTTTGTACACTGTGACTTTAGAACTTTAACAGATTTAACAGATTAACAGGGACTTTATAGCTCATCTAGTCCAACCCCTCTCCCCGCTCAAACGGGAGACCCTACACCATTTCTGACAAATGGCAGTCCAATCTCTTCTTGAAAGTGATGAAGCTCCTACAACTTCCGAAGGCAACTTCTGTTCCACTGGTTGATTGTTCTCACTGTCAGAAAGTTCCTCTTCATTTCTAGGTTGAATCTTTCCTTGGTCAGTTTCCATCCATTATTCCTTGTCTGACCTTCGGGTGCTTTGGAAAATAGCTTGACCCCCTCCTCTCTGTAGCAGCCCCTCAAATATTGGAACACTGCTATCATGTCTCCCCTGATCCTTCTTGTCACTAGACTAGCCATGCCCTTCCTTCCTTCCTTCCTTCCTTCCTTCCCTCCCTCCCTCCCTCCCTCCCTCCCTTCCTCCCTCCCTCCCTCCCTCCCTTCCTTCTCCAATCTCCTTCTCTCTCTTCCTTCCTCCCTCCTCCCTCCTCCCTCCTTCTCCAATCTCCTTCCTCCTTCCTTCCTTCCTTCCTTCCTTCCTTCCTTCCTTCCTTCCTTTCTTCCTTCCTTCTCCAATCTCCTTTTCTCCCTTCCTTCCTCCCTCCTTCTCCAATCTCCTTCCTTCCTTCCTTCCTTCCTTCCTTCTTTCCTTCCCAGCATCTGATCAGCAAAAGAAGAATGTAAACATTTATTTGCAATGAATTCTACCAAGTTTTTCTTCTGGCCCACGAGAACATAGGGCAGAGTAAGAGTTATTTCCAAGTACCATTTCAAAGGAAATAGGGGGGGTTTTCAGAACGAGACGCTTCTCCGAGGCCATAAATCAATGCTTGAGTGATAGTATATTAAATGATAACCTTGTCATATTTAATGTCACACCAGAAGAATCTATTGAGGCATTGTTCTTTCCACAGTATCCGGGCAGGTGAATTAACTGAGTGAATTGGAACTTGCAAGCCGCAGGAGCTGTAGGGGAGTAAACCAACTAAGCATTACACCATAAAAATCACCCACTCTTCGCCTTCCGCCAGCTTACATTCAGGTGGGGTTTCTCAAACTGTTTTACTCAGTCAGTCTGGCCAGCTTACATTCAGGTGGAGTTTCTCAACAGCTTTACTTAGTCATTCTGACGGCTGCTTCTGCTGCTGCCGGCCTTGTAAGGATGGGAGATGCAGGCAAACACATGGAGCTATTGAGACATCCTTGCTTCCAATTCATTACCTGTCGGTAAATTACATTTCTGTTTCTGCTCCTGTCATTCAGTAAGGACTTTAATGCCTTCAACTCAGTGTTGGCTCCTGGCAAGTGCCTGGACACGTCCCTGCAGTTTTCTTGGCAAGATTTCAAAAGAAGTTTCCCATTGTCCCTTTTCCTAGGACTGAGAAGGAGTGACTGGTCAGAACCTGCTGAAACCTACCCATCTTTTTAGGAACTTTCAGCCTTTCTTCCTTGGTTTACCTTCAAAGGAAGGCAATATAAGGAGATTCCTCCCGCTGGGATTTTTTTTTTCTTTTTTCAAATTAGGAAACATGAGTTTGCAGAATGGTGAGAAAATATAAAGGGAAAAAAAAAGGGGGTGTGGGGAGAAACACCTCCTGCCAAGCTCCAAGGATAAATTAAAGCCCTCCAGAGAAATTAGAAAGAAATATCAAGCGCCCTGAAAAACAGAAGCCTATTTCATAGGAGAAGGATCCTTGGGAGAAATTACGGGCCTGATTATGCATTCAGGACAGAAAATCTGTTGGAGTGATGGGTGCCATCTCCTGTTCGGTTCTGTTGTGTCGATTCAGGCTGGCAAAAAGCTCCCCCCTCCTGTTTAGTTCTTGCAATTAAGTTACATAAGAATGTTGATAATTAATTGCAATTTACACATAAATGCATTCCAGGTTTCAGATGTTGACCTGGGAAGCTTCCCATTTGTAAGCTTCAGGTTGCAGCCATGTGTTTTGAAGTGGTTTCTGCTGGGAATACAGGTTTTTGTCAGCCCGCCTCCTCAATCCCCCCCCCTTTTTTTTGCATTTCCTCCCTTTAAGGTAAAGAGGGATTAGTAAACATCTGCTTCTTTTGAATATTTACAAACTCCACAATCAAGATTTAACAATGCCAACAACATTAGTAACATAAGTGCTTATAAATATTCACGGGCATCAAAATACAGCGCTGAGAGGCAAAGCAGGCATATTGCGCAGGTGTTTCCAACTTCTTTGACTCCAAGCTGTTTGAATAAAGCTTGGTGTTGGGGAAGGAGGGGAGGGAAGGAGGGATGAAATAAATTTGCCGACACATTGCACATTTCTTTTGATACTTGGCCACATAGACACATGCACCTATGCCCAGTGGTGGGATTCAACCGGTTCGCTGAACACGTGCACCACATATGTGCTCCGCGTGCATGCGGTGCGTTTGAAAACAGCTTTAAAACTTACCTTGTGGTGTAGCCCCGGTGAGTAAAACAGCTGCGGCGTGACAACCCGCTCTGCCGCACCGATCAGCTGGGCTTGAAACTGAGGAAATATAAGTCAGTATAGTGCAGGAGTGAACCGGTTTGCTCTCAGCTGATCGTTGGAGCTACAGATTCGCCCGAACCGGTCCGAATAGGCTGAATCCCACTCCTGCCTATGCTTTAAAAAAGAGTAAAGGTTTCCCTTGTCCAGTCGTGTCTGACTCCAGGGAGTGCTGCTCATTTCATGTCAGCCCTGGAACCATTTTGGAAAACTTCAGGGCTTCCACAGCAAGTCTGTTTGCTACTGTTGGAACGTAAAGGGGAGAGATAGAGATAACTGGGGGAATTGTAGCCAAAATAACATTCTTTCTCATGGGAGCTAAGGATGTCCCTACCAGGTGTTTGGGAGGTGTGGGCCAAAGGCAGCTGAAGGAGGACTGTGACCTGATTGGACCATGTGATGGACGTATGACCTGGGGGCAAGAATTTTGGGTTTTGATTTGGGTGGAGAAACGTCAGGTCCTTCGGAGTCGGGTTTTCACCAGCTGTGCCAATATGGCATTCCTAATAAATTCTTACTTTGAGGAAACTCCAGGCCTCAAGAGTTTTGATTTCGTTGGGACTGTTACTTGGAACCCTGTTACTTGGAGCATTTATCAGCCAAAGAAGCTAATGTTGTCCGAAGACGCTTCCATGGTCAATGTGGCTGGCATGACTATAAGCTGAGGTGCACAGAAAAACTGTTACCTTCCCATGAAATGTTACAGAATAAAAGAATTACAGAGTTGGAAGGGACCTTGGAGGCCTTTTAGTCCAATCCCCTGCTCAAGCAGGAAATCCGATACCGTTTCAGACAAATCCTTGGAGGTCTTCTAGTCCAACCCCCTGCTCAAGTAGGAAACCCTGCACCATTTCAGACAAATGGTTGTCCAATCTCTTCCAGTGTTAGAGTGCCCACAACTTCTTCTTCTTCTTCTTTTTTTTGCTTTAATTTATATGCCGCCCTTCTCCGGAGACTCAGGGCGGCTTACAATGTGCTAAGCAATAGCCTTCATACTTTTGTATATTTTATACAAAATTGCCCCCACAATCTGGGTCCTCATTTTACCTACCTTTGAAAGGATGGAAGGCTGAGTCAACCTTGAGCCTTGGAGAGATTTGAACTTGCAGTAATTGCAGGCAGCTGATGTTAATAACAGTGCTTTAGTCCACTGTGCTACCAAGGCTTCTGGAGGCAACTCAAGCCACTGATTAATGGCTCTAACTGTCAGAAAATTTCACCGACCTAGATTAAGGAAAAATATCCTGACAGTTAGAACCATAGTAACTATTTAGTATTTAGTAGTGATTTATTTAGTACCTATTTTAGTAGCTATTTATTTGATACCTATTTGTCTGCTTGCATTTGCATGCTTTCAAACTGCTAGGTTTGCAGGAGCTGGGGCAAGAACAGGAGTTCACCCCGTTATGCGGTACTCGAACTGCCAAACTTCTGATCGACAAGCCCAGCGTCTTAAGCACCACCTAATAAAATCCCAGAGGTAACTAATAGAACTGCCCTATAAGCAATTATTATTGTCATGGATTACTTTTTAAGATGAGTAGCAAGCTTGGGAAGAGTTGAATTCAAACTTTTCATCCTGTGCAAATTGATTGATTGATTGATTGAAAGATTGATGGATTATATGCCATTAAGTCAATATCATTTCTTTGCAATCACATACAATAGATTTTGTCCAAGTTTTTTTTTTCTTTCATAACTTGGTCTTTACGATTTTCCAACCGTATCCAGTGCACATAAGAGGCTTTAAAGTAAGAGCAAGGACCTTTGTGTAACCCAAGAGACAGCCAGGGCTTGGGCTTGGCTTGAGACCTCTGTCAAAACTGCCTCTCATGTCCTTATACTGGAGAAAGCAGGAGAAAGTGAATGAAGTATGAGCATGGGGTCAAAAACAGTTTCAACTGTTTTGAAAATACAACATCTTATTTATGCCTCTATTCATGGTTTCTTTTAGCAGGCAGCCACTAACCAATTATCTCCAGAGACATGGCAACTTGAACAGATGATGGCTGGCCACCCCATTACATTAGTGGGTAGAAGGATTGTCTTTAATAGAAACCACTGTGAGAATCAAATTAAAGTCTTCTGTGCCACACAGACCAGTGGTGAAATCTGAACTGGTTCACTGGTTGCGCATGCACGCCAAACATGCACTGTTTTTTTTTTTTTTACTTTTAAAAACATTTTTTCGGCAGAAGAGGTTGTAGAAAAAATGCTTTTAATTTTTTTTAAAAAAAGCTTCTGATGATTGTGCGGCTCAGCTGGGCATGGGGGGGGCAGGAATTTTTGCTACTGGTTCTCCGAACCATCTGCCTCCATTGCTACTGGATCAGGCAATCTGATCCGAACCAGGAGCATTTCACCCCTGGATTGGGGTTGATGCCACTTCTACTTCATTCTTCCCCCTTTCCACTCCCTCTTTAAATCAGGAAGAGCTTGTGAATGCTTTGGTGAATCATCTCCATGACATTGGTTGACTAGAAATAGTAGTTTAGCATCTGGGAGAATCTCTGGGTGAAATTTGCTTCATCCGGATTTGAGTTCATTAAGTGGGTTAGAGATTTGCATAATACACCAACTTTCTTTCTTATTCTTTCTCCCTCCCACATATAGAAGTACGCCTACCTAAAATACACAGGCAGGCCACTAATTTTGTGCTTTCGTTGCCTGGAATCAATGGGTTTTCTTTGAATGACAAGAAGGCCTAGGATAATGAAAGGATCTTAAACCAAATCTTTCCATTTTGTGCTATATTTTCAGCACATTGTTATATGCACATTATAACGGTGTGTGGGTTTGCGTGTATGTGTGGGTGTGGTTGTATACATGCAGGAACAGATATCAATATATATCATATTAGAAAAGGTTGTGAATCAGGATGAGCAGAAATAGATTTAATCTTGCATTTCAGAAGAAACAGAAAGACAGATAGCTCTATTGTATGTTTCTGTATCAATTGGAGAGTCTAATCTTGCCTTTGTAATTTGGATAAAGGAAATGAAACTTTCTCGGAGATAGGCCAACTTCACCATGCATTTATGTAACTGTAAAGTTTCTGAACATTATCAGAATCCTATCTCTTATGCAACATGGGGAAGTTTTAAGTAGTTTTAAATGTACTTGCTTGCAAATAACTCCATTAAAAAAAATAGTTCAAAGTGAATTTAAAAGGCTGGAAGTGGAGAAAGCATTCGCTTCCAGAGTTTTTAACATGAGATATGCACACAGATATTTGAAAGACAAACTTTAATTACCAATAGGTATTTCCTAACGTTGTGATTTATTTTTATTTTTTTACTGGAGTTGGTTTTCTGGCATTCCTCAACACAAAGCAATAGGGCAAGCAAACTCAAAGCAAAAGAAGCAAAAGACGTTTCATCGTTTAAATGGAAAAACGCGTTCCATTTCTTCCTATTTTAGAAATGCTCTCCTTGCATGGAAAAAAGGTAGCACATCAGTGAGAAAGTTCCTTGATTTGCATTTTAGTTACCCAGAGTGAAAGGAAATGCAACTTTCTTCATTTTTTTTCCATAACTAAAAATGGTGACATCTTCCTTACCAATGCTGATTGATACAATTGGTTTGAACATTAAAAATATGCGTTTGCTTTTGAAAGAAATTCCTTCCCCCGTTTTTTTTCTCGGAAGTATTGCATCCTTTAAATGGGTTTGAAATGTTGTCTTCTTTGTTTGTTTTTACTGTCAAGAATAAGTTTTTGAAAGTCTTCGTTGATTGGCCAGAGACGTCTTCGGACAGCTCTGGCTCTTCGGCTTTGAAACGGAGATGAGCACTGCCCCCTAGAGTCGGGAACAACTAGCACATATGTGCAAGGGGAACCTTTACCTTTTGTTGTGACCCAGACCCAAGTAGGTGGTAACCGATGCAAACAGTTCGAAAACAAACAGACTTTATTAGAACAGCTGAGAATTAACTCATTCTCAGCGTAGTCCAAAGTAAATTAAAGCAAATTCTTCAAAACACCATTCCTCACTTTATCACTGACCTTGGGATAATTAGGCAAACTGCCAAAGGCTTCTCTTGGCAAAAGTTCAAAAGCAGAAGATGCCGACAAGAGATAAGTGCAGCAAAACTATCAACGTTGTTTTCCAACAAAGAGGCCAAGAGCTGTTGCTGGTCTTTTAAGCCTTATGGGAGGGGCCAATCATCTCTTGGCCCTACTCCCAAGTTGTCCTCTTTGCTTTAGCTGCTCTTGCTTTCTGGCAGCTCTTCTCATACGTGCAGTAGGAACAGGCTCCTCCTGTCTGCCTCTCTATTGTCAGCCTCTGGAGGCTCCGGAGTCCACACATCACTCCCCGTTGGCCCTGGCCCCATCTCTGCCTCCGACGCAGAGCCCTCATCCGGGCCTTCCCCAGCCTCCAGGACTGGCCCATGTTCTTCCTCAGCCTCATTGCTGTCCGACTCCACTGCCAGCTCCGCAGGCTGCTGGCAAGCCACAACACCTTTACCTTTAGTAAGTCAGTCTTGATCCACCAATGGTTCATGGGCTAATTTCCATGGATAACTTATCAGCAGCTTTATCCAATTGCTGCAAGCCACACCAAGCATGTTCCTCTAATGGCACATTGCAAAACTGCCCAGGTTCAAGTACGCCTAAATGGCTAAGAGTTTGTTTTGCAGAACCCCAACATATCGGTGGGCCACTGAGTTGCGAGTAAATGTCAAAGCAGACTGCACAAGAAAGAAACTCACTTCTGGCTGAGAATTCTTTAATCCTACCCCGTGCCCATGGGAACAAAGCAAGATAAAACATCCCGGGAGGTCTGTGTTTGCTCAGCTAAGCTGTCTTAGCAAGCAATCTGTCTATTTTCCATCTTTTACCTACCTGTCCTGACCTTTGAGCTTTCTAGATATATGACACATAATTTCCAGCTTCGGGTTCTTCTCTACTTTTGCATGCTTTTCACTTCTCCGCCTTCCCACCCTCTCTCTTTTTCAAATTGCTGTGGTTATTAAGACAACCTTTCCAAGAAATTACTCATAGAACTTTAATCCCTTGTTGTTGGGGTGTTGACTGTGTAATCTTGTTTATATCAGTCTGTCTGGATTTCTGATTTCAAAGGCTCACCTGAGGTCTTTGGAAAAACATCGGAAGACAGGTATTTTGTTCTGGGAAACATCGTTCTCGTACTGTCAATGACCCACTGATCACCTGAAGAAGTCATAGTTTATATAGCAGAGTAGCCCAAGTGAGTGCAAAGCTTCCTTCCCAAGAAAGCATCCTCTCAATTCTATCAGCTTTTTCCCCCCCGACTAGAAGAAATCGTTCTGCAGATTCTGTCAGATGAAGTCAGACTTGACACATTCCAATATTCCCAGCCAGAGTGGCTGGGAATTATGGATGCCAGCAAGGGTGGGCTTCAAAAATTTTAGCAAGGGGTTCTCTGCCCAGTTGCTGGGTGGGTGTGGTTATGGTGTGCGTGGCCTAGTTGACCTCCTGCACCACGGGGGGGGGGTGCATTTTTGCCCTCCCCAGGCTCCAGAGGCTTTCCTTGAGCCTCTGGGAGGGCAAAAATGGCCTCCCCAGGCTCTGGAGGCCCTCTGAACTTCTGGTAGACCCATTTTTCACCCTCTCCGAGCCTCCGTGCGCACCCTGCACTTACCTGCATCCAAAACGGCCCGCGTGGGGACTCCTGGGAGGACCAGGGCAGGGTGGGCAGGGCCAGCCAGGAGTGGGATTTGGGGATTCTCCGAACTGCACAGAATCTTAGCTCGAAGTTCTCCCGAACCTCTGTGAACCCCCAGCAGCTCACCCCTGGATGCCAGGTTGGGGAAAGCTGGTGGACTATTGCAGAATGCTTTGATTTCAAGGATGGGTAACTGGAGAATTTACCTTTTAACTTCTTCCTTTTACAATCCTGAGAAAGCTACCCTCCTGGTTAAAAAAAAATGATAGAAAAGGAAATGAGGTATGTGGGTTACGATTGCAGGAATAAGTGGTTTGAAGTAAGGGAACAGACATTAAAGCAGAGAAAGGAAGCGAAGGCAGATGGACCGTTGTCTTAAATATTCTGCAGGGAAGGACCTCTGCAGAACGGCAACTCCAAGGTTGCTGTAATTATCTACCTGTTTCCCATTTGTCCAGTTTGTTGGACTGCTTAGACTCTGCCAGCCTTTTATATTAGAACAGTTGTTGCCGCAAGTGATTTGCGATCACCACCCAAGAGTGCCTGTACTCTAAGAACACATTAACTATATGTTGCCCCTTTCTCACCATGATTGTTAACTGTCATATAACTTGAACCTCAAGTTGTGTGTATTCTGTATACTGATTGGAAAGAAGTAAAATCAGACACTGGGCAATATATCCAGTGCAGTCCAGTGCAATATCCAGCAGTTTGTGCTTTGTTACATAACTCAGAGAGCCCCAAGGACCTCTCATTTCAACCCTTAGCTACAAATATTCTCCTTTATTGAAAATCCATTTGTACAGCAACTTTACATATATTGGCTGAATTCCTACAGCATGTGCACTTCAGTTTAGGTTCTAGCACCGTGATGGCGAATCTATGGCACGCGTGCCAGAGGGGGCACGCAGAGCCCTCTCTGTGGGCACATGTGCCATGGCCAGCTGCTCCTTCTGGTTTCTGCACGCATATGTGTGCCAGCCAGCTGGTCTTTGCAGGTACTGGAGCACCAGAAAATGGCTTGAAAATGGCCCAAAGAACAGGCCGTTTTTTGGGGCGTTTTATGGGCTGTTTTCAGGCCATTTTGGGGGGCATTTTTGGTTTCCAGCACTCCGGCACACGCACATGCACGTGCATTCCAGTTTGGGCATTCAGTGCCAGAAAGGTCTCCATCACTGTTCTAGCAGATACGCACTGAGGTTTAATTCGTTTAAATCTTGGCTGGGTTTTCTTCAGCCCAACCTACCTCATAGGGCTTGTTGAGGATATTCTTGGCTCATAACCAATGTTGTGGGTTATTGAGCAGAGTACCCTTTGAGTAAATGCATGAAAAACAACTGGGAGTGGTTGTGAACAATCACAGTTAATATACAAACACGCTGAGTTGTGGTAGTCTTTTACTTTTTAGAAAAAAGTAAAGCAACGTCCAAAAGCTATCCGGGTCATACACAGATAAGACGAGAGTTAAAAGATCAATCCAGGGATATTTCAAGTACAAAGTCTTCTTACCAGTTGTAGTCTTACACAATAAAACAGTTCTTCTTGGGTTTCAAAACAGGAACAAGTTCAATATTAAAACATTCAATAAATAGTAGAAAGCAACATGTAGCTCTGATCAAACAGTGATCGTGCAGAGAGATCAGGTAGAGAGTTACAGCAAATAAGCAGGTAAAATGGTGTAGTATCCACCCAAGCCATAATTCAGACTTCCCTTAAGTACATTGGCTACAGAGCTTAGCCAATCAGGATACAGGATGATGCAATACAGTCTTAAAGCAATATAATACCTTTCTGACTGCAAACATACACAGTTGGTTTATATATTGTCTGACCAACTAGTTAGACAAATAGCCATTTCCTAACAGGGCTGTTGAGTAAGGAAACTATGGAGGAGAGGCTGCTCCATGTACTGCCTCAAGCCCCCGGCCCTAAAATTAATGAATGAATAAATAAATGAAGTCCCTGGTTTTGAATCCCTCCTTAAATTAATTAATTGGCTTCAGGCAAATCTATTGTCTCTCAGCTTGTAAGGTGGATTCATCTTACAGGATTCTAATAAATCTTTCAATGAGTCTTGAGCACTTCAACATAGGACAGAAAAGTTCTCCCTTCTAAGCAAAAATATTTGGGTATGTGTGTGACCTGGATGGGCAAAACAAAAGAGTGTGAAGGTTATAAATGCACTTCTCTAAAAGAGCATGTGGTTCATCTACATCCACTCCAAAGCAGCCATCGCTATTAAAAGATTATAACCATGATCTATTTTGATCGCTACTCTACCTCCTCTATTAAACTGTTTTGTACAGGGATGTCTGCAGGGGAGTCAAAAAAGTTAAAGATGGCAACCACCACCAAGCAATCAAAGCCTTTCTTACACAAATCACAATACCTTCATTTTGTTTTTGTTTATGCTTTTTTGATCTCACACCCTAGGGACACTCCCATCCTTAATACAGATGGTCCTCGTTTAACAAGGACGTTTGACCATGAACTTGTTATGAGGGAGCCTTGCAACCCATCTTCAGCACCTGTCTCATGATTGTACTCTGGGCCTTCAGCAGCTGGTCTGGATTTCTGACCCTCACAGCAACATTGCAGATCTCATGATTTGCCACCGTCCCTGCCCTGCCAGTTTTCCCACAAGCAAAGTCATCGGGGGAAGCCAGCAGGAGGGGCAAGTACTGACCATGTGACAATGTGCTTAACAACAACATGGGAATCACTTAAGTATCATTATTGGGGAATAGAATGGAATAGAATAACAGAGTTGGAAGGGACCTTGGAGGTCTTCTAGTCCAACCCACTGCTTAGGCAGGAAACCCTACACCACAAATGGTTATCCAACATCTTCTTTAAAACTTCCAGTGTTGGAGCATTCACAACTTCTGGAGGCAAGTTGTTCCACCGATTAATTGTTCTAATTGTCAGGAAATTTCTCCTTAGTTCTAAATTGCTTCTCTCCTTGATTAGTTTCCACCCATTGCTTTTTGTTCTACCCTCAGGTGCTTTGGAGAATAGCTTGACTCCCTCTTCTTTGTGGCAACCTCTGAGATATTGGAACACTGCTATCATGTCTCCCCTAGTCCTTCTTTTCATTAAACTAGACATACCCAGTTCCTGGCTCTGTTCTTTATAAGTTTTAGCCTCCAGTCCCCTTATCCTCTTTGTTGCTCTTCTCTGCACTCTTTCTAGAGTCTCCACATCTTTTTTACATCATGGCGACCAAAACCGAATGAAGGATTCCAAGTGTGGCCTTACCAAGGCATTATAAAGTGGTATTCACACTTCACATGATCTTGATTCTATCCCTCTGTTTATGCAGCCTAGAACTGTGTTGGCTTTTTTGGCAGCTGCTGCAACACTGCTGGCTCATCATTTAAATGCTTGTCCACTAGGACACTAGGGAATGTTGGAATTGCTTTTGCTAAATCCCATGACGTTGCATTTTATGACCACATCGCTTAGCAACAAAAATTCCAGTCCCCATTACCATCATTAAGTGAGGACCACCTGTATTGGATGTTTTTAGCCCTCCAATACTAAAGATGAGAAGACCTATTTTGAACCACTAAAATACAGCACACATCTGTTTAGGGACAGTCTAGCTTCCCAGAGAACCCAGCTTCTTTCTTAGAGTTTCTTTTTCCCAGAAATTTCCCAGAAATTTAATTTCTGCTAAAAAAAAAAAAAAAAAAGGCCTTCAATGTTGATAATTTTCGCCTGCCTTTCCCTGCGTTGAACAGGTAGTACAGTGCCTGCAGTTGAGCCTTGGTAGTACAGTGGTCTAAGGCACCCTGTTATTAAGCTGGTTATTAAGACCAGCTGCCTGCAATTACTGCAGGTTCGAATCTCGCCAGGCTCAAGGTTGACTCAGCCTTCCATCCTTTCTAAGGTAGGTAAATTGAGGACCCAGTTGTGGGGGCAATAAGCTGACTTTGTATAAATATACAAAAGGATGAAGGCTATTGCTTAACGCATTGTAAGCCGCCCTGAGTCTCCGGAGAAGGGCAGCATATAAATCAAATTTAAAAAACAAAACAAAACAGTAGTCAATTTCCTTCCCTCAGCCAGCTGGTCAGAGGTCACTGGAAACAGGATTAGGTGTCCTGTGTTAACAGAGCCAATGATGGATGAAAGAAATGCAAGGTGCCAGTTGCTTGTATTCAAGTCTAGTAAGACAGACTTACATCTGCCCTGGAATATGGAAATGAGGTCTTTGATACTCCTAGTCTGAAATCTTCCCACACTTTTCTCTTCCTACAATTTTCTTTTCTGTCTTCTTTATATTAAACAATTCTCTATATCTATCTGTCTGTCTGTCTATCATCTGTATCTCATCTATCTATCTATCTATCTATCTATCTATCTATCTATCTATCTATCTATCTATCTATCACAGGGGTGGATTCTACTTACCTTTACTACCGGTTTGCAATAGGGCCGCGCGCATGCTCTTCTGTGCATGTGCAGAAGCATTTTGATGATGTTGGGGTCAGTAGGCAGAGCCTCCCACCAATTTTACTACTGGTTCTATAGAACTGGTGTGAACCAGGGGCAACCCACCACTGATCGATCTATCTATCTGTCTATCTATCTATCTATCTATCTATCTATCTATCTATCTATCTATCTATCTATCTATCTACCCTACCAGTGGTGGAATTCAATTTTTTTTACTACCGGTTCTGTGGGTGTGGCTTGGTGGGCGTGGCAGGGGAAGGATACTGCAAAATCTCCATTCCCACCCCACTCTGGGGCCAACCAGAGGTGGTATTTGCCGGTTCTCCGAACTACTCAAAATTTCCGCTACCGGTTCTCCAGAACCTGTCAGAACCTGCTGAATTTCACCCGTCTCTAATTATCTATCATCTACCTACCTATTATCTATCTATCTATCTATCTATCTATCTATCTATCTATCTATCTATCTATGGTTGGTAAAATGATGACTCAGATTGTTGGAGGCAATATACTGACATTGTAAACATCTCAGTTTACATCTCAGTACTATGGAGCAGTATGTAAGTCTAAATGCTATGTCCCTGGTTGAAGTTCTGAATTTCCCCAAGAAGCCATTTGAACTGTTGTGTTACAGATACAGGTAGATGTATTTATTTATTTTATTAATTGCTTTGTGCCTTAGGACTGTTTCACACAACCAGATTTTCTGGTTTATGCTTTGGTCCCTGATTGTTTTACTGTCAGGAACACTGTGTGTGTGTAAAAATAGCTTGACCCTAGACCTTGAAATTCAAAATATATAGCAAAAGAGAAGAGAAAGAAACTTACATAGGAATTTCCCATTCACTTATATGGTTGAGTGAACTGATAACTGCAGCTCTAGGCACAAAATGGTGTTGTCAGGGTGCAGAATATATGTAGCTGAGAGTGAAAGAGCTTTTATTAGTTAGGTTTTTCATTTGTAAATGTTTCATTACCTGCCTCGGTAACACTGCCAGTGCTATGATCTTCAAAAAGAGGGCTTTGGTCGTAGCACTGAAGAAATTATACAGCCCAACACAGAAGTATGTTACCAACCAGAGACAAAGAGTAACTAACTGATTGATTGTCTGTCTGTCTGTCTGTCTATCTCTATCATCTATTTCTATCTCTATCATCTCCTCATCTATCCATCTCTCTCTCTCTCTCCCTCCCTCCCTCCCTCCCTCTCCATCATCTCAAATTCAAATCTTTATTGTCAGTGCACAACATATGTACAATGAGATTGGTTGAGCTCCCTCAGTGCACACACACACACACACACACACCCCAACACAATACAACTCACATTAATGCATTGTAAGCTGCCCTGAGTCTCCGGAAAAGGGCGGCATATAAATCGAACCAATAAATAAATAAATAAATAACTAAATAAAATGGCTTCAGCCAGGTCAGCTTCAGAGTTGAGACATCATTATTCTATATCTATCTGTCCCTCTTTCTTTCTTTCTGTCCATCTATCTACTATCTACCTACTTACCTGGCTTCCTCCCTATCTGTTTAATGCACCATTTCTATTAGAAGTAAAAGATTTGATCATTCTGTTCAGGGGTGAAATCTACTTACCTTCCCTACCGGTTCGGAAGTGCACACGCTGCATGCATGTGGACCCTCTGCGCATGTGCAAACCTTCTGTGCATGCACAGAGGGTAAAAAACAGGTTACTTCCTGGTTAAACCAGAAGTAATGACAACCGGGCGGATGGGCAGAGCCTCCGCTGCTGTCGCTATCGGTTCTCTGAACCACTTGCCACCATCGCTACCGGTTCAGTTGAACCGGTCCGAACCGGTAGTATTTCACCCCTGATTCTGTTTCTTTGATTTGATTTTCCACAACAGCCCTGTGAAATAGATTAGGCTGAAACATGTATTTTAAAGCCCAAGTCTTCTAGTGAACTGCTTAGCTGAGAGAAGGTATCAATCTCTGCTTCCTCATCCAGCATTGTAATTGCTACCCTCTAACACCTGCTAATATCCCGAGTGCCGCGTCACGGGGTGAGCTCCCATTACTTGTTCCAGCTTCTGCCAACCTAGCAGTTCGAAAGCAGGTAAAAAATGCAAGTAGAAAAATAGGGACCACCTTTGGGGGGAAGGTAACAGTGTTCCGTGCGCCTTTGGCGTTGAGTCATGCTGGCCACATGACCACGGAGACGTCTTCGGACAGCGCTGGCTCTTTGGCTTTGAAACGGAGATGAGCACCGCCCCCTAGAGTTGGGAACGACTAGCACATATGTGCATGGGGAATCTTTACCTTTACCTTTTAACACCTGCTTGGGGCCTCATCATAGCATCCATGGCCAAACAAAGTTGCATCAGGATGACATCCCCACAGTCATCTCCCCACCAGTGAGCCCCCTTAGCATGCCGATTCTTTTAAATTCATGCAAATTCTCACTAAGTAAATATTCCTTAAAAGTGAATAAAATTTTATTCCACTTTAACGAGAGAATATAAAAGTTAAAAAGGTCACCGTAGTAATAGACTAATCTCAATTATCAGGGCAGCTGGTGAATTCTTCTACTCCCACCTAATCTTATTCAGTGCACACGCAGCGCACCGTGTGATTTCCAACATGGCTAAATGAAATTATAAAGCAGTGTTAAATTTATTAATCATTTAATTAGCTAAATGTTCCTGCAACTACTTGTGAGATGAATAGCATGTCATTTTCTAATGTAATTTGCCTCTCAGCCAGGCTGGGTCAAAAGAAGTAACTATCTGCATATTAAATTATCTTTCTTTCCCCTCCCCCTGATTTCTTTTAATTTTTTTTTCCCCACTAGGAAGGTTTGGGTTAGTGCATGTTTGATAATGTTGCTTCTTTTGCTGAAGACTTCATCACTGAAAGAGAATGCTATCCCAGGGTAGAAATGACCCATTAACTCTGTATTTTACAAACTTCTGGGAGGGAAAACCTCTGCATTGAACAATTAGTAGGAGTCTTTAGGATGGTGCTTAGATCGGTTTTTATTCCTTAAAGATTATTCTGTTGAGAATAGAGTAGAGTAGAGTAGAGTAGAGTAGAGTAGAGTAGAGTAGAGTAGAGTAGAGTAGAGTAGAGTAGAGTAGAGTAGAGTAGAGTAGAATAGAATAGAATAGAATAGAATAGAATAGAATAGAATAGAATAGAATAGAATAGAATAGAATAGAATAGAACAGAACAGAACAGAACAGAACAGAACAGAACAGAACAGAACAGAAGAATGGAGTGGAGTGGAACGGAATGGAACAGAACAGAACAGAACAGAACAAAACAAAACAGAACAGAAGAATGGAATGGAGTGGAGTGGAGCCGAGCGGACTGGAGCAGAATGGAACAGAACAGAAGAATAGAATGGAGTGGAATGGAATGGGATGGAACAGAACAGAACAGAACAGAACAGAACAGAATAGAATAGAATAGAATAGAATAGAATAGAATAGAATAGAATAGAATAGAATAGAATAGAATAGAATAGAATAGAATAGAATAGAATAGAATTATTTATTGGCCAAGTGTGATCGGACCCACAAGGAATTTGTCTTTGGTGCATACGCTCTCAGTGTACACAAAAGAAAAGATACACTCGTCAAGAATCATAAGGTACAACACTTAATCATAGTCATAGGGTACAAATAAGCAATCAAATCATGCTAGGAAACAATCAATATAAATCGTAAGGATACAAGCAACAAAGTTACAGTCATGCAGTCATGAGTGGGAGGAGATGGGTGATAGGAACGATGAGAAGATTAATAGTAATAGTAATGCAGACTTAGTGAATAGTTGTATTGAGGGAATTATTTGTTTAGCAGAGTGATGGCATTGGGGAAAAAATGTTTTTGTGTCTAGTTGTTCTGGTGTGTAGTGCTCTATAGCCTCGTTTTGAGGGTAGGCATTGAAACAATTTATGTCCAGGATGTGAGGGGTCTGTAGATACTTTCACAGCCCTCTTTTTGACTTGTGCAGTATACAGGTCCTCAATGGAAGGCAGGTTGGTAGCCATTGTTTTTTCTGCAGCTCTAATTATCCGTTGAAGTCCGTGTCTGTCTTGTTGGGTTGCAGAGCCAAACCAGACAGTTATGGAGGTGCAGATGACAGACTCAATAATTCCTCTGTAGAACTGAATCAGCAGCTCTTTGGGCAGTTTGAGCTTCCTGAGTTGGCGCAGAAAGAACATTCTTTGTTGTGCTTTTTTTTGATGACGTTTTTGATGTTAGGTGTAATTTGTGAAGTAATTTCTGGATCAAAATCAGTTAGTTTCTTGTTGACAATTTTGTCTGAAACTGTTAGTTAAAAGTCAGAATGCATTGGAGCTGTTTTATCACTATACCTTGGACTTCAGATTGTCCTCCACACTTCAGAATTGATAATATAAGTGATTTCAACTTTGTTATTACGTATATGAGATGACACTTTGGATTGCTGTGTGTGTGTGTGTGTCTGTGTGTTTTGTTCTGCAATTATTGTTTCCTGCCAAATCATTGACAAATGTGATTCCACCAAACACACTATAAATCTGTTGGGATCAACACAAAGAAAGACTGTCATAACAACATTACTTAACTTCAAGATTCAAGGTGTTATTTATCACCTTTAAAGCGCTCCATGGCTTAGGACCTGGGTACCTACGAGACCGTATTTTGCCACCAATAGCCTCCCACCGACCAGTTCGTTCTCACAGGGAGGGACTACTCAGGGTACCGTCAGTCAAATTATACCGACTGGCGACTCCCAGGGGGAGGGCCTTCTCTGTGGGGGCTCCAACCCTTTGGAATGAACTGCCCCCGGAGATACGGAATATCCCTGATCTCCGTGCTTTCCGCCGTGCCCTCAAGACCCTGATGTTCCAACAGGCAGGGCTAAACATACAAACATGCGAATGATTTTTTAAATGTTATCTAATTCTGGGTTTTATTTAATTGACCAAACTAAGTAACAATTTTAATTAGCAATTTTATGATGTTTGTGTGTCTATATTTTTCTTGACTGTACACCGCCTTGAGTCCTACGGGAGAAAGGCGGTATAGAAATATAATAAATTAATTAATTAATTAATTAATTAATTAATTTGCAAAGCTTCTAGGGCTGCTTCTAACACACCATTCATGAAAAAGTTTCTGGAATATTGTATTTAGATTTGCCAGCAGTTGAAATTGTGTTAATTCTTTTTTAAAAAAGGAATTAACCCCTCCACACAAACACGCACATTCAGAACAGTTTGTTATGTATTAACAGAAGAATAATAGACGAATAAGAGTTGGAAGGGACTTGTAAGTCTTCTAGTCCATCTCAAGCTGCCTCTGGTTGACCAGGAGACCCTACACCAGTGATGGCTAACCTTTTCCGGACCGAATGCTCAAAATGCGTGAATGCACACTCGAATGCGTGTGTGCGTGCGTGAACCCCCAAAATTCAATGTGTGCACAGCCCCCACACACACGCCCTGTCCCCCGCACATGTGTGCACAGGCCCCCCACATGTGCCCCAACCCCCCCATGCATGCACACGCGATCCTCATGTACGGGCCCCATCCCCCACGCATGCGCAGCAGAGACCTGGGCAGCAGGAGGCATGCGCATATGCGCGGTGGAGCTGAAGTGGGGTGACAGCTGAACTGGCATGCTCACAGAGGGCGTTGCATGCCACCTCTGGCACGTGTGCCATAGGTTCATCGTGCCATCATGGTCCTACACCTTTTTCTCCAAAGCCCCTTCCCTTCTTTTCTGATCCCATCCTCACCCAGTGATTTCTCAAGTCTGCATGAACTGCTTCTCAGTCAAAAGCATTATGTACTTTTTGCTTTGCCTTCAAGGATAGGAGTGAGTTCCATAGAATACATTCCTTGGACTTTTTCCCTTGGACTTATTTTAATGGGTAATGGATTTTTCATATTGTTTTTATGTGCATTGTTTGCTGCTAAAAATAATATATAGTTAAGTTGGGTTTGATAAGAAAGGGGGGAGGGAGTGGGAAGAAAGAGAGGGAGGGAGGGAGGGAGGGAGGAAGGAAGGAAGGAAGGAAGGAAGGAAGGAAGGAAGGAAGGAAAAAGAAAGAGTGAGAGAAAGAAGAAAGAAAATTATCTCTCTGGCCTACCCCTTGCTATAGCTCCAGAATAATTCAATTCACTGACTCTGCTGCAGGGTTCTAACTGAAGCAGCAATGTTTCTGGGAGAACATCTGCAAAATGGTTCTTGACATTATCCTGTTGCTTATTTATTTCATAACAGGGAATGTATAAGTAGCTCTCCGTTTAGGCTCTAAGTAGGTACAGGTAGTCCTCGACTTACAACGACAATTGAGCCCAACGTTTCTGTAGCTAAGTGAATCACTGCAGTTATTAAGTTAGTAACAGGCAACTTAACGTGTAAGTAAGGGAATTAGGCTTCCCCGTTGACTTAGCTTGTCAAAAGGTCGCAAAAGGTGACCACATGACCCCGAGACATCGTAACTGTCATAAGTATGAGCCAGTTGCCAAGTGTCCAAATTTTTATCACATGACCACAGGGGATGCTGTAGTGGCCGTAAGTGTGAAACAGTCACAAGTCACTTTTTCAGTGCTATTGTAACTTCGAATGGTCACTAAATGAACTGTTGTAGGTCGAGAACTACCTGTTGTCATTTCAAACAGTTACTAAACGGGTTGTTGTTAGTCGAGGACTGTCTATAATTAGCTTCCAGCCCTGTCTTCTTAGCTTCCAAAGGTAAACAATTTTAAGCAGATGTTCTCAGAACTTGAGATGTTATTATTGTTGTTATCATCAACCTTATTATCAATATTATTACCATTATCATCCTCATCACAACCACTTCTACAACTTCTACCGTGTTTCCCAAAAAATAAGACCCTGTCTTATATATTTTTGAACCCCGAAATAAGCGCTTGGCCTTATTTTCGGGGAGGTCTTATTATTTTGGGGCGCGTGGAGCAAGATGGGGCTCCTCTTGCTGTCTTCACCTGATTTCCAGCTCTGGGTTTAAATATTTTCGGGGAGGACTTATTTTCGGGGGGGGAGGATTATTTTAGCACATGCGCTCAAAAGCCCGATTGGGCTTATTTTCAGGGGATGCCTTATTTTGGGGGGAAATTCCTGCCTTCATTGTAACAGGTAAAAAGTTCTGGTTTTGCTAGCCAGAGGTGAATTGCCGATGATTGCTTCTAAATTGCAGTTCTAGTAACACGGAGTGAATTTTACCCACAGATGCCTTCTTTTCTCCCCCCCCTCTCTCTCTCTCATCTCTCACCATACTTTCCCAGATGTGATACGCTGCCCTTGTGGCTACATTGCTTGACTTTGAGGTTCTCATTATTGTGGCTTTAAATGAAGGATGTTCATTCAGGCAAAGGGAAGGAGGGGTGCGTGCACGTTGGAGGGGGGGTTAGGCTGGTGGGGGGGGAAGGCAAACTGGACCGTTATCTGGTCTTTCTATCAGTCCAAATGACAGACTTTGAGAAGAGAGAGAGAGAGGAAAAAAGAGAAGGGAAAGAAGAAGAAAAAAAACCTGGTGGAGAGACCTCGGGCTGACACAGAAGGTGACTTTCATGACTCTCACCTTGAAAGGCAAAAAGGAAAAAAAAAAAGTTCCCACTTTATTAAAATGAATTTCAAAAGGACTGCTCTGACAGCTGCATAATTAAATATTGGAGTGTCAGGGATAATTTATTCTGCTCGCATTTGGTGGTCAGAGCCTGCGTGCGATAGGGTCAAGCAAGCAGGATGACAGAGCCCGGGAAGACGTAGCCATCTGGGCTCTCCTGAAGCCCTGGAGCAAAACCGGGGGGCCTCGCGTTCTCCTCTTGTCTCCTTTAAATGCTCGGAGATAAGGCACGCGCGTGCCCTCTGTACCCAAGCCTGGAGATGAGAGGTTTGCTCTTTAGCCGCTTGATAAAGCCCTGATGGACCCAAAATGGCTTATTAAGCAGGGCAGATGATAAAAGCCTTCACTGCCTTTGGTCCTTTCCCTACTTAGGCCTCTGATGCCAAAGTCCTTCCTGACAGAAGTTCTCCCGTCCCTGGGATTTCCAGCCGCCCGTCAACATCTGCAATCTCGGAAGCTGCTCTTTACAAACGGCATCTCTGCAGCTCTGTCCCAGAGCTGGTCTAAAGTATTGACTAATAATAATAATAATAGCAAAGTATCACAGGAATAATAGCCACCCGTTGAATGATTTTGGAGGGCACGTTCTTTTATCTATCTATTTAGCTAGCTAGCTATTTACTTATTTATTTATTTAGCATATATAAGATAACAGATAAAAATATAAACATGATTATGAATACAGGATAAGGATATGAATAAATGGGGACAGTAGGACAGGGATGGTAGAGTGTGCTTATGCATGCCCCCTTACAGACCTCTTAGGATGAGGTCAACAGTAGGCAGTCTAAGGTTTAAAGTTTTGGGGGTTTGGGGATGAAACCACAGAGTCAGGTAGTGCATTCCAGGTGTTGACCACTCTGTTGCTGAAGTTGTATTTTCTGCAATCGAGTTTGGAGCGGTTTACCTTGAGTTTGTAGCTATTGTGTGCACGTGTATTGTTGCGGTTGAAGCTGAAGTACTCCATTGACTGGTAGGACGTTGTAGTAGATAATTTTGTGCACTACGCTTAGGTAAAGGAATAATAAGATCACAGGAATAATAGCTACCCGTTGAATGATTTTGGAGGGCACGTTCTTTCGTTTTTGGTCTGCATTTGGCTGGCGGTCCCTGCTGCCCCCGACTTAATTATGGGGTGAGCAAGTTAAACTCGACAGTCTTAAATTCTTTATGTCCAGCAATAAAGGAGGAGGTTGCCTATAGCAACTCACACCTCTCGGACTGTTGTTGGATGAAATTCTGTCTGTTGTCCAGCTACACAAAAGAGGGTTTGGTTTTCTCAACAGATCGACATTTTCACAGCAGGGAATCCAGATTTATATCCCCATTTCCTGGGCAGCTTGGAAACATACAGACTGTCCTTTCCTGGACAGCCGTAGCTCCTGGGGTTGGATTGCCATTATAATGGGAATTTTGAGTTCTCATGATGATTTAGAACAGGCTGGCTGGGGAATTCTGGGAGTTGAAGTCCACAAATCTTCAAGTTCCCAAGTTTGGAGACCCCTGATTTAGAATAGGGGAGAGGACCAAGGATGACATTTGCTGGGAATAGTAATTCAGTATTCTCTTTGGGGGAGCATGGTAGCCCACGTGGTTAAGATGCTGAGTTGGAAGTTAGCAAGCTTGCATTCGAGACCCGAATGCTGCCGTGGGCTGGGGTGAGCTCCGGTCCTTTGATCCAGCTCCTGTCGGGGACATGAAAGAACTGGGTGTCTCCTGGGCAGTGGGGATGTCACCGGCTAATCCTTTCAACCCAGAAGCATTTTGGTGCCGAGGTGGCACAGTAGTACTGCAGGCTACTTCAGCTGACTGCTAGCTGCAGTTCAGCAGTTGAAATCTCAACTGGCTCAAGGTTGACTCAGCCTTCCATCCTTTCGAGATGGGTAAAATGAGGACCCAGATTGTTGGGGGCAATATGCTGACTTTGTAAAGCTCTTAGAGAGGGCTGTAAAAGCACTATGAAGCAGTATATAAGTCTAAGTGCTATTGCTATTACTATTGGTACTCCTGACTTGAGTGTGATGCAATTATCTTTGGGCAAAATTGCAAAAAGAGGTTACTTATTGCAATTTTTAGAATAATACTTTAGAGCAGAGGTGGAAAACAAGGAATCCATTGCTGTTCCTCCTCTTCCTTATCTACTAATTTAAGAGAGCATCTACCTACAGTAAGTGATCTAGCGAACTTAACAGTTATATGGAATGACACATAAGTGGGTGTCATAATGTCACATAACGATACATAATGATTAGAGTTAATAATGGGAAAGGCCACCCAAGTTCAAATCTACTCTCAGCCGTCAGAAATTTATTTGGCACCAATCGCTTTATTTATTTATTTTTACTCAATTTTCTTCAATCCTGCCTTCTCCACAACACTGTGTATGTCACATTAAGTGTCTAGAGAAGAGGTAGGTGACCAATGTAGGTGAAACAAGGCCAAAAAGATGTTGAGACTCTGGAAAAAATGCAAAGAAGAGCAGCAGGTAATTAGGGGTCTGGAGGCTACGATGAAGAGTTGCAGGAATTAGGAATGTCTAGTACAGCAATGTCAAACTCGATTTCATTGAGGGCCACATCAGGGTTGTGTTTGACCTTGGAGGGCGTGGCCAGGGGTGCATGGCCAGCTTGACGTCACTCATGTCGGGGGCGCCTGTGCTGGTCTGAATGCTCTACCAGCTAAAACAGGCTCCCAAGCTCCATTTTCGGCTGCGACAGCCTCTATTGTGATCCGCTGTTAGGAGTCAAAATGTAAATAAATTCACTGTGGATTCCTGGCTTATGGATTTTTCGAGACCTACCAAACAGGTTTCACCATTGCATGGTTGTGATAACAGTAACAGAGTTGGAAGGGAGCTTGGAGGTCATCTACTCCAACCCCCTGCTGACGCAGGAGACCTGTACTAGGAATTCGAACCTCCAAACTGCCGACATTTCTGATCAACAAGCTCAGTGTCTCACATAACATTGACTGAAGCTTGTTCCCATCTGCCTTGGTCAAAAATCTACCGCCCTAAAGTCTTCGACTTGAGAAAGATGTATATGATTTGATTTGATTTTGATTTTATTACATTTCTATACCGCCCTTCTCCCGAAGGACTCAGGGCGGTGTACAGCCATATTAAAACAAACCCATCACAAAAATTAAAAACCGTTAAAATAAATTAAAGCAATTTGGCCGTTATTAAAACCCTTAGCTAAAACCCCTTTAAAACCAATTAAAACCCATTAAAATTAATTTATTCGGTCAGGCCGGCTTGATTGAACAATAGAGTCTTCAGAGCACGACGGAAGGCGCGGAGGTCCGGGATCCTTCTTATATCTGGGGGCAGTTCATTCCATAGGGCACGAGCCCCCACAGAGAAGGCTCTCCCCCTGGGGGTCGCCAGCCGACATTGCTTGGCCGACGGCACCCTGAGGAGGCCCTCTCTGTGAAACGTATCGGACGGTGGGAGGCATTCGGTGATAGAAGACGGATACAATTCATGTTTTCTGAAACTTGCATAGGGAAAGTAGTGCAGTAAATTTCCGGACAGATTTTGTAGGGAGGAAAGGTAAGCTTAAGAAGCAACTGTTGAGAAATATCATAAAAAGTAATGCTGTCCCAGGGAATTGTAAAACATCACATTTCTCCCGGAATTTGCATTAAAAAAAAAATACATAACTTGGAAGGAATGGCGAGGAAAAGACACATATGTTAAGAAAGGCTGGGAACCAAAATAGGCATGGCCGATTTTCCTGAGGGTTTCTTATTTTCCATACTAATGTGGCTACCAAATTGGACCAGCCATGGTATTCTAAGGTGTAAAAAAAAAAAAAAAAAATCAGAAGACGTCTGCTAGCGTTTTTTTCCATCCTCTTGTGCCTTTTAATAAATTTTATTAGTCAGAAAACATGCCTCCAAACTCTTTTCAGACATACTTAGGCTTACATATGTCCACTTGGGGAAATCTGTACTACCAAAAAAAAGTGAGAGCAAAAAGTAAAGAAAGGAATTGTCCCAAAGAAAAAAAGAAAGAAATCTGCATTTCATAGTGCATTTGGGAAGCCAGGATTCTGTTCCTAGAGTCACCTGCATAATACTACAGAATAGACTGAAAAGTCTGAATTTGAATTAGGAAATAAAGTTCTACTCGCCTTGCTGTCTTGTTTCTCCTGGTGTCAAAATTAATTGGCTGCCGGATTCTGTGTTGTTGTTGTTGTTTTTTTATCATACATTTGTTATCAAACCCCACCTCTCCCTTCTTCGTTCCCGAACCCCAAACACGAACCTCAAATACCTTAGGAGGGTTTGTGTATACCAAATTCAATCTCTTGTTGAAATGCCATTGGAAATTAGTCTCTTAATAGTGCTCTGGTGTCAGACGGAGAATGGAGATGTCAACAGCCACTTAATGAAATTCCTTCTTGTAAGATCTCTCAGCAGTTGAGAATTTGTTTCCAGATCATATAGAATAGAATAGAATAGAATTTTTTTTATTGGCCAAGTGATTGGACACACGAGGAATTTGTCTTTGGTGCATACGCTCTCGGTGTACATAAAAGAAAAGATACATTCGTCAAGAATCATAAGGTGCAACACTTAATGATAGTCGTAGGGTACAAATAAGCAATCAGGAAACAATATCAGTATAAATCGTAAGGATACAAGCAACAAAGTTACAGTCATACAGTCATAAGTGGAAGGAGATGGTGTTGGGAATGAGGAGAAGATTAATAATAATGCAGAATTAGTAAGTAGTTTGACAGTGTTGAGGGAATTATTTGTTTAGCAGAGTGATGGCGTTTGGGAATATATGTATGTATGTATGTATATGTATGTATATATGTATGTATATGTGTGTATATATATATTACATCCTAAATATTTGGCTTCTTCTCAATAGTTTGAGGTTTCTTCTTGAGATTAGTGTAATGAATTACTTAGGTGGTGGGTTTTGATTTTGGGTATAAAAAGAATTAGGATATTGTACTTAAGCATTGCCTACAGGTCTTAAAAACAATTTGGTTGGATTTTCTGCACTTGCCCTATGGAAACAAGTGGAAATGATGTTCTTGAATTGCTGGGTTTTTTTTTTAAGACAATTTCTTATGAGACTATTTTGGAATATAGCAGTAGCACTTAGACTTATATACCACTTCACAGTGCTTTACAGCCCTCTCTAAGCGGTTTACAGAGTCAGCCTATTGCTCCCAACAATCTGGGTCCTCATTTTACCGACCTCGGAAGGATGGAAGGCTCAGTCAACCTTGAGCCTGGTGAGATTCGAACTGCCAAACTGCTGGCAGCCGTTGACCAGCAGAAGTAGCCTGCAGTACTGCACTCTAACCACTGCGCCACCACGGCTCTTAATATTGTGTTCTTATTGCTGTAAAGCACTATTGTCAAAAATACATTTTGCATACCACCTACATTCCTCGAACAACTACAGTAGTCCTTCGACTTATGACACAATTCAACCCAAAATGTCTGTTGCTTAGTGAGACGTTTTGTTAAGTGCGCTTTGCCACACATTTTACCACCTTTCTTGCCATGGTTGTTGAGTGAATCATTGCAGTTGCTAAGTTAGTAAGATGGTTGTTAGGTGGCTTTGGTTTCCCCATTGATTTTGCTCGACAGAAGGTCACAAAAAGTGGTTGCATGACACCGGGCCACTGCCAACCGTCATAAATATGTGACAAATATGACAAATTAGTTGTCAAGCATTTGAATTTTGATCACATGACCATGGGGAAGCTGCAATGGTCGTAAGGGTGAAAAACAGTCATAAGTCACTTTTTTCAGTGCCATTGTAACTTTGAACACTAAATGAACTGTTGTAAGCCGAGAACTACCTGTATTAGGTATGCAAGGAAAATATGTTAAAGTATTTAAGTCTAATAGAAGAGAATCAACGTAGATGACGGTTGTGGAGTCCTTCTTGATCCCATTTCACAAACACACCTCGGGGATGCACAAACCTTTGTTGCCATTTTAAGCGTTACTCCTCCCCAAATAATTCCGCGCGATGTCAATCTATTTAATCCGCTGATCTTTCATTGCAAGTTAGTCACTATTCCAAACTTTCAAAATGGCCATCAGCTGGCCACTTGATTATGCCGAATAAAATTAAAAGAGTCTGCAACTCAGGATCGATCGCAGCAAAACGAAGCATGAACGGCGCTTAATAATATTAGCTATTTTCAACGGCTTGAAAACCATTTTTTATTTTTTTTTAAAAAAAAAACTCTTCATGTTGAACAGTGAAAATTTCGACCTCCACAGGCTCAAAACAGGAAAGGCCTGGGGAAAAAAAAGCCTCCCCTTGACTTCATAGCTGAAAGGAGATCCTTCCTGTTGTCCGTTTTGTATAATTCTCACCGACAAGCAGAAATCCTCACCGGAAGAAAATCGGCATGCTGAACTGCCAGGGAAGAGTACAGTTCATTATCTTCTCCTTTGTCCCTGCTTTTTTTTTTTTTTACCCAGTTAGCTTGGGGGGGGGGGAAACCCAGCAGGCCTACCACGCTAGCCCTGAATGCCTTTTCATAAAGAGGCTACTTAAATTTAACTCGAGCAAATTACAACCCTGACTGGGGAAAAAAATAAAAAAAAAGAGGCAGGGTTATAATTCAAGTCTAAGCACCATTCGCTCTTCTATTACCTTCAGAACCAAGGTCATCCTCATCAACTCAATTACCAGTCCTCTTGGATATTTTCATAATGTTTTCTGCTACTTGCTCTCCTGTGAAAATCTTTTCCCGTCTAAGCAAATTAACGCTGCTTTTATAACTATCTGCGGTTTCAGGTAGTTAGACGGTGTTACTTTTCCTTTCTTTCTTTCTTCGTAGGGTTTGGTGTGAAAAGCTGTTTTAAGGGCAGCCGTGCAAAACCCTGCCTTTTAATGCCACAAGGAGAGAGTTGCTGGGTTGCATTGTTGGTGAGCCTTCGATTGGGGAAATAAATTCAATTTGAAAAGAACAGGGAGTGGGTTTCAGGTAAGAGTTACAAAGTTGGAAGGGACCTTGGAGGTCGTCTAGTCCAACCCCTCCGGTCATGCAGGAGACCTGTACTAGCGATTCGAACTGCTGACCTTTCTGATCGACAAGCTCACTGTCTTAGCCATAGAGCCTTAGAGACGAAAACAGGTTGGGAATCAAGATGAAATGAGAAATGCAATAATTCTTCTCTTTCAGTTCGTATTTGAGATACGACAGAAAAAAGATGTGGAGACACTAGAAAGAGTGCAGAGAAGAGCAACAAAGATGATTAGGGGACTGGAGGCTAAAACATATGAAGAACGGTTGCAGGAACTGGGTATGGCTCGTCTTAGGAAAAGAAAGACTTGGGGTGACACTGATAGCAGTGTTCCAATATCTCAGAGGCTGCCACAAAAAAGAGGGAGTCCAGCTATTCTCCAAAGCACCTGAGGGTAGGATAAGAAGCAACAGATGGAAACTAATGAAGTAGAGAAGCAACCTAGGACTAAGGAGAAATTTCCTGACAGTTAGAACAATTAATAAGTGGAACAACTTGCCTCCAGAGGTTGTGGATGCTCCAACACTGGAAGTTTTTAAAAAGATGTTGGATAACCATTTGTCTGAAGTGGTGTAGGGTTTCCTGCCTAAGCAGGGGGTTGGACTAGAAGACCTCCAAGGTCCCTTCAAAGTCTCTTATTCTATTCTCTCACCATACCAGCAAAGCTGGTAAATGGGCATTATGGCAGAGGGAAGGTTAGCCTAGTCTCTCAAACCCGTTGAAAGGGAGGAAAGGAGAAAAACACGACAAAGATGGTGCAGTCTGGATCACTGACGGGCAATTTCAGAAGGAAAAAAATCTTAGAAATGGTTATCAACTCGGGTGCAGTTCTGGATTCTCCCAAGAAGTAGCAGCTGTAAACCTTTATCCTATCAAAGGTTTCAAGCTCTGCATTGGGAACCAGATTTTGATTAGAGAGAATTGTATGGTAGTTTGACTAAAATTTCATAGCCGGCTTCAGTGAATAAATGCCTTTTCCTAGCTACAATAAAGCGTAATTGAAATAAGTATTGGAATGGGAGAAATGTGGTTTTTGCTTCCTGGAATATCTGAGGTAGCTATTGACGGCTGTGCCAATGGTTAGAGTGTGGAAGACAAAAGTGAAATCTTCACCATGCTTATAAAGAAAGATCATTGTCTTTCTTTACAGACATTTCATTACCAAACCAAGTAACATCATCAGTACAACATCAAAACCGAGTTATTATTTTTATACCGTTCGGATTTAGCTTTATTACCGTGGTATTTGTGTGATGCTGGACTCTGTCCTCAGAAACATTTGGGTTGTAAGTACCATGAGATTAATCAGTCAATGTTGTCAGAGAGGTTGTACTCCGTTTTATGTAATCCTTTGAAGCTTCTTCTTCTTTTTTTTTTTTAATGAACCCTGTATTAATGCAGGATCTCTTCTTCATATCTCTGCTAAACTGATTGGGTTAGGATTATCCGCTGAGGTAGCAACTAAGAAGATTTAAATCTAAGGGCTTTAAATTTGGATTTTCTCAGGGTAGAGATACCAAACTGTCTGAAGTTCACCCTCCTTAAGGGTTAGATGCATGAGAAGAAAAAGATGAGAAGGGAAGAAAGAAGCAAGCAAGCATCTGTACGGCTCGAAATGTTCCCCTCGGTGAGATGACAGAGATCAATCACTTCATAATCCATCAGAACCTTCTTTAACCTGGTGCCCTCTACATATGTTGAATACAGGGGTGGGTCCTAAATTTTTTTACTACCGGTTCTGTGGGCATGGCTTATTTTGTGGGTGTGGCTTGATGGTTATGTGACAATTCTTAAGGATTTAGCAGAGGTACTGGTCTACCAGGCTTTTAACTGCTTGCAGAGCTGTACCGGTCTACCCATTTATTTTTGCAGGCATTGGTCTACTCATGTATTTTTGCAGGCACCGGTCTACTCATTTGTTTTTGGAGGCACCAGTCTACCACCAAACTGCCTTTTACCACTGATCAGCTGTAGGGCGGCCCTTTGAAGCCCCACAGCAAGAGTTTAAACAGTTTTTTTCCTTATAGCCCATCAGCTGGGATTCAGGAGGCAGCAATAGATTGGGGGTGGTGCCAAATAAAAGGTAAAAATAACGCGGGGGGGGGCGGGGGGGCAGAACCAGTTCGGTGACGTCATATCGTCACTGCTACCGGTTCGGTGGAACCGGGCCGAACCGGGAGGAACCCACCATTGGTTGAATATCCAAATCCCATTAGGATCCCACCCAGTGGTGAAATTCAAATTTTTTTACTACCGGTTCTGGTGGGTGTGGTGTGGCTTGGTGGATGTGGCTTGGTTGGCGTGGCAGGGAAAGGATACTGCAAAATCTCCGTTCCCATCCCACTCCAGGGGAAGGATACTACAAAATCCCCATTCCCACCCCACTCCTGGGGAAGGATATTGCAAAATCTCCATTCCCACCCACCTCTGGGGCCAACCAGAGGTGGTATTTGCCGGTTCTCTGAACTGCTCAAAATTTCCACTACCGGTTCTCCAGAACCTGTCAGAATCTGCTGGATTTCACCCCGGATCCCACCCCTTTCACAAGTCCCTGTTTGGGAAAAAAATGGCCCGGCATTTCTCCTTCACCTTTCTCCTGGCTTCTTCTTCCCCGAGAGCTTTCTCTCACCCCTTCCCAGCACCCTCGCCTGCATGCAACGCTGTCTGAAATAAAATACAACGAACACGGGTACATAATAAAATCTTTTAATTGTCTTAGCATATGTTGCTTTTATTAGGTGAGAATAATTGCATTCAGGGGACCACCCGAGAAAGTTCTCTGGAATGTAAAATGGAAATGGTGTCACACTGAGTGCGCAAGTCCTTTGGAGCCGTGCCATTTTCCCCTTCGCTGCCTCTCGTCCCCCTTTTTGCTGTAAAGTTCACATTGAAGTGTGACAAGAGACACTTGACAACTGACACATGCTGGATCTTATCAGCACTGAGAGCAGTCACGGGCCCTGACAGAAGAACGATTGTCATTTCTTCAGCATTTATTCCTCTCTTAGCCTCATTGCTTCCTTTCAGAGGAATTTTGTCTTGGCAAAAAAGACGAAGGCGCTCCGTGCGTATTCTTCTCCTTCTTCTGCTCCCTGCTTCCTTCCCTGCCCCCCCGCCCACTTCAAAAGTGAAGGGTTTTCTCTAACAGAGAAGCACTTGATCCCACCACAGAGCTGATTACACCCAATTTTATCCTACTTTTTTTAGCATCCTTCTCTTTTATAATTCAGTCAGCCTAGCCCAAGGTGAATGCTTTTCACTGTCATTCCTTCCTGAATGACTTAGTGGGGCTGCTGGGGGTTCTCAGGGGTTTGGGAGAAACTCTAGCTAAGATTCTGTGCAGTTCAGAGAACCCCCAAATCCCTCTCCTGGCTGGCCCCGCCCACCCTGCCCCACCCCTACCAGGAGTCCCCATGCGGCCCATTTTGCAAGCAAGTAAGTGCAGGGTGCATGCAGAGACTCGGGGAGGGTGAAAAACAGGCCTACCGGAAGTTTGGGAAGGCCAAACAGAGGGCCTCCGGAGCCTAGGGAGGTCATTTTCACCCTCCTGGAGGCTCAAGGAAAGCCTCTATGGACTTCTAAAAGTCTCATAACTTGTGATAGTTTTGGAGAGCTGCAAATTATTTGAAACTGGGGGGAAAAAATCAATTGATTGCCCACTCCTGGAAAAATCCCAAACTGAACATTTAATGCTATATCCTTCTGCCTTGATTGCCATGATATCAACCTTCTCCAACTTTTTTACATTCAAATGGGCTGGACTTCCCATCCGTCTCAGTCTGGAATCATGTTGACCATAGGATTGGAGGTTGCAGTCTAAAAGGAAGGTGATAACGGGAAGTGATAATGCCGCTTTATACTACACTAGTGAGGCCACACTTAGAATACTGCATTTAATTCTGTTCACCATGATACCAAAAAGATGTTGAGACCCTAGATCCGTGACCCTAGATCCATGACCCTAGAACCTATGGCACGTGTGCTGGAAGTGGCACGCAGAGCCATCTCTCCAGGCACGCCATCCGTCGCCCGTTGCACTTCCTGTCTATGGGTGCAATGGAAACCGGAAGAGCAGCTCCCGAATGCGCATGCATGCTTCCGGTTTGTGGTGCGCGCATGTGCGCCAGCCAGCTGGCCTTCACGGGTGCATGCACACCAGAAGCCAGAAGACCCAGTGACTGGCATACATGTGCGTGCCAGATACCAGAAGCTCAGCTTCCCAGCACGCACATGTGCACGGGGGGATCTGTTCCTCCGGTTTTCGGTGCTCCCACGCCTGTGCGCTGGGGAACTGCTCCTCCAGTTTCTGGTGCTCCCATTTCAGCACTCGGTGCCGAAAAGTTTCGCCAATACTGTCCTAGGGCAGTGCCCTAGATAGTGTGCAGAGAAGAGCAACAAAGATGATAAAGCGCCATAAAGTATATGATGGTTAAGGGAGCTAGGTATGTCTAGCCTATTGAAGAGAAGGATTGTGGGACATGATAACTGTTTTCTAGCACTTGAGGAGCTGTCAACTGACTTATTCTCCAAGCACCAAAGGGCAGGACAAGAAGTAATGGATGGAAAAAGAAAGAAAGATCCAACCTAGAAGTAAGGAGAATTTTTCTGACAGTGAGAACAATTAATCAATGGAATAGTTTTCCTCCTGGAGTTGTGGGTGCTTTATCCCTAAAGGTTTTCGAAAATAGACTGGACAACCATTTGGCCAGATGGTGTAATGTTTCCTGCCTTGGACTAGAAGACCTCTGAGATCCCTTCCAGCCCTTTGATTCTATGTTCTAAGGAGGAGTCTGCAACCTTAAACACTCAAAGAGCCATTTGGACCCACAGAAAAGAAATCACCGGGAATCACAAAATCCTTCCCGTGCCTGATTATTTCTTTCTTGAGCGGCCACAAAACTAGCCTATGTAGTTGAATTAAATGTTCTGTTTTCTTCTGAAACTTTTCTTTTCTTGGATTTATCCATGGTTGGCCTACCGGGGGTTGAAAAACTCAATAAATCGTGTGCCGGTGGGTGTCGCACATTGGCGGTTGTGACGCATATTTTGAGTGACAGGGAGCCGCAGCAGAGAGGTGAAAGAGCCACATGTGGCTCCAGAGCCGCAGGTTGCTGACCCCTGTTCTAAGATGTGGAGGTAAGGTATGGAGGATGTAGCCCTATAGCATACCAGATAGCCCTGGTAGCCATCTTCATGATAAGATTTTCAGAATCCTGTAAAAATCTCTACGGCCTTTTCCTTAATTGGTTTTACAAATTGAAGGAAAAGCTATCTTTCTGTGTTCTAGATATGGAAGGCCAAAGTCCACCCAGATGTTTCATGAAGAAGTAGGCTGTTAATGTTACCCCCTTTTTTAAAAAAAAAAAAGTGATGCTCTACTTTTTATTTTTGTCCAGTTTGGTGTCTGTTAGAGAAACTCTGTGATGGGAGTTCCTCATTTCAATCCTTCTTGAAGGATAGCCAATCCAGTATCATATTTCACCTGGAATCCCAGACACATCCAATCCAACTTTCATTGCAACAGCCATTCAAGAGGTCCCAGCAATCTGTCAGATGACAAAGCTGCTAGGATATATGCTCTGTATTGTTGATTTCATGTTCATGTGTCTGGTGGGCTTATATTTTGGTCTCAAAAGTATTCATTACTTATCCATCCATCTACTCAAAATGTATAAATAGATACAGCCAAAAAAATATGTTGTTTACACTCGGGAACTTAAATTTACGTCTCTGCTTCCAAGCCTTACTTTCAAAACAGTGTTGTGCTTTTGTGCTTTAAAACAACACAAAACCTTTGTCTGATTGACACTCGCTTTTCAATTTAGCTTCTCAACCCAATCTACGCTTTTATTACATTGTCATTTGCATGTATGTAAAAAAAAAATTATTTTCTGTTTTTAGATGCATAAAGGTGGAGTGTATATTTTTTTCCCCTTTTTTCATTAACATTCGTCCTCACATGTTAACAATCGTTAGAACACGTACCAGAGGGAAAATATTATTTCCCGTAAATGCTCAATAATTATAGTCTTTATTGCATCAAAACCCATGTTTTGACAGATAGTGGAAAGCTTTCAAGCCTGTGTGGGACGGCTCACAGATAGTTGCAGGTGGAAAGTATTTCTTAGGTATCAGGTTTTGTATTACTGAAAATGTAAATAATTCTTCCACAATAACAATAACCTGCCAAACAGGTCTTCTAGCAAAACAAGCAAAATGGATGTTTTTGCAAAAAAAAAGAGAGAGAGAGAGAGACTTACAAGAAATTTGTCTAATTAAGGTAAGGCTGAGCAATCACCTACTTCTTGCATTAGATGCATGAGTCACATGGAGGTGGAAAGCATGACTTGAATTCTGCCACCTTCTAACTATGGGACATGTCTGTTTAAATCTGTTCTGCATAAGCATTAGTATAAGGTCTCACTAGAGTTTTGAGCACCTTACTCTTGAAACACATGGTGATAGATCCAGCCTAGCCTTCTGACTCTACTTTCTATGAAAAAAAAAGCCTTTTTATTTTTTCCTCCGGCTGCTTTGATGATAGGCATTTCTAATATCCAAGGGTTTCATTCTCTGCCAAATATAAAGATTTTCAGTGTTTGAAATATGTGTGTGTATGTATATGTATATGTATATACATATGCATTGAGGGACATGATGGCTCAGTGGCTAAGACCCTGAGCTTGTCGATCAGAAGGTTGGCAGTTCAGCGGTTTGAAGGCAGGTGAACAGGTTCAATTCAATTCAATTCAAATCTTTATTGTCAGTGCACCACATCTGTACAATGAGATTGGTTGAGCTCCCTCAGTGCACCCCCTCCCCAACACAATACAACTCACAGTGAAGACAGAAAATCCCTAACCCAATAAATCATATTAACAAAAACCCTAGTCCTATTGTCCCAGTGTGAACATATTACACATTGCGCCGGCCCTGCAGTTGCAAATATAATATTAGAAGAAAATAGTAAATATTTCCATTTTCCCACATCTCTTGTATAATAGAGAGCTTGGTTCTCAGCAGTGAAAGATATGGAACGTATGTTGAAGCGTAATCATGAAACGATCTGATGTTTATGGTGCAGTAGATGTCAAATTCCCACACAGCTATTACTAAAGATGCAGTGTAAAATTATAGTGGGACAAGGCAATAATTAAGTTTTCTGATGGGTGTATCTCTACCCTGCAGATTAGAAAAGAATTGATGTTCTTGTCAAATTCAGATTGGAAGTTCTTTTTTTTTTTTTCTCAAAGGACTATACCAGAGGTGGGTTTCAGCAGGTTCTGACCAGTTCTGGAGAACCGGTAGCGGAAGTTTTGAATAGTTCAGAGAACCGGTAAATACCATCTCTGACTGGCCCCACCCCCATTTATTCTCTGCCTCCCGAGTCCCAGCTGATCGGGAGGAAATGGAGATTTTGCAGTAACCTTCCCCTGCCACACCTACCAAGCCATGCCACGCCCACCAAGCCACCCCCACAGAACCGGTAGTAAAAAATTTTTGAAACCCACCACTGGACTATACCTCTAGTCCCTGAAACCTAGTGGTTCTTTCTAATAGTAAATCTTGACCTTTCCCTGGGGTTGAAAGCACTGAAAAACAAGAAGAGAAATACTCTGGTTCAGAGCAAGTCCTTTGGTGTGTGTTAGATTCCAACCCTGCCTGAAAAACTAAAGAGCCTTGCTGACAAGACCAAAGCTTTGGTGAACCACACTTTACTCCATGAGTGCAAGAAGTATTGTCAGTCATCAGGGGGTGATTACTTGCTGGTGGGATGGAACTGGAATGAGTGAAGGTAAGGTAAAGGTTCCCCTCGCACATATGTGCTAGTCGTTCCCGGCTCTAAGGGGCGGTGCTCATCTCCATTTCAAAGCCGAAGAACCAGCGCTGTCCGAAGACGTCTCCGTGGTCATGTGGCCGGCATGACTCAACACCAAAGGCGCACAGAATACTGTTACCTTCCCACCAAAGGTGGTCCCTATTTTTCTACTTGCATTTTTTTACGTTCTTTTGAACTGTTAGGTTGGCAGAAGCTGGGACAAGTAGGCGTTCACCCCGTTACGCAGCACTAGGGATTCGAACCGCTGAACTGCCGACTTTTCGATCGACAAGTGTCTTAGCCACTGAGCCACCGCTCCCTTATCTAATTTAGTAGGACTCTAAATTTAACCCTGAAGATAGGACATGGACAATCCCTCCTACTTTACCTTTTTCATCAACCACTGAAGTTGACAGAAAGATGGGAATCCAGTGTGAGAGTTTTGTCCACCATCCACTGAATTGCTGAAGTGCTGACCTTTCAATCGACAAGCTCAGCGTCTTGGCCACAGTAGAGAAGACAGTCTGGGAAATAAATAATTTGGAGGTGCAGTTCATTTTCTTCAGCCCAATAAAGTCAAAGTTGTGTTGTTTTTAATTGCTGAGATTGCATTGTGTCCATCAAAGCATAACATTGAAGAGGTGGGGATGGAGAAGGAGAGAACCGTGATGTTCTCTTGTGGCCGAACAAAGCCATGCCACTCTTCCTTCAGAAAGCCTCGCATGTTACAGAAGCTTGTGCGCGTGTGATAGACACATTGCCAATACTATTGGGCTGTGATGTAAAGGTAATGCCTATCAATGGTTCTGAAGACCTGAAGATGAATAGGATGAAGAGTCACATTGCATTTGGATTGATTAGAAGGAGACGCCAACTGTCTTCCACTGCCATGGCTAATTATTAACCCTCTCCACTCCCATTGTTTTATTTTTCTCTTCCTTTTTTTTTCATGAGAATCAGAGGATGGTTGGTAAGGAGAAGGGAAATTATGCTGGCTTCTCACATCTCCCTTTTAAGAATGCTTGAGGATAAAAAAAAAAAAAAGACCACTCTAGCAAATCTACCTACGTCCTTGCTCTGCATTCCAAACTCTAGGTCCCCTTGGTATGAGCCTTATATTTTTGGATGCCTCTAATCCTAGAAAATATTGGGGAAGCTCAACCTCCTGATGATGATGATGATAATGATGATGATGATGATGATGATGATGATGATGATGTTTATTCAGTCGTGTCCAGCTCTTGGCAATTCTATGGTCTAGGTCTCTTTCGATCTTGCACTATTTCAGTTTTTCTCATCTCTGGTTGGTGTCAGCATTGATGCTGTCCAGCTACCATGTTCTTTGAACCGTGTTTCCTGGTTTCCTTTTACCACTAAGATTTTTTTTTTTAATTTGATTTATATGCCACCCTTCTCCGAAGACTCAGGGCGGCTTACAATGTGCTCAGCAATAGCCTTCATCCTTTTGTATATTTATACAAAGTCAGCTTATTGCCCCCACAAACTGGGTCCTCATTTCACCTACCTTAGAAAGGATGGAAGGCTGAGTCAACCTTGAGCCTTGGCGAGATTCGAACCCTGCAGTAATTGCAGGCAGCTGGTCTTAATAAGCTTAATAACAGGGTGCCTTAAACCTGATAATTGCTTTCTCCAGTGAATTCCCCTGCATAGCCAAAATAAGCGAGACACAATTTTCACAATTTTGCCTTCCAGTGACATGTCTGGTGTTATGCACTTTGGTACTTGCTTGTTAGTCACCTTTGCTGTCCAAGGAATACGCAGGGGCCTTCTCCAGCATCACAGCTCAAACAAGCTGATTTTCAAACAGGAGCATCAAAGGGTCCATTCATCAGCCTGGCAAACAAGTTCCATAGAAAACACACTAAACATTCTCAGAACTGATGAAGGCTCTGGTGGAGAACATCTAACTCCCTTTACAGCAGCATGTCCCAAATTTAGGAACTTTAAGATAGGTCCAGTAATGACTGGACATTAATGACCTTGACCTCTGATCGTTCAGCTTGGAGGCTAAAGACACAGCATGGCCTTCTCCAATTCGAAGAGACACTTGAGGCAAAGAGGCAGTCCTGGAACCAGCGAAATCTGGGGGCTGGGCAGGGGACAGAATGTATCTGCCCTCAGTGTGGAATGGATTGTCACTCTCGAATTGGCCTTTTTAGTCACACCAGATGCTGTTTTAGGACCTCTTTCCAGAGCACGATACCATAGTCTTTGGAGACTGAAGGTTGTCAATGGTGAAGATGGGTGGACCTCAGTACCCAGAATTCTTCAGCCAACGATGAAATCCACACTTCTTCAGCTTCCCAAGATTGGAAAACAATGCTTTTACAGGGGAAAAATGGATGCAGTTTTGTCCATCCTTCCGTTAGTCCCATTCTGCCCACCAACCCAATTGGTGAAGCCCTGGAGTCCACCAATTCCTGGAGTCTTTGTCGCCGTCTTTCTTGTTTGTTACGGTGGCTCATTTATTATTTTTATGACTGAGTTTGTTCAGTTTGTCCTTCCACATGGCAGGACGATGCAGATGCTTTATGAAAGCTGTGATAAGTAGAAGGCCCCTGAATTGCAAAATTGGAAATTGGAGCTCTATGCAGGGTCATCTAGCCTAACTTTGTTCTTTACTATACTTTAGTGCTATGCCAACAACAATGTGTTAGTCTCACTCTCTTTCTTGCTAGCTTTTTTGCAGGTAGAAAAAGATTAGCCATGTGGGAGAAGAATGAAATTAAAAATATACCTCTATCAGGAAGTTATTCCAGCCATAGATAACACTTTCATTCTTCAAAATGAAAAAGGAATTCTGCAGTCACGACATAAACCTAAGACTGAAAATCAGGCTCGTGAGATGTTACATCTTTTCTATCCTGCGCTACGGAGTGGAGAGTTGGTCTCTGACAGAAAACTACTTGAAGAAACTAGAAGCATTTGAAATGTGGATTTACAGACGGCTGTTACGTATAAACTGGGTTAACAAAATCACAAATGAGGAGGTGATAAGCCGCCTGGGAAAAAAAAGATAAACCATCAAAGCCATTAAAAAGCAAAAGTTAAAATATTTTGGACATGTGATGTGACACCCAGAAAAATATGTCATCCTTCACTTAATCCTCCAGGGAAAGATTGAAGGCAAACAAGATCCAGGTAGAAGAAGAACATAATGGCTTCAAAACCTAAGGGACTGGTTTGGATCAAACTCAACAGTTGACAACTTGGCTGTTGACAAAATAGGATTGCCAACATGATCACCAACGTCCGATGACGGATATGACACAAGAAGAAGAAGACACTTAACTCTTGTGCTTTTGGGGGTCCCCCTTTGCCCTGGATTAACCAGCTACTTATTTTTTCCCCTCTTGTTACACAATCTCTTCTTGCTTCCTTAAATAGAACAAGTTGTGATATAAATATGAATGGCTCTCAGCGCACCAATTCCCTTCGTAGGCAGAGTAATTACACCGGCATGTCAAAGAACCGTCAATAGCATGATATCTTGATGGAGATCTACCTCAATAAAGAGAATATCAGAGAACGAGCAGTTTGTGAGTCATCCCATGTCACCACTTTTTGTACTTTCCACTTAATCAACCCATTCATTCTGCTACTTGTGGGGTCCTTTGTTATTTCCTTTTCTTACTCAGTTCTCATCCAGTGCAGAAAAATCTGGCCCTATGTTATGTTTTAATGAAAATATTCACAACAGCTTGTGAAAAGAAGGTGGCGATAATGCTGGGAGACCAAGAACATTTGTCTCTTTTTTTTCTATCTCTGGTTTTTTCTTTTGTTTTTTTGTTGATTTTTTTTTTAAAAAAAGTCTATGGTATAAATATTTTTGAAGGAGATGAGAACTTGAGAGACATTCTCATGAACAGCGTTACTTGGTAACGCTGGGGCCATGATATTTATATATCATGAGCCGTGATAGTGCAATGGTTAGAATGCAGTCCTGCAGGCTACTTCTGCTAACTGCCGGCTGCCAGGTGTTTGGCAGTTCGAGTTTTACTGGCTCAAGGTTGACTTAGCCTTCCACCCTTCTGAGGTCGGTAAAATGAGGACCCAGATTGTTGTTGGAGGCAATATGCTGACTCCAGGGGTGGGCTGCTGGGGGTTCTAGCTAAGATTCTGTGCAGTTCGGAGAACCCCCAAATCCCACTCCTGTCTGGCCCCGCCCACCCCGCCCCTCCCAGGAGTCCCCAAGCAGCCCATTTTGGATGCAGGTAAGTGCAGGGCACACATGGAGGCTCGGGGAGGGAAAAAAATGGCCTGCCGGAAGTTCAGGAAGGCTGAAAAAGGGCCCAGAGGGCCTCCGGAGCTGGGAAGGCTGTTTTCGCCCTCCCAGAGGCTCGGGTAAAGCCTACGGAGCCCAGGGAGGGCAAAAAGCCCCCCCTCCACCATGGTGCAGGAGACCAACTAGGCCACGCCCACCATGGCCATGCCCACCCAGCAACTAGACAGAGAACCCTTTGCTAAAATGTTTGAAGCCCACCCCTGGCTGACTCTGTAAACTGCTTAGAGAGGGCTGTAAAGCATAGTAAAGAGACATATAAGTCTAAGTGCTATTGCTATATATTTTCATTTATTCATTGCACAAGCAACTTGTCTTCCATCTTCAGCCTCTCTGGCTTCCCAGTTTCTCTTCAGCCCCAAGGGAAGACATTAGAAGAAAATGTTTTCAGCAGCAGTGTATGTGACTAAGAAACAGTTGTCCTTGGAAAAGAAGGACAATAGTTCCTCCTTTGTTTGTAGTTCAGCGGACTTAGCCTTCATCACGATTCATGAACAAGGTACCAAGACATTCAGTAGCAAACTTTGATTTTAACCTGAAACAGAAAGGAGTGTTTGTGATAACATTTTGCCAGAACTGACCAGATCTAATGCTCTTTATTTCAGCCATCCATTGGAAAGCAATTTAAATAGAAACAATTAAGGGAAAATCATAATAAACGCATAAGCATTAAATGGGTTTCCAGGTTGACACCTATTTATTACCGTAGAGTCAACATCCATGTCCAAGAGTAAAAGTCAAGGTATCTTAGATCACAAACTTGTGATCTAAGCCCTACCCTTTTTGTGTGTGTGTGCTTCAACACACACGTATGAAGGGTGGGGGCTTTGATTGGATGGTTGTCGTCACTATCTTGACTTTCCTGTTTCTTCTCTTTCAATCATCTACTGTAATTGTCTCAATAACGAACAAGAGAATTTGGCCAATGTAAAAAAAAAAAAAGTTACTGTTTAAATCAATTATGGTATCATGTTTCCCTGAAAATAAGACCCTGTCTGATATTTTCTTGAACCCTGAAATAAGTGCTTGGCCTTATTGCCATGCATTCAAAAGCCCAATTGGGCTTATTATCAGGGGATGTCTTATTTTGGGGGAAACAGGGTAGGTAGGTAGGTAGTGTAGATAGATAGATAGATAGATAGATAGATAGATAGATAGATAGATAGATAGATAGATAGATAGATAGATGGATGATAGACAGATACCGTGTTTCCCTGAAAATAAGATCCTGTCTTATATTTTTTTGAACCCTGAAATAAGCACTTGGCGTTATTGCCATGCACTCAAAAGCCAGATTGGACTTATTATCAGGAGATGTTTTATTTTGGGGAAAACAGGGTAGAACAAAATCTATGAAGGAAGAACCAACTTTAAAAAATCGTGCATGGGGAAGAATAAAACGTAGCTAATGAAAATCATGAGTGTGCTTGACAGTTACTAGCAGACAGCTGAGCTGCCCAATGGATCTTTTTTTTAAGGATCACCCTCACATAATTGTGCTCCGATCACTTTCATATTTCCTAGAAATGTTAATTGTTGCTATTGAGAAACAAAATTATTTGTTAAAACCTATATTATTATTATTATTATTTGTCTTTGGAAACAACTCTGTACTTTCAGTGGGAATGGCAAGGGTGGATTTTGGAAAAACAAAATCGGGTGAACAGAATGATGCTTTTATCATTTGCTCGTTTCTCTCCTTTATTTTGTGGTCCCTTCTTTCTGGAGAAATTTAAACACACAAAGAAAACCCAATGAGGTACTATAAATGTTTGGGGTTTTTTTTTCAGACCAGCGAGTCTTAGTACCTGCTTTTTCTCCCATCCAAGTTGAAGTCCAGGAGCTTATCAAAAACTCTTTAGTATATTTATGAAGGTGGCAGGGCAGGGATTTTGCTCATAAAAATTGCTCCTTCAATAGAAATATATGCATTTTTCCAGTTTTGGGATATATATTAATTGTTTTATTCTAATTTTTAACTGTGTTTATATACTAGATAGATAGATAGATAGACAGACAGACAGACAGACAGACAGACAGACAGACAGACAGACAGACAGATAGATAGATAGATAGATGATAGTTACATGATAGAGATAGATAGATAGATAGATAGATAGATAGATAGATAGATAGATAGATAGATAGATAGATAGATAGATAGATAGATATGATAGTTAGATAGATTGATAGATTGATAGATTGATAGATGAATAGATAGATGATAGATAGACAGATGGACAAACAGACAGAACAGACATAGTTCTCATGTCTATCAGTGATTTCTAAATTTGATAAATAATTAAAATATTATGCATGGCCCTTACTGGCCCTTACGTATGAGCATAGACAAAGTATTGCTAATATTCGTTGTTAAATTCATATTTAAAACGTTCTGTTCTAGTTCATCATGAATGAAACATGGAATTTCTCATGCCTATTTGCACACTATCTACGGTTTCTAAATATGATAAATAATTAAAATATATGCACATAAGCACACATTCAGATACACATGGAGAGAACATATGCATACCGTGCACAATCAACACAATATAAAACGTTTGATAGGTGTAGCATGTAATTGTCTTCCATATTGTTTTGGAGAACTCAAGGAAAGAGCAGGGAAATCACTTCAACCGTCTTAAACTTTTAGTACGATCAAATGGTCAACATTGAATGGTGATCTTTTCTTTATTATTATTTTTTTATTAAAATTTTTATTGTTTTTGCATAGAATTAATCATTTCATAAGCAGCCACAGGGTGCTCTGGAAACTGGTGTTCTGTAGCAGTGAGATTTCTGCGCCTTGGGAGAAACTGTGAATAATAAGACCCCTGCAGATGACAGAATGAGTGTCCCATTATTCTCCCCCAACCTTCCTCATCCCTTTGCAATTCCACCATGCTAGTGAGATGTTTTTTTTTTTTTAACTCCCAACAGATTAATCCAAAATGTTGTGTCCTTGACTGCCAAATCATTTCAAGCTACTTGAATGAACAAAAGGTGTGCCCAGATTGTTGCAAGCTCGGTTACATGCGTTGCCTTTATCTAGCTTAGCTGTCACTCAGGCCATTATAACAGCTGGGTGCACATTCAGATGACTTGTCTGCTTACACAAAGCAGAGTCGATTGATGGTCAACTTTTAAAACAAAACAAAAACAAAGGGTTTCCCCTTTGAGCACAAGAGTTTGAAAGCTTGGAAGAGGAGAAGATCATCCAGCTCCTCCAACCTCCCAAGGTGCATAGGCTGTGTGTAACAGAACAGTTGATATAATGGTACGGTGAGGTCAGATTGAAGTTAAGAGATGTTAAGCAAGATCCAGCGAGAGTCCAATTGTGGGGTGTCATGTACAAAGAAACAGGACCACATGTTAAGTTTCAGTGAAGCTGATTTATTGCTCATGGCTGTACACAGGAATCTAGTCAACTAACTGCCAGCACTAAATTGACGCTAGATAAGAATTAATGGAATTCAAGGGGGGGCTGGATTTATACCGCTTGTGAGAAACTAATGATTCTAGGCTGATTCCTCTCTTGACTCCGCCACTAAGGTCTGCCTATTTTCCTCCTGCAGTAGCTGAGGCTTAGCTTCCTGAAGATCTAGTAAGTATGGCTAAGAAAGGGTACTGGAAATTGTACTTCCGTAACATCTGAAATAAGGGACGCGGTGGCTCAGTGGCTAAGACGCTGAGCTTGTCGATCAGAAAGGTCGGCAGTTCAGCGGTTCGAATCCCTAGTGCCGCGTAACGGGGTGAGCTCCCGTTACTTGTCCCAGCTTCTACCAACCTAGCAGTTCGAAAGCGTGTAAAAAATGCAAGTAGAAAAATAGGGGCCACCTTTGGTGGGAAGGTAACAGTGTTCCGTGTGCCTTTGGCATTTAGTCATGCCGGCCACATGACCACGGAGACGTATTCGGACAGCGCTGGCTCTTCGGCTTTGAAACGGAGATGAGCACCACCCCCTAGAGTCGGGAATGACTAGCACGTATGTGCAAGGGGAACCTTTACCTTTACCTTTAACATTTGAAATATGAAACAATTTGTTCGCCATCTCCTACCCCCCGCAAAAGTTGTAATCTATTTTAGAAAAGTCTCTCTTTTAGCGACTCAGTTAGTCAGCTCAGTTGCTCTGACTTGCAGTTGCTGGCCACGATTTCATAGAAGAATATATCTAGCCCCACCAGGAAATGCGGAGAATTGAACCCAAGACCTTTTGCAGGTGAAAGTTGTGGTCTACCTGTGAACTATAATTCTTTTTGGGAATAGAGTGTGTTGCCATTTTAGGTCACCTTGGTGTTTCCAATAAGATGTTTCACTGTGATTGCTTCAGGTGGGCAGTGCTGACAAGCATTATTCTTTTTAAGTGCTGGCCAAGCTGAAAAGAAGAACCTTGCTGGCCCTTACATATGAGCATAAACAAAGTATTGCTAATATTCGTTGTTAAATACATGTTTAAAATGTTCCGTTCTAGTTCGTCACGAATGAAACGTGGAAGTTCAGAAAGTTGACTTTTGTTTTAATGGAAAATTATATCCATAGACTACTTGCTTGTGCCAATGAATACCATCTTATCTCTCGTGGTATGCGTGTGTCAGTTGTGTACAATGCATAAAATCTCATTTTCTCAGATGCATAAAATCTCATTTCCATTTTAAAAAGGTAAAGGTTCCCCTCGCACATATGTGCTAGTCGTTCCCGACTCTAGGGGGCGGTGCTCATCTCCGTTTCAAAGATGTCTCCGTGGTCATGTGGCCAGCATGACTCAACGCCAGAGGCTCACAGAACACTGTTACCTTCCCATCAAGGGTGGCCCCTATTTTTCTACTTGCATTTTTTTACATGCTTTCGAACTGCTAGGTTGGCAGAAGCTGGGACAAGTAATGGGAGCTCACCCTGTTATGCCGCACTAGGGATTTGAACCGCTGACTGCCGACCTTTCGATCACTAAGGTCAGCGTCTTAGCCACTAAGCCACCGCGTCCCATTTCCATTTTACCTATGCATAAAACATATCGAATATGCAAATGTACTTTCAGATTTAACGGACTGTTTGGTTTTACTGCTTTTAACTGACTGATAATCTCGCTGTTTGAGTTGCATAACGTTCTCAGAGACTCTTCCCATCCTGCTTACAATCTTTTTGGACTGTTTCCTTCTGGCAGAAGATACAGAACAATTCAAACTCAGATCACACGTTTTCTGAATAGTTTTTATCCCAGAGCTATAATTGCACTCAACAATGAACTAAAGGGCCACCATCAGTGAGCTGATGGACAGTATTACTTGGTCTGTTGTGTGGATATTTGGGTGATTTAGGGGTGGGGAATTTGTGGTGGGTGGGAGCGTGTTTGGGGATTGTTATGTGTGTTGGACCTGGTCTTTGGGTGTTAAGTGAATTTTGTTGTATGGGTATACTGTGTATACACGTACAATGACAATAAAGCTATTATTATTCTTATTATTAATCTATTAGTTATTCAAGGGTGTGCTTCATATACATATTAAACTGTAAAAAAAATAGTTTAATGAGGGTAGGGAAGGGATCAATGTAATTGTTTTCAGATGATGGAAAAGAACACAGGAGAAGCTGCCAGAGGGCCCCTTTTAAAGAGATGGTGGATGCGTTTACACTTCAAAAATCTCGAGAACTTTTTGACAGGGCAAATTTGATCAACAGGCAGCATTCGAAAAGCTGCAGCACTTTTTATGTGACTTTGCAACTCAACCGCCCAATTATGTACTAAAATAGCATTATTCAAGAAGTAATAATGAAACATCAATATGTGCTTTGTCGCATTATAATGTGCAGGTAACAATGCTTGAGACAACTTGGTCTGAAAAATCTCCCAGTGGTTGGTTTTTAAAAAAAAAAAAAAAAAAAAGTCGGGTGGGGGGATGAGACAAATTACCCCCTAATTTTCTGTGGAAGAAGATTGCATGCCGGGGTTGGGTGGGGGGGAGTTAATTTAAAGAAAATGTGGAGGCTTTCTAACGGAAGAAGACCTATTGTCAAATCATCACGTGATTTCCAGAATTGATGAACAAAAAGAAAGAATATAAAATAGAAGTGTTGCACGAGCTGTCATCCATGCAGATGGAGAAACCATGCAGATATTGATAATTGATTCCATTTTTGTATGAATTTAAAAAAAAAAACTAACTTTGCCCTCCTAGTGAGAAGGTAATAGGTTTTGTCTGTCAAAAGATAATAATCCTCTGAACCATTTCTGCACCCTCTATTAGAAGGATAGCACAGTTTCACGTGTACATAACCCCCCATGTCAAATCAGCTTTATAAAAAGCCTCCTTGCAAGACTTCAAGGACTGGGGAAAATCTCCTAGAGACATCAAGTTAAGTTTGAGAAACCTAAGAAGTCAAGCAAATACTGTCAATTAATTTGTTTATCCTGATACACCTCGCCCAAGAGAAGCATCTTTTAGGCATGAAAGCTGTTTTGCTTTCCCTGAAAAAGTTTTGCATTGCATTTGGTTTCCATAGATACTAAAGCAGAGACAGCTTTGCCCACAATTTAGAGGATTAAAAGAGGTGGGATCCCTCCCCTCCTAGGAATATTCTTTTTTTTTTTAAGAAAGAAAAAATATATCTACAACAGCATGAACTAAGTACTCAAGTTAAAGGCTACATTTTCTATTTACTTCAAATTTAATGAGCTTTCCTATAGTTGGTCCTGGTCCTGGCAGGGCACACACAGAGGTTTGGGGAGGGTGAAAAACGGGCCTACCGGAACCTCCAAAGGGCCTCCGGAGCCTGGGGAGGATGTTTTCGCCCTCCTGGAGGTTTGAGGAAAGCCTTCAGAGCCTGGGGAGGGCAAAAAGTCCCCCCTCTTGCCGTGGTGCAGGAGGCCGACTAGGCCACACCCACCATGGCCATGCCCAGCCAGCAACCAGGCAGAGAAACCCTTGCTAAATTTTTTGAAGCCAGTGGTGGTGGGATTCAGCCAGTTCGCACCGCTCCGGGAGAACCGGTTGTTAACTTTCTTAACAGTTTGGCAAACTGTTTGTTGGAAGAAATCATTAGGGCAGAGAACCGGTTGTTAAATTACTTGAATCCCATTACTGTTTGAAGCCCACCCCTGTCCTAACCATGGTGGAAACTGAGTCAAATCATTGTTTGCTGCTGCTGATGATGTTAGATTTCTAATCTACCTTTCATCCAGGAAATCAGAAGACTGCACAAAATATTCTCATTTCCACAGCCACCATACTGTGAAATAGCTAGACGGGAAGAAGGTACAGAACAGAAAAGAAAAACAGAGTTGGAGGTCTTCTAGACCAACCCCTTGCTCAAGCAGGAAACCCTCTACCATTCCAGACAAGTGGCTGTCCAGTCTCTTCTTAAAAGCCTCCAGTGATGGAGTACTCACAACTTCTAGTTAATTGTTCTCACTGTTAGGAAATTTCTTCTTAGTTCTGGGCTGCTTCTCTCCTTAGTTTCCATCCATTGTGTGTTGTCTTGCTTTCTAATGCTTTGGAAAACTGTTGACCACTCCCTCTTTTTTGTGGCATCCCCCTTAGATATTGAAAGACTGCTATCATGTCACCCCTAGTTCTTCTTTTCATTAAACTAGACATACAGAATTCCTGCAACTTGTTCTTTCATATCTTTTAGCCTCCAGGCCCCTAATCATCTGTGTTGCAAGGTCATGCATTTGTAGAGTTTAAAGTGGAACATGGGCCTTCCTAACAAATTTAACAGATTAACAGAGTTGGAAGAGTCATCTTGCAGGTCATCTAGAGCCTACATCTGCCTCTACCTAGGATCTAGTTCTACACCAACCTCTTAGCTGACTATGAGACAGAAAACCAGCAAATGAAAAATGAAAAACAGAAAAAAAAACTGGATTAAGATGAATGGTGTATGTGTGTGTACATGAATTGGTTATGGAAATTGTGCTAAAATGGGTTGGACAAAGGCAGGAAATTAGGAAAAGCATTCACACTCTTCTTCCCTCCTGCCACGAGCCAAGCAAAAAATGCAAGTTGATATTAGTATTTCATGTGAAACCTGAAAGCGTCCCTTGAACAGTTTCCTTGAGGAAAGACGAGAGTTTGGGAAAGATTCTTGTTAGAGAACTTTTGCAAACTTTTGCAAAGAGGTAAATTTTGGATTTGGGAGAACCAGATTTAGCTTCCCCTCTATTTTAGTCCCGCTCTGCAGATATGAAATACCGTATTTTTCGGAGTATAAGACGCACCGGAGATACAAGACACACCTTAGTTTTTGGGAAGGAAAATAAGAAAAAAGCTGATTGGCAGGTGGATTGGCCTCCAAGAATACCCCCAATCAGCTGTTCCCAGAGGTGAACTTTAACAACAGGTTTGTTGGTTGTGAGCTCTGTGCCTTGCTTTTTTTTTTTTTTTTGCTTTCTTTTCTGCCTCTGAAAGCCTCCGAAACAGAGCTTCAGAAAAAAGGCCTCTGAAGCTCTGTTTGGGGGCTTTTTTTCTGAAGCTTCATTTCTGATGCTTTTTTCAGCCGGCAGGGCTACATTCGTAGTATAAGATGCACCCAGATTTTTACTCTCTTTTTTGGGGGGGGGAAAGGTGCATCTTCTATTCCGAAAAGTATGGTATATGAAATGCAAGTGTCGTCGTCTCAACAGTGACTATTATAGTTTACTTGGGTGAATAGCAAAAACAAAACTTTACGTGCCTTGAGGAAATGGTGTAAGGTTCCCTGGGACTCTTTTGCAGTGTAAAAGTAGCAAGTTTTAGTTCTGTTGGAGTGATGCCCTGAAATAAAAAATATATATATTTCATTCTTTGTTTCAATGCAGTAATAGTAAGGAATCTTTGGGCACACGATCTGCCTTTGAAATTGGACGCTGAAACTCAAGTATGAAAGGTCATATATGACAGGTGTGATTCAGTGGTGAAATCCAAATTTTTTTACTACCAGTTCTGGGGGCGTGGTGTGGCGGGCGTGGCAGGGGAAGGATTCTGCAAAATCTCCATTCCCACCCCAATCTGGGGCCAGCCAGAGGTGGTATTTGCCGGTTCTCCAAACTGCTCAAAATTTCCACTACCGGTTCTACAGAACCTGTCAGAATCTACTGGATTTCACCCCGGTGTTGATTGTTCAACAGTCTTTCTTCAGGTACATGCCCTGACAAGCAGGGGTGGGTTCTACTTACCTTTACTACTGATTTGCAATGGGATCATTTGTGCGTGCTCACTTTGCTCGTGCGCGTGCTTTGCTTCTGTGCATGCGCAGAAGCTTCTGCACATGTGCAGATTGGTTCTGATGACATCAGGGTCAGTGGGTGGAGCCTCCCACCAGTTTTACTACCGGTTCTATAGAACTGGTCTGAACCAGGGGCAACCCACCACTGCTGGCAAGTACATAGTACCAAAACTGGCACAATTACCTCTGTGTAAAGTATGTAATGCCCATTGTTACAGGGGCTGTAACTTTGATCACATGGTCACCACTGGCATTTTGACGCTCTTAACTCCATCCTGAAGATGCCCCTGCCTTTCCTCTTCATGCCACACTACTATTTCCAGAGTCAATTCTGTTTCTTTTTTGTGTCGATCCTGGTGAAAGCAGCCATGTTTTCTCCTCTGGAGGATGGAGGCTTTCAGTGTAGCAAAGGAAGGAGATAGGTTGGAACAGTGGTTCAAGGCCATTCTAATTATGTTCAGTGATCATGGTCTCTGAGGACTAATACTGTAGCCAGCTCATATGTTTCCAGATTCTCATCCAGTTGAAAAAAATGACGTTTGGACAGAAGAGAATCGGTGTGTTTGACTGAACCAATATTGGCATTGACATGTTTTGTGTGTTTGATTGACTCTTCTGTTCATTTTGCAATTGTTTCTCCACTGGCCTGCACCTCTCTGACTTCCCATGTTTCAACTCAATCCTAAGAGACCATATCAGGGCAAATCTTCCCCATGGGGCTTTCTCAGAAGAGGAAATGAGTAGCCAACTGCGCTCATGGCTAATAGAACAAAGTGTAAATAGAAACTATCACCATCATTGCTCCCACGAATAGTTTCCTTTGCCATGTCAACAGTAACATAACCTCAAAAACTCTGTTTAGAGAGAGCATTGAAAGAAATTCTCCAACACCCTGGGAATTTTAAATTTTAAAATTCCTCCTTCTCGTCTTTCTTCATCTTTGTCAGCAATTTCAAGAGAAATTTTAGCACAGCATGGACTGAAACTGTCTTTGCCTAGAACCAAATTTTTCCTTTCATGAACTTTTTGGTGGATTAACAAGCTTTATCTTTTTCTAAAACGGAATCCAGGTTTGAAGGTCTGTTTTGGGGTCTCCTTCTATAAAAGTATATCCCCAGGCAGGATCATGATTCCACCCCCCCCAAAAAAAAGATTTATCATGAACCTTTTAGTTCTTAGTCTGAGAACTCAGTCTGTTTCTGTATTGCAATATCTCTGAGCCCTTAAAATTATTTGCCAAAGTTGGTGCATCAAGATCATCCAGAGTGATTTAAGAATGAATTATAACAAATTTGCTTTAGTTATTCTTTTCAGGACTTCAGGGTTTATCATTAATCTATTGATCAAGTATTATTTTAAACTGGCTTTATTACTATCCCAAAATAGGTTATAAATGTTCAAGTAAAGTCTAACTTGTGGTATGGGCAAATTCAGTATTAGCAGTTGGCTAATCTCCACATGGAAGGGATGTGGTGGCTCAGTGGCTAAGACCCTGAGCTTGTCGATCGAAAGGTCGGCAGTTCAGCGGTTCGAATCCCTAGTGCTGTGTAACGGAGTGAGCTCCCATTACTTGTCCCAGCTTCTGTCAACCTAGCAGTTCAAAAGCATGTAAAAAATGCAAGTAGAACAATAGGGACCACCTTTGGTGGGAAGGTAACAGTGTTCCATGCGCCTTTGGCGTTGAGTCATGCTGGCCACATGACTGCAGAGACGTCTTCGCACAGCGCTGGCTCTTCGGCTTTGAAACGGAGATGAGCACTGCCCCCTAGAGTTGGGAACGACTAGCACATATGTGCGAGGGGAACCTTTTACCTTTACCTAATTTTCACACAGCACAATTGGGAGAATGTGTGGTGTCCATGCATAAATGTAAGCAAATATCTGTGTTGCTAGTTTTGGTAAGTAGCTGATGGTTGGATAATCAACTCTTTATGTATTTCTCGATTTTGTGACCCATCTTCTACAGAAAGATTCATTTGAGACTTGGGAAGATAACTCTGAATACCAGCTCTTTGCAGTATACTGAGTTTACTTGAATTTGTAAGTGTGAAATAAATGTTTAGGGTATTCAGCATTATTTCAAAAAGATTCTCCTACTAGAGAGACAAGATACAAATTAAAAAGAAATGCACACAAAAGGCTGAAAAAACAGTCTAGTAACAAATTTTTAATTTCTAGTAAGCTTTAAAGAATTGGAGTAGATTTCTTTTCCTTTTTTTTTTTAACAAACCAGTTCAAGTACATGCCTTTGGATTATAAAAGTACCTGAAATTGCCTAGAATATTAGCATGCATAGCTTGTTAATATTTACAAATATTTACAAAGTGGTGGAAGAAGGGTGAAAGGAACATCTACATATATTTACAATCTACATAGGAGAAGAGAAAGGCAGCTTAATTGTATATTTTTTTTCCCTTAAAATACAGGTGTTTGAATAGTTAGCACATGCATATTGAGATATATTTTTGGACAAAAGAAGGCAAAAGTTTGGAGGGCGGACCGTTTGAATTCTGCTAAGTGCAGCACAATACAAAAAAGTCCCTTTATTTATTTACTTAAAAAACATGGTTCAGCTTTGAATCTACTCTAGTTCCATCAAATGCAGCTAAAATGATCACGAACACAATGGAGCATTATTTACCCTGGCAATGGATGCGATTAACTAACTATCAAGAAGCTGCTGGTGAATGAAATTATCTAATTTTTTTTTTCCTCATTATCCATCAACCAACATACAGGGATCTCTCCTTGTAAAGGCAGTGCCTAAGCTATCACCATTAATTATAGACGTGATATAAATGAGACGCTACAGTATGTACTAAATGAAATATTAACAAGACCAGTGTCTTTTAGCCTGAGAGATGCACTAAACTCAATTCACTTTACAGCAGACTATCTATGACACATATATTATAGAGGAGAAGCCTGGTTTATAGCCAGAGTCCAGACATTAGAGGCTGCTTACTAGATCTGTATTATTGCAAAATACATTCCCTTAATTAGCTTCTGGAAGACAGAATTAACACTTAATACTTTACCCTATCATATCATGGCGTCCTCTTTCCATGCCCTTGCTATTCCAAGCGCATTTCAACACTGAAATTTAAATATGTAATGTGCAAGTCGTCCGAAAACTTAATCCCATAGAAATCACAAGATTTTGTTGGGTTTAGAATGGTGGTCTTTTTTTTTTAAAGCCTAAAAGCAGTATTCTATCAGGAACACATCCATTTTGTTCATAGGAATTTAGGCTTATACAGAACATTTTTATAGTAGATTTTTGTCCTAAACACTCCTAGGAATAGATGTGTCTGTTATTTTATGGTGTTTTTTTTTTTTTAAAAAAGTTAAAGTCTTGGAAAGTTCAATAGTTCTTTCATGGCCATTTGGATCAATTTCCCATTCTACCTCACAGTTCTTAAAATTGTCATTATTATTATTAAGCTTCCTATCTAATCAGGTCAAACAGTTCAGTACAAAATGAAGTCGGATAACTTCCATAACAAGATGCCTTTTTTCCTTCTTTTGAAATATTATGCATGAAAAAAACGCTTAATGTTGACTTAATAACCTCAAGAATATTAAAGGTTTGTAGAAATATATACAATGGCGTTAGATATACACAATGTATAGAAATAATATATTTAAACATTATTAAAGTTAATTATAGATAAATCTTCAAAATACTTCAAAGAGAGACAACAGCAGAACGCACCAACAAGCTCTGGGTCATATCTTCTGTGTGTGTGTGTGTGTGTGTGTGTGTGTGTGTGTGTGTGTGTGTGTGTGTTGTGTATTTGTGTGAGAGAGTTGAGTGGAGGGTGGGAAGTATAGTTCTCATATGGGAAGGGACCATTCTGCCTTTGTGAGAAACCAATGCTTACTCATAAGTGGTAATGAAGTCTACCTCTCTGACCTACTTTTGAATCATTGATTTTATAAATGAGCAATCTCCGCTCTAATTTTAACCACCTCCATACTGATTTTAATACATGGTAATGATGCATCCTAGTTGGTGATTCCAAGTAGAAGACACCATAAAATTATTTTTGGGGAAACTGATTCATAATCTCGAGAGCGCACAGAGGCAGGTCTTAAATGCGTGGAAGACAGATGTTAAAGGTTTACTGACTGTACGGTTAACTCCTCGGTGTTCTTCCTGCTGAAAAGTATGCTAGACTCCAAAAATACTCATTGTTAAAGCTGTATAGTCTCCATTTATCCATGTGAGGACATAACCCTGATCCTTTCAGACTATTTATCGTTATGGGGATTTCAGTGGGCTAGATGCACCTTACATTACTGATGGGTGTGTAGATTCCTAGCTCAGATCCATCAATTCTTGTACATACAAGATGGCTGACTACGTGTCCTAATTTATAAGGAACATTTGTCTTTATGAAATCATCTCTAGATGAACGGTGATCAAGGTCATTCTCTATTAGAAGGAATCTCGCATCTAAATAATACTGTTAAGAAGGGACAACAGGAAATTTGGAGTTCTCCATAAATGATTAATATGTCAACAACAATAAATTCAGCCAGCACACACAAAAATGTATTTTTCTTCCCCTCATGAAACAAATGTACAATATTTAAATTATTGTAATCGTTTCTGTATTTGGGCCTGTACACACCCATTAGTGAACTCTTAATACAGTTGAACGTTCCCTGACAACGTGAGCATATAATAATCAGAATAAGACCTGGACTGGGATCATAAGTCACTATCCTCCATCTGGTGAGAGATGATTGGTTGTCCAATACTTGTCAGGACTTCCACTTTTTTCTTTTACTTTCTTATACATCCATCCGAATTAATCACAACACACATTAGGTTGCCATCCCAAAATCTTTGGCAGCTCCTAGCTCCTGTTCAAAGTGAATTAAGAAATTAACTCACTATCTTGCGTCATGTTTAACTCTCTGTGGTATGGAAGCCAAGGAAAGGGTAGGAATCTCTATTTTTGATTCTATGTTGTAGCACAATTAACCAAAAAATATCATTAGAAAACAGAAGCTGCTGTCTAACCCAACAAAAAAATTGAAAATCCAAAGAAATACATACAGTATGTGGAATTCAGTACCCCGGTTTCTTAAATCATAAAAATATACCATTTCTGCTTACCAATATTCCAGATCAAGCTATATCTATCGTTCAGCTCCCTAATGCATCTTAATGAGACATAGGTAACTAAAATGAAATCAAATTACTTTCTGATTGAGAAATGTTGTACTTCTATAAATAAAAACCAACCTTTCAACGCATCTACAACTCTAAACATTTCTACAACACAGGTAGAGACACAACTGATCCCGACACACAACTGATCCCCAAAACATGAATGGTCCTTCTATAAAGTGCCAGCAAATTATATTTTATTTTAACACAGGAAAGAGACTCATATCGGTGATGGCATGGAGTAATACAAGTGCCATAGTGATTTTTCAAAATATATTGATTACAGTTGATTTTGAACTTTTAATGTCATTTAAAGTTTCCTTTCCTTCCCTTCCTTCCCTTCCCTTTCTTTCCTTTGTGTGTATGGGGCTGATATGTTTTAGGGCTGGATGCTAATTTTAGCAAACATAAACACTTTGAAAACAGCAACGTCTGAAAACTAAACATTTAAGGCCTATAATGTCTTTCCACCAGGAGCACTAGACTACATTAGAATACTAATGGCTGCATTACTTATAATAATGAGATTTTAAAAACCATACATGCCTATGAAAATGCCCTCTTCCCCTGTAGCATTAAGACAGTTCAATATTAATTTGTATTCATTGCTTAATTGATTGCAATTATCCACCTCACCCAAATGCCTATGCAGTAGCAACCAGCTACCAGTGTTTTCCCGAAAATAAGACCCTGTCTTATATCTTTTTGAACCCTGAAATAAGCGCTTGGTCTTATTGCCATGCATTCAAAAGCCTGATTGGGCTTATTATCAGGGGATGTCTTATTTTGGGGAAAACAGGGTAGATAGAGATAGATGGATGGATGGATGGATAGATAGATAGATAGATAGATAGATAGATAGATAGATAGATAGATAGATAGATAGATGACAGATAGATGATAGATTAGATACCGTGTTTCCCCGAAAATAAGACCCTGTCTTATATTTTTTTTGAACCCTGAAATAAGTGCTTGGCCTTATTGCCATGCACTCAAAAGCCCAATTTGGCTTATTATCAGGGGCTGTCTTATTTTGGGGGAAACAGGGTAGGTAGGTAGGTAGGTAGGTAGTGTTGATAGATTAGATAGATAGATAGATAGATAGATAGATAGATAGATAGATAGATAGATAGATAGATAGATACTGTGTTTTCCCGAAAATAAGACCCTGTCTTATATCTTTTTGAACCCTGAAATAAGCGCTTGGCCTTATTGCCATGTGCTCAAAAGCCCGATTGGGCTTATTATCAGGGAATGTCTTATTTTGGGGGAAACAGAGTACTAATATTCTATACTGAATGAGGCTCCAATGCCTTTCAAAAACGGTGCTACGTTGAACAGGCAGAAATCTTAGTAAACTTCCTTAGCGGTTTGAGATCATTTCCCAACTCTCCACGTATCTTCTTGCCCATTGAATACAGGTAGTGCTTGACTTACAAGAGTTTGTTTAGTGACCATTCAAAGTTACAACGGCACTAAAAAAAAGCGACTTAAGGTCGTTTTTCAAACTTACACCCGTTGCAAGCATCCTCGTGATCATGTGATCATGTGGGGGCAATAAGCTGACTTTGTATAAAATATACAAAAGTATGAAGGCTATTGCTTAATGCATTGTAAGCCGCCCTGAGTCTCCGGAGAAGGGCAGCATATAAATCAATTAAAAAAAAAAATAAAGCTGTTTCTTTAGCACCCAAACTCGCAGGAATCTCCTCCAGCAAGAAAGCAAGACTGAACAGATCATGTTCTTGGAAAAAGCTCAAGCAAAAGAAACTAGGGCTCCCTTCACTTCTGTTGGTCTTATGTAAGTAGACACATGCGCAAATTAGGTTATGCAAATTTACACAAAGGCCGCCAATTGACTAAACCTCATCCAATTACACAACTCAAATTCCTTTAATTCAGTGACAGCACTAATTAAAATGCCTGTGATTATTTGACAAACATTCAATTTAGTTGGGTCATAGCCTGAGCAATAAGTGATCTATGTAATGAGGGAGGGTGTTTAACGCGTACAATTAATTCACAATGGGTTTTTCTTCTTCTTTTGGCATTGTTATGAATAATAATATTATACAGTAAATAATATTTGTTTTTATTTTGTATTCCTACTTCCCCCCCCCCATATATATTAATTATATTCACACTAGCATAAACAACAGATAGTAACCTCCTTCCCTTTAATTTCATAACTGGGCTGAGACTTTTCAGAAATTTGGATAATATGTAGTTTGGAAGAAGGGGAAATAATAATATTTTGCATAGTTAGTATTACCTTTCTTCTAACCTTAGGAAAAGAAATATTTAGAAATCACACTAGAAATGACAACTATTCTTCGTATTGATCCATAATGTAAGATATTTATGGTATAAAATTATTCAAACTTGCTGAAAGACTAACTAAAAAAGAGAGTTTCTGTATTGGGCTATGAGTAATTTATGTCATATTTTCACAAAAATAGTAGAAGGTAGTTTAACCAACTCTCTTGATTCTCCTCTTATAAAAAAACACATTACCAGACATGGAAACAAGGGGAAAAAAGTATCTTCCACTGAAAATAATAAGCTGCCAGATTCTAGATTTGAAACTTCTTATTGGAATATAAGTAGCCACATGTCTTTAAATAGATTGCAAAGCAAATCTCCATCCTTTTCCCCAAATTCAGACACTTGAAACTCCACTCTAATTTAATAATATTTTCCCATTGTGTCATAACAGCTCCAGAACTAGTTTTAAGTCCATACCTTAAAGCCCAAAAGCCCACTTTAGCTATTTGCTAACAAGTTAGATCTTTAGGCGAGTGCCATCACATCATTCTCCAATGATCTCTCATTAGGAGAGATCCTTTTCCACCAACTAAGACTTCATTGGCATATGTGTGTGTATGCATGCACATAGACCAGGAGGTCTCCAACCTTGGCAACTTTAAGCATGGAGGACTTCAACTCCCAGCAAAGCAAAGCTGGCTGGGGAATTCTGGGAGTTGAAGTCCTCCAGGCTTAAGGTTGCCAAGTTGGAGACCCCTGACATAGACAATTTTGGCAACATTTCCAATTGTGTTCTATGCCGCTGACATGGTGGACATCTCTAAGTTTATTTGGAATAAAAAATCAGAGTGCGACCCCAGTTATCTACTTGGCCAAACAGGGTCTGGAATCCCAAAGGATATTTGGGATTTGACCTAACTTCAATTTCATTCTCCAAATGAATTGTCCTATTAAAGTTAACAACAGACTTGCAGGTGGGGTAATTCTTTTCAATGTAAAAATATTTGGGGCAACATTTGACACTTGCGATGGATCCCTTCATCCAATCCAAATGGATGACTTGGATTGCTTGGATGGCTTAATTTGGCCAAGTCATAGGAATCCAACCCATGTAGAAGCAAGGTGGACTATTTCCTTCCTTTCCTAGGACAGGAGTTGGTATCTTCTCCTAGCCCCAGTTGCTGTCATGGAATTGCTGATGTAGTCGCCCTCACCTTTCTCTTCTCCCCCACCAAAAACTGTTGGGAGATCTTGCAGAAGCGTGTTCATAGATCTTAGCGAGCTTTCATTTCAGCACTGCTTATTCATGGGGTGTGTGAAGTGAGAAAGACCTTTGCTGTTGACTCTGCAACAAATGCAGATTGTGCATCTTCTGGAATTATGTCCATTGTTACTTCAATGTCGATGCACTTCATAATCTGTACCTGGAGGTCTATTCCTACTGCGCACCATTGCAAAGGACAGCCCTAGAAATTATTCTCTCTCTCTCTCTCTCTCTCTCTCTCTCTCTCTCTCTCTCTCCCTCTCCCTTTCCCCCCTCTCCCTCTCCCTCTCCCTCTCTCTCATAGGAACAGGTGATCAACTTTAGGCTGGATTCAGCCATCCGCCTTTCCCTTCTAAATCATGCTTTTCCTGGAACAACACTTCGTCAGATGGATTGGTGGGGGGAAAAGGCTAGAATTCACGTGATTCTCCAGCTACGTTTATTGAGCTGCTCCTTAAAGGAGCATCCTTACTCATCTGAGAAAAGATGGATTCACTCACACTTAACTAGACACCACTAATTATAAGATGGATGGCACAGGGCAAGGCCCTTTTGGTCTTACTCTGAATCCGGTCCAAGTTGCTAATCTGCCCTTGATGAGCACACGGGGCTTTGTCAAGCCTGTCTGATTCTAACCTTTGCGTTCACAACATGTCTCCCCCTCACTCTCTTTTGTCGTTGTTTTGTTTTAATTACAGCAACAAGGAGCGGCCACCACCGTCTACTGTGCTGTGGCGGCAGAACTGGAAGGCCTGGGAGGGATGTATTTCAACAACTGCTGTCGCTGCCTGCCGTCGCTACAGGCGCAGAACGGAATGGATGCGGCTGCCTTGTGGGACCTCAGCGAGAAGCTGATCCAGGAAAGAATTGGCAGGCAGGGCAAGTAAGGAGGAGAAAGACCAGCACACGCAGAGTGCAGAGATTATATACTCTCAGACGGAGAGTGGGTGGGTGGGGGTGTTGGGGAGGTGGAGTGAAAGAAACGTGCCAATAGTGGAAGGCTTCCAATCCTATCGTCTAGAAGGTTAGAGCTGCAGATTAGTTAGCTGTTAAATGAAATGGTATTGGGGCTAATGGAGAGCATAATTTTGCTAGGCTTAATTCTCTCAACTTTGCTTCCTACGATTGGTGTCTGAACTATTTTGTTTGTTTTTTTAAAAAAAGGCAGAGATAGGCTTAATTCTCTTAGCTTTGTTTGCCATGATTATAGTTTGAACTCATTTAAAATAAAAAAAGATAGAGAAGGAAATATCCAACGGAGGCCCTAGAAAAAGTCAGAGAATAAGTATTTTTTGGGGGGGGGGGAAGAAACGGAAGCTGAATTGCACATTACAATTTGGTAAGCATAATGCCACTTCCCCCGTGCTTTCTTTTTTGTTTGTTTGTTTGTTTTCAGTGCACAGCTAGGAAAATAAAGTGTGAAGTGCCTGACTGTATGTTTTAAAACAGGTACACACACCAGGGATATCCCTGCTCCCTGCTATAATGGATGCTTGGTAGCAGGACTAAAAAAAATTTACTTTTGTGCAATGGGTTGAATTGGCCCTTGGAGAAGTTTGATTTCTATACTCCGCTTGGAAAAATAAAACACACATAAGACTTAAAATAACCCCCTAGGAATTTCAGTTTGTTATTTGGATTCTCCTCTCTTAAGGAGAATAGTCCATGACTGGTTTTGCTTCCTGCACTTAAATGTTCAGTAAAACAATCCCAAGTATTAAATAATCGAAAAGTCTTCTTGATAGCAAATGAAAACCACTTTGCCTAGAAGGAGAAGATTCTCGAAGTCCAGGTTACGCCCATTCTAGTTAAATATATATATAGTACAATATCCATAAAATATGATATTAAAAGATACATTTGCAAACCATTCTCTAAATACTGCAGGGTGAACTCGTTTCTTTACAAACACATAGAGTGTAAAATCACCAGAGGGATTAAAAGTTGAGAATTTTAAGGAAAGTTGGATGTGTACAGCAAATATCATCACCATTGGCCCCAGTTCACTCAGCACTATTGTTCATTCAGTTTTTCTTTTTTTTTTTTTTCAATTTAAATGTAATAAAAGAACATGCTTGAGTACTGTCACCTGAAGAGAAATGGTTCCTGTGAATGTCTTGGTTCCTTTTGTTTATTTTTGTTTATTTTTTAAGAAAAGAAAACTTGAGGAAAAATAAAGAATTCTTCGACGCCATGAAAATTCACTTTTGTTTTTCCTTGTTCTATCCCAAGTTCATTTGTCTGTAGGTTTTTATATATATATTTTTCCCCATTGTTTTGTGCTTTGTAGCTTTACTCTTCATGCCAGGAAATCGTTGTAAGCCATCTGCAAACCGGCATCATGTTATCTGCAATAAAGAAGCAGATAAAAGAATGGTTAATTCTACGTTGTAATTCTTCCATTTGTAGGGATGTATGTTCTTACTGACATTTTTTTCATTATGTTTGAGTTGGTGGGTTTTTATACCTTCCGAGGCTGTGTTCTCCTTTGCCCTTTTGAGGCTGGGATGAAGAAGAGTGAATAACAATAATTTGCTTAACGAACATAATCATTAAGAATTTCAGCAGATATATTCAGGGTACTTGATTGCTCCAGGGAAAGGGTTGAATCTAGTCCAGGGGACTGATTTTCTCTCTCTCTCTAGATTTAACTTACGGACCAGTAGTGAAATCCAATTTTTTTTACTACCGGTTCTGTGGGTATAGTGTAGCTTGGTGGGCATGGCTTGGTGGGAGTGGCAGGGGAAGGATACTGCAAAATCTGCATTCCCACCCTACTTCAGGGGAAGGATACTGCAAAATCTCTATTCCCACCCCACCCCACCCCAGGGTCAGCCAGAGGTGGTATTTGCCAGTTCTCCTTAACTACTCAAAATTTCCGCTACCGGTTCTCCAGAACCTGTCAGAACTTGCTGGATTTCACCCCTGTTAAGGACCCAATGTTATCAAAAGCTGTAAAGAAATACTATAAGCACACATTCCTGATGACATCTACAATACATTAGATAGATATGGAGAATATTCTCTTGGATAACCGGAGAAAAGATGTTTTCCTTCTTGTAGGAGAAAAGGGGACAGTTTCTGCTTTTCTCCACATGAAGAAAAATTATTGGACCACTCTTCATATTTCCCCTGACTGTTGGCCATTAAGAGCTCAGTCTTCAGGAGAACCTCATCTGAGATCTCAGGAAGACCAGACAATGGAAATTATAATGAATTCTCTTCTACAATTTAAGCCAAATAATTTCTTCTTCTGTAAACTTCTGTGGTGCCTAGCTCAGTGCTCATTCCAGCAGTGCATTAAGCTTTCTTTACATTACAGGGAAGAATCCTACTATCCCACATTTTAAGGCAGTTGTATGTAATGGAAGAAGATGCATTTGGTGGATAATTAAAAAAATGTTCTAGGATTACTGACGTACACATTTTGCAATCTATTCCCGCCATGTGGTCGAACAGGAAAGGACTTAGTAAGCAGTAATTGGATGATATGAAGTTTCCACAAAAAGTCTGGGATTGGAGAATGGATCTCCTTTTAAACAACCTCATTCACAAGGTAGACTAGATTACCTTCTACTCCCGTTCCCAAAATGCACCCAGTAAACAATAGGTGGGCACTCAAGGCTAGTAACTTATTTATTTATTTATTTATTTTATTAGATTTCTATACCGCCCTACTCCCGAAGGACTCAGGGCGATGCACAGCCAAACAATAAAAACACATACAATACAAAATTTAAAAATAGAATAAAATCAAATTAAATAATTTTGGCCCCGACAAATTTAAAACCCCAAACTTTTAAAACCAATTTAAAATTGAATATATAAAATACAAAAGATATTTAAAATTTTTAAAAATCTTTTATAAAAGAGGGGGAAAATTAGGCCAGGCCGGCCTGGTGAAATAGTAAGGTCTTTAAGGCGCAGCGGAAGGTGCGCAGATCCGGGATCCTCCGTATCTCTGGGGGGAGCTCGTTCCAGATAGTAGGTGCCCCCACAGTAATGTTGCACAGATGTTGCTATATTACATTTCCATCATCCTTCACTACAAATTGCAATGGGTAAGAAAGATAAGAGAAGGTCCAAGTATACAAAGAGTTCTTCCCTGCTCTGGCATATTCAGTGCAAAACAAAACAAAACTCAAAAAATGCTTTCTTCCGTTGTTTTGGTGATACAAAAGCTGAAGAAGCATCACACCTTCTTCTCTCTAGATCTAAGCTGATCTATTTTGCATACCACCTCTCTGAACTACATGCATTTCCTACACTGTTTTCCATTATGTGCAAAGAATGATTCTACGGTGCCTCTGCATTTATGGTAAAAGAGGCCTGGTAACAGGGGTGGAATTCAGCCAGTTCGGGAGAATCGGATGTTAATTTTAACCTGGTTCACCGAACCATTTTTGCAAGAACTGGCTGACCCTGCCAACCCCGCCCTGCCCCGCCCCTCCCACGAGTCTCCATGCAGCCTGTTTTGACGCCAAGTAAGTGCAGGGCCCACACAGAGGCTCTGGAAGACTGAAAACGGGCCCTTTTCCAGCCTCTGAAGGGCCTCCCGAGCCGGGGAGGCCGTTTTCCCCCTCTCAGAGGCTCAAGGAAAGCCTCCGGAGCCTGGGGAGGGCAAAAAACAGGCCTACCGGAAGTCCAAAAACAGCCCATTTCCGGGCTCCCGAACCCAGAGGGAGGCCGTTTTCGCCCTCCTGGAGGCTCAAGGAAAATCTCCGGGGTCTGGGGAGGATGAAAATGCCCCCCCACCCAGTGGTGCAGGAGGCCGAGTAGGCCACGCCCACCCAGCGACCGGGCAAAGAACCGGTTGCTAAAATTTCTGAGTCCCACCCCTGCCTGGTAGGGGTGGAACATGGAGGCATGGCTGGCCCCACCAATTTGAAAAACCATTTTCCTGGGATTGTGTAAACCCAGGAGCCACTGCAACTTCTTTTAGAAGGAGGTGAGGGCGTACCTCAATTGGGAAAGGAATTGAGAGCTTATCCAAAGATGGAATAAAACCTGTGTTCCTAAAACATACATAGATTAATCTTATTGGCTGCTGCATCTATCGTATATTTATAGCAAGCTGCTAAAGAAAGGAATACATTAGATTCCCAAGCAGAATTGTTTTACTAAACTGGTCTTTGCTACACAACAAGAATCTAGTCTGGGTCATCTGATCAGCTCCTTACCGCTGTGTTCCTTGGCTTTCCATCATTTCAGAAACCTTTCTTTTAAGCAACCAAAGTAGCAATATTTAAAAGGAATGAAATGGCTTTGTGATAAATAAAAAGGAACAATATTTCCAAAATAATTGCTTCTTTGCACTTTGATAAATGGTTGAAGTTCTCGATAATTCAAAGCCATTAGCTTTAAATGCTGCATTGTGCTTTGGTACATAATTCAGTGCATTTCCCTTTAGTCAAATTTATTTATTGATCTGTTGATAGATGAAGCATCGGATAATTTATCTAAATTGGTGCCTGAAAGTTTTTCTTTCTTCACTAACAGCTTCCATTCTCAGATTCATTAATGATAGCATCTATCTCTACATAACTTTTTTTTTTTCCTGTCGAAACTTTGGTTTGTTGGAAAAGAACACCACACATATCGGAGAAAAACTCTATCATAGTATTACTGTTGAAGCTTTTCTTATCTTGGCGCACAGATATATGGTTAGTTGATGTCCTCTGATGTTTTGGAAGTGGTGGCATTTCCTGGACTATAAAGGAGATGGCAAAAAGAGCCCTACTTTTAGACTTGCAAGATTCTGCTCATGTAGCTTCAGAATAAAATAGAATTAGGTTATCTTGCTATATTTCCTTTCTGGTCTATCAGGTAAGTCTGACATCAATCCTGCAAGTCTGAAAATACAAATCTCTCACTGTCTCCTTTACAGATTGAGAAATTAGAGAAGGTCTCATCTAAGCATGTTGGCCTCTATTTAGCCTGTGGGATATGCTGGGATCTTATCTGGCCATTCTCTAAGCAGCATTTTCTGGCTCCGTCTCCCAAGGCCGTTCCCACATAATATCACAGTGGGTCACAATAGCCACCTCTGATCTTTGCAAATGTATTATTGGTGTACACAAGCTGCTGCAAGAGCTTTTTCTGAATTTTGACGACAATGCAAATGTCCGTAGCTCAAAATGGGCAAGACCCAGGCAAGAATGTAGTAAGGTAAAGGTAAAGGTTCCCCCGCACATGCGTGCTAGTAGTTTCCGGCTCTAAGGGCGATGCTCATCTCCGTTTCTAAGCTGAAGAGCCAGCGCTGTCCAAAGATGTCGCCGTGGTCATGTGGCCAGCATGACTAAATGCCATAGGCGCACTGAACACTGTTACCTTCCCACCAAAGTGATCCCTATTTTTCTACTTGCATTTTTTTATATGCTTTCAAACTGCTAGGTTGGCAGAAGCTGGGACAAGTAACGGGAGTTCACCCCATTACGCGCCACTAGAGATTCGAACCGCTGAACTGCCGACCTTCTGATTGACAAGCTCAGCATCTTAGCCACTGAGCCACTGCATCCCTTTAAGAACATAGTAGAGCAATCTAAATGTAATTTATTTTAAATACCATATTTATTAAAACTACATCACTCATTGGTACAAGAGCAAGTAATTGCCCCCTGTAGATTGAATACTCTCCATATCAGTTACTTTTTAAAAAAGAAGAGATTATTATTATTATTATAAAAATGGGATACCAGATAGGCCACATTCCTTCCTTCAGAAGGAATAAAATACATGCAATTTTTGCCCTGAACAGGGGATCCTTCCATAGAGTCAAAAGCAAACATCCTTGAGGTGAAAAGCTGAGCCTTACAAAGTCTTTTTCAGCAACACTGCAATAATTTGACTTATGTCAAGGTTGAATAGCTTTCTGCCAGGTGTTAAAACTCATGACCTTTTCAACCAAATACACTTATACTAACCAGTTTACCACTGGGACAATCAATATCTTGTAAGTGAGATAGTCTAGACAGTTCCTCTTTTGTCCTTTGCTGCTTAAGAATTGATAATTATATCTGGCTAGAAAAGAGAATGGCCTCAGCTCTTTGATAAACACTTTCTCTCTTTCTCCTGCTGTAATTCTTTCTGGTTTTCCACTCCTACAAACTTTGCTTTCCCTGTTCCGATCAGCCTGTACTCTGGGCAAGCGCCTTCCCGAATTAGTGGGGTTTTTAAAGGGATTTTTACAAACCAAATCTATGTGTTTGGTCATACGGAAACCGTTTGCAAGAGGGGGAAAAAATAAGAACCATCCCAAGCACAGTAGAAATAAAGGAATAAAGTTTTCTAAACAAAATAAACACCGTTACGGTTCCTGATTTCTTAAGCCTCTTTCTTTTTTTCCCCTGCCCACAGTCTGAAGAAATGAACCCTTACTCAGTTCCAAGCTTCTTTCTACAGGGCTAAACTAGGTTAATCTTTGGTTTCTGGTATTTGCTCTTCCAGTATAATTACTTGCTCTTCCTATAAAGATGTCTCTTGACAAATCTATAATAGTGTCCAAATCACCCTCTTTTGAATGGCCACAAAAGTCCCATCGAAAAACATAGGTCAAACTCCACATCTTACTAGTATACACCTTTATACTCATCCCATACGTTTGGTGCGAAATGAACAAATATTATTTTCACTAGAGTGAGGCCTCCACTTCTGTTTGTTGCAGTCCAACCAATACATTGTTGGAAAAAAAAAATAGAATAGGTTAAAATTTACTTGGGGGTGGGGTTACCTTTTCTAGAATCATTAAGATGGAGTGTTCTGCATTTTAGAATGCAAGTATAAGTGTTCCTCATAAGTGTCTAACATTTTCCATGACGTTAATTTTGTCCATCAGCTCAGAATGGCAAGGAGATGGAAACAGGGCAGGTGTCTCAGCTTTACCTGGTAGACCAGAGGGGAAACACAGCCATATAAGCTCATTATAATTTATGGAAAATTGCAAGTCTGAAAATATAATTCTCCTGCCATCAGCCCCAAGAACTTTGGGGGTCCCTTCTGAGCATTTTCCTCCATCCATTATGTACCGGTGTCCCTCTTATCTGACCATTCCTTAGCCAGCATTTCCCTGGCCTGTCTCCCAAGATCATTCCAAAATACCATTACAAGATGCGGCTTCTGAAATGACACAGCCCTACAAGGATTACATTTCTTTTGCTTTCTCCAAACATGCTGAATTGAGGCCTTTGAACTTTGGTGCTGGAGAAGATGCCTGCGAGTCCCTTGGACTGCAAGGCGATCAAACCGGTCAGTCCTAGAGGAGATCAACCCTGACTGCTCTTTAGAAGGCCAGATCCTGAAGATGAAACTCAAATACTTTGGCCACCTAATGAGAAGGAAGGACTCACTGGAGAGGAGCCCAATGCTGGGAAAGATTGAGGGCAAAAGAAGAAGGGGACAACAGAGAACGAGGTGGCTGGATGGAGTCACTGAAGCAGTAAGTGTGAACATAAATGGACTCCAGAGGATGGTAGAGGACAGGAAGGCCTGAACATTGTCCATGGGGTCACGATGTCACAACTGACAACAACAACAAACATGCTGAATTAGCTTATTTTCCTTAAGTCAGGTGCGGGCAATTCCTTCATGGTCAAGGATCCTTCGTATAATGAGTTGGGTGGAAGTTGACTCTCACTCATGCAAAGTGGGAAAGATATGTTAAGTCAGGTTCACTTGGAATTTTCTGGATTTGGGCGAAGAGACCAGAAGACATTTTTTGCACTTTTAAGCTATGTTTTCTGCATGAGAATGAGAGGAAACTAGACCGCTATTTTTCTTCCAGCAATTTTCAAAATGCCAACAAAATTTGACCTATTGAACACAGTTGGAAGCTGAGGAATTAGTTGCCTATCCCTGTTTTAAGTGCAGTTGGGCAGTTGCAGGCATCCTTGGACTCGTTTCAGATATACAATTTCTATGAAAAAAAGCAAAAAAATCTTATTCCTAAAACAGTAACACATCTTGCTCAAGCAAAGAATTTAAAAAGGCTCCATCTTTGGAATGTCCTGCAAAGTATTTAAAAAACCCACCAAGTTCTGGATTTTATTTTTGAACCCAGAACTCTTCCCTAGCTCTCTGTGTAGAGAGTGATACTTCTCAACTGTTAAAAGATTGTCCTACATTCTTTAAAAGATCTCCTTCATGGTGGGGTTCCGTGAATTAGTGACCCTTTAAAACTGGAGAGTTCATTTTTAGTCAGACTCAGCAGGTAGCTGTGACTGCTCCAACAACAACTGTTGTTATTTCCTGCTTAATGAAGAAGGAATACCTAATAATTTGTGACATGTAGAGATATTTCACGAAAAGAGTCCTCCACTCCTCTGCTTGCAACAGAATACCTTATGCTACCAATCTTGAAATTTTGGTCTTAGACAACTTAGAACTTCGCTGTCTTTGGTCCGACCTAAAATTTGGTCCGACACAAAATTATCTGCTACCTGTCAATGACTACTTCAGCTTCAACCGCAACAATACACAAGCATACAATAGATACAAACTTAAGGTAAACTGCACCAAACTTGATTGCAGGAAATACGACTTCAGCAACAGAGTGGTCAATGCCTGGAATGCACTACCTGACTCTGTGGTTTCTTCCCCAAAACTTTAACCGTAGACTGTCTACTGTCAACCTCACCCCATTCCTAAGAGGTCTGTAAGGGGCATTCATAAACACACCAACTTGCCTACCGTCCCTGTCCTAATGTCCCCATTTATCCGTATCCATTTCATGTATTCATAATCATGTTTATATTTATATCTGTTATCTAATGCATGCTTGACAAAATAAATAAATATAAATAAATATAAATAAATAAATAAATAAATAAAAGTAAATAAATAAAATAAAATAAAATAAAATGTAAAATAATTGTTACTGTAATCCATTTGTGTATAAGGAAGAAACAAAACTGCAGAGAGATTGACCTGGAAATAAAATATGCATCAGTGGTGTCCTCAGAAAGAAAGACTCGACTCAGATCATGCCAGGCCGATAATATAAGGTAGACAAGGTAGACAGTTGCCTTCATCCAAAGAAAAACACCTGGGAGATGAAGGTCTGAAACTTTTCCAGCACTTTCAGGACAACGTGGATTGCCCAAATCAGCAACAATCAGCTGACAACTAAGAGTTAAGCCTATTTTCAGCACAAACAAGCAAAGCTGGTATCTCTGTAGGCTTGCTAAGTCTTATGCCGTAGCAGGGGATCTGAGCAGACCAACCTGCCCAGTTTCTCCAATAGGTTTCAGACCATTTCTGTCTCAGTTGGCAATCTAAGCAAAACAAGACTCCCGCAAGAAAGCTATTTTTATGCACAATATTTTTTCTTGCCTTTTCTTGCTGTATGTATTTGGCAAGCCAATTTTTCCTACTAGAACATGCACTTATTTGCATTTCCTACGTGGCTATGTATGACTTTTCCAAACATAGCCTTCTGAGGTCAACTCTTGCACATGATAAAGGAATATTCTCAAATACCACAAGACTTAGGCAGGCAAAATATGGGTCACTCTGTACAAAGATTCAGTGGAGGCAAACCAGAAACTTTTGCAGGCTAAGAAAAGGTTGGGAAAAGAGAAACTGTCTAATCTTCAAGCTACTTACTCCCTTCTGGTTTTGACAACACAACTTGCTATCAGGGTATCTTATCTTTGTTTGGGGCAGAGCTTTGACTGCAATGTCATGGCTGCAGACTTGATTTTTTTTTTAACCTATGGACACATCTGCTTTCAATGAGTGAGTGGGGAACAAACAGAACATATAAGGGGAACAACAAGAAGGGAGAAAACTGTTAAAGAGGAATTTAGCTTCAGCTAAATTGTCTGCAAATTAGATAAGGGAGCAGTGGCTCAGTGGCAAAGATGCTGAGCTGGTCAATCAGAACGATTGGCAATTTGGCGGTTTGAATCCCTAGCTCCACGTAACGGAGTGAAATCCCATTACTTGTCCCAGCTTCTGCCAACCTAGCAGTTCGAAAGCACATAAAAAATGCAAGTAGAAAAATAGGGACCACCTTTGATGGGAAGGTAACAGCGTTCCGTGCACCTTTGGCATTGAGTCATGCCGGCCACATGACCAAGGAGACGTCTTCGGACAGCGCTGGCTCTTCAGCTTTGAAACAGAGATGAGCACCGCCCCCTAGAGTCGGGAACGATTAGCACATATGTGCGAGGGGAACCTTGACCTTAATGAAACTCTCCAGTTAAAAAACTTTGTGCAACTTAATCTGATCAAGAAAGGGTTTGTGAGTCTCTTGTTTTATTGACAACGCTTCCTCCTTTACAGCCCAAGAGGCTATGCCCTCGGTGCCTTGAGCGTTCCCTAGGCATCATATCCCAAGGTCTTTGTCACATACCATTACATTATGGCTCCCATCTTGATGATATTGTAAAAGGAACTGAACATCTGTCTATTTTCCCAGATCTTGGAGCACTGGCAGGTAATATTTTTTGCCCTATAATTTTTTGCCCTTTTTGCAAGTATTTCCTGGGTTTGTATCCCCTATTTCTTCATTTATTGTTACAGGGTTTTGTTTTGTTTTTTACAATGTAAAGTACTCAGATTTGCTTGGAGTCAGGCATTCTTTAAATCTAGGTAAACAAACAAACATACTTTCAACAGCAAATCCTGGGTTTTTTTCCTTTTTGCATAACAAAGCCTTGGCAATAACAAAAAAATATTATTGAATTGAAGGAGGTAAGTCCACCACACTTGAGTGATTCTCTCCTAAAAGACACAATCAGCATCAAAATTATCTTTTTATATAATGGAGAGAAAGTCCATCTTTCTGTGGTCAAGCACTGGGGGTTTTTTTCCTGTCTACTTTTTAACAAAGTGAAAGCAATCACGAAATAATACTAGAAAGCTTTCCTTTCCTTTCTCTTTTGGCAGAATTCTGGAGACTGGGTGTGTATCCGAGCATGTTAAAACATGTAAAGTATCTGTGAAACCTTCAAAGTCCATATATGGTTGGGGCTATATATATAGGCTTTGAGGGACTCAAGAAGTGATTAGATAGATAGATAGATAGATAGATAGATAGATAGATAGATAGATAGATAGATAGATAGACAGACAGACAGACAGACAGATGATAGACAGACAATAGATAGATAGATAGATGATAGACAGACAATAGATAGATAGATGATAGATAGAAGATAGATATAGATAGATAGATAGATAGATAGATAGATAGATAGATAGATAGATAGATAGATAGATGATAGATAGATGGAAGATAGATAGTTAGATAGACAGACAGATGATAGATAGATAGATAGACAGATAGATAGACAGACAGATAGACAGATGATAGATAGACAGATAGAAGATAGATAGATGATAGAAGATACATAGATAGACAGACGATAGATAGATAGATAGATAGATAGATAGATAGATAGATAGATAGATAGATAGATAGATGATAGACAGACGATAGATAGATAGATAGACAGATAGAAGATAGATAAATAGATAGACAGATAAAAGATAGATGATAGATAGATAGACAGATAGATAGATGATAGATAGATAGATAGATAGATAGATAGATAGATAGATAGATAGATAGATAGATAGATAGATAGACGGACGATAGATAGATTGATTGATTGATAGATAGATGGATAGATATATAGAGGCTTTGGGGGACTCGAGAGTACTTTACATTAATTAACATCCTCATACACACACACACACACACAAACAAACTATTCTTTTGTTTTCCTTCAAGAAATCAGTCACCAATTTCATTTTGTCCTTGTGTCTTTATTAGGCCAGGGCTGTAAAAGAAAGGGTTCAAGTACAAATCCTAATTTAACGAGCCTGGAAATCAACTGGTAGTCAGGTGAAATAGCAGGCCTTGAACAAGTTGCACAACCAGGTGAAAGAAATTCGTACATCCTAGACTGTTACCCTGAGGCCCTTCGCGTGGACATCCCATTTCCCAGAGATGGGAAAAGAGTGGGGTCTGCAAGGTCTCTTCCAACTCGGTTAATCTGTCAAATGCAACGGTGAGGATCCAGATGGTTCCTAATACCACTGTCTCAGCATATCCCACAGCATTTATCTGCTATCCTCCTTTCCCCAAAGCAGCCAATACATTGCTAGCTCTCGGAAACCAGCTTATCTGCTGCACCCAAATAGCATCTTGAAGCCCTCCGTGTCACCTGCTAAGTGTCCGGTAGAAGCGGGGGGAAAAAAAGTCTGCTATGGTAGGAAATTGGATTAGACAAGTGTGGAATCTGCCAAGAATTTCCCACCGAGCAAACTGTTAGCAATGATTGAAGAGTCATTTTTTTCAGCAGTTTGAGTTAAATCCTGTGTAAAGTTCTAAATGAGCCACTGGCCTCAGCTCATCCCGAAGGGAGCAACATTCTGCAATGCACGTAACGCTTCATTTCAAAACTGAGAATGGTGCAACCAAGCCTATAAAAATAAGAGGTTCAAACTATATTAATGATGATGCTGATCATCCTCATCCTCATGAGCAATCTTCATCCTAAAACTGGTGAAAACGTAAACGCTCAGTTCCTAACCAAAGACCTAAGAATGATTAAGGTAGTGCCTAAAGATGTAGGCAGTTCCAAGCAAAGTAATATTTTTTATATTACGAAGTAATATAAAAAATGCAAATAATTTTTCTGCGGACCACCAAAATTTTATCGCAGACCACCAGTTGGTGACCATTGATTTAAACCATCCAGGCTGATCCAAATCAGAAATGGACAGAGTTCAAATTCTTCAAGGGTCCAGACGAGCGGGTCCGTGATAGACCCACATTCTCACGCACACACTCTGAGCCCCTCTTTGACACTTCTCAACGGAGACACAAGAGGGGCCACTTGACACTGAAGCCTCAGAAAACCAAAGCTACCGTATTTGCCATTTGGTGTTTCTAAGGAAGCTGTGTCTTTCAAATTTGGAAGCACGGGAAGGAAATACAGACGGGAAGGAAATACAGAGCAGGGAGGTGAATAACTGCAAAAAGGTTGACGGGAAGACAGAAATATGGCTTTGGAATTTGCATTGTCAGTTCTCTGATTGTCAAAGACAAAGAAAACCCCCCTGTTAAAAATCCCACTGGGTCAAGGTAAGTCAGAATTGTCTAATTCGCATCAACACAGGCAATTAGAAATTGTTTTGCCATCTTGTGGAAACAACTTGGCTAGCATCCCTGCGCTATTTAATTGAAAGCTGAGCATAAGCCTCTTTTCAACGACAGCGCTGAGATTTCCCATCACAATCACATTTACTTTCCTAATAAATTATCATTGCTTACACTGCAGCTGGCAGGGATGGGAATTAAAGTCGGCTGCTTAACTGCCATGTGAGCAGCACCCCTCAATCAATGGCATTAGGGATTTTGTTGTTTTATAATATAAAACAACAGAAGCAGCAAGTGCAGCCCAGATCCCTTCTTGAACCTTCCAGGATCATTTCTGTAGCCCTCAGAGGCCATTCAGATTGGGCGACACAAAACAAAGGGGTGTTTTCTTCACATTTAGAGTTATTCCAGGGGCTTTAAGAGGAACAACGGGTCACAAAGCCCTACAGACAGTGGAGGGATTCAGCCAGTTCGCACCTATTCGGGAGAACCGGTTGTTAACTTTCTAAGCAGTTCAGAGAACCGGTTGTTGGAAGAAATCTTATTTTGGTTTTTTTCCACTTTACAGGGCTAATCCTGTAAGGAAGGCAGGAAGGAAACATTCTGGTGTTGTTTCTAGCCTAATCTTTATTGCTCTGCTTACAGAAACTGCCTCTCTGGTTAACCCTTATTACATTGTAACAGCTAAGGCGAAGCACTCATCGACGTGAGTGATGTTGAGTTGGCCACGCCCACACAGTCACATGACCACTGAACCACGCCTACCCAGCTGGTCATTAGGACAGAGAACTGGTTGTTAAATTATTTGAATCCCACCACTGCCTACAGACGCATGAAAACCACCATTTGAACCCTTTCCGCTCTTAAATACTCCTCCTGGAAGTCACTAAGCTCCCAACCTCTGAATATGGACCTTGAGCTGATGGAGGTTCCATGGCCTTTCAGTAAAACCGGTTTGCAAATAAGCCAGATTTGGTTGGCCTTTTGGAACACTTCCAGCCACAAACCATGGCTTACACGTCTCAGAAAATAGGCCCATCTTACCTGCTAAGCACAAACCAGGTCACAAAGTCCACCATGAAAGAACCCACTTTGCAATTTGTAGTAGATCTCATTTAGCAGTGATGGCTAACCTTTTCTGGACCGAGTACTCAAAGCGGGCGAGTGCGAACCCCCAAAATGCAACGCATGCACGGCCCCTGCGCATGCCCCCTGCCCCCTGCATGTGCGTGAGCCCCCTGCACACCTCCACCCCCTGCTCATGCAAGGCAGAGACCCAACAACCAGCTGGCTGGTGGAAGGTGTGCGTGCATGCACGATGGAGCTGAACTGGGGTGACGGCTCGCATGTCCACAGAGAGGACGCTGCATGCCATCACGGTCACTATCACGGTCGTATAGGAAAGATTGTCCTAACCATAAATAAACAATAATAGTCTTCCAATAATTGAACGGCTGTCACAGGGAAGAGCGTCTGGGTTTATTCTCTGTGGTGTCCAAGGGCAGGACAAGAACCAATAGGTTGGAACTGTACAGAGAAGGATCCGATTTAAAATAAGGAAGAATTTCTTGAATTTCTTACAATTGATTTGTATCATATACAACTCAGACCAATAAAATGCAAATATAGAATTTAAAAAAATGTGCTTGAGGTTAATTATATATCCATTTTGTTTATAACAAACTCGCTGTGTGGGTTAAATGAACATAAATAATAAAAATGTAATTTGCATTAGTCTAAAACTAAATCAAAAAGGGGTTTTAAAGCTGTGAACTGAGAAAAGGTGCATGTTTCGAGGGAGGGAGGGAGGGAGGGAGGGAGGAAGGAAGGAAGGAAGGAAGGAAGGAAGGAAGGAAGGAAGGAAGGAAGGAAGGAAATGTTATCCTGACCTTTGCATGAGACTACCTAGACTGCCTATTCAAATAACAACTGTGAATTACAGTACAGTATAAGCAGATCAGCAATTAAACCAATCCAAGACACACACACACACACATGCTTCAACCACAATTCAAACAAGGACTCCCAAGACATAAAGGAAATTAATTTATCCGAAAGCAACAGCATGATAATGCACTTCATAAAAATAAATGAAGTTTGATATCTTGTAAAACACTTCATCTAACACCACCGCTTCGTGAACACTGCACTGGCTTCTAATAGGTTTCCGGATGCGATTCAAGGTGCTGGTTTTTACTATGAAATCTTGCAGGCATGGGCCCAGGTTACTTTTAGGACCATCTATCTCTAATAATTTCCATCGATGCCACCAGAATTAGGGCGGGCATGTTCTGATACCCATCTGTGAAATAGTGCCATCTGATTGGACTTGGGAGCAGGGGTGGGCTGCTGGGGGTTTGCAGGAGTTCGGGAGAACCTCTAGCTAAGATTCTGTGTAGTTCGGAGAACCCCCAAATCCCACTCCTGGCTGGCCCCGCCCACCCTGCCCCTCCCCTCCCAGGAGTCCCCACACGGCCCATTTTGGATGCAGGTAAGTGAAGGGTGCACGTGGAGGCTCAGGGAGGGTGAAAAACAAGCCTACCAGGAGTTCGGGACGTGGGCCCATTTCCGGCCCACGGGTCCGTTTCTGGCCTCCAGAGCACCTCTGGAGCCTGGGGAGGCCGTTTTCGTCCTCCCGGAGGCTCGAAAAAAGCCTTTGGAGCCTGGGGAGGGCAAAAACGCCCCCCTGCCATGGTGCAGGAGGCCGACTAGGCCATGCCCACCATGGCCACACCCACCCAGCAACAGGGCAGAGGACCTCTTGCTAAAATTTTTGAAGCCCACCCCTGCTCAGGAGGCATGTTTTCTTGCCATGACACCTGTCATACGGAACAGTCTCCCACAAGGCTTGGATCGTCCTGAACCTGTTAGCTTTCTAGTTGGTTTTGAAGGTTTGGCCTTTTCTGAACTCGGCACATATGGCTAATGTTGGGGTCTTGGTTCAGTTACATTGCTTGGTGTCCATTTATTCTATATTCTTGATTTTGTTAGATACCAAGAGCCATTAGATTGAGATGAACAGTTTTATAAAAGGAGGAGGGAGCGAGGGAGGGAGGGAGGGAGGGAGGGAGGGAGGGAAGGAAGGAAGGAAGGAAGGAAGGAAGGAAGGAAGGAAGGAAGGAAGGAAGGAAGGAAGGAAGGAGGCTCTGGAGCCATTGACCTTTTACTCTGAACAAGTCCTCTTTTGACTCTAAAAATGTCCATGTTGCACCTATAAATTCCTCAAGACATTCCAGGAGCTTAATTGGACTTTTGAGTCAGAAATAGTTATACACTCGTGTTAAGAGACAGTGTCCTCTGGTCCTACATTAATTGACCCATGGCTACGAATTCATTCAACAGCATAGTTGAGAATGATCATCTGTGGTTTTAAATTCTCTTGAAGAACAGGATATAGGGCAATCTAGGGTGACAAGAAGAAATCCCTGCAAGTTCAGCTACCACCCATAGGACGCGAAGGAGGGGTAGAAGGGGTGTGGAGGAAATAATTTGGATCTGCATGAACAATGCTCATGTGGCTTCCTTTGCATTTAGTATACTTAAGATGCTTAACACGTTAATTTATTGTCTGAATCTGTCCTGCTAATATACTCTCTGGTGGTTGCTTTTTAAAGAAGAGATTGGATAACCATTTGTCTGAAGTGGTCTGCCTAAGCATGGGGTTGGACTAGAAAACCTCCAAGGTCCCTTCCATCTATTCTATTCTATTCTATTCTATTCTATTCTATTCTATTCTATTCTATTCTATTCTATTCTTCTATTCTATATTCTATTCTATTCTATTCTATTCTATTCTATTATTCTATTCTATTCTATTCTATTCTATTCTATTCTATTCTATTCTATTCTATTCTTCTATTCTATATTCTATTCTATTCTATTATTCTATTCTATTCTATTCTAGTCTATTCTATTCTATTCTATTCTATTCTTCTATTTTCTATTCTATTCTATTCTTGCGCTGTATTAAGCCTCTCTCTCTCCCCCCTCTTTCTCACAGAGGCACAAGATTAACATAACCACATCATTCTCCTCCCCAACACACACACACACAGACACACACAGGCACAAGATTAAGGAACAAGATTAAAACTAATGAAATGTACCCAGTTGTGTGAATGCAGCCATTAGCTTTCTAACTATATGGGCAAAGTGTGTTTTGTGAACACAGCCTATAAATGTGCAATAAAAGTATTACTTTTTTGAAAAAATAGAGATAATAGCAAGAGGTAGGAACCTTGGTTCACGTTTATTACGAGATATTTCTATTTGGGAAAGCTTCTCCGTTTCATGTTCTACTTTGCCTTCATTTGCTAAGAAGCCCCCCCCCTTCATCCATTTAGATAAAATCACCAGTTGCTTCAATTAAACTATTCCTAAGGAGTGAGATGAGAGATGCCAATATAGCCTGCAATTACAGGTTCCTTACAAGACATCTTACAACCCCCCTCCCCATTTCTCAAGGCAAAGATATAGATGGCTATCTCTTTGTGGACAGAAAGATAAAAAATCTCCCATAAAAACCCAGAATCATTGTCAAATGATCTACTTGTTAAGACAAAAAGAACAAAGATTTTTCCAAGAACTCTGACTGACCATAGCCCTGTATGGATAGAAATTGAGATGGATAAGGTTGAGAGACGTTCTTGGAGATTAAATGAGAACTTGTTCAGATATGAAAAAAATACAATAGAACTTAAAAAGCATTTGAAAGAATTTTTTGAAATAAATTTGAATAAAGGTACCCCAATTGAAATTGTTTGGGATGCAAGTAAAGCTTATATGAGAGGGGTACTCATCTACATGAATTCTAAACATAGACTGTTTCGACAAAAGAAAAGATTTGAGTTGGAAATGGAAATAAAGAATAAAGAACAGTTACTCATTAAAAATCCAACAGATGAAAGAATACGAAATGCTATAAAACTTTTGAAAGATCAATTTCAAATGCTTATGGCGGAACAAGTTGCAACAAGTTTACAATACGCGAAGCATAATACATTTTGCAACGCTAACAAACCGGGCAGATGGTTGGCTTACACATTGAGGAAAAAACAAAGTATACGGACTATTGATAGTATTGATATTGGAGGGAAAGAAATCTTTCAACAAAAACTAATTAAAGAAGCTTTTGTGGATTATTATACTAAACTATATGCTAAAGAAGAGGTGCAGAATGGACTTATAGAAAAATATTTAAAGGATAAGAGAGTTACAAAAATTACTGATCAACAAAAGGAAAGAATGAATTATCCTATAACAGAGGAGGAGATAACAGCAGCAATTAAACAGCTAAAAACAGCCAAAGCTCCTGGCACGGATGGTTTGACCGCAGTGTATTACAAAACTTTACAAGCTGAAATGGTGGGACAACTTAAGAGATTTATTCTGCAATATTCAACAAGGGGGCAAAATACCCCCATCTTGGACAACTGCTTATATATCTTTGATACCAAAAGAACAAGTTGGTCCTAAAAAACCAGAGAACTACAGACCAATATCTCTTTTGAACACAGACTATAAAATTTATGCGAAGGTATTAGCCAACAGGTTGATGCCAGTAATCCAAAAGGTGATTCATGCGGACCAAGCGGGATTTATTGAGGGCAGATATATGAAGGACAATGTAAGGCAAGTAATAGACTTATTGGAATATCTTGACAAGAATAAACAGATCTCTGCAGTGCTGGTTTTTTTGGATGCGGAGAAGGCCTTTGATAGAGTGGATTGGAATTTTCTACTAAAGACTTTAAAAAAGATGGGCTTTGGGGACCAATTTATACAGGCGATCTCAGCAATTTATCAAGAGCAAAAAGCACAGATTATTATTAATGGAAGTTTGACGACAGAGTTTAAAATTGAAAAAGGAACAAGACAGGGATGTCCGTTGTCCCCATTTTTATTTATTTTAACATTGGAAGTCTTGCTAAATACAATACGGGACTCAAAAATTTTGAAAGGCATAATGATAAGGCAAGAGGATTATAGAATAAAGGCATTTGCAGATGATCTGGTGGTTACCCTATCACAACCAATGGAATCAACAATCTTGATGAATGACATTATACAAGACTATGGTAGAGTTTCAGGTTTTAGACTGAATTCAAAAAAGACTAAAATGATAGCTAAAAACATGACACAAGATCGCAAACATGAGCTTGAAAGGAGGGCAGGTTTTGAAATTGTACCTAAGGTAAAATATCTTGGAGTTCAGGTTGCAGAATCAAACATGAAATTGTTTCAAAATAACTATGAGGTGTTGTGGCGAGAGGTTCAGAAAGACATGGAGACTTGGAAAAAGCTGCAACTGTCTTTACTTGGAAGAATAGCAGCAGTTAAGATGAATATTTTGCCAAGATTTCTGTTTTTGTTTCAAATGATTCCGGTGCTTAAAAGTGATAAACAACTGAAAGTTTGGCAAACTGGACTTAATAAGTTTGTCTGGAACGAGAAAAAGCCGAGAGTGAAATTGAAAATTATGCAAGATGTTCCAGAAAGAGGAGGCCTTAAACTTCCAAACCTACAGTTATATTATGATGCAGCAGCTTTAACTTTAACAAGTGATTGGTTTGGAAGTAAAAAGGCTGGAATATTGAATGCAGAAAGTTTTGATCTTGAATTTGGATGGCATGCTTATCTATTTTATGATGACAAAGTTGATAAAGTATTTAAAAGTCATATACTTAGAGACTCTTTGATGAGAGTTTGGAAGAAGCACCGACTCAAATGGGATTATAAAATACCGCTATGGCTGGATCTTGGTCATACCTTGTGGAATACAAATATAATGTCACTCGGGGGGGGTTTATACAAAGAGGTTCTTTTTACAGATGCGGGCAGATGGCAGCTGAAGACATTGCAGACACTGTTGGACGAAGGGATTAATTTAACCTGGTTACAATATAATCAATTACAATTGAGATGGAAAGAGGACCAAAAAACTGGTATTATGTTGCATGAGGAAGAATTGGTTAGACATATAAGAGAGAAAGGTCTAATGCATATTAAAAGGCTTTATAATGTTTTGCTAGAAAGGGATTCAGAAACGGAATTAGTTAAAGATTGCATGATTAAGTGGGCACAAAATTTTGAAGAACCAGTGATGTTGGAAACATGGGAAAAAATTTGGGTTCAGAATGTTAAATTTACACAGTCGCAGAATTTGAGGGAAAATTTTTATAAAATGTTTTATAGATGGCATTTAGATCCTAAAAAGTTGTCATGTATGTACCCTAATGTTCAGCCAAAATGTTGGAGATGCGAATGTTTGGATGCTACGTATTATCATGTTTGGTGGACCTGTAGGAAAGTTAAGGCTTTTTGGATAAAAATATGGTGGGTCATGCAGAATGTTTTGAAGAAAAAAATTCAATTTTCTCCACAATTGTTTTTATTGGGTATAGTTAAGGGTTTCACACGGGGTGAAATAAAACTAATATTGTATATGATAACAGCAGCAAGATTGTTGATAGGTAAATATTGGAAGAATGAAGCTTTGCCTACAATCGAGGAATGGACTTTGAAGATGGCCAGTTTTGCAGAGATGGCGAAGATTTCAGCATATTTAAAAGATTGTTCACAAGAGACTTATGAATGGGAATGGAAAAGGTGGATAGAATATGTTCAGAACAAATACCAAACTAGAAAGTACCAAATAGCTTTTATTTGAAAACAATGTATTAGAAATATTTTAATGTGAAGAGATAAAGAGGGAAAATTATATAGGGGGAGGGATGGGTTCAGGTATATATATCAGTGTTATTAGTTATGAGTACATAATAGGGAAGTCTGGGGGGGAGGGTTAGGGAGGGTTAGGGAGGACGGGAAGTTTGGGGAGGGAGGTGGGGGGGTGAAAAAAGGGGTGAAAATGTAATTGTAAAACTTTTGCAATAAAAAAAAAAAACCCAGAATGGTTTAAATTAAATACAATTAAAGTGTAAATCTCAGCACCCATTAACAGTTAAGGTCCGTTAGATTATTTTATCTATTGCAATATTAAATGCTCAGAGGCTGTGATAGGACTTTAAAATTTGGTTTGGCTTTAGTTTAATCTAAATTTTGTGCATTTTGATTATCAAGCACACATAACCACATCATATCCGTCTCTTCTCTTCTCTTCTCTTCTCTTCTCTTCTCTTCTCTTCTCTTCTCTTCTCTTCTCTTCTCTTCTCTTCTCTTCTCTTCTCTTCTCTTCTCTCCTCTCCTCTCCTCTCCTCTCCTCTCCTCTCCTCTCCTCTTCTCTGTCTCTCTTTCTTCTCAGTCTCTCTCTCTCTGTCTCTCTCTCTTTCTCGCTCTCTCTGTTTCTCTCTCTCTCTCCTCTTGGTCTATTTCCACCTTCCATCAGAGGCCATAAATTGTCTCTTATTACAAGATGCTGGAGAGATACTGTAGCAGTTTTGCTCCCGTGCATAAGAAAAATTGAGTTCCTTCAAACGCAGTTTGGAAGAAGTGCTTTGGCTCTCTCACAAGATGTACCACCCTTTCTGCTATCAATTTTATTTATGTAATACAATTTAGAGAGCTGCCCAGTTCCAAATGACTCCAGGTGGCTTACGCTTGAAAAAAAAACAAAACAGGGGCAATATAAAAGCTAAAGAGACCATAGGCATTCCAAGGCAAACACTATAGCAAGCACAAATCCTACAGGAATTCAACCACTAAACCCAGTAGAGCACCCAAGTTTTCACGAACTTTCTGAACATGGGTGGAAATTACACAAATCATACCATTTTCTGGAAGGTTACTGTTCCAGGAGCTGTGATAGAAAAACCACACTATCCATGTCCTGATAGATGTAACTGTTGAAATAGGAAGTGGAAGTACCTATTTATACGGCACTAATGAGATCACACTTGGAATACTGCACCCAGTTCTGGTCACCGCAACACAAAAAAGATACTGAGACCCTAGAAAGAGTAAAAGAGTACAGAGAACAGCAATGAAGATATCCAATATCGCCAGGGTTGCCACAAAGAAGAGGGAGTCAAGCTATTCTCCAAAGCACCTGAGGACAAGAAGCAATGGGTGGAAACTAATCAAGGAGAGAAACAACTTAGAACTGAGAAGAAATTTCCTGACAGTGAGAACAATTAATCAGTGGAACAACTTGCCTCCAGAAGTTGTGAATGCTCCAACACTGGAAGTTTTTAAGAAGAGGTTCGATAACCATTTGTCTGAAGTGGTGTAGGGTTTCCTGCCTGGGTAGGGGGTTGGACTAGAAGACCTCCAAGGTCGCTTCCAACTCTATTCTATTCTATTCTATTCTATTCTATTCTATTCTATTCTATTCTATTCTATTCTATTCTATTCTATTCTATTCTATTCTATTCTATTCCATTCCATTCCATTCCATTCCATTCCATTCTACCTTGAAGATGATAAGAGATGTGGAGACTAAACTGTATAATGAATGGTTGTGGAAATTAGATACTGTATGTCTGTCCTAACAAAGAGAAGGACTAGGGGTAACATGGCAGGTCTGCCACCATTTGAGGGGTTGACACAGAGAAGAAATTCTCCAAAGCATCTGAGGGCAAGACCGGAAATAACAGATGGAAGCTTATCGAAGAGAGCTCCAACCTAAAATTAAGAAGAAATATCCTGATAGTCAGAACAATTAATCAATGGAATAACTTGTTGTCTCCCGAAGTGGTGGGTGCTCCATCACTGGAGGTTTTCAAAAAGAGATTGGACAACCATTTGTCCAGAATCATATAGGGCCGTGATGGCAAACTTGTGGCACACGGAGCCATATCTGTGGGCACACGAGCGTTGCCCTAACTCAGCTCCAGCATGCATGCCAGTTGATATTCGGGCCTTCCGGGCCCACAGGAAGTCAGGATGCAGGCTGTTTCCGGCCTCCGGAGGGCCTCCGTGGGGATGGGGAAGGCTGTTTTTGCCCTCCCCAGGCTCCTAGAAAGCCTCTGGAGCCTGGGGCGGGTGAAAAACAGGCCTACCGGGCCCACCGGGCCATCCCGTGCCAAAAGTGGGGGTCGTGGTGCATTGAATTATGGGTGTGGGCATACGTGTGCGTGACACCCCCCCCCGCTCCCCCGCTTTTGGTACAAGACGGCAAAAAGGTTAGCCATCACTGATATAGGTTTCCTGCTTAAGCAGGGAATCAAACTAGACCTCCAAGGTCCCTTCCCACCTTGTTATTCTATGTTCTATGCTCCCTCTCTGCCTGATATCACTGGATGAGCTGAAGCTATTGGAGATAGGCGGTCCATCAAATAACTCAGCCCTATGAATTCCACTCAGAAGCCAATATGCTCATTTTTCTTCACCCTGAAAATGCTCTTGTAAATCAGCTAATCAGAGGATTCAACCAATTAAATAATCAATTCAACATTATTTAAAGCTCTGTTAATACTTTCACTTGGAATGGTCTCATTGACTTTTATACCGTACAAAACATTTTTTTTTAATTAAAAAGCCCATTGATCAATTTATCTAGCATCTATCTCCGAAGTTCATACATGTCTATTTTAATTCAAATTCAAAAATCATGACACGAAGATGCTTTGGCTCTATTTCCTCTCCAATAAAAATATTCAGTTAGTTAACAAATGAATGGGCAGATCAAAAGATAAATAAACTCTTTCTGTCTTCCAGCTTTGTTTGATTTCATGGGCAGATCCAAATAGTTTTCTTGACAATAATACAGAAAGGGTAGCGGGTATCAATGTTATAAGTGTCTCGGTCTAAGAGAGTGAATAATAATTTGCAATATTTTACTATTTTGGAACATCTTCACATTCCTCTATCATAAAAAATATTGGTCACCTCTCCTGCCCATGAAACTCTTGCAAGCAAATGAATTTAAAAAACTCCACCCTAACAAGCTTAAAGTTAAATTGGTTGCTACCAATGAAACTCTCAAGAGAGGGACATGGTGCCTCAGTGGCTAAGATGCTGAGCTTGTTGATCGAAAGGTTGGCAGTTCAGCGGTTCGAATCCCTAGTGCCATGTAATGGGGTGAGCTCCCATTATTTGTCCCAACTTCTGCCAACCTAGCAGTTCGAAAGCACGTAAAAAATGCAAGTAGAAAAATAGGGATCACCTTTGGTGGGAAGGTAACAGCGTTCCGTGCACCTTTGGCATTGAGTCATGCCGGCCACATGACCACGGAGACGTCTTCGGACAGCACTGGCTCTTCGGCTTTGAAACGGAGATGAGCACCGCCCCCTAGAGTCAGGAACGACTAGCACATATGTGCAAGGGGAACCTTTACCTTAATGAAACTCTCCAGTTAAAAAACTTTGTGCAACTTAATCTAATCAAGAAAGGGTTTGTGAGTCTCTTGTTTTATTGACAATGCTTCCTCATTGTTTTGGATTTCCTGGTGGTATCTCAACCAAATGTTAACCAGGATGGGCCCTGCCTAATGTATGATCAGAGAAAAGGTGCTGCCATTTTAGACATTTTAGACAAACATACACAGCATTAAGATGCATAATGGTGGTGTAACACAATTCATTCTTCCCATTCATTTGATCTTCACAGCAAACCTCCTATAGAAACTGACAAAGAAGATCAAAGCTCCTTTGATGCACATCATGGAAAATTTCTAGTCTCACGTTACTTGAAAAACATATCTAAAAAACGATAAAGCTGTTCAGCTATCAAGCACAGCATCATATTTAGTTACAAGAATACCTCTGGAGTCCACAAATTCCCACGGGTGTGATAGAGAGTATCTGGGAAATAAGTCTGCAGTATGCTAAAGCAGTTTTTGTGACTGATCACAGCCCAACAGCATCCACTGCATGAACAGGTAAATCTTCCATCTCAGTCATTTTGTGAATATGCTCTCTAGACACAAAATCTCAAATCTACCCTCAGTCCAAAAAGATTCTCTATTCCTGAAATGGAGACTATGAGATTTATGGAAAGATCTATCTCCTCTGATCAGTAACTGTCTTCCAAGGTCACCCAATTTCTCGTTGATGTTGATTTGAGTCTCCACCACTCAGCTCTTTACCACTTGCATTCTTTTGAAGGAGCCATTAATATTCCCGGCAAAGATCTCAACGTGATTACCCCAAAGAGAGAGATCTCGGGAACATAATACCTGCTTTCAAACTCATCTCTTTGAACAACTGAAAACGTCTGTTCTTGAAGCATTCACTCTACATTCTTCTGTATATGTATCCACCCCCATGAAATTTATAAATAGAAATAGGTAGGTGCTGTAACAAAATAGCCAAACGTTTTCGTTATTTCTTTTTAACCCACATTAAAATCAGGGCTAAGTTAAAGCAATGAACATTTGTGTGTGTATTTTTGTGCATAAATGAATGCCCTTCTGGTCCTGCATATTCTGTATTGCGCATGGCTCAAAATGTGCAATATAGAGTGCAGCTTCTTTTGACCAAAATTACACATGCATGTCTTTTATTGGCCACCAAGGAAGAGTCTTTAAGGTTTTAGTTTCAGGAATTGGGGTAATAGCATCATGAAACCATGCACCCTTTTCCTTCTTAATCCCAATTATTGCTGAGAGTCATAGCTGTTGAATCCTTAGGGAGCCTAAATTCCTGGTGCAATTAACATCTCATATTCATGAAGACCTCTTTGTAGTTTTAAGAGGAAATCTCTCCCCAGCTGGATAAGCCCTAGATGATCTTTTGTGCTAAGTGGGAAGAGCTTGCTTCCTTCCTTCCTTCCTTCCTTCCTTCCTTCCTTCCTTCCTTCCTTCCTTCCTTCCTTCTTCTTTCCTTTTCTTTTTGCTTCAGTGTAGAGTAAACGCTTCATTTAGTCAGGTGGCTGAGTAGAAGTCTTTCCCAGATGATTATGGAGTTCACATTCACAACCAGAATGTGCCTGCTAGCAAAGTAGAATTGGAATGGGGACTTCAAAGTGTTAACAAGACCTACGAAGACTTAATGGATCAGAGTCTTTTTACAGCTTGGTATCCTTGCAAAGGGGACCTTGAGCAGGCAATGAAGAAATAAATAAACAAATGAATAAAAGTGCAATCCAATATGTTCCTGGGGAAAAAGAAAAACACTGAAGGGGAACCGCAACAAAATAAATTGGTATTTTTTTTCCCCCTCCACTGCTTGAATTGATTCCTAAGAGCATCAGGAACTCAGGCAAACATATCCAATATAAAAAGGGAAATCGGGGAGAGAATTAGGCCATCAGATATGGTTTAAGATAAACACACACACACACACACACACACACACAGAGCAACTGAACAAGTTGTGACATCTTCCCCGAAGCAGATGTCACTGGACTGGTGGTATCTTGAGCCTGCAGATTTGTCCCCACTTATGCTGGTTGGGGATCGCCCTTCAAACTTACCCTTCAAAAATGAAGACTAAATTCATACAATATGCTAGACCAATTTGGAGTGGGTCAGTTTCTGGGTTGAGCCTATTGTCCCAGCCATTCCCATAATATCTTGCATGAATTAGGTTACTGCAGTTCACTTCAGTTGCCTTGTAGGGTTCCTATCGGCTTCTACCTGCTGCTTAAGACAATGCATTCCATTTCTACTCTACACTTTGATAAGCGCCAAACAGGTTTGCTGAATGCAGGGGGAAAGAGCCACGTTGAAACATAGCTGTGATGGTATTATAATCTTACACTAAACAATTAAGAGCATGTGATGGTATTACGGTAAATGATTACGAAGTTTGCCCTTGATTAATTCTATGATTCTAATAATCCATCTTTTTAACAGATCCTCTGATTGATTACATTTAAATAGTCTGCGTATCACCTCCCTGCAAATCAATAGCTATTCTCCTACTCTGGAGAAGGGTTGAGATAATTTATGATTTAGGAAGGAAAACCGATCTGTAGGTTTTGATAAGCAGAAGGCTGTCCGTATCCCAATAAAATGCTGCTGAGGGGAAATCTTGTTACCATTATACACACAATGGCATCGAATGTGTTGAGTGGGAGTGTTTTATTTTTTAAAATAAAAATGTACGGAAGGGGTTCCCTGGATAGATGATGAAAAGAAACCAAGGGACCAAATATGACAGCACAAATGGAATAATCCGGTTCCTAGATTAATGGAGAAATTCTCCTATCTAAAAGTTATTATTTTTACAAATATGATGCATACATTCATACATGCATAATTGTGTTGATCAAGAAGATTCATATTTGGCTACCAGTCTCAGTCAGCTTCCAAAAGACACTGAAATTACTCTGCTAAAAAAGCTGAAGGCACTTTAAAAAAATAGCTACATTTGGTCCACATAATATACATCCTTCTGTAGTTTTTTTTTTTTTAGAAAGCTTCTTTATTCATCCATTTGTTTTGCAATATTCTATAATATGTTATAGAATAACATATATGTGTTATAATTCATATGCACATATCCCTAATATACACATTTCATATGCATTTTCCAAATAATTGTTCCTACAATTTCTATCCTAAAGTACACACTTGTTAACCCCAATTTTTCTTTGTTTCTAAGTCTTTATCTCTTTATTTCTATATCTGTTTAGGGGGAATGTATACATTTTTGTATCCATCTTACTAAACTGTTTTTCCCTATTCCGATTTGTACTGCATGATTTTTTTGTATGGTTCGGAGCTGATAAAATTCAGTTTGACAGATGCTAAAGGGTTTTATGAATTGTTTTCATCCAAGCTATGTTGAATTGCAATTGAGTAGATCAGGGCATTTTTTTTTTGAATGAAAAGGCAACTTGTGATGGATTTCTCTATCCATCTCTATCTGTCAGATCTTTCACTGGGATGGACCTGACCACACACACACACACACACACACACACACACACACACACAGACACACACACCAAGACTTACGGTGGCCAGAGAGAAACCTGTACAACCCTTTTGTTTCAGATTGCTACCTTACTTGAATTTTTAAAAAGATATGGAATCATCAGATATCAATGATTTGTACTGTAGAATTTTGTGTTTTTTGCCAAGATATCCCTTCCCTTCCCTCCCTCCCTCCCTCCCTCCCTCCCTCCCTTCCATCACTTTCGTTTCCTTTTTTTCCTTTCCTTTCCCTTCCCTCCTTCCTCCCTCCCTCCCCCTTTCCTTTCCTTCCCTTCCTTCATTCTCCTTTCCTTTCCTTTTCCTTTTCCTTTTCCTTTCCTTTCCTTTCTTCCTCCCTCCCTCCCCCTTTCCTTTCCTTCCCTTCCATCATTCTCTTTTCCTTTCCTTTCCTTTCCCTTCCCTCCTTCCTCCCTCCATCCCCCTTTCCTTCCCTTCCCTTCCATCATTCTCCTTTCCTTTCCTTTCCTTTCCTTTCCTTTCCTTTCCTTTCCTTTCCTTTCCTTTCCTTTCCTTTCCTTTCCTTTCCTTTCCTTTCCTTTCCCTTCCCCTCCTTTCCTTTTTCCTTCCCTTCCCTTGCTGACTGAATAATGTGTTCCATTCTTTTGGGGGTGGGTGGGCACTGTTGAGAGAACCCCAAAGGATTCTACAGTATGTCCAAGACCAGGATATCCAGAACAAGGGGAAAGTTTACTGAAGTAGGGAAACAGGATGACTGTACTTGAGACAAAAGTCATATCCTTTTAGATACCAAGCTGATAATCAAAGGCCTGAAGGTAAATCAGTTGAAATGTTGTACTTCATTACCCTGAAGGCTACCATCACTCTGCATAATATCAGCCATTTTATTTCCCATCTTAAAGCAATGACGATGACAACAAAGCTGTGGTCTATGAATATACAATTCTTCTTCTATGATTTTCTTTACTTATCTTAAGAACAATCTAAAGCAGGAAAGGAGTGTTGTAGCAGTACATGTAGGTGTATGTACTGGGCCACAATGGAGAGCTTTCTAATGAGTCCCATTGAGACTATCAAGTTGAGATGGCGTCGATATGATTGAAGCCTAGATCTAGCCTCCATTTATGTTTCTTTCGATGCCTCAACGTAATGCTGCTTTATGGATAGTCGGGGATAATTTAAAAGGCTGCTAGATTCAGTGACCAATGCTTCTTTATGGGGAAAGAGATGTTCCAGACAGGAGTTAATAATAGCCTAACCAACATTCGGAGTTCTTAAGCGACGTGTGGGGCTAATATGGATCGAAATGCCAAAATTTAGATAATATTGAGTGATATCAAAAGGGTCCTATAAATCAGGATCAGTAGTAGTATTCACTTACCTTCGCTACTGGTTCGGAACTGTGAGCGCGCGGGGCGCTTCTGCGCAAGTGCAGAGCAGTGGTGGATTTCAAATTTTTTTACTACCAGTTCTGTGGGTGTGGCTTGGTGGAAGTGGCTTGATGGGCGTGGCATGGGAAGGATACTGTAAAATCTCCATTTCCTCCCCAATCCAGGGGAAGGATACTGCAAAATCCCCATTTCCTCTTGATCAGCTGGGACTCGGGAGGCAGAGAATAGATGGGGGCAGGGCCAGTCAGAGGTGGTATTTACCGGTTCTCCGAACAACTCAAAATTCTCGCTACCGGTTCTCCAGAACTGGTCAGAACCTGCTGAAACCCCCCTCTGATCCCAACCCTGAGATAACATTCAGATTGTTTTGATATGAACCTCTTCTCTCCCTTCCTGTTTTGCCGAATGTTATGAATAACTTAGCATGAGAATCCCTACGAGTTTCATGACTTACTATAGATTTAATCCTACAACCCTCCTTTGTAACTCTGCCCTTGTAACCATTGAAATACTGCCTCTCCCAGCAACAGATGAAGGCGGGGCCAGTCAGAATTTTTACTACCGGTTCTCCAAACTACTCAAAATTTCCGCTATTGGTTCTCCAGAACTGGTCAGAACCTGCTGAAACCCACCTCTGGTGCAGAGTGTCCGTGATGACATCCTGGCCAGTGGGCAGAGCTTTCCCCCCCCGCCACCATTCGAACTGGGGCGAACTGGTAGAATACCACCACTGATCAGGATATAATAACCAAGGGAGGTAGTAGCTTGTGTTGAGAAGAGATTAAAAATGCAAGTGTTTCAGTCTGCAATTTGAACAAAAATTCACCTGCATCGCAGCTGAATATTAAATGTTAACCCAGTCACTGTCACTTCGCTTTGTTAGGTCTTGGTCACCAACTGTTAGAAACCATTATGCAATTGAACCCATCAATGAATTCATTAGTTAATGTTCATATAGTACTTTGAACATCTAGACCCCTGCAGAGAAGCTATTTCTGTTATCATTAATTTCCTTCCAACCTTGCCAATGATTCTACAATTTTTACAGTACAAACAGCAGCATCTTGCGTTGTTCTGAACCTCCTGAAGCTACTACATACTTTCAAGCCATCCCAGTTGAATCTTTAGGAGTAAAGTAATACGCAAACTACATCTAAGAAAGAAAACTAATTTAAACCACAAAGAAAATCTACAACTTGATGACCAGGAATTAGATATAAATCCAAAACTTTCGTCTCTGCTACTAGTGAGAGATCACTAGATTAAACCTACCCAATTCCTGCAACCATTCTTTATATATATATATATATATATATATATATATATATATATATATATGTATGTATGTATGTATGTATGTATGTATGTATGTATGTATGTATGTATATGTATATGTATGTGTGTGTGCCTTCATCCTTTTGTATATTTATACAAAGTCAGCTTATTGCCCCCACAAACTGGGTCCTCAATTTACCTACCTTAGAAAGGATGGAAGGCTGAGTCAACCTTGAGCCTTGGTGAGATTCGAACCTGCAGTAATTGCAGGCAGCTGGTCTTAATAACCAGCTTAATAACAGGGTGCCTTAGACCACTGTACTACCAAAGCTCTTGTTTTTTGGTTTATATAAACATATGAAATTGAAAGATGCTTGCTCCTGGGGAGGAAAGCTATGGCAATTCTAGACAGCATACTAAAAAGCAGAGCATCACCCTGCCAACAAAAATGTGTATAGTCAAGGCTATGGTTTTCCTAGTTGCAATGTAGGGCTGTGAAAGTTGGACCATAAGGAAGGCTGAGTGCCGAAGAATTGAGGCCTTTGAACTATGGTGCTGGAGAAGATCAACCCTGACTGCTCTTTAGAAGGCCAGATCCTGAAGAGGAAACTCAAATACTTTAGCCACCTAATGAGAAGGAAGGACTCACTGGAGAAGGGCCTAATGCTGGGAACGATTGAAGGCAACTTAAGAAGGGGACGGCAGAGAATGAGGTGGCTGGATGGAGTCACTGAAGCAGTCGGCGTGAGCTTAAATGGACTCCAGAGGATGGTAGAGGACAGGAAGGCCTGGAGGAACGTTGTCCATGGGGTCACAATGGGTCGGACACGACTTCGCAACTAACAACAACATAAAAACATGTTTCATACATTTCATATCTTTGCCAACTTATCAATTCTCTATCAACAATGCTCTTGTTTCTTATTAAATCCTGGGCTCCATGTTTCAGATCACAATGGCTATGTCAGAGGTAGACTGTAAGATACTTGAGCAAATATGGCTTCACAAATCCTAAGAAATCCAAGTGCCCCATATTTGAACAGTCTGAAATGTTTAGAAAATTAACCCAAATACCCAGCTCTTTTTATAGCACCTGGGAAAGAGATCGGCAATGGAGGTGAAAAGTTTTTTGTGACCTTAGTGAGAAAGAAAAGAAAACAGATCAAAGTGCTCTGAAACAAGGCAAAATGACTCGTTTTCTTTCTAGTTTTCGCTCAGCATCTTTAAACATGGCTAAGTGCTTTGCATAGGGGCTGCCCCAGCCAATTCCACTTCCTCTCGTGTAAACATGAATAAAAGCTTCTATCACTCATAGAAACAACATGGCACCAAGTTCATTTTTTAAAAAGAGATTTGGGCTTCTTCTTCTCAAAAGATAGGCCTGCTTTTTCTGACCTTTCAGCCCAAGTTCTTCATTTTGCTCTTGTCCAAGCTGCATTTGTGTTGTCACTTCAATATTTCAGAAAGCAAAACCCAGGCACATCAGAACAGTTGAACCAGTGGTGAAATTCAATATTTTTTTACTACCGGTTCTGTGGGCGTGGCTTGGTGGGCATGGCAGGGGAAGGATACTGCAAAATCCCCATTCCCTCCCCACTCCTGGGGGAAGGGTATTGCAAAATCTCCATTCCCACCCCACTCTGGGGCCAGCCAGAGGTGGTATTTGCCGGTTCTCCAAACTACTCAAAATTTCCGCTACCGGTTCTCCAGAACCTGTCAGAACCTGCTGGATTTCACCCCTGAGTTGAACCTCTTATGTTCTTGTGCTAAAGCCACTTGGCTCTGGAATCAGCTAAAAAGCTACTGTTTCTTCACCCCCATTTGCAGTTCTGCCCTATTTTACAGATCCGCTTTCTTGAATGCTCGCAAGAAATAAATAGGAAATACTTTTGATACTTTCACGTTACTGTAATTGTAGCAGTAATAGCAATGTTTGCAACTCCTCAAGAACCTGTTTCCTGTAGGCGAGCCAACTCTGTGGAAATGTTTGCAACATTGTTTTAGCCTGCAAACAACCTTGGTTTTATGTATTCTCTTCTGTTGCTCTTTCTATCCCAGTTGAAACTTTCTCTTGAGTTTATTATCTTTTGAGGGAGTTCTGCATACAGACGTTGCTTGCCGTGTGAAAAAGATGGCAAAATCTTCCCTATTCCACAGTTGCAAACCTTCTGGGACCATCAAAGATGATTATGGGACTGGAGGCTAAAACATATGAAAAACAATTGCAGGAACTGGGTATGTCTAGTTTAATGAAAAGAAGGACTAGGGGAGACATGATAGCAGCGTTCCAGTATTTGAGAGGCTGCCACAAAGAAGAGGGAGTCAAGCTATTCTCCAAAGCACCTGAGGGTAGAACAAGAGAGCAAAGGGTGGAAACTAATCAAGGAGAAAAGCAATTTAGAACTAAGGAGAAATTTCCTGACAGTTAGAACAATTAACCAGTGGAACACCTTGCCTGCAGAAGTTGTGAATGCTCCAACACTGGAAGCTTTTAAGATGTTGGATAACCATTTGTCTGAAGTGGTGTAGGGTTTCCTGCCTAAGCAGGGGGTTGGGCTAGAAGACCTCCAAGGTCCCTTCCAACTCTGTTATTCTAAAAAAAACTGAAATTCTACTTTATCCTAGGAAAACTCCAAAATGAATGGTATGGTAGGTATATAGACAAATCAAGCTGTCATTCAACCTTGACTCAGAATGAATGCAATTAAGGGAACACAACCAGCAAATATTTGATTGGAAATTTCTTGGTTTCCCACAACGCCACCACTGCCAATTTCTGCAGAGGGATGAATCTAATTCCAGGGGTCTGCCACCTTAAACACTCAAAGAGCCATTTGGACCCATTTCCCACAGAAAAGAAATCACCGGGAGCCACAAAACTCTTCCCGTGCCTGACTATTTCTTGAGCGGCCACAAAACCAGCATATGTAATTGAATTAAACATTCTGTTTCCTTCTGAAACTTTTCTTTTCTTGGATTTATCCATGGTTGGCCTACCGGGGGTTGAAAAGCTCAATAAATTGTGTGCCGGCGGGTGTCGCACATTGGCGGTTGTGACACATATTTTGAGTGAGAGGGAGCCGCAGCAGAGGAGTGAAAGAGCCACATGTGGCTCCAGAGCCGCAGGTTGCTGACCCCTGATCTAATCGCTCACATCCATACATTAAGATGGATTTTGTGGCAGAAAAGCTGAAAAGGGTTAGTGACAAAGGATGCTGGGTATTCTACCTATTTAGATGTCACTTGCTTGGCATGTTCAAGAAAACATAAGCAATTCATAAGGAAACCTGAATGTCCAAAAACCGATATGGCCTTCATTGCAACCCAAAGTAATTTTTGAGTGCAAGGGATTTTGGGGTGTGTGGATTAAGGTAGGACAGTTACAGTTAACAATGAAAAGGTGAGAATGAAAGAGCAAGGTCAAATAACCTAGCTCAGTGTTTCTTAACCTTGACAGCTTTAAAATGGGTCGACCTCAACTCCCAGAAATCCTCAGCCAATCTGGCTAAGGAATTGTGGGAGTTGAAGTCCACCCATCTTAAAGCTTCCAAGGCTGAGAAGCATTGACTTTAGCTATTCTATTCATTTCCCTTTATTGCTAAGGAAATAGCTGCTGTAGGAGCTTTTACAGAAAATAGGATGTTCAGTTCACCAGGATGGATGTGAAAGCGGACTCTGCTTTTTATGATTTGCAAGGGAATCTTCTCCCAGGTTCACCTTCAAGGAAGTGACAGGAATTTCTAAAACAAAACCATTGTGGCTTTTTTTGGTTTTGCTCTTCAGATGGGTACAAGGTATTGGATAGGTAAGGTAAATAGAAAAGTTCCCCTCACAGACTGTGCTTTGCCAATGCAACTCTTTAGAGAAGGAGTAGGTGCCCCAGGAAGCAGAAATCAGTCTTATTTCTAAGTAAATCTTCCTGGCTTCTGTGTCTCAGCGTAAAGGAAGCTTTCTGCATGAGTCTAAAAATACACCCTTGTGGTTAGGAACTTTAGAGAAATCACATAGCCAACCTTACTAAATATGAGGCCCTTTTGTGAGGAAACGTGTCATCCAGCTGGGGAAACCTGCCTCCATCAATGGAGTAGAAAACTGTGAGTGTTTCCCAGCAAGAGTCACGATCTACTGGAGGGAGGGAAAGAAGGAGTACTCAAAACTAAACCGGGAGAGTTGTAATCTCATGCTTTTAAGTCTTGAGCTAAACCACCAAGGTAATTGTTACTTAAATAAAGCAGGGAGCTAGTCTACAAAGCAAAGTATGACTAATTTCAAAGTTCAAGTCCAGAATAATACAGGTAAGGAGAAATAGTCCCTTCATAAAACATGTGTGCAAAATCCCCCCAGCTACAATTGTTTTTATGGAATAATCAGTTGGAGACAGGGTGGATAAAAATCAATGATTTTTTTTAAAAAAAATCAAAAAAATCAGTTTTTTTTTATTTAAATCGGATTTATTTTTATTTTTATTGAATTTATTTTAATAAAAAAATTTTGGGGTAAAAATCTATCATAAGATAGTTTTCTATTTAAGATACATAAATAATTTAGTTTATTCAGCATGAAATGGAGCTTAGTTATGTAGCATGAGGCTGTATATTCTGCAACACTGGGACTATCGGTGAGTCAACGGTGGGTCAAAGGAGTAGCAGAGATGACAGGTGCTCTTTAAAAATTATGATTTAAATCGAGTTGATTTAAATCAAGCCTTTTTACTAGTGATTTAAATCATGATTTAAATTGTGATTTAAATCGAATCCACCCTGGTTGGAGATGGCATAAAATGGATCAAACATCTTTGCATTCTCAACTTCCTTTCTTCCCTGACTTTCTAACATCTGGGGGGGGGAGACGTCCTTGGTGCTCTCTGAGCTTGGAGGTTTTTCTTGCGGATATTTTATTGCCAAACCAGGTAACATTATCAGTGCTGATGTTACCTAGTTTGATGACACCGATGATGATGACTCGGATGATGTTATGTACCTTGGTGGTGAAACGTTTGCAAGAAAACCACCAAGTTCAGAAAGCACCAAGGAGCCTACAGTTCAATAAACATTACAAATGTTCTCTTCTATCATTCTCTCTTTTTTTCATTTCATTTTTCATTTCATTTTATTTAATTTGTATACCGCCCTACTCCCGAAGGACTCAGGGCAGTGAACGGGCACAGGATAAAACACATAGAATGCAAAAATTTAAGAGCAGAAGTAAAATCGAATTAAATCAATTTAGCCCAAGACAAATTTAAAACCCCAGGTTAAGAACAAATTAAAATTTACATTAAAATTTACATTAAAAAGAGAATGGGAAAGCTTAGGCCAGACCAGCCTGGTGAAATAAAAAGGTCTTGATTTCTTTAAAAGCATTGGCTGACACTCTTAGCCATCAAGTTTTTAAGTAATACCTTGCAAGTTAAGGAAGATGGTCCTATATCAGTGATGGCTAACCTGTTACATCACCGCGTGCCGGAAATGACACACGAAATCATCCCGTCTGGACCATGTGGCCTCGCTGGCCTTTGTGTGCGCGGGAGTGCCAAAACCCAGAAGAGCAGTGTTCCATTGCACATGCGCGAGCTGGCACCCAAGCTTCCTGTTTCCAGCACCCAATGAACAGCTGGCCATCGTGCATGTGCGCAATGTAAACCCGGAAGTTTGAGTGCTGGCTCGCGCATGCGTGATGAAACGCTGCTCTTCCAGGTTTTGACGATCCCAGGCGCGCGATGGGCAGCTGACCGGAGTGTGTGTGCGTACAGGAATGCGGATGAGGAGTCAGCGAAGCTGCACATCCCTCACGGGATGGTTTTGCGTGCCGTTTCCAGCACACGTTCCATAGTTTCGCCAACATGGTCCTATACCCTTCATTAATTCATAAGGCAACAGAAGATTCAGATGACTAATATATAACACATCAACATTTTTTTTATTTCTTGCTCAACCTGAGCCCCAACTAAATTGTTAGTACTGTTCATGATTGGAGAGAGCCATGCATATTTATCCTTTTTAGGGCAACAGAGCACGGAGATATTTGACAGTCCTGACATATGACAACAATCAATGTACTGTATGACATTTCTTTACCAGTCTATTCTAGATCCAATGTAACCAGGTTCTCTAGGTGCTTTCTTTCTGCCTGCTTGTTCCATAGGACCTGTTCTAGTGTTCTTCTGAATACAGTGAAGTAGATAATCACCTATTGAACAGATTTTTTGATAGAGTTGCTCCAACGTTTATCCGCTCTAAAGTCTTACTGTTCAGGTTCTGGGAATAATCAGGTTGTATTAGATTATATCCAAGATTATAGGGACATGGTGGCTCAGTGGCTAAGACGCTGAGCTTGTCGATCAAAAGGTCGGCAGTTCAGCGGTTCGAATCCCTAGTGCCGCGTAACGGGGTGAGCTTCCGTTACTTGTCCCAGCTTCTGCCAACCTAGCAGTTCGAAAGCACGTAAAAAATGCAAGTAGTAAAATAGGGAACCACCTTTGGAACACTGCTTTTCCTCCCCATTAAACTAGACATATGCAATTTCTGCAACCGTTCTTCGTATGTTTTATCCTCCAGGCCCCTAATCATTTTTGTTGCTCTTCTCTGCACTCTTATTTAAACAGAGTAAGTCATTTGGAGGAAGGGTGCACTAAAACAAGCAAGTCTTTCATAATTTCCTCCTCCAAGATTTTGCACCCAGAGACATAAAACAGTTTCTAAATAAAGCTCTCTTTTGTACGGAATAAATCATTTCTTCCAAACACAGGTAGGATTCAGAAAAAAACACTACTTCAAAAATGAATTAAGAGCGTTATCAACAGGATATAGACCTTCCCCAAATGGAAAGGAAAATGGGGCGAAGTAGAACGTTTAAGATTTCTGAAAAATAAGAACTGGAAGGACGGGAGCTGTCCCTTGTAAATAAAGATAGCTGGAACGTATTAGGTGTCACAGGAAGGAAAAATGACAGTGAGGGGAAAAGGATGACATAATAGTATTCTCCATTTCTCTTTGTTATTTGTTTTCTCAGAAAAAGTAAAACCTGGTCAAGGCAGCACCCAGGCATCGTGTTTTCCAAAAAGCTACTACTCATTTGCCAGATGGGTCTGTCCGAGGCACACATATATTGTATTTCCATCCCATTCATATAATTTTAAGAGTCACAAAAGGGTGGAAAAAAACAACGGAATTTATATTTTATCAACATTTTGAAAAGTTTAGTCAGCCCACAAAAAAAAAAAAGATTTTAAGCCATATTACCACTTTCTTCTTTCATTTTTAGTTTGATTTTTTGATTGATTTTTGTTGTTTACAACGTAAGACAAAACCTGCTTAATTAGACAGCTGGAGGTTTGTTTTAGACAAGATGGACTAAACAGCAATGATTATTTATCACCATCATCTTCAGTGCAATCATAATTTTCTAATGAACCAATGTGGTTGAAAAGGTTCATAAATCATAGAACGTAAAGCTTCAAAGAGTTCTTGGAGATCCTTTACTGTACAAAATCAATTCATTATTATTAATTTTTTTTTTACTTTTCTGTCTTTTTAGTTGCCACATCATATCTTACTTACTTATTCAGAATGGAGAATCAAACGACATGCAAGCTTAAACATTTCTGCCAGAGGTGTGTCTGTGAGGCACAATGAGAGACGGACAAGAAAAACATTTACATCATGTTAGAGCACTGTTTCTTAACCTTAGCAAGTTTAAAATAGGTGGACTTCCTGGCTGGCTGGGGGATTCTGGGAGCAGAGCTGAGGCAGATCCTTTTTTTGGGTGGGGGTTGGCTCCTTTGAGTAGAAGAGTAGAAGAAACTCCATGGTGTGTTCTTGACATGAGGTACAGTAGAAGTGGTATGCCAACTGATTTCTTTTATTTTGGTTTTCTCAATTTGCTTCTGACAGATGATAGATAGATGATAGATAGATAGATACAGATGACAGATAGATAAATAGACGATAGATAGATAGATAGATAGATAGATAGATAGATAGATAGATAGATAGATAGATACTCTGTTTCCTCCAAAATAAGACATCCCCTGATAATAAGCCCAATCGGGCTTTTGAGTGCTTGGCAATAAGGCCAAGCACTTATTTCAGGGTTCAAAAAATATAAGACAGAGTTTTATTTTCGGGGAAACATGATAGATAGATAGATAGATAGATAGATAGATAGATAGATAGATAGATAGATAGATGATAAATGATAGATATAGATGATATAGACAGATGATAGATGATAGATAGAAATAGATGATAGAGATAGATAGATAGATGATAGATGATATAGATGATAGATAGATAGATGATAGATAGATAGATAGATAGATATAGATGATAGATAGATGATATAGATGATAGATAGATATAGATGATAGATGATAGATAGATAGATAGATAGATAGATAGATAGATAGATAGATAGATAGATAGATAGATAGAAAGAAAGAAAGAAAAGAACAGACATAGATAGGTAGGTAGATATGGAGATGGACATGGAGATGAACAGATAGACACTGTGTGGGTGTGGGTGTGCGCGGATGTGACTGTGTATGTGGGGGGGGGCACAGCTTCAGAATGACATAGAACAATCCAGCCAAAGTTCAGTTCAACTTTAAGTTGTAGCTGAGTTTTTTAGAAGTTGTTTTTCATTGGAACCATTGTTAAGCGAGAGGTCAAGGACAGTTTGTATTTGGGCTGTTTCTACCAACATTCGCGTCTACCCTCTTGCAAATTGCTACTTGTCTCCCCTGTGAGGAAAGCTATCTGCAAGTGCTCTGTGAGCTCTAGAAGCTTCAAAGGGTTTTCCCTGAGATCCTCTACTTTGTCTCGTCGGTCTTCTGCCAAGAGCTCCTCTGCTCTTCATAGCATCATAGCCATGCCCTTTCACCAGCGACTGCTGTGTCTATGCACCAGTGGTGAAATGTAAAATTTGTTACTACCGGTTCTGTGGGCGTGGCTTGGTGGTGGTGGGGTAATGTGACTGAGTGAGCATGGCCAACTTTTTTTTTTTTAACTTTTAAAAACATTTTTTCTACAAAAAATGTAAAAAAAATGCTTTTATAAGCCTCTGACGATCAGGCAACTCAGCTGGGATCGTCAGAGGCTTTTGAAAGCATTTTTTCTACAATCTCTTTGGCCGAAGAGGTTGTAGAAAAAATGCTTTCAAAAGCCTCTGACGATCCCAGCTGAGCCTCACAATCATCAGAGGCTTTTTTTTTTTTTTTTACTTTTAAAAGCATTTTTTCAGCTGAAGAGGTTGTAGAAAAAATGCTTTTTAAAAACAGCCTCTGATGATTGCACGGCTCAGCTGGGCATGCGGGGGGGGGGGCAGGGATTTTTGCTACCGGTTCCCAGAACCACCCCCAGCCATTGCTACCGGATTGGGCGATCCAGTCCGAACTGGGAGCATTTCACCCTGCTATGCACCCAGAAGAAGCCCAGTCCCACAGAGCTGAGGTCTGGTGCTCATTCCAAATTCCCAGCAAGCCAGGTCTTTCAGCCGTGATGGAGTAGCTGTGACTTGCAGTCTATCCGTCACTGCTCGAAATGTTTTACTGGGCATACAACACAATGATAGGCGACATCACTCAACAGCAACAAGTCCAGCCACAAAAGCAAGTAGCAGCAATTTGTAGCCTCAACATAGCCATTTAATCATTTCCAACAGGCCTCGCCCCCACAGTCTTGCCACACTGGGTAAACTAAACTTGAGAATTATAGGACAAATATTTGAGTTTCTTCCCACTCTGGCAACTTTGACCGACTCCTGTTTGGACTGTGTCGTTCTTAATGGCTAACCTTTGGCCTTTGGTTAAAAGCTATAGAGCTCTGAGGCTCCACCCGTTTATAATGAGCGGTTTTTTTGTTTAGCTTACAGGAGGGAATCTGTGCTCAAGCCTTCATTGTCTGCATGGCTTTCTATTCAGCCAATAAATTAAAAAGAAAGAAAAAAAGCAAACTCCAACTTCTCTTCCTGCTCTATTATCCATTAAAACAATCCATGTTTTATGAATGGCAAATACGGTAGATTTCTGGAAGGGCTGGCAATCGTTAAGGGTCCATTGCTTTGCTCCAGTTCATAATGCAGATGGACTTTTTCAACATACTTTATGTAAAATAACAGGATTTGGTATTATGCTGTATTATGAAAAGTGTTTCCCCGAATTAAAAAAAAATATCCATTGAATGTTTCTTTTCCTTTTCCTTTTCCTTTTCCTTTCTTTCTTTTCCTTTCCTTTCCTTCTTTCCTTTCCTTTGCTTCTATCTTCCCTTTCTTTCCCTTTCTTTCCCTTTCTTTCCCTTTCTTCCTTCCTTCCTTCCTTTTCTTCCTTCCCTTCCCTTCCTTCCCTTCCCCCTTCCCTTCCCCTTCCTTCCTTCCTTCCTTCCTTCCTTCCTTCCTTCCTTCCTCCTTTCCCTTCCCTTCCCTTCCCCCTTCCCTTCCCCTTTCTTTCTTTCTTTCTTTCTTTCTTTCTTTCTTTCTTTCTTTCTTTCTTTCTTTCTTTTTTTCTTTTCTTTTCTTTTCTTTTCTTTTCTTTTCTTTTCTTTCCCTTTCCTCATTCCCTTTCTTTTCCCCTTTCCTTTTCCTCTGCCAGTTCTGTTTGATCGCATACTGGTGCCTTTCCAACAGTTCGTCTTAAAAAGTCCCTTGGCATTTTCTTGTTCCATCTGCCTTGTTTGCCCTTGAGGATTCTCCAAATCTTTTGAACTCTTTCCCTTTCTTTCTAATCAGTTCTCTTCCCTTTGCTACCCCAGTGTCTCCCAGCCTAACCGTTATCCTGTAATCTCCCAAGAACAAAGCTAATCCAGCCAGAAAGGAATTGAAAACTCTCAAGCAACCCAACAATCCTGAAGGAAACCACTGATAAGAAAATGAACACAATAATAATGTTCTATTATTATTGTTCTATAATAAAAAATTCAAGATGGATAAACTAATTGTATTATTACTTTGTGATGAATATTGATATCTTTATTATGATGATTATTATGATTATTGTTGAATTTCTATCTAAAACCATCTGTGCCCAGACAACACGCTGTTCAGATAGATATGGGACTTCTTATGTTGATATTAAAAAAATGTAGCAATAAAACATATATTTAAAATTAAAAAAATGGTTATTACTTTCTGTTCGTAACAATGAGGGTTGAATGAAGAAGGACAAAGGCAAGTCTGTAGACAAAGAAATGCATTAAATAAAGGTTGTAGCACACATGAAGGACTGAGTTACTCTACTCGATTTAGGGACACTATTCCTGATGATGGTTTACTATCTTCTGAACCAAGGTGTATCAGCTGCATGGCACCACAACTATCACCTCTGCTCCATGCTGCTTAGTTTCTGGGGCACACTTGATTTGTCCACAGAATGTGACAAATCTTGACCTGATCCAGAAATGATCCAGCGTTTAGTCCCCTGGCACCTCCAAGTAGGGCAGCAGGGGAAAAATATGGCTCAAATCCTAGATAACTGTAGGCATTAACTTTTTGTAAAGCAGAGTCTTATTATTAAAATGGATACACAAGAGTGTGTATCCGTGTACGTGTATGAGAGAGAGAGATAATGAGAGAGAAAGAGATAAAAACTACAGCAGAAGAACAGAAGTAAATAGGACGGATGACAGCTATTTAGGATAATACAAGAATCTGAAGTTATGGTCATAAATCTCTCCTTTATTTAGAAGTAACTCAAGTCAATGAACCTACATTATACTCCTTCCTCCAACTATTTTCCCCACAACAACAAACCTATGAGGTGGGTTGGGCTAAGAGAGAACGACTGGCCCACTCATTCATGCAGCTTTCATGTCTAAGGCAGGACCAGAACTAGTCTCTAGTCTCTAGTCTCTAGTCTCTAGTCTCTAGTCTCTAGTCTCTAGTCTCTAGTCTCTAGTCTCTAGTCTCTAGTCTCTAGTCTCTGTCTCTGTCTCTCTCTCTCTCTCTCTCTCTCTCTCTCTCTCTCTCTCTCTCTCTCTCTCTCTCTCTCTCTCTCTCTATATATATATATATATATATATATATATATATATATATATATATATGGTCATTAAATGCAATTTCTAATATTGTTGTGGTTTACAAGCTTTGAATGCTTGTGAACAAGGTTTTCAAATGCGAAATTACAGGATAAGGAGATGATTTCATTTACTAAAAATGAAAGAGTGAAATTAGGTATATTGTGTCTCCTCTTCACATTGTGGAATCAATGCCTCAGTCACCTTTTTTGGCACTTGCTAGAATTCCTGTTTCACCAGGGCTCTATAAAACTAATGAAAAAAAATAAAATAATTAGGTGCAAACCACTGGTGAAATCTAAATTTTTTTATTACCGGTTCTGTGGGCGTGGCTTGGTGGGCATGGTGTGGGTTGGTGGGCGTGGCAGGGGAAGGATACTGCAAAATCTCCATTCCCTCTGCACTCCTAGGGGAAGGATATTGCAAAATCCCCATTCCCTCCCCACTCTGGGGTCAGCCAGAGGTGGTATTTACCGGTTCTCCGAACTACTCAAAATTTCCGCTACCAGTTCTCCAGAACCTGTCAGAACCTGCTGGATTTCACCCAGTGGTGGGATTCAAGTAATTTAACAACTGGTTCTGTGCCCTAATGATTTCTTCCAACAACCAGTTTGCCAAATTGCTCAGAAAGTTAACAACCGGTTCTCCCGAAGTGGTGCAAACTGGCTAAATCCCACCACTGATTTCACCCCTGGGGCAAACCCCTAGTTGGAATCTAGATTGTATGGGCCGAGTCAAAATTTGAAGCATGCACTTCGGGATTGATATAGCAATTTCAAAAATGGACTGATGTACAAAATGGTTTGGAGGACACCCTGATTCAGAATAATAGAATAACAATAACAAAGTTGAAAAGGACCTTGGGAGATCTTCTAGTCCAATCCTCTGCTCAAGCAGGTGACCCTATACCACTTCAGACAAACGATTCTGCAACTGTTCTTAAAAATCTCCAGTGATGGAGCATCCACAACATCTGGAAACAAGTTGATCCACTGATTAATTATTCTAATTGTTGGGAAATTTCTCCTTATTTCTAGATTGATTAATTTCCATCCATTGCTTCTTGACCTGCCTTCAGGTCAAGAAGCAACTTTGGAGAATAGTTTTTTTTTTTAATTTGATTTATATGCCGCCCTTCTCCGGAGACTCAGGGCGGCTTACAATGCGTTAAGCAATAGCCTTCATCCTTTTGTATATTTATACAAAGTCAGCTTATTGCCCCCACAAACTGGGTCCTCATTTTACCTACCTTAGAAAGGATGGAAGGCTGAGTCAACCTTGAGCCTGGTGAGATTTGAACTAGCAGTAATTGTAAGCCGCAGATGTTAATAACAGTGCTTTAGTCCACTGTACTATCAGGCATGATAGTACCAGATGAGGTTGACCCCCTCATCTTTGTGGCAGCCCCTGAGATATTGGAACCCTGCTATCATGTCACTCCTAGTCCTTCTCTTCATTAAACTATACTGATAAATGTATCCTTGGAGAAATGGAGTCTTCTATTAGGATTATACAAATTCATTTGTAGCCTCTGGAATTAGATGTGTCCAGATAATAGTCCTAACAGTTATAATTTGAATTTAATTCAATTCATAAAGTTCAATTCATACTAAAATATAAAAAGGTAAAGGTAAAGGTTCCCCTTGCACATATGTGCTAGTCATTCCCGACTCTAGGGGGCAGTGCTCATCTATGTTTCAAAGCCAAAGAGCCAGCGCTGTCCGAAGACGTCTCCATAGTCATGTGGCCGGCAGGACTAAACGCCAAAGGCGCACTGAACGCTGTTACCTTCCCACCAAAGGTGGTCCCTATTTTTCTACTTGTATTTTTTATGTGCTTTCGAACTGCTAGGTTGGCAGAAGCTGGGACAAGTAACGGGAGCTCACCCCATTACGCAGTACTTGGGATTCGAACCACTGAACTGCTGACCTTTCGATCGACAAGCTCAGCGTCTTAGCCACTGAGCCACCGCATCCCTATAAATATAGAAATATATTGAACTATATTTCTATATTTCTATTTTATAAATATATAACTTATTTTATAAATATATAACTAGAAATATATTGGTGGGTTAATTTCAGCCCTTCAGGGTAGACCTAGTCAGGACTTCTCTAGAATGCTTTACTAATATTTACTAATAAAATATTTACTAATATTTTATTTATTTATTTTATTCAATTTGTATACCGCCCTTCTCCTAGTGGACTCAGAGCGGTACACAACCAAAACTAAAACACATACCAATACAAAATTTAAAATTATTAAAAGAATTACATACTTTGGCCCAAATTTAAAACAATTTGAATTAAAACCCATTGACAGATTAAAAGCTAAAAAACTAAAAAAGGGGGGCTATAATATAGGCTAATAATATAGGCTAATGTAACAGAAACATTACAGGGAAGCGGGGGGGGTGGTGTTCCCCCGCTGTTTACCCCAGGGATTTAAGACGGACTCAGTTTAAGTTTCTTTTTAATGCTTTCTTTGTTTCCAAGCTTAAAACATGCTTTTATAACTGTCACCACAGCGTTTGTCCAAGGTCATTAATAAAGAGATGCAAAAACCTTCTTCAATGAATCCGGGGAACCAAATCTATATGGATATTTAGGAGCAATTATTACAAAAGATTGATTCCAATTAAAGAAATACTGAAGTGATGAACTTCTCTGGTCCAATACCAAAACAGAACTTAAATCAAAGCAACATCTTTCTTTATCTTTGCTTGGCAGTATAGCCACAATTGAAATACGTCTTCTTCCTCCTGTTTCGGAGGCTGCCAATTCTGTTATCAATTCTGAACATGCCAAAAAAGAATTCTTTCTTTGTATGTAGCCATTAGGTGGGGAAGAAAAAACCTGTAACTAGGCAAACTACAATATAAGCAAAACTACAATGGAGTAGTTAGGTGTATTAAATCTGAAAAATCGGAATGCTTTTCAGTCAGAACAAGTATAATTAATAATCATTCAAAATATGTTTAAGTTGAAGTATCAGTAGACAGTGGTAAAATAACAGAACTTTTGGATGAGAAGGAAGCTAAGAAGCCTTTTACTTAAAAACCTCCAATAATAGGGCAAAACCATTCCTTTCTGAAATTAAGAATTTAAATCTATATTTAAAAATTGCCCTACAAGTTGGAGCAAATTCTTAGCAAATTCTTCCTTGTCTCCCAGCTTTGGTCACCAAGGTATTAAATATTGAAATAAATACAGTGAACTAGATTGGAAGTCTAGTTAATTTTGTGCAAGATCAGAAGATGTAGAGAGACTTAGCCCACAGAATTGCCATGAGTCAGACACAAATGAATATCATCATCATCATCATCATGATTAAATAAAAATGGTGAGATAGAGAATTTAGCAAGATAAGTTATGGGTATTAGATACAAGTTGGATTAGGCATAAGTATTCTGATTTCCCTGTTATATTCTCAATAACTTCTATTTTTACTAATGCAGTCTGAAGAAGAACTAGACAGATGTTATAACTCAATTTCTAATCAGGTGTAAACATTGACAAAAATTGAAGAATGGAGCATGTTCAGGGAATATAAGTGGAATGAAAAGAAACATTTCAAACAGATACAAACTTGATAAGATGTATGATCAAGTCACCCCAACGTCTTTTAAAACTCTGGGAAAAGATTTGGAATTTGAATTTGGTAAGTCACTTTGCAAGTCTTAGATTATAAGAATACTTTTCAATCTTTTAGAAATGATCAAGAACTGACTAGAAAAAAAATTAGATAACACATTTTTTAAAAAAATTGTATAAACCCTTTAAAAGTTATGGGATACTAATCGGAAACATTATGGATTGCCTCAGAGAAGTTATAATAAAATAACTACTGTATGTTGGGGCCACCATTTTCTCCCTCATTTTTATTTTTGATTGTAAGGAAAATAACATAATGGTTTTTAATCTTCAGGTTAATGTGGTTTTACCATCATCTTTTTCTTTTATATACACTGAGAGCGTATGCACCAAGACAAGTTCCTTGTGCGTCCAATCACACTTGGCCAATAAAGAATTCTATTCTATTCTATTCTATTCTATTCTATTCTATTCTATTCTATTCTATTCTATTCTATTCTATTCTATCCTATCCTATCCTATCCTATCCTATCCTATCCTATCCTATCCTATCCTATCCTATCCATCTTTACCTGGATATATAAACTGGGGCAACCTAAGAAATTAATCTAAAGGTTTTTTGTTTGTTAGCTGACAGTTGAATTATTGCAAAATACGGGAAAAACACACACACACACACACACACACACACACACACACACACACACTCAGTGGTAGTCAAAAATATAGAAAATACTTCTGGCTGAAAAAGCAGCACAGAAGCACACACAGTCTTGAAGAATTATTTAAATAAACATGGTTTCATTTACGTCCAGTTTGTATTTCATAGTTACATCAACAAAGTAATTGCTAACAGATTACCACTGTCTGTACAAACATCTCTTGGGACTCAGATAGTGAAAGTGAATGTACAACATTTTTATAGAATAGTGTACATATACAATATATGTACATGACTGCTTTGTTGTTGTTTTTTTTCCCGTCCTCCCATTCCGTTTTTCACCATAGTTTCAACTATTGATTTTTTTTAAAAAATATATGAATTAAATTGTATGGGTTTCAGCTTTAGCCTTTGCCAGTCCTACCTTCTTGCTCACTGTCTCCCAAAGCAAGGTATCCCCTAGGCAATATTATCCCCGCTTGAAATTCCACTAGATCTCAATTATAAATATTTCCTAACGTGCTTTGTTTCCTAAAATTGCAAGGATCCTCCCTTTCCTTCTCTCTCTCTTTTTTTTTTCCTTTTTTAATAACTTAAGCTTCCATATATATATATATATATATTTTTCCCAGCCATAAAACCCCCTTCGGGCACTTCGCGAGCCCTTTTCTTCTCCTCACTCCGGGCCAAAGAATTGATTGATTTTAAAGTTAAACATTGGCATCTGCTGTTATTGAAAAAGCAGAGGCCGGTGCTACACTCATCCTCCTTGCTTTCAAGCTCAGCCACCAGTGGGCCGCAAATGAAGACAAGCTGTTTTCAAATGAGAAATGCAAAACAGTCAATCTGTTTGTCTGTTTAATGTAACTGGGAACATAAGCTGCTAAAAACCCGAGCATTCGGCACTGTCAGATGGGGAGCAGTCGCTAACAAATGAAAGCCTAATGGCCCATTTTACTCGGCGCTCTGGAGTTCCTCCTAATGGTATTTTCCATATGCACTTCAACATGCTTTTAACCGAAATTGCAAATGGTACTATTTTCTCTCTAACAGAAGCGTGTAATCTCTGCAGCGCCCGCTTTCCACCTCCTTACCCCTCCCTCTCTCTCTCCCTCCATCCTCCCTCCCACCCCCACCCCCCCTGCTTTGGCTGGGATGTCTTTTTACTTGGCACCGTGCAGGAATGCTGATGTTCAAAGCTTCTTGAATCGGCAAGCATATTGCTCGCCCCATACGACACTCCGCTTTGTTTTACACCTGTCATTTTATGGTATTTTAAAAAAAAGTGTGTTTGGGGAGGAAGAGAGAGAGAGGGGGGGGGAAATCAAGTCATTAACCATGATAGATATGTTTTTAATAAGAAAGTGTTTTGCCTCACCAGGCAGATAAATTGCAAGTCTTAAGACAGCTCCGCAGCTCTAGCATACAATTAGAAAGATGAAGCCAGGAGTTTCAAGATACTCTACAAAGATTATGACAACTCACCCCGGTTCTTGGCTCCCTTCGTTGCTCAAGTATTAATCAATTAGATTTCGCTCCACCACTCCAAGCTGAGGAAGACAGGCTACCACTCACCGATCATGGATCACAGGGCTGTTTTCGTGCAAAAGAAAAGGCTTGAGGCTGGGGCCTTAGTGGTGGCCAAAATCTGTCCACTAAATTTGTCGGCAGAGAAACGGGGTGGGTCGTTTCTGAAAAGGGCACAAAAATTTTTGATCACGTGACCGTGGGGAATGTTGTGACAGTCGTAAGTCACGTTTTCTTTCAGTGCCGTTTAAACTTTGAACAGTTGCTAAGGCTAAGGTTTGCCAAGCACCTGCCATTTTTGAATGTGACAAAGTAGAAAAATAAATGGGGAGCAGTTCTGTATTTTATGTGTACACCTAATTGCATTTAATTCTGACTTTATTAAAGCCAATTTCACTGTTGCCCTCTTCACCCACTGCTTTGCTCTTAGACTGCTTTCAGTTTGCTGTCTTCGAGGCAACATCTATCCCATCAATCATCTCCCCTAATATTTCCTTCCGCATTAAGTTTCTACCTCCCTCTTTTTCCAAGAAGCTCAACTCAGCAGCAAATACCTCAGTAGTTTGCAAGGGTGTGGGGGAATAGAAGTAGATTTCTGGAATTTTATAAGATTTGAATATCCTGTGAAATTTTATGGAATTGAAAAGAGGGACCGGATCATCACATCTCCACAATCTAGTGTTTCCTTAGCCAGTGAGTTTGTGTGTGTGTGTGTGCGTTTGTGTGTGTGTGTTTGTATGTGTGTACACACACACACACATATATTTCCACTCCAATTCTAATCCTGACTTGATGTTAACTAAACCGCCATACTGCATTATAGAGCTGTGAAATAACTTAGTCTTATTTGTTTATGGTTGCTTAAGAATTTGTGCAGTTCTTGCTGAAACAAGCTCTACTTCCAAAGTGCATACATTTCCACTGGATTTAATTTTAGACCCAGCTTTATCTCTGTCCTGCACAAACCTGCTATTATGACATGGGTATTACTGTAAAATATTTACATCAGAAATACTCAGCCACATAACTCGAGTTGCAGAAAATGTCATGTATGCTAAAGAAATCAATTTCACATTTCTGAAAGTGTCTGTCAGGCTTATTTGCCTGGCACGCTCCTCTCTTGCTGACTTCGCCCCACATTTCACTCCTCGGGATCCTGGCAAGCGAGAGGTGAAAAAATAAGTCGCTTCTCTTCCAGCTTCAGGATTTGATACTCAGTGTTTTCTTCAAATGACACCAAATGGCAGCAATGAAGGAGAATATTTGCAGAATATTTGAAATGAAGGGTCCTTGGTGCTCTCTGAGTTTGGTTGTTTTCCTGAAGACGTTTCACTAGGTGACATCATCAGTGCTAGTAAGGGAGCATTTGAGAGCAAACCCTACTACTCCCTTACTAAAACTGATAATATTACCTAGTTTGGCTAATGAAACTTCTTCTGCAAGAAAACAACCAAGCTCAGAGAGCACCCAGGACCCCTCAGAGCAGGGGTGAGTTCTAACATTTTTTACTACCGGTTCTGTGGGCGTGGCTTATTTTGTGGGTGTGGCTGGATAGTCATGTGACAATTCTTTAGGATTTAGCAGAGGTACAGAAACAATTGATATTGTTTCCTGATTGCTTATTTGTACCCTATGATTATCATTAAGTGTTGTATCTTACGATTCTTGATGAACGTATCTTTTCTTTTATGTACACTGAGAGCGTATGCACCAAAGACAAATTTCTTGTATGTCCAATCACACTTGGCCAATAAAAAATTACATTCTATTCTATTCTAACCTGGAACAAAAGAAAATATTTTGACTTCATCTTACTTTTTAAAAATCATCACACAAATAATTACTTTTTTTTTCCCCTCTGGGAAAAAGATTACTATTTTGGCATTCCTGTTTTTAAACAATACACTGGCTTAGTAAAAGACCTTACATTTTATTTTATTTACTTTTGTGAGAGGCTTTCTTATTTATTAAATATACGTCTTCAATTAAAATAGTTCTTCCCCCCCACCTTCGGAAACAAAAGCTGTACCAACTGTTGAGATCTTTTGTTTAAGAAAAAGAAAAGAAGAGACTATTGTAACAGCTCATTATCAGCCATTTACTGATTCATCAGTTTCTGCCTGAATGGTTTAAAATGCACACATGGAGACCTGATGGCAAACACAACAGTGCAGGCTGGTGGAAAATAAAAAGAAATCAGTGTTTACAACTATAGTTTACAATCAAATGATTGAAAATATTTAGGCGCAATCATGGGGTTATTGTCTTTTAACAATCAAATGGCATCAAAACGTAGAAAGGAATAATGAGATGTCAAGTATTTTGGCCAGAGAGCAAATCCATATATATACGAGATGAGCCAATATCTTCAATACATACAAACACGCTACAGATAAAACCTAACACCCACTAATGCCCTTCTTTTCCTTCGCAGATTAGAACAGACTGCCGAGAAGATCACAAAGGACGTCCTCTCCAAGTGGTAAATTAGTCAGCTATTGGTTAAAAGCCATCAACCTAACGTGTTGCTGGGAGAGGAAGTATTTCAATGGTTACAAGGGCAGAGTTACAAAGGAGGGTTGTAGGATTAAATCTATAGTAAGTCATGAAACTCGTAGGGATTCTCACGCTAAATTCTTCATAATATTCGGCAAAACAGGAAGGGAGAGAAGAGGTTCATATCAAAACAATCTGAATGTTATCTCAGGGTTGGGATCAGAGGTGGGTTTCAGCAGGTTCTAACCAGTTCTGGAGAACCGGTAGCGGAAATTTTGAGTAGTTTGGAGAACCAGTAAATACCACCTCTGACTGGCCCCGCCCCCATCTATTCTCTGCCTCCCGAGTCCCAGCTGATCGGGAGGAAATGGAGATTTTGCAGTATCCTTCCCCTGGAGTGGGGAGGGAATGGAGAATTTACAGTATTCTTCCCCTGCCACACCCACCAAGCCACGTCCACCAAGCCATGCCATACCATGCCCACCAAGCCACACTCACAGAACTGGTAGTAAAAATTTTTGAAACCCACCACTGATTGGAATATATAGTAATTCAGTTTCCTGTACATTATACAAACCACAACAACTACAGGTAGTCCTCATCTTACAACCAAAATCAGAATTTCCATTGCTAATAAGCAAGGTGGTTGTTAAGTGAATCAAGCCCAATTTTACAACCTTTTTGGCTACAGTTGTTAAAAGAATCACTGATATTGTTAAGTGAATCAGTTAGAAAATCTGGATTTCCCCATTACTTTACTTATCGGAAGCCAGATCGAAAGCTCGGATATGGCAATCACATAACTTGGCATACTGCAACCATCGTAAATACGTGCTGGTTGTCAAGCATCCAAAGTTTGATCACATAACCATGGGAATGCTGTGACAGTTGTAAGTGCAAGGACTGGTCATAAATTCATTTTTTTTAGTGCCGTTGTAACTTGGAATGTTCACTAAATGAATTGTAAGTCAAGGACTACCTCTAAATTGTACTGATGAAAAATCAAGGCCAGGTTTTGGAGCAACTTTTTGCACACACAAACTTCTTCAAAACTCTTATTTGACACATCCACAAAAACTCCCTTTTATAACCCTGTAGTCCCATCACAAATGGATAATTACCCCTCACTTGGATTTCAACTGCATTTATAGAAAAAGAGCAGGTAGAGCGGAGTGGAGGAGTTAAATGAGTCATCAGCCTAGAGTTCCCACAAATTCCCACAAATGGGAACATAACATTCCAATCATTCCACTGAATTTTGGTGCCAATTTAATGTTGAACTTTAGTTGACTAGATTTTTGTGTGTAGGAGTGACCAATAGATCTTCTGAACTGGAACTTAATGTATAGTCCTGATTTTTTGCACCTGACAGGATCTTCCCTACCAAAAAAGGGGAACGTTCACATCAAATGTTGCCTGCTGTCAGTAACAATTGCAAAGAAACGAAAACACATCTAGCCCTTTCCCTGCCAGGCAAGGGAGAATTAAAAGTTTATTTTTTAAATTGTTCCTAACTGCCTGCCATAAATTAATAGGTCATCAGGCATGGTGCATTTAGCTAATGGAGAGTAATTTTGTCTGAAGATACTCACAGAAAATGTCAGCCTGGCATCTGCTTGCTGAATTGAAGGTATTTGTATAAACTGAAAAGATTTTGTGCTGGACTTGCCAAAGGCTGTACAAAAAAAAAATAGATGATGATTATGTGCACCTAGATGAATGGTATGGCTTGGACTTCAAAATTCATTGGATTCTCTAATTTAGATAATAGCCCCTATACGCCAACCTAATGAGAAAGTCAACAACCAAGGTAAATGCTGAAGCAATTGTCAAATAGTGTGAGAATAATTTAGAAAAACAGAATATGAGTGATGGATTTCAAGAAAGAATTATTTTAAAGAATTCTTCTCTCTGCAAATTAAATAATAATTAAAATAGGAGAGTATGGGAGATAGGACACCATCAATTTAAATAATGACGACATCTGAAAGGTATAAATATTGGTCTTCTGAGTGACTTAATTCATTTGCCACAATTCACTTTTAGTAAATATAATGCAGAAATACAATGCGGTAAATAAAATGCAGGGATTAAACTTTTCATTTGTGGGCTTGTGATATGGATCAGGGGTGAAATCCAGCAGGTTCTGACAGGTTCTGGAGAACCGGTAGCAGAAATTTTGAGCAGTTCAGAGAACCAGCAAATACCCACCTCTGGCTGGCCCCAGAGTGGGGTGGGAATGGAGATTTTGCAATATCCTTCCCCTGCCACGCCCACCAAGCCATGCCCACCAAGCCAAGCCAAGCCAAACCACACCCACCAAGTCACGCCCAGAACCGGTAGTAAAAAAATTTGGATTTCACCACTGATATGAATGAACAAATGTTTCCTTTTGTAAGGCTTAAGGAGGGTTCAGTTTGGGGTAGAGGTTGGAACACCAGGCTAGAAATCAAGAAACTATGAGTTCTAGTCTCACTTTAGATACAAATTAAATTGATCCAGTTGCTCTCGCTCTCTCAGCCCTTGGAAAGAGGCAATGGCAAACTATTTCCAAAAAACCTTATCAACAAAATTGTAAGGGACTTATCCAGACAGTTTGCCAAGAGTCAACATTAGTTTGAAGACTCACAACATTAAGTATCCTTTTTGCCAAGCTGCTAAAAATGTTGAATTTTTGGTCCTTTACAGATAACGTGATGGCAGGTTACACATATACATAGGATGAACTTTTGATGCCGATGATCATTGTGGACATGATGTTCATAAACAGGATAAATGAGACCATTTCTCCATGAGTTTGGAACCAAGACACTTAGGGATTGAAGAATCATAACCAGTTGGCATGAATGAGTTGATCTGATTCACCACGATTGATTTGAGTTGAAAAAATTAGATCAGACCTTATTCAAAGGATTGGAGCAATTCAAGTCTCCAGTTGAATTAGTTTATTCAAATGGTCAATTAGGTTGAATTGATTTGAAATCCTCATTTGCGTTGGACAACACATCTCTCTCTGTGCATGGGCCCAGAGAGATCCTTCCATCTGACAGATCCAATGAGACTGTTCAATCAAGTGAGAGGATCAAATGGATTTGCTGTCTCAACTGAATGCCGGGAATCATTGAAGCTCATGAAACTGAATGGGAAAGTTTGATGAGAAGGTTGTGGAGAATCTTAAGAGTAAGCAGGCATTTTGTCTTTTGCCTGGAAACAAAATGGCAGCTCTGGTAATTCTCCCAGACAGGTATAATGTGCTCTCTTGAGTTTTACCAGTCATTTTTTCCCAGTGCTATTATACCCACCAATGAATATAAACTTTGTAGAATTAATATCTGAACAAAGTTGAATTTAAAATAAAAAACGCTGCCTCAGACTACTATTACTAAATTAACAAATATGAGACTTAAATTCTTCTCAGTAAAAGATTCCATCAGACGAGAAAGAGGAGTGAATTTGGAACGAATGGGGCAAGGTGAGAGTAAAAGAAAACCAAATAGTTAAATGACAGCCTAGTATTTATGCAAAGCAAATTCTATTGATTTGAGTGGATTTTCATTCAAGTAAGCATGCCACAGAAATTGAACACCGATAGGATCTTTCTGGCTGAAGATCAGTTGGATAAATGTAATCATACTTCGAGTAGAACCATTTAATTCAATATAATTGAGTTGGGTTGAGCAATACCGCTGAATCTGATCACCGACTAATGTTTTACTCCAAAAGACATGGTCAGCCAGAAGAGTCAAACACAGGGGTGAAATGTAAAATTTGTTACTACTGGTTCTGTGGGCGTGGCTTGTTGGGGGGGTAATGTGACTGGGTGGGCGTGGTCAACTCTTTTTTTTACTTTTAAAAGCATTTTTTCTACAACCTCTTCGGCTGAAGAGGTTGTAGAAAAAATGCTTTTAAAAGGCTCTGACGATCCCAGCTGAGCCGTGTTATCATCAGAGGCTTTTTTTTAAACTTTTAAAAGCATTTGTAGAAAAAAAATGCTTTTAAAAGTAAAAAAAAAAAAGCCTCTGATGATCGTGCGGCTCAGCTGGGCATGGGGGTAGCAGGGATTTCTGCTATCGGTTATCCAAACCACCCACCACCATCGCTACCGGATCGGGTGATCCAGTCTGAACCGGGAGCATTTCACTCCTGGTCAAACATTTCCACAGCTCTTTCCTTTCCAAAATGCATTCTTCCATCTTCTGCATAGAGCTTTGATTGATGTCAAAGATGACTTTAAAAAAAAAAAAATCAGTTCCAATGTGGTGGATAGGAAAAGAAGCAACTGGGGTGAGAGGTGATTTTATCTCTGCCTCCTCACACAGAGTGGTTCTAATTCAGATCAGGGCTCTTGGTTTTAGACAAAAGAGACAATGTGCACATCACCAGCAAGTAAATATTGAGTCAAATATATACTGTTGACCTTTACTCAAATCATAACTAATGTAAGTTTCATAGATAGGTCTATTCTAACTTTGACTAAGTCTCAATTCAACCACCAAATGTTAAAACCAATAGTTAAAGGTGTCCCAGCTCCCCTTGGCCGAGAAGATCTGAAGAAAGAAAAACAAATTAAACTATGAAACTTTTTTTTTAATGTTTTAGGGATTTCCTCAGGGCATCTATTGCATGGACCTGATGCTCCAACTGGTGGATATCTTTCTCCTCCTGGTGCCACCTAGGAGCAGAAGTTCTTCCTACAGTCCTCAACTGACCTCTTGCATATAAGTTTTGAAATTAAACTAAGGGTGATTAACGTTAACCCAAAGTTAAAGGGTCCAAGACCCGAGTTGCAAATCCTTGTGCTCATATGTCAAAGCCCCCCTAATGCATTTTGAACAATGCTAGAAGCCCTCAATCTATCCCTGGCATGATAATCTGAAAATGCACTGCTTGGACTTGAAGAGACCAACTATCAGAATAGAGATAGTCCTTGGCTTATGCCCATAATTGAGCCCAAAAATTCTGTTGCTGTGAGATAGTTGTTAGGTGAATTTTACCCCAGTTTGCAACCTTTCTTGCAAGTGCAACATACTTGTTAAGTGAATCACGGCAGTTAGTAACACAGTTGTTCAGTGAATCTGGCTTCCCCGTTTTATTTTATTTCATTTATTTATTTTATTTTAATTTATTTATTTAGTTTGTCAAACATGTATGAGAAAACAGGTGTAAGTATAAACATGGACATGAACACAGGAAATGAGTACAAATAAAAGGGGACAGTAAGACAGGGATGGTAGGCACGCTGGTGCGCTTATGCACGTACCCTTTACGGACCTCTTAGGAATGGGGTGAGGTCCACTGTAGACAGTTTGAGGTTGGAGCTGTAAGGGTTTGAGGATGTAACAATAGACTCAGGTAAGGCATTCCAGGCGTTGACCACTCTATTGCTGAAATCGTATTTTCTGCAATCGAGTTTGGAGCGGTTTACCTTGAGTTTGTATTTATTGTTTGCCTATGTATTATTGTGGTTGAAGCTGAAGTAGTCATCGACAGGTAGGACATCGTAGCAGACAATTTTGTGTACTAAGCTTAGGTCAGACAGTTGACTTTGCTTGTCAGAAGGTCGCCGAAGGGGATCATATGACCCCGGGAGAGTGGCAGGACACTGAAACCATCATAATTATGAACCAATTGTCAAGCATCCCAATTTTGATCATGTGACCAGGGGGATGCTGGGTAGTTGTAAGTGTGAAAATTGGTCATAAGTCGTTCTTTCGCTGCTGTTGTAACTTTGAACAGTCACTGAATGAATGGTTGTAAGTTGAGGACTACCTGTACTTTCTAAAATGACACTGGCCCCATAAAAACTACAGATATATAGCATGAATCTGATAACAGAAAGTATTCTCAGCCGCTCCCTTAAGCTTAGTTGAATTTAGTAGATCTGAAACTGAAGACACAGACTTCATACAAAACCAAACCAAAAAACACTCTGGGGAGAAGAAGTCATAAATTATCCTTCTCCAGAAGATACTTCCAATCTGGAATGTATTGTCCAATGGTGTGTGGCTATAGAACTAGAGTGATAGTGAATGTAGTTCAACATGTCTGTGGAAGAGTAGCATTTGCTAACATAAAACTTTGATCCTGGGATTGATGGAATGTAGTAAGGAAGTGGAGTCCCAGAAGCAATTCCAGAGGAGTAAGAGGCAGCTCAGTCTGGATGTTAAATGTGAGAGAAAGAGGGTGAAAACAGTTCCTCCCTAATTGTTCTCAGAGTATATGGTAGATGAAGATTGTAGAGTCCTTAGTCTGGCAAGATTCTGTCTATAGATGTGAACTATGAGTTATCCCTCTGTTGATGCAGCCTAGGATTGCATCAGCATTAATCCTAGCACAGCCTAGGACTTCTTTTGATAATATGTCCCACCCTCAAATTGCTCTAGTATTTGTTCATTCATTGTGTTTATGTCTTTGTCAGAGAATTCAAAACAGCTTAAAAGTGGGTCTCCTCTCATTTTATGCATGGGTTTTCCCAGTTGCAATGGATGGCTGTGAAAGTTGGACCATAAGAAAGGCTGAGCGCCAAAGAATTGAGGCCTTTGCACTATGGTGCTGGAGAAGACTCCTGCGAGTCCCTTGGACTGCAAGGTGATCAAACAAGTCAGTCCCAGAGGAATAGAATAGAATAAAATAGAATAACAGAATTGGAAGGGATCTTGGAGGTCTTCTAGTCCAACTCCCTGCCCAGGCAGGAAACCCTACACCACTTCAGACAAATGGTTATCCAACATCTTCTTAAAAATTTCCAGTGTTGGAGCATTCACAAATTCTGCAGGCAAGTTGTTCCACTGATTAATTGTTCTAACTGTCAGGAAATTTCTCCTTAGTTCTAAGTTGCTTCTCTCCTTGATTAGTTTCCACCCATTGCTTCTTGTTCTACCCTCAGGTACTTTGGAGAATAGTTTGACTCCCTCTTCTTTGTGGCAACCCCTGACATATTGGAACACTGCTATCATGTCACCCCTAGTCCTTCTTTCCATAATAACATACCCAGTTCCTGCAACCATTCTGCATATGTTTTAGCCTCCAGTTCCCTAATCATCTTTATTGCTCTTCTCTGCACTCTTGCTAGAGTCTCCACATCTTTTTTACATCGTGGCGACCAAAACTGAATGCAATATTCCAAGTGTGGCCTTACCAAGGAGATCAACCCTGACTGTTCTTTAGAAGGCCAGATCCTGAAGATGAAACTCAAATACTTTGGCCACCTAATGAGAAGGAAGGACTCACTGGAGAAGAGCCTAATGTTGGGAAAGACTGAGGGCAAAAGAAGAAGGGGACGACAGAGAATGAGGTGGCTGAATGGAGTCACTGAAGCTGTAGGCGTGAGCTTCAATGGACGGTATGATGGTAGAGGTCAGGAAGGCCTGGAGGAACGTCATCCCTGGGTCAGACAAGACTTCGCAACTAACAATAAAATAATACCTCCACTGGCCCAGAATTCCTTAGTGACTTCCATGGTCATTTGGAGAATTAGGTGAACTTGAATTTTCTAGTCAATAATCTCAGCATCCTTGCATGATTGCTGTAATACCAAATCAGAATTATATGATGGAATGTAATAAAGAGGTGGAGGGAGGGGCTCAATCCGGAGGAATAAGAGGCAAGTCAGCCTGCTTGTTACGTGTGAGAGTAAGAGGGTAAGTTCACACAGAGTATAACAGTTCACACGAAGTATAGTGTTGATGCAGATAGCTGAGTCCTCAGATGGCAAGATTTTGTCCGTAGGTGTGAAACAATAAACTACTGAGCTTGGAAGAATCTCTATGTGTCAATTTTGCTTTTGCTTTTGATGTAGAATCTCAAAGTTGTCAAAAATGTATTAAGGGATATCAAGCCACCGTTCGAAGTGTGAAAGGTAGATGCATTCTGCAGAAAAGCAAAGACATCTTAGGTGCAAATCTATAAAACGTTGCTTAAGATATTGTGTATTAACATGACAATGCAGTCAGAATCGTTTCTACTGCGTTTTTATGAAAATTGAACTAGAAAAGAAATATGGGAAATTAATATTGTATATGGTAACAGCCGCAAGATTACGGTATGCACCAAGACGGAAGAATAATGAAATAGCCCACAGTACAAGATTGAATTACTGTGTAAAATTGATAAGCGCTTACGGAAATAACGGAGTTGACCACTTGGCTCTGGGAAAAAACAATAAGGACTTTTTTTTTTTTTTGAAAGAATGGAAGCCTTATATAGAATTTGTGTGGAAAGAAATAAAGACTGAATTGATGATCTATGGATTTTGGGGACTAAAAAAGTATTAAGAGGGAGGGAAAAGAATAAGGCAGGGGCAACTTTATAGAAAAAATGGCAGAAGTCATAATTCCTTCCTTCCTTCCTTCCTTCCTTCCTTCCTTCCTTCCTTCCTTCCTTCCTCCCTCCCTCCCTCCCTCCCTCCCTCCCTCTTTCCTCTCCTCTCCTTTTTTCCTCTTTCCCCCTCACTCTGGTTTTTCATTTCTCTTTATTTTTTATCCTTTTATTGTATCCTAAAACTCAAATAAAAATGAATAGGTATTGAGATCTCAGGTTTTCCACCTAACATTTGAATTATACCAATTATGTGCCGATATTTCATTTGGGGTTTTTTTTTTTATCAACTGGAGTTCACCGCTTGAAAGGTTTCCATTTTTTCTACTCTTCATCCTTTTTTTTTTTTAAAAAAAATCTTTTCTCACCTGCCCCCCCTCCCCCAAAAGGAGGAGGAGATGAAATGTGGGGATGCAGGTAAGATTTTTTTAAAAAAACAACACTGCTTTGCATGGCTGGCGAAACTCAGAGAAGCCCAGAAAGGAAATAATATTGCCTCTTTTTCTTTTTCTTTTCTTTCTTTTTGAACCCTGGCCAGATTCTTAATGAAATAAGATGGCAGGTAGGAACTTAATGTTATTCAACAACTAAAAGCAACTCGTTGCATCTATCTTTAGCTCTGGCACTAGTAAAAAGACAAAAGCAATAATGGAGTTTTGGAGACACGCTGTCAGCCCAGTATAAACTGTAGCCAATCATTGATGGAGTGGAACTCCATTAAATTTTGGAGCCATGAGCAATTTAATACGAGCCCCAAATTGCTCGTTGGTGCCACTATTTGCTAAGGGGAAAGAAAAAAACATGAAAATCTTCTTCAAACGGAGCTCTGGTGACATTTCAGCAGAGTTTTCTTGGCAGAAATACAGGTAGTCCTTGACATACAACAAGTTCGTTTACCGACCAAAGTTACAACGTCAATGAAAAAAAGGGAGTTACGGCCATTTGTCACACTTACAACCGTTATAGCATCTCCATGGTCATGTGATCAAAATTCAGATGCTTGGCAACTGACTCATATTTATGACGGTTGCAGTGTCCTGGGGTCATGTGGTCCCCCTTTTGCAACCTTCTGACAAGCCAAAGTCAACGGGGAAGCCAGATTCACCTAACAACTATGTCACTGATTTAACATGGGAATTGATTCACTTAAGAACTGTGGCAAGAAAAGTTGTAAAATGGGGGCAAAAGCCCATTGAACAAATGTCTCACTTAGCAACAGAAATTTTGGGCTCAAGATGTGGCCGTAAGTTGAGGGCTACCTGCACCCACTATCTGGAACGAGCTCCCCCCGGAGATACAGAGGATTCCGGATCTGCGCACCTTCCGCCACGCTCTTAAGACCCTCTTATTCCAGCAAGCTGGCCTGGCCTAATTTTTCTCCCCCTTTTTAAATTTTAAATTGAAATTTTAATTGGTTTTAAATTTATTGGGATTTTAATTGTCGTGGGCCAATATTAATTAATTTGGTTTTAAATTGTTTTAACTTTTGTATGTCTGTATTTTATCTTGTGCCTGTTCACCGCCCTGAGTCCTTCGGGAGTAGGGCGGTATACAAATTTAATAAAACTAAACTAAACTATATAAGTGGTTTGCCATTGCCTACTTCCAGTACATTTTTTTAAAAAAATTCCATCCTCGCCTACAAATCTAACATTTCCTTGATTTCTCCCAACCTTACTTCAGTTTGAGTCTTCATTGTTTTGGAAACCAAATTTACTGTCTCAGATATGAGATAATCTCCAACTTTATCATGCTGAAACTCTGGAGACGTATCCCAAACATGCTATTCAAAGGCAATTGGACTTTCTTTCTTTTTCCTTGAAGACATTTTGCTTCTCACCCAAGAAGCTTCTTCAGTTCGAACTGAATGGTGGAGAATGGAAGGATCTATATTCCTTGAAATCATCTGGTTATTAGCACTCTTCCCGAGAGTCGCTGAGGCCACTTGGAGGTTTATCTGTGCCCTCAGGGTCACCTGAATAGTACAAATGGCTGTGGAACCTTTTTGGAATGGCTGAAAGGATTGTGTTGTAAACAGGAGATTGTTGTGGTCCGCTAGCAGCCTGAGGAGCTGGCAGCAGAGTCAGAAAGTGAGACGGCTGGGAAGGAACATGGGCCAGTCCTGGAGTCTGGGGAAGGCTTGGATGAGGGCTCTGTGTCGGAGGCAGAGATGGGGCCAGGGCCATCTGGGAGTTATGTGTGGACTCCAGAGCCCTCCAGAGTCAGACATCAGAGAGGCAGAGGAACAGGGAGAGCCTGTTCCTAGTGCGCGCATGCGCAGAGCTGCCAGAAGGCAAGAACAGTTAAAACAGAAGGGACGACTCAGGAGTAAGGCTTGGAGATGATTGGCTCCTCCCATAAGACATAAAGGAAGCGCAAAAGCACATGGGCCTTTGCAGGAAGCAATGTTGTGGATGGTGTCGGTTTGTACTTTGAAGCTCCGTTTTTGACTCTGTGTTTCCATGTGGCCTTGCCAAGATAATAGCGAATTAGGTCTTTGGCAGCGTGTCAAAGAAGATAAAGGTGGGTGTTTACCAGCCTTATCTGAAGGACTGTGGCAGACTTCTGTTGGACTGTTTATAAACACTTGGTGATTCAGCACATGCTGTGAATGAAAGGAATTCACAGCCATTAAAATAAAAAAGGGGGGGTTGGGGACTAATTGTGTGCTTTTTACTATATCAGGAAGCCTTGGTCAGAATAGAGATAAGAATGCCTACTTCCAGATGACTGCAAGGAATATAAATCTTTCCATGCTCTACCGTTCAGTCTGAACTGAAGAAGCTTCTTGGGCGAGAAGCAAAACATCTTCAAGGAAAACTAAAGTCCAATTGCCTTTGAAAAAGCATCTTTGGGATAGGTCTCCAGAAGTTCAGCATAATGGAATTGAAGGTCGTCTCATAGCTGATATGATAGTGCAACTATTGCCTTTGAAAAAAGCACCTTTGGGACAATCATGATCTGGTTGATTGAGAATCTCCATAAATACTCTGGAGACCTATTTTTGTACTGTGTTCACCTCTCTGAAAATCTCAAGACAGTCTGGATCGATTTGAATGTCCTCTAAACAAACAGATTGCAATTCCAAAAAATTCAGTTCTGCATTGATCACTGCTGGAAATTCCGAGAGTTCCAGAATCTGGAAATGTCCAGCTGACAAAAGCTAACCAAGTATAGAAGATTCTGGGACAGGTTCTTCCGGATTCATAACTGTTTTACCAGGCAAGCTCGTGATAAATTAAGAAGACTACCAAATTGCCTTTTCTTAGTAATTACTTATTAATTCAGTCCTTAGTAGTGTGACCCTGGACTGGAAGTTGCACATTTTAATGGAGAGATTTGCTGAAATGGGCAAATTATTTTTTTCAAGGAGCTCACTGAAGTCAACATTAATTTTCCCATGAAAGGTAACATTTGTAGAAGGTTTCATAAACTTGTTTTCATCTTCCTTTCATGTTATTTATGGTATATTTCCCAGTTCTTGCCTTTCCTTGTTTTTCTCCTTTGAACAGCTTGGATAGTTTTGTTATATGGAAGACAGAAATGCACAAAAAGGAGCAGCATCTTTCTCAGATCTTGGGCTGCTCTTCCAAAACGTTTAACAGTTTCAACATTTTACTTAAAAAAAAATTAATGAAATTTTAATTTGAGGATGGTGGGGCAAATTGGGATCTCTGTGTAATGCAGCTGTTTATATCCAGACTCATATTTAACATTTATTTTTTAAACAAAACCAGGAATGGGACAATTTTGTAAATCCCATGGGATGGGAAGTCATATAGTTAACGATCACTTGTAACGATGACTAAGATAATAATACAATTCAGGTGAAACATAAGCAGAGCCTGGGGGCGGAGTCAAGAGAGGAATCAGTCCAGTGGTGGGTTCTACTTACCTTTACTACCGGTTCGCATCGCACCCATTTCTGTGCATGCGCAGATCACCTATGATGACATCCGGGTCGGTGGGTGGAGCCTCCCGCCGGTTTTACTACCGGTTCTTGCGAACCGGGGGCAACCCACCACTGAATCAGTCTGGAGTGGTTAAGTTTCCACAAGTGGTCCAAGTCCATCGCCTCTTGAATTCTGTTAACTCTTATCTAGCACCAATTTAGTGTTGACCGTTACTTGACTAGATTCTTGTGTATAGACTCGAGCAATAAATCAGCTTAATTGCAACTCAACACATAGTTTTGATTCTGCCTGACAGATAAGCACTGAATACAACATGATTTACAAGACTAACCCTTCCTTGCAGTTCCTCCTTATTTGAAAGATGGAAATAACTTATAGAACTATCGTATTTGCAAGGTACTCCAGATAGGAAGCACACCTAGATGAGCTAAAAGGTAAAGGTAACGACTAACATATGTGTTAGTCGTTCCTGATTCTAGGGGACGGTGCTCATCTCTGTTTCAAAGCCAAAGAGCCAGCACTGTCAGAAGATGTCTCCATGGTCATGTGGCCAGCATGACTAACTGCCAAAGGTGCACAGAACGCTGTTACCTTCCCACCAAAGGTGGTCCCTATTTTTCTACTTGCATTTTTTATGTACTTTCAAACTGCTAGGTTGGCAGAAGCTGGGACAAGTAATGGGAGCTCACCCGATTAAGCGGCACTAGGGATTCGAACCACTGAACTGCTGGCCTTTCGATCGACAAGCTCAGCGTCTTAGCCACTGAGCCACTGCATCCCTTCTAGATGAGATAATTCTACTTTATTGTAAGGTTACATTAACAGAATCTTGCAAGTCTGAAAGGACATTTTCCCCACCATTTACAGCCTTTACAGCCCAAGAAACTAGGGAGGGTCTCTTCTCAGAAGTTTCTCACACCCACTTTCCTTGTGCAGTCTAAGTTGCCTCTTATTCAACCATATCTCTCCCCCCCCACCCAATCTGTCAAGGTCATTTCCACAAGGCCTCCCTTAGAGGATTTTTTTTTTTTTGAGAATGACAATGAGCATGGGAATATTTTGAATTCTCCTTGGATTGATCCAGCCGCAAAAGCAGGACCAAACAGGAATCAGCTCCCCAAATGGGCCAATCAGAAACTTGCCTTTGGATAAGGACCCAGTCAGGACACAGCTGCTCAGACTAACCAACCAGAACCCAGTGCAAACAGAATCTATAAGGAATCAGCACTCCAAAAAATGATCAGTCAGAAGCTGGCGTGAACAAAGGAACCAATCAGGAGGCTCAACTTCACCTAAACGAACAATGAACATTGCGTGCAAACAACCTGTCAGGCGTGCCTCCATTCAAAACCCAAGAAAGGAAACCCCCAACTCCATGTTTGTAGAGAAAGGTACTTTTACTGAAGTTGAACTGATAGCAACGAAATAAAAGCAAGAGCCGAGGCTAAAAGCGCGAAAATTACATATTGAAAGTATTCCCAAATCCCTCCCCCCAAGGACCTTGGCTGAAATGTCCTATCCCCAGTACCCCCATGGTGTCATGTGGGGTGCATCTTCAGGTGGTTCCATCCCTTTGCTATGCCAGGATGGTTGACCTTGACTGGCTTGAAACAAGTTCATTCAGCTGCACAGTAGACGATGAGAGCATACCTCCCTTTTCCTCCCTTTTTGGTCACACAGCGAGACGTCTCTACCAGCTTGCTTCCCCATCCAAATACCTATGCTCCCTCCCCACGTTACTATGGCAGCCAATAGCAAGCAAGTATCATAGAATCTGACACAACCAGTGATGGGTTGCCCCTGGTTCAGACCGGTTCTATAGAACCGGTAGTAAAACCGGCAGGAGGCTCCGTCCACCGACCCCAACTTCATCAGGAAGCTTCTGCGCATGCAGCCCCGTTGCAAACCGGTAGTAAAGGTAAGTAGAACCCACCCCTGGACACAACCCTTCACTAACCTGCACTGATCAGAAAACAGCTATACTAAAGACCAATCAGAAGCCAAGACTCCCAGTTATAAAGACAGGAGCTTGTGCAGTCTCTGTCTTAGTTGTGTAGCCCAACACCTTGTCTCTGAAGACGCCAGCCGCAGTTGCTGGCAAAATGCCAGGTAAGTTGTTTTCTAGATTCCAGTCCCCAAACTCCAAAGTTCAACCCAGCTCAGCTCCTTGGATGGTTACTTCTATTGCTCTTAGATTTTTCTCTTCCACCCTGGCGCCAGTCCTTTTGATTCATTTGGGTAAAATGGGAAATTCATTTTGGCACCGACTTCTTTAACTTTGCATTCTCCATTGCCAAGGAAACCTTTTTCCTGGTTTCCACAAAACTCGTGGAGAACTCGGTTGCAAAGTTGGAGGTGCGTCTTTCTGAGCCAGCAGGAGCAGGCTTTTAATGTAGCCCATGAATTAAACATGCTAGTTCACAGCGTAGAGATAATAAATCAAGTCATGCTGTATAATACTCCCAACCATCACCTTTTTCCCCCCTCCCCTCCCTCTCCTCTCCAACTGTTATTTTTTATTCACTCAGGTGATTTGAATATTGCATCGTGCCAGGAATCTCCCCTTCATTCAGTGGTGAAATCCTACCGGTTTGCATCGGTTTGGGCGAACTGGTAATGATAAAAGCTACCGGTTCAGCGAACTGGTAGTAAAAAAAAAGCTACCAGTTGGTCTGAACCAGTATTTCCAATGATCAGCTGTGCCATGTGACTTATATTTGCTAGAAAGCAGAAAATCCTACGTGCGCAGCATGTGTTTAGCGCGCACTGCGCATTCACATGTGCGCAGCATGCATTTCAGTGGTGGGTTGCCCCCAGTTCACACCGGTTCTATAGAACCGGTAGTAAAACCGGCGGGAGGCTCCACCCACCAACCCCGATGTCACCAAAATGCTTCTGCTCATGCGCAGAAGAGCATGCAGCCCCGCTGCGAACCAGTAGTAAAGTTAAGTAGAACCCACCCCGATACATTTGGTGCACACTGCGCATGCACATGCAGCGTGTGTTAGGTGCACACTGCACATGTGCGCACACGGCAGCATGCATTTGCACGGGCAGCGAAGCGGTGGCAAACTACGGAGGATTTCACCACTGCCTTCATTCCACTTGCTCCTATCGCATCACTCTCATTATGGCCAAAATGGTTGGGCTAGGAGAAAAAGACCACATGGGGTGGAACCAAAATTTTAGCTCGAGCTGCGCAGGGGTTGTGTTCATCAGGCACCGGTTGGGTGGGCAAGACAGGGAGAATGGCTTGTAGGAGTCGGACAGCAAAGAAGTCCAAAGCTTCAGAGCGGATTGCAGTTGGTTTATCGAACAAGCAAAAACAGCTCATTAATCTTGGTCAGACAGGACAGCCAGATGGAAGAAGTGAAAAGGTGGATCAAGAGAGTGGCGTCAAAGTAGTGTGAACTTTACCTCCTACTTAGCTTTAAGCGTTACACTTGTCCTCCTTAATAATGAGTTTATAACAAGTAAAGATCCGGAGAAGATAGAAAGTAGATTGCCACAGGGCAGGCAAGCTGCTGCTACTGCAGAGCTGCATATTATGGAGTCTATGTTTTGGCTAACCCTACTGGTCTCCCTTTAGAGTAGAACAGATTAGAATTTATTAGCCAAGTGTGATTGGACACACAAGGAATTTGTCTCCGGTGCATAAGCTCTCAGTGTACATACAAGCAACAAGTGATTAATCATGATCATAATCATAAAATACAATCATCATAAATCATAAGGTATAACAGTCACAGTCATAGGATCCTAAATAAGCAATCAACATAAATCATAGTAAGATACTAAATAAAAACAGTCAACATGAGGACCCGGTTTGTGGTGGCAATAAGCTGACTTTGTATAAATATACAAAAGTATGAAGGCTATTGCTTAACGCATTGTAAGCCGCCCTAAGTCTCCAGAGAAGGGCGGCATATAAAAATAAATAAAAATAAAATAAATAAAATAAATAAAATAAACATAAACATAAACCATAGATACAAGTAACAAAGTTATAGTCATAAGAAATTAATGAAATAGGTAATAGGAAAGATGAGAAGGACGAAGAACATGTGATCACAGGGATCTTCAATGGATATTGTGTGAGAATTGGTCATGAGTCACTTTTTTCAGCACCATTATAACTTTGAATGGTCACTAAACAAATGGTTGAAAGTCAAGGACTACCAGTAGACTGCTGGTAGTCCTTGACTTCAAGGTAGTCCTTGAAGTGACTCTGTTGAAGGCACCATAACTGTTCTTCTATATTACAGAATTGAAGTTTCATTCAAGTTGAAGGTAGGGGAATCTTAGAAAAATATGACAATTTAGCCCAGATGATGCTGAGCCAATCTTGGAGTGGTGAAGTGGCCTAGTGGTGGAGCTCTCGCCTCACACTCAGGAGGCTGTGAGTTCTATCCTAGGTAGAGGCAGATATTTCTCTCTATATAAATGAGAATATATCTGCTGAACAAAACTCTGCATTGATGACAAGAAGGGCATCTGGCCATTAAATGCTCTGCTAGCCCCTTTCAGTTGCCCAGACTCCACCCCGCAAGGGATTATGGAGTCATTAAATGATGATGATGATGATGATGACCCAATCTTTGTTCTTGCATGGCTGTTTTGTGTTGTCAAAACATCAAGCTTTTAAAAATATATTGGAATGTTATTGAAAAAGCACTATTTATTTATCTAGGCTGTTTAACGCAAACAATCCTTTAGCTAGGCGAAGGATGAAATGAAGGATGAAGCTATCAAAAGATGAAATCTACTTATAGGTGATTGCTAAAAGTGAGCTGTTTATTTGCCTTTACGCTCATGCATAATAATTGCAGAATGGTTTCCTTTTTAACTTCTAGACGAGAATCGGTCTATGTTACCAATTCAGAAAAAAACAATGTGATAAATTATCTTGAGAATTCAAATCAGTGTTTGTCAAACTTGTCAACTGTGGCCTGCTGGCTGGGGAATTCTGAGAGTTAAAGTCTGCACACCTAAAGTTGACAAGCTCGAAAAACACTGATTTAAATGATTTGCAGACTAATTGTTGCATTGATAGAAGAGAGTATTTGTAGCTCAGTGCACTGGTCTTACCTAGTCTGGTAATGAAACACCTTCAAGAAAACAACCAAACTCAGAGAGCCCCAAGGACAATTATTGTATTGCTTCTCGCAATTTTGCCGAGACTGTTCACAAAGCCACAGAATACGCAAGAAGAATGGATGTTGGATTCATAAATCTCTTCCTTGAGTGGTGAGAGTTGTTCTATTGGATGAAAATTCTTTCTGATCGTGGAAAATTTGCTTCCAACCTTACAACTCCTCTATTGTGAACATCCAATCAGAAAAGTCAGAATTACTTTCATAAAAAGAAAATGGGGGTGGGGGAGCAGGAAGGAAGAAAGAGACCTATTCTTAAGACACATTTTCCAAGGTGGACACCATTTTTCTCCAGAACTTCCCAGCCAGGAGGACTAGAGAGTTCTGGGCAGGGGTGAAATGCTCCTGGTTTGGACCGGATTGCCTGATCCGGTAGTGATGGAGGCGGGTGGTTCGGAGCACCGGTAGCAAAAATTCCTGCCCCCCCCATTGCCCAGCTGAGCCGCGCAATCATCAGAGGCTTTTTTTTAAAAAAATTTAAAAGCATTTTTTCTACAACCTCTTTGGCAGAAAAAATGCTTTTAAAAGTTAAAAAAAAGGCCTCTGAGGATTGTGTGGCTCAGCTTGGATCATCAGAGGCTTTTAAAAGCATTTTTTCTACAACCTCTTCGGCTGAAGAGGTTGTAGAAAAAATGGTTTTAAAAGTAAAAAAAAAAAAAAACTTGGCCACTCCCACTCAGTCATATCCCTCCCCACCAAGCCACGCCCACAGAACTGGTAGTAACAAATTTTACATTTCACCACTGGTTCTGGGGACTTAAATCTACAATACAGGTAGCCCTCGACATATGACCACAGTTCAGCCCAAAATTTCTGCTGGTAAGCATGACAGTTGTTAAGCGAGTTTTGCTCCGTTTTATAATTTTAACAACCTTCCCTGCCGCAGTCATTGGGTGAATCATTGCAGTTTGTTAGTAAATTAGTAACATGGTTGTTCGGTGGCTCTGGTTTTCCCACTGACTTTGCTTGTCAGAAGGTTGCAAAGGGGGATCCCGCAACCCTGGGACACTGTAACCATCATAAATGTGTGCCAGCTGCCACGCATCTGAATTTTGATCACGTGATCATGGGGATGCTACAACGGTCATAAATTTAAAAAATGGTCGTAAGTGCCATTGTAACTTCGAATGGTCACTAAACAAATGGTTGTAAGTCAAGGACTACCTGTAAGGGCTTAGCATGGGTATCGGCAACCCATGGCTCCAGAGCTGCATGCGGCTCTTTGGGCACCCTGATGCAGCTCCCTGTCCCATCACTGCCTGGCCCCGCTTCTCGCCCTCCCCTCCCCGTCACTCCTCATCTGGCTTGAGAAGATAAGGGCGACAGCGGAGGGGTGGTGGTAGAGAAGCAGCTGGGGCTGATTCTCCAGTACCTCACTCTTCCTGGAGCTTCTTCCGGCCCTTTTTGGTGCTGGGCGTGCCTTGGTCGCTTGGGGACATGTGTAACCTGCTCTCTGCCCCGAGACACTGGCCTGACCCGGCCGTGACCAGGTTTTGTGGCTCCCGGTGTTTTTTTTTTTTCTGAGGGAAATGGCTCTTCGAGTGTTTCAGGTTGCAGACCCCTGGTTTACCAAATACTGACCTAAGAAAAGGAAATATATCCTTGAGTTCAGCCTTTGATGTCTGCATGGTTATTCCAATTTAATTTGTGTGTTTTTTTTTTTAATTTGATTTATATGCCGCCCTTCTCCGGAGACTCAGGGCGGCTTACAATGCGTTAAGCAATAGCCTTCATACTTTTGTATATTTATACAAAGTCAGCTTATTGCCCCCACAATTGGGTCCTCAATTTACCTACCTTAGAAAGGATGGAAGGCTGGGTCAACCTTGAGCCTGGTGAGATTCGAACCTGCAGTAATTGCAGGCAGCTGTGTTAATAACAGGGTGCTTTAGACCACTGTACTACCAAGGCCCAATTTGTTTTGAACATTTTCAAATCCTAAAATGAAGACTAGCAGTTGTTATCAGAGCTTTCTGATCCCATGAACCATTGAGCGAGGAATCGAAGTGGGATCCCGCATTACATGGCTCATTTGACAGACTCAGGCCCAGAAACTCCCAAACAAGCAGATCGGCAGCCTATGTTGTGAGACCAACAATTCAGTAACTTTTGAACGATTTAATCCACGGCTGCCTCCATCAGTCTCATGACGCTGTTTCGCCGGAAACAATGCAGAAGAAAAGCTGCAGAGCCCTTTGCATAATCTCTGTGGAAATGTGAAAGGCAACAGCAAAGAAAAGAAAAAAAATCCTACTGGTTTGATCCGCAAAAACGAGCTAAAAGTTTGGAGTTAATGAGATCTCTGGATAAAAAAAAAAAAAAGTGAATGATTTCCCCCCTCATTAGTGGGTTTTATCATCAGATGTTAGCATTGTTTGAATGAAATTCATTCAAAGGCCACAAATGAAAGCCGTATTTGGTAAAAAAAAAAGAATTCCTGATTTGGGCCTATTAACGAACAGCCCATCTTGATAAATAATTCCTTTATGCGCTGTACAAGAACAATGTAAAATCTGGGTTTCAGCTGCTTCAGTCGGTCCTCAGAAAAATCATTCAACTGGCTTCTTAGGAAAAAAAAGAAAGAAGACAAGCTAAAAAGAATGACTGAAATGGTTGTTATAAGTTCATACTTGCATCCAATTCAATTAAGCTGTAGAATGAAAGTGATGCTCAGCTTCCTTTTAAACAGTTAACTCAAGAGGGTGGGGGGAAAATCTTGTAAAATTGTTTCAAAACTGAGCAAACCAAGTACACACTGGAGACAAACATGAAGCGGGAGGAAGGGAGAAATCGACATGGAAGAACTACAGCATGGTAACAGGCACTTTTAAGGAAGCCAGTCAAGAGAAATCCGTCTAAAAGAGTGGGGTAACCATTATCAAGTTAATGACATGACAAAATTGTATTAGTTTTCAAAATAGTAAAACTGCCAGGCATGAAGAATCAGAGGCCCAGGATAAGCTCCAGTTAAACTGATTTATTGCTCATGCCTATATACAAGAATCTAATCAACTACCTACCAGCACTAAATTGGCGCCAGATAAAAGTCCACAGATTTAACAGATTAACAGAATTGGAAGGGACCTTATAGGTCATCTAGTCCAACCCCCTGCTCAAGCAGGAGACCCTATACCGTTTCTGACAGATGACAGTCCAGTCTCTTCTTGAAAGCTTCCAGTGATGAAGCTCCCACAACTTCCGAAGGCAACTTCTGTTCCATGGGTGGATTGTTCTCACTGTCAGAAAGTTCCTCCTCATTTCTAGGTTGAATCTCTCCTTGGTCAGTTTCCATCCATTATTCCTTGTCTGGCCTTCAGGTGCTTTGGAAAACAACTTGACCCCCTCCTCTCTGTGGCAGCCCCTCAAATGTTGGAACACTGCTATCATGTCTCCCCTGGTCCTTTTCTTCACTAGACTAGCCATGCCCAGTTCATGTAACTGTTCTTCGTATGATTTAGTTTCCAGTCCTCTAATCATCCTGGTTGCTCTCCTCTGCACTTTTTCTAGAGTCTCAGCATCTTTTTAATAGTGTGGTGACCAAAACTGGATGCAGTACTCTAGGTGTGGTCTTATTAGGGCTTTAGAATTTAAGACAATTAAATTGTTTGTGGGAACATAATGATTCCAGGCTAGTTCCTCTCTTGACTCCGCCCTCAGGTTCTGCCTGTCTTCCTACAGCAATCCAAGGTCATGGTTATTATCTTTAAAGGTCTATATGGCACAGAATCAAGCTATTTATGGGCTTGCCTCTCCTTGAAGGCATCGGCCCATCACACTAGATTGGATAGGGTGACTTTTTTGTGATTCCGTGTACCTTATCTTTGCTACACTTAACAAGGCATAAGGAAAGCAAGGAAGACACTTCTAGTCTGTCTTGTTCTGTACTGTTCTGTGCTACACTATATACCTAGATCATCAAGCTTTGTGTGTGTGCTTTAGAAGCTCAGTTCAATATCTTAGCAAGCCACCTGCCTTTCTTTTGTGTTAAAAAAAAAGGAGGAGGGAGAGGGAGGCTGTTTGTGTGTCCCTTTATAGCTGCCATTACATTTTCCATTAAAAAAAAAAGGTTAAGCTTCCTCAGGAAACTGGTAATCACTCTCAAATGGGGAAGCAGCCAACAGATCAGGCTTGATGGACTGCTGTGCAGGGATCTACTCTCAGCTGCCGAAACGCCTCCTTGTCCAATTAAACAAATTACCAAGGAGGACCTCAAGCCAAGGGCAATCCTTGGTAGGTTGCAGCTAAGAGGATGTTTCTGGGAGGGAAGAGGGTGGTAGGACAGGCACTATGCAGGTGGAAACTAATATTAAGGCAGATTTTTCTCTAGGCGTTTACGGAACACAAGGGATTATCTCGTAGAACAGCGGAAGGGAAGTTGGCGAACTAAAATGCTCTGCTGATCACTGACCAATTATGTGCTGTTTATACTGTCCATAACTACTTCCATTTTCAAAAAAGGGGAGTGGGGGAGGGGTTGCATTTATGATCTGGAAGCCCTAGCAAATGGGAGAGCCAGTTTGGTCTAGCGGTGAAGGCACCAGGATGGATATCAGGAGATGGTGAATTCTTGTCCCTCCTTAGGCATGAAAACTGGCTGGGTGACTTTGGGACACTGAGTCCCTCAGCCCAACTCACCTCACAGGATTGTTGTTGTTGTGGGGAAAATGGAGGGGAGGAAGGATTATTACCAGTGGTGGGTTTCAAATTTTTTTTCTACCGGTTCTGTGGGTGTGCTTAGTGGGCGTGGCATGGCTTGGTGGATGTGGCTTGGTGGGTGTGGTAAGGGAAGATTACTGCAAAATCCCCATTTCCTCCCAATCAGCTGGGATTTGGGAGGCAGAGAATAGATGGGGGCGGGGCCAGTCAGAATTTTTACTACTGGTTCTCCGAACTACTCAAAATTTCCGCTACCGGTTCTCCAGAACTGGTCAGAACCTGCTGAAACCCACCTCTGATTATTACGTATGTTTGCCACCTTGACTTATTTATAAAAATCATAAGGATGGGATATAAAAATATCAATATATACATACTGCTTGTTTCTTTCTTCTTTTCCCTATAACATGCATGTATGAAGGGTAGAGGGAACAAAGGCAGAAGCCAAGTTCTAACCTCCCCCTCCATTTTCTTGCTGAGAACACAAATGTAGTTAGGCATTAAGAGATTGTTAAAACTAACAAAAATCCTTTCAAATACTGGTGACGCCCAAGAAATTCAGGAGAAGAACTAGCAGTACCTGGGAGCAGAGCTAAATTAGGGATTAGCCAAGAACCCCCATGTAGCCCCAAAGGAACTAAGTCCAACCTCCCTTGAATTCCATAGACCTTTATCCAATTCCAAGCAGGTGTCAATCCTTAGTTGAGCTGATTCTTGTGCATAGGCTATAAATCAGATTAGTTGGACCTTCACATGTAGACCAATGGTGGGTTGCCCCCGGTTCAGACTGGTTCGCAAGAACCGGTAGTAAAACTGGCGGGAGGCTCCGCCCACTGATCCGGATGTCATCAAAGTTGATCTGCCCATGTGCAGAAGCTTCTGCTCATGTGCAGAAGAGTGTGGGCGTGGGCGCGATGCAAACCAGTAGTAAAAGTAAGTAGAACCCACCCCTGATGTAGACCTGGTCTTTGAAACCCATCTTGGCCCTTCCTATTTTGGCCTTGCCACGCCACTCCCTAAAGTCAGTTTGCTGGCAAGGCACAAAAGGTTGCTCACTCTTGTTAGAACAAGCTATTGTCTGGTATTTAATGCAGGGTTCAAAGTGTGTTAAAAATGAATTAGGGGAACAGATTAATGAAAGAATCCTCACATTGCGGTTTATGTGGTGGATAGAAGTCTCCGTCTCTTCTCCAGAATTTGCACTGGGACTCCTTCCCTTTTCCTCTAAGTAGCCCATCCAACTGCATTTCCATTTGCTATAGAGATCTTCTCCTCTTTGACTTAATGAAGGAGCTTTATAGCGGGTGCGTAATTGACAACTTAGGAGAAACAAACCCATCTTCATACAAAGAATGCCTGACATTGCCTGTTATTTCCTGGCCCTTTCAAGGCTGCCAACAGCTTTGCCTGATTAAAAAGAGCAGAAACCTCTTTCAAATGTAATTGCTTTATAGTACACAACACATAAAGCAGTTCTGAAACTAATAAGCTCCTGACATTTATTATTTGTTAGATTTATATCCCACTTTTTCTTCAAGGAGGTCATCGCACCTAGGTATTGTATTATTTCCATAAAAAAGCTGGCGAGACAAGCTGGACTGAGAAAGGAACTGATCCAGTAGGTTCCATGTCTGAGAAACGATTTCACGATGGATCCCTTCAATCCTAGGCTAACAACTCAATCATTACACTGACAACCCTAACAGAAAGCAAAGAATTACTCTAGGAATTGATACTCTTTGTCTATATCAATACACTTGGGTAAATCAACCAAACATGAACTCTTCCAAACCACCCACATTATCCATGTTTTAAATTTCCCAATTTAATAGGCACAATTCTGAATTTTGGATACCTCTAGTCCTTATCAATATAGCCAAACCTATGGTTTTCCTAGTAGTAATATATGGCGGTGAGAGTTGCACCATAAGTGAGTGCCAAGGAATTGATGCTTTCAAATTGTGGTGTTGAAGAAGACTCTTAAGAACCCCTTGGACTGCAAGGAGATCCTTCGGAGATTGAATTGTAGTATAATTTCAGAGTTTTGCCCTAGCCATTAGCAAGGTCTTCCCCCCCACCTTTTCCACCGATCATCAGGGCCTCAATATTTCATAACCTCTGACATGCCATGGACAATAGGGAGGAAGGAAGGGGGGGGGAAGGGTTCCTTGTAAAACTGACAGCTATTCTTTACTGACCGTTTCCTTGTTTGAAGTCAAGTCATGCTTCCATCACTTTCCCTCCCCAAAAAACAATCGTTAAAGGGGGTAATACACAAAGATAAGAGAGCTGGCCCCTAACTTGGAGCAGAAATGCCAATTCTCATCGCCTTCATTTTTACTAATTGCTGAAGATTCTCTTTTGTTTATTTCTTCTCATGCCCCACACTTCAGCTATTCTGCAACTATCTATTTTCTGCACGTCTGTAGCTTCTTTTTCCATAAAGATGACCAAGAATCTGCTACCTGTAAGCCAGTATCTACAACTATTGCAAGTTATCCATGGAACCATCAGATACAGATACAGACATCACCCTGCCAACAAAAGTGCATATAGTCAAGGCTATGGTTTTATCAGTTGCAATGTATGGCTGTGAAAGTTGGACCATAAGAAAGGCCGAGCGCCAAAGAATTGAGGCCTTTGAACTAAGGAATTGGCTATGGCTAGTCTATTGAAAAGAAGGACTAAGGCTGACATGATAGCAGTGTTCCAATATTTGAGGGGCTGCCACAAAGAAGAGGGGGTAAACTTATTTTCCAAAGCATCAGAAGGCAAGACAAGAAGCAAAGCAATGCATGGAAACTAATCAAGGAAAGAAGCAACCTAGAACTAAGGAGAAATTTCCTAAGTGAGAATTAGTGGAACAGAAGTTGCCTTCAGAAGTTGTGGATGCTCCATTACTGGAGGCTTTTAAGAAGCGACTGGACAGTCGCTTGTCTGGAATGGCATAGTGTCTCCTACTTGAGTAGGGGGTTGGAGTAGAAGATCTCCAAGATCTCTTCCAACTCTGTAATTCTATTCTAGAGAGTTAAGCAAGATGGGAAGTACTGATGGTTTTCTAAAGGACCTTCTAGAGCAGAGGTCTTCAAACTTGGCAGCTTTAAGACTTGTGGACTTCAACTCTCAGAATTCTCCAGCCAGCATAGAGCATAGAGAATTCTGAGAGTTGAAGTCCACAAGTTTTAAAGCTGCCAAGTTTGAAGACCTCTGTTCTAGAGTTTCTAAAGGTGCTACTTTGTCCAATAAAAGAAATCCATCCCAACTGTCTTCAGAAGCAAACGTACATCATTCTTGAAATAGTCTCTGCTTGACAAAGGCTATAGCTCTGAACAAGATCCGGACAGAGCCCGCTTTTATTCCACTAAAAATCTACCCACTTCCACAGATGTGTGTTCATAAACCCCTCCCTGAATCGTCTGTGAGAGAAGGGGTGTTTCTGAAAGTTGTGTACCAAAACAAAAACAGAAAAAAATCTGAGCATTTACATTTTTTGTTTAAAAAAAAAGAAAGGAGTTGACATCACAGGAGTTTTACATAACAAAGACAGCAATCAGAGGAATTTGCATAAAAAATAATTTTGCGGGGGAATTTGCATTTCCAACTACTTATATTAGGAGAAGTTGTCTATAAAAGCTGTGAATAGAAATAGATGCAGGCCTGGTTTTCTTTTCTTCTTACTTTGAATGTTTACATCTCTCTCTCTCCCTCTTTTTTAACTATTTAAAAATACCATGGATCAGACATCCCGACTAATGCAGACAGTCAAAAGAGCAGGTATCTTCCCACTTATGACTCTAACCATGTTGCTTGTATCTTTCAATTTATATTATTTTTATTTGTTTCCTGGTACGATTTGATAGCTTATTAGTAACCTTGACTACCACTAATTATTGTATCTTTTTATCCTTGATGAATGTATTTTATTCTTCTTATGTACACTGAGAGCATATGCACCAAGCCACACTCTGAGCATCAATTACATAAGTACAGGCTTATTACTATCCTGAATGAGCAGAAGACTTGCCTAAAAAAACAGGTCTAATACACTCTTGGACTTGGATATGTATGCTTGTATATTAGCAAAGCAATGAAACTGATCAGAGAAGTTGACAAGAGTTTCAGCAAGTAGGCTGATGGAGGAGGAAATGCTTTTCTCAGCCAACTTTGCTCCTTTGATTGCTTCCTCTACTAAATTAGGCATGAAGGACTCACAGCTTTTACCCTCTTTAGTAGAAAGCCAGTTGTGATCTCCCTGCCTCCAATAATAAAGATATATTTAAATGCCAGAGCAGGAAGAACATACCATATACATAGGGTTCCTCATTATTTTGTTCATTGTTTAGTTTTTAATCTCTTTTTAAAAATAATCAGCTATTTTCCACTTTGGGGGAAGAGACATCAAAATACCTTTCCTAATTTATCTTCCAACTACTATTATCATCAGATGCAAATAACCAGGAGCATTTGTTGAGTTCAGAGCACAGAGGAGATTGTCACTGCTATCTCGAAACAATAATCAGGTCCACTAATGGTCAAAGCTAAATTGGCACTAGGTAATGGTCAATGGAGTTCATCAAGGACTGAGCTTGGGTCTCTTGTGGCAATGCAGTGATTCCAAACTAATGACACCCCACTTTCTAGCTCAGCCTCTCTTCTACAATTATACCTGTATTGCAGGAACCTTTCAACACACGTTTAGCCCTGCTTCAGAATAGCAGCATTCCAGAATAGCAGTAAAGTCAAAAGTCCAAACAGGGACACGGTGGTTGAGTGGCTAAGACACTGAGCTTGTCAATCGAAAGGTTGGCAGTTCAGCGGTTCGAATCCCTAGTGCCGCGTAACGGGGTGAGCTCTTGTTCCTTGTCCCAGCTTCTGCCAACCTAGCAGTTCGAAAGCACATAAAAAATGCAACTGGAAAAATAGGGACCACCTTTGGTGGGAAGGTAACAGCGTTCCATGCGCCTTTGATGTTGAGTCATGCCGGCCACATGACCACGGAGACGTCTTCGGACAGCACTGGCTTTTTGGCTTTGAAATGGAGATAAGCACCGCCCCCTAGAGTCTGGAACGACTAGCACATATGTGTGAGGGGAACCTTTACCTTTTACAAAAGTCCCAAAAGAGTGGGAGATTCAGCTGATCACCGAGTTCCCTTTAAACACACTTGAGCAAAAACACTTGTGCAAAACCAGAGCAATGATTGAAAGATAATTCTGGTCAAAATTCACTTCTTGCCCAAAACAGGGTCATCTTACATTATGGAAAGCAAATGGCCATTCTTTCCCTTCCTATTTGGTGACAATTGGTAGGTGGGCTAACAAAGTCAGGGAAATCCAGTACAGGTAATCCTAGACTTATAACCATAACTGAGCCCAAAATTTCTGTTGCTAAATGAAGATTTGTTTAGTGCATTTTGCTCCATGCTACGACCTTTCTTGCCACACTTGTTAAATGAATCACTGCAGCTGTTCAGTTAGTCCCACGGTTGTTAGGTGAATCTCTCTTCCCCATTGACTTTGCTTGTCAGAAGGTTGCAAAAGGTGACACATGAACTTGGGACACTGCAACTGTCATAAATAGGACTCAGTTGCCAAGTGTCTAAATTTTGATCACATGACCCTGGGGATGCTGCAAAGGTCGTAAGTGTGAAAAACTCATAAGTCACTTTTTTTCAGTGCCATTGTAACTTTGAATGGTCACTAAATGAATTGTTGTAAGTCGAGGACTACCCTGTTTCCCCTGAAAATAAGACATCCCCGTGGTGAAATCTAACATTTGTTACTACTGGTTCTGTGGGCGTGACTTGGTGGTGGTGGGGTAATGTGACTGGGTGGGCGTGGCCAATTTTATTTTTTTTATGTTTAAAACCATTTTTTCTACAACCTCTTTGGCGAAGAGGTTGTAAAGAAATGCTTTCAAAAGGCTCTGACGATCCCAGCTGAGTTGCCTGATCGTCAAAGGCTTTTTTTCTTTTAAATGCCTCTGACGATCCAAGCTGAGTTGCCTGATCTTTAGAGCCATTTAAAAGAAAAAAAGTCTCTGCCGATCAGGCAACTCAGCTTGGATCCTCAGAGGCATTTAAAAGAAATAAAAGGGTTTTTTTTCTTTTAAAAGCCTTTGATGATCCCAGCTGAGCCGCGCGATCATCGGAGGCTTTTTTTTTTTACTTTTAAAAGCATTTTTTCGGCTGAAGAGGTTGTAGAAAAAATGCTTTTAAAAGTAAAAAAAAAAAGCCTCTGATGATTGTGCGGCTCAGCTGGGCATGGGGCGGGGGCAGCGACTTTTGCTACCGGTTCTCTGAACCACCCGCCTCCATCGCTACTAAATCGGGCGATCCGGTCTGAACCGGGAGCATTTCACCCCTGAGACATCCCCTGAATAAGCCCAATCGGGCTTTTGAGCGCAAGCTCTAAAATAAGCCTCCCCCTGAAAATAAGCCCTCCCTGAAAATATTTAAACGCAGAGCTGGAAATCAGGTAAGATGGCAAGAGGAGCCCCGTCTTGCTCCACGCGCCCCAAAATAATAAGACCTCCCTGAAAATAAGGCCAAGCGCTTATTTCGGGGTTCAAAAAAAATATATAAGACAGGGTCTTATTTTCGGGGAAACACGGTACCTGTAATCACATTTCTATTAATTTATCCCAAATTAAAACTGTAAGGACACTGTGGTTTAGATTTGTTACTTAAACGAAAGGAAAGGTCAGCACTGAAACAATGCGAGCCTATTTAGGAATTTTCTCAAGGACTGGAGAAAAACAAAAACCCAACAACTTTCCTGCAATTAAAATGACAAAACCCAAAAACCTTATGTGCAGTCTGGATGTCAGAATAAAAACTGTTTGTTTTTGTCTGGATGTAGGTGATAATAAAGACTGGATTCTTAAAACTCATTAAAACAGACTAGCCATAACATACACTGACTCATTTGGATAAGAAGTTGCTAATTTCAGTAAGAACTTACAAAGGGGTTGTGCTTTGGTTTTTTTTTTTTAAAGGCATCCACTTTTCTCAAAACTTCATTTACTAGATATTGGATTTGTAATCAAGAAAAGAAATGAAGATAATAGGAAGGAATGAGCCTCCCCTGGGGAGATTCCCTCCACAAATTGATTCAATTACATTAAAGAACTTACACACTTACATATAAAGCATAAATAAATCTACACTGCATATATATATTATATTATATACATCTAATGCTGTAATCGCGATGAAGCCAAGTGCGTCTTCTTGGTTCCATTCATTTCTGAAACCCCGCCAACGTCTTGAGTGGATTATCTGAGAAACGGCCGAAGACACCAAGGCTAGCTTTGACATTTCTCTCATCCGTTCCTGTCCCCTTTAGGAATTGAAAAAGAGGAAGCGACAAGGCACCCCCCGATTGGGTGTTTTTGTGACATTATCTAAAAAGCATTCCAACCCCATCTCTCATTTCGTACCAGTAAGCATAATTCAACTACCCTAAGAACCTGCCTAATCAATACATTACAAGTGAAGGGCTTGTATATTGTTTAACTCTATAGTATCTTCCGGGGTAGGGCGATAGGGACACAGAGACAGTTGGAAAAGAAAGCAGATTTGCCAACAAAGTAACGATGCAGACAATGTAAATGGCATGTGGTCATCTTGTGCGTGTTTGTGGGGGGAACAAATCAGGAAAGATGAGGAAAATACAGAGGAAAGTGGAACATTTAAGGAAGCTTTCTGCAAGCGGACTGCAGGGGTGGGGGAAGGAATGGGGATTTTACAGTGTCCTTTCCCTGGAGTGGGGTGGGAATGGAGATTTTGCAGTGTCCTTCCCCTGGAGTGGGGTGGGAATGGAGATTTTGCAGTGTCCTTCCCCCAAGAGTGGGGTGGAAATGGAGATTTTGCAGTGTCCTTCCCTGGAGTAGGGTGGGAATGGAGATTTTGCAGTGTCCTTCCCCTGCCACATCCACCAAGCCACACCCACAGAACCAGTAGTAAAAAAAAATTGGAAGTTCACCACTGGCGGGCTGCCTTCTCAAATCCCAGAATTCCCTAGCCAGCATGGCCAAGGTTGAGAATTCTGGAAGGAATAATTCATATCCAAGGAGGATGAGGGAAAAAAAAAAACCTGTGAGGGAATGCAAGACAAAGAGAAACAAGAACAGGATATAAACATAATGGAACAAAAAAAAAAAAAAAACCAAGCCAATTACAGCTGGCATTTTTCCTTCCCAGCTGTAGCCACACAATGTGCTAAACCATTAAAGACCCAATTAAAGATCTATTTTAACGATATTGATTTTAATTTCTGTTTCTGTTTGTGATTTTGATTTTAATTGTATTGATGCCATTGTTTTGTTTGATGCTCTCTGTGTTGTAAACCAGCACGAGTGTTTTATAAACAAGAAAAGGCAGGGTGTAATTTCAACAATAACAGTTATCGTAAATAGTGACATTCACACAAACTGCCATGCACTGGTTTTTTTTAACTCTGCTTTCATTTTACATGTGTGTCTTAGTAAGTCATGAAAATAGAACTGGTTGGTTAGGTATGCTTCAGAGTTTTTTTTTGCACAAAACCCAGAAAATGGGCCAGTAACTTAAGCAGAGCATTTCTGTGAACAGAAATACTTAAGAGAGGGCTAATTTTTTTTTCTCTACACCAGAAAAGTTTTATTTGAGATTTCTGATGCAAATTTCTTACCAAGTTGTTATTAAAATTGGCACAAAAGATCTTGATCAAACTATTTTTTTATTATGGGAAATATACGGGAGATAATCAAAACATAACTGGGGAGTGATCATTAATTAAATGCACCTATAATTAAATGAAGTCACGTTGACCTTTTGTCTTGGTCAAATCCACTATTTTATTCTCCTGCATATCACTCTGTAACCAAGGGCCTTTGTTATCTTGGAAAAGTTCCCTGCACCTTTATACATTTCTTAACCAATCGCTCCAAGAATGCCTAAATGTTTTTTAATCAAATGTAACCAGGTATCCACCAAGATGCAAAAGATCACAAACAGAAAGCAGAATCTGTTCACAGAAAGGAATTGAGTTGCATCCATAATATGGCATTTTCAGAGAAAATTACCTTTCTCCCTTGGAGACTTGTGAGGGTGTGTGTGGAATCAAAGCAACCATCTTCTCCTCAATTCATGTTGTTCCATGCTATATATATGTGTGTGTGTGTATGTGTGTGTGTTGTGTGCGTGTGTGTGTGTGTGTGTGTATGTATATGTATATGTATATGTCAAGAAAGAGAGAAGTGATGACGTTGGAAATGATGCATTCCAGAAGAAGACAATGGTGAATCAGAAGAACCAGTAGATAAGATATTGATTGTTTCCTAGTAGAATAGAATAGAATAGAATTTTTTATTGGCCAGGTGTGATTGGACACACAAGGAATTTGTCTTGGTGCATATGCTCTCACTGTACATAAAAAGAAAAGATACGCTCATCAAGAATCATAAGGTACAACACTTAATGATAGTCATAGGGTACAAATAAGCAATCAGGAAACAATATCAATATAAATTGTAAGGATACAAGCAACATGCTTTGATTGCTAATTTGTACCCTATGACTATCATTAAGTGTTGTACCTTATGATTCTTGACAAATGTATCTTGTCTTATTATGTACACTGAGAGCATATGAACCAAAGACAAATTCCTTGTGTGTTCAATCACACTTGGTCAATAAAGAATTGTACTGTATTGTGGAAGACCTCCAAGATCCCTTCCAACCTTATTATTCTACGTTCTATGAATCATTTCAAATACTGCAGCCCAGAATACTGTCTGAATGGATACATCCACAGAAATCACCAAGCACTGGCCTTGACTGGAGACGTTGCACTCAGAAAGAATATTGTCCTTTCCAGAATCTCTATTTGCATAGCGCTCCCCCTTCCCTTTCTCACTGCTAACATTAGTGTGACCTTTTCCTGCTAATTGGAAAATCTTCCAGAAATAAAGGCTGTCAAAAAAATGAGAAGTGTCTCCCCTTTAGGTTGCCCAAACGACCTCAGTGGGGGAACCAAGTTCGGAAAATTCCTGCTTCTTCTGCTCACTCGGCAAAATCTTTATTACTTCAGAGAGCCCTGAAAGTTAGTAATGCCCCTCCAGTGCACCAAGAAGTAAATAAATTTCTTCTTATGACCACTTTGGAGAAACACACAACCAGATTTACTCAGCAGGGATAGATACTGGACAAGATAATGAAGAGTGAATAAGAAAATGATAGGAGTTTACAGCCTCTTCTGTCTCTTTAAAGTGTTTTAATCCTTCAGAAACAGGATATCGGATCCATTTCCTTAAAGATACAGTATCCCTTCTGGGACAGGTAATGTTATAAAAAGCCAAGATGTAACATCTATCTCTCAGTATTGATTGGCACTTTAGTGTGATAAAGAGGACTGGACCTGAAGGGGAAACAAACAGGAGGTAGGAAAGTAATTCAGGACTATTCCTGAAAAATTGCAAAGAGAGGCCTTTGTTATAGCAGGACACTTTTCTAAACTACTTCAAATTTACCACACAAAGTATTGCTAATGCACAAATTTGGGGGCCTACTGTCCAGCTGATGCCTAAACGAGCCTCTTTCAGCTTTCAATGTCCATCTACCTCCCACTCTCCGTCTACCTCATAAATGCCATGTTTATTGGGAATTCTAAAGCTTTCTATATTAAGATAGCTTGAATGCACCAGATTAAAAAAAATACGGTCAAATTCCGAAAGATAACAAGGATGGAATCTAAGATATGGAGGCAGATTCAGGTGGAGATATTTATCAACCCAGGATGGAGAAGATCCACATCCCATGATGACCACCCCCAGTTAAATAGTTTCAGGAGAAAGCGATGGTGCATTGCCTTCCTCAGTTCAGTTAGAACCACGGATAATCAATCTGCTATCCTCTAGATCAGTGGTTCTCAACCTTCCTAATGCCGCGACCCTTTAATACAGTTCCTCATGTTGTGGTGACCCCCAACCATAAAATTATTCCTAAAACCATTGAAAATATGTGTTTTCCGATGGTCTTTGGCGACCCCTGTGAAAGGGTCGGTCAACCCCCAAAGGGGTCGCGACCCACAGGTTGAGAACCACTGCTCTAGATTTTGTGAATTATGGCAAATAGCAAAAGTTGTGGGAGTTACGTATCTATTTATAAAAATCCTTAAGAAATATTAGTTTGTCTATTCTATTCTATTCTATTCTATTCTATTCTATTCTATTCTATTCTATTCTATTCTATTCTATTCTATTCTATTCTATTGGTTGTTTATAGCTCAGATTTGACAGTCAAAGTTACATAGATGGAAGAAACATACAGTAACCTAATATTATGCCACAACTAAGTTTATCTGATTTTTACTGGTACCATAAATTGAACCGAAGAATTTCTCCGTACAACACATGTACCCACCCTTTGCAGGATCATGGATCCCGCATGGATTTTTTGCAGAGGACAGCAAAATAGGGCCACTGTTTTCTCACCTCTGTTTTATCCAATACACTAATGGGACTTATTTCTGACTAGATAACCATAAAGTTGATCAGTAAGTTTCTGCTGAGTGAATTGATAGAGCCCTGTGAGATCACAGAATGCTGAATGATGTCCAATTTAGTATTTCTGCCTATCTCCAATAAGCAATAAATATTGTTCAGTTCTTGTGGTCATCATAAGCTTACTAAGTCTCTATGGCAATGGCTGTTTCCACCCTCCACCTCCAAAGCTGGCCTTTTCCTGACTACCTTGATAAAATTCAATGATTCAGAGTCAAACTTGAGTCGTAAATAATTCAAAACAACAGATGGCTTGATTGCTGTGTAACTGTAATGATCAAAGCGGTTGTCGAATTAAACAAAAAAAAAATTCATTGTCTGTTCATTGCACGAAGGTTGGTGGGCTAAACAATTAAACCTGTATAAATTTCCATAAGAGAGAAACTGATGAAAGTCCAAAGAGAGAAAACATAGTAGAAAAATAGGGACCACCTTTGGTGGGAAGGTAACAGTGTTCCATGCGCCTTTGGCTTTTAGTCATGCCGGCCACATGACCACGGAGACGTCTTCGGACAGTGCTGGGTCTTTGGCTTTGAAACAGAGATGAGCACCGCCCTCTAGAGTCAGGAACGACTAGCACCTATGTGCAAGGGGAACCTTTACCTTTTTACCAGAAGAGGTTTAGTGCAAATGATTTGCCAAGGCCCTCCTTTCTTTCTCAAACTGATAATATGAAATATCAATTGGAAGTTTGAAATGATCCAGTTTTGAATTGGATCCAACTTCAAAGGAAAGAAAAGTTTCCAGTCTGATTCTGAACCAGGACATGAAAAGTTTAAAAAGTAACTCAGCATAAGCCTGGTCAACCAGTTCAATTTCAATTCAAATGGGAACATTCTGGATAGGACATTACTTAGCACAGTACATAACTTGCATAGTACAAGGATAGCAGCGTAGTTTTAACCACTGTAAATAAATGTCAGCAATAATATTCAATGCATTTCTATTGAATTTCACACTGATATATTGCCCTCATTCTGTATACCAATGAAATGTTCCTTGTCACTTTATTGCAGTGTAAATACCTAGGTGATTATACCCAGCTGACTTATATCCGGGCTGTAAAACTCCCCATGACCCCTAGGTGGCAGCAAAGGATTAGGTGACTTTGTATTTCTTTCCTGCCATCTAGTGGTTCTCTGAGGTCCTTCTGGTCCTCAGTCCAGAAATGATGAGCCTAGATTTATCCAGAAACCGTGTTGTATTTTGGTGGAATCATGCTGTTTTGGTGTATTGCAGAAATTAGCATGCAATACCTGCTGATCCTCGCTAAGACTTCAGAGGATAATTAGAACTGCAGAAAAAACAATTACTACCAACCTGCCTTCCATTGAGGAACTGTATCAGATGTATCTACAAACTGACAGTTGAGATTGACTGAAAGGAGGGTTTATCTTTGCCTTCTTTCTAATCCTTTTGTCTGAATTGCCTCCAAATGCCAATATTTATGAAACTGGGCTATTAACATCACTCTTTTCCATAAAAAAAAACAAAAAAACCTCAGTTGAGTGCTGATAGGTCTGCAAAAAATTTTTTGACATGCTGACAAATAAGACATGAGTACTGTTTGAGTGACTCACAAGATTTGTTGAAATACAAAACTATTAACAAATATTTTTAGCTCTCCCTCCCATTTCCTGTAATACAGTACGTATCTTTTAGGCCAATGCCATGGCTGGTTTAAATACCGCATCAAATATTGCTAGAAAGAAGCAAGTATCTGCTCTAGGAGTTGTAAAGTGCCATCAAAAATATCTGCAGAACCTCGAGACAGGGGAAAAAAATGTCTAAAATCAATATGAAATTGTCAAATCTTTAGAAACATCAATTCCACAAGATTTCAGGCAAAACAACAATGCCAAAATTGAGCAAGATTTCAATATATATATTTTTTTTGAAAAAACTGAAACTAACATTTCTGAGCAGCAACACTCAGAAAATGTCTGTCAAAATCTGCAAGACAAGAGGGCCAATGTTGTGATTCAAAATCTAAGCCCCATCCTTACCATACATGTCATCTTGCAGGTTTTGACAACTTCCTTCCTTGCAGATCCCTTTATTCTTGCGCAAGATCATTCGAGACCTTGACAATAGAGATTCCACAAAAATCTGTCACGATTTGGACCATTTTAAAATGGACTCGGTCATCGTGCAAAAGTCTTGATAATCCGCCTAAGAAGCGAGCTGCATTTCTGAACAAAAGAAGCATCCCTTGTAATAAAAGATCAGTTCTGCATTGAGGTGAGAAAACCTAACCTGATCGCATGTGTCATTTGCTTGTTTTTCATCCAGATTTCTGCTTCCTATTTATTGCCCGGTAAATATCCCCTTGCTGCTTCTTTTTGATGCTAGAAGAGTTAATGAAGCAGTTATACACCATCTTCCCTGCGTTTGCCAGTCAGAAGGGTGACATCAGCAAATACATGTCCCTTTCCAGAAGCGCTAATTGTTATTTAAAAACAACAACAACAACGATCCAGGGCAAGAGCCCCCACATGTTTGGGATCCATCAAAATGATTGATGGCCACGTTTTCCAGCGAGCCCTGATGCAACACCAGTTGAAGAGTTAAAGGTGTCTTTGAAAATCAAACCTTCGGTGGGTGATAAATGACAGTCTTTAACAAATGTTCGGAATTCTGGCGCGTTTTGAAAGTGCTGCAACTTGAAAATGAGTTCTGCCGAGGGATGTAAGTTCTTTCCTGTGGACATTGGCTGAACACCTTAATTGGCTGAAAAGCTGAAGGCTGCTTTGCGAACCCAGAGTTATGAACTCTAGTAATTCGCATGAAGTTTTTAAAGCAGGGGCTGGCCGTTTTTTCTTTCTTTCTTTGATTTATCTCTACGAGCCCATAAGGTGATGAGATGATATTCTGAAGAATGGAAGGTCTTTACCTAACTGTGATTTTTTGGGTGGTGGGGTGGTGGTGGTGGGAGAGTCATGGGTTGGAAGGGGTTAATAAGCTCAACAGGACTGCTTTTAGAACTCAATCTGTAAAATAAAGAGACAGAAAAGCATGCTGCAAATCAGCATTGTGCCTTTGAATGCCAATTGTGTGGTCTCTGGAGGGTGAAACATTAATAAACGGGCTAAAGGTAAAGGTAAAGGTTCCCCTCGCACATATGTGCTAGTTGTTCCCGACTCTAAGGGGCGGTGCTCATCTCTGTTTCAAAGCCGAAGAGCCAGTGCTGTCTGAAGACGTCTCCGTGGTCATGTGGCCGGCATGACTAAACGGCAAAGGCGCACGGAACGCTGTTACCTTCCCACCAAAGGTGGTCCCTATTTTTCTACTTGCATTTTTTACGTGCTGTCAAACTGCTAGATTGGCAGAAGCTGGGACAAGTAACGGGAGCTCACCCCGTTACGTGGCACTAGGGATTCGAACCGCTGAACTGCCGACCTTTTGATCAACAAGCTCAGCGTCTTAGCCATTGAGCCACCACATCCCTTTAGTATAGGAGCTACATGTAATCAAAGAGTATTACTCAGTTCCATTCTACTAATTGCCGTAGGAAAAGTGGATATATTGCATTGTCTACAACGTCTTTAACTTCTCCCAGTGAAATTCTTGATTCATTGTACACTTCAGATGTGTTCAAACAACATGTAAATTAAACATCCAGCAACTCCACCCATACAACATGCTAAGAGTGCTTCCCACTTGTATGATAGAGGCCCCTGTCTATGCTCATCTTTGCTGAATTTTCTCCTTGTTAGAGTTTCCTTTCCTTCTTTCCTTTCCTTTCCTTTCCTTTCCTTTCCTTTCCTTTCCTTTCCTTTCCTTTCCTTTCTTCCTTTCCTTTCCTTTCCTTTCCTTTCCTTTTTTTTTTTTTTGCATTTTACTGCGTTTGGTTGGTTTATTGTTTATTGTATTGTATTGTGAACTAGACAGATGGTTAACTCAGTAATCAGCTTAGGCATTTAGGTGAAAGTTTTATCTTTCTATCTTTTTTTTCTGGGGGGAAAAAAGGTGAGCCAGCAACATCTTTAACCTGGAGTGGAACAGCATAAATGGGGATCTATCACACAAGAGGGAATTTGGGGGGGGGGAAATTAAAGCTATCTGTATCACTGAATAAGTAATATAGCAAAGGTTTGACTGGGTTAACACACTGCAGTAAGTCACAATATTATTTTCTTCTGACTAAGCACATGGTATGAACCTGGTCAATTGAGCCTAGTGGAGGAACCATAGGAAAACAAATCAGCACAATATATAAACATAGAACATAGAGTCATAGGGCTGGAAGGGATCTCAGAGGTCTTCTAGTCCAACCTCTCTGTTCAAGGCAGGAGATCTGATACCATCATCTCAGTCAAAACTTTGTCTAATCTGTTCTTGAAAACCTCCACTGACGGAGAACCCACAACTCTGGGAGGCAAGTTTTTCTATTGGTTAATTGTTCTCACTGTGAGAAAATTTTCTCCTTACTTCTAAGTTGGATGTCTATTTAATGATCTTCCACCTATTGCTTCCTGACCTGCCCTCTGGTGCTTTAGAGCAGGTGTGTCAAACTCAAGATCTGCGGGCTGCATTCAGCCCACAGGGAGCTTAGATCTGGCCTGCGGGGCCATCCTGGAAACAATGAAGGACTGGCCTGCAGTGCCTCTGCCAGTGAAAACAGAGTTTGGAAGGGCAATGCGCAGCCCTCCCGAGCTCCATTTTCGCTGGCAGAAGTTTGCAGGAGGTTGTCCCAGCTAAAAACGGAGCTTGGAAGTCCATTTTCACTGGTAGAGCACTCGGGCCGCCACAGGCGCCCCCCCAACACGAGTGTCAAGCTACCCACGTCCACCCTGCCCCCCCCGAGGTCAAACACAACCCTGATGCGTCCCTCAATGAAACTGAGTTTGACACTCCTGCTTTAGAGAAAAAGTCAATTCCCTCTTGTCTCTGACGGCCCCTCAAGTCCTGGTAGACGGTCCTCCCTTCATCCTTCTCTTTGATAGGATAAGCATACCCAGCTCCTTCAACTGCTCATCATATCATTTAGTCTCCAGACCAGTGGTGAAATGTAAAATTTGTTACTACCGGTTCTGTGGGCGTGGCTTGGTGGGAGGGGTAATGTGACTGGGTGGGCGTGGCCAACTTTTAAAAAAAACTTTTAAAAGCATTTTTTCTAACGCCTCTTTGGCCGAAGAGGTTGTAAAAAAATGCTTTTAAAAGGCTCTGACGATCAGGCAACTCAGCTGGGATCGTCAGAGCCTTTTAAAAGCATTTTTTCGGCTGAAGAGGTGGTAGAAAAGATGCTTTTAAAAGGCTCTGACGATCCCAGCTGAGCTGCGCGATCATCAGAGGCTTTTTTTTTTACTTTTAAAAGCATTTTTTCGGCGGGGGAGAATGCTTTTAAAAGTTTTTTTTTTTAAAAGCCTCTGATGATTGCGCGGCTCAGCTGGGCATGGGGCAGGGATTTTTGCTACCGGTTTTCCGAACCACCCACCGCTATTGCTACCGGATCAGGCGATCCGGTCCAAACCGGGAGCATTTCACCCCTGCTCCAAACTCTTTATCAACTTTGTTGCTCTTCTCTGCGCAGTTTCTAAGGTCTCCGTGAAACTGGATCATTACCTTCTTAAGCGCTAGAATTCACCCCGTAGGTTTTCCAGTTGTTCAACCTCAAGAATGTGTTCAAAACAACTTCTTTGCCAGATCTGCTTTATTTTTTAAAAAATAGGAAGGGGGGGGGGAAAAGAACGTATTGCTAATTTTGGCTCTCCAACACAAGCTCACTCCCCATTCTTTGATAAGATTATTTTCTCGGAAGATTATTTCAACAGCGCTGTGGATTAGTCTTGTCCTCCCAAATTCGCCCATGTGTGGGTTAGAGAGCCCACATTAGTGGTTCAAAAGGCAGATTTGAAGAAAATTCACCAGGCTTGATTCATAAGTTTTGTTGCATTGTGCCAGAACGTATCAGCTTTGACTCATTACAGCTTCCTGTTAATGGACCCGTTTTTCAAAGCTGCTTATCAGGAAATACTAAATAATATAAGAGAAAAGCTAATATAGTAAGATACTAGAAGACAGAAGAGGAGGACAAAAAGGAATGAATTGACTCCCACAAGGAAGTCCAAATTTACAAGAGTGGTATTATACACTAATTAGATTTCTAAGAGCATAATTTGCCATTCTTTGAATTTTCTGCCAAGCATTCTTCAGAGATTTATCACACACATGGGTTCATTTGAAGATATCTACCACATGCATGTGTAAGGGAATGGAAGATCACAAACTTGAAAATAACTTCTGTTTAACCAAACAAGACAAGAGGCTGCAAAAGACAGTTTCAAATCTGGTGAGACTAAATCTCCCCTCTCTTTAGCGTCACATAAGATCTTAAGTTTAACTCTTTTGACTTTTTTCCCCTTGCCAGATAAATCTGCATATCTCTTTCGGTCCTTGTTTGAAGGGTCAATCCAAAGTCAAAAAACAGTACTGTTTGAAATATAAATAACATTCTTGGTAATATGTTCATTTTTATCACAGATATTCTCCCCATCAAAGACAGATGTAGCTGATACCATCTTGATTTTTTAAAAAAAAATTCATTCCAGAAAACTTACCTTACCTGGCAGTGGAGATACCTTGATCATGAAAATAAGTTCTGTTGAGCAGAATTGGGTTTATTTTAGGGTAATGATTTAAAGAATCTTTGTATATTGTTGTTGTCCTATATCATAAAATGGGGACAGTGTTCAGCAATTGAGAGACGGAATGGGATGGGCCAAATTTGCAAGTAAACAGAAACCAAATTCTTTTCCTGACTTTTTCTTTCATTAAACCTGAAGGTTCAACTACTTTAGATTATACATTTTAATTCTTCAAAACAATTCAGGATTATTCTAACCTGTTGTAGTGTGTGTAGTGTACTGTGGGTCCCTTGGACTGCAAGGCAATCAAACCGGTCAGTCCTAGAGGAGATCAACCCTGACTGCTCTTTAGAAGGCCAGATCCTGAAGATGAAACTCAAAGACTTTGGCCACCTAATGAGAAGGAAGGACTCACTGGAGAAGAGCCAGGGAACGATGGAGGGCAAAAGAAAAAGGGGACGGCAGAGAATGAGGTGTCTGGATGGAGTCACTGAAGCAGTCGGCGTGAGTTTAAATGGACTCCAGAGGAGGTAGAGGACAGGAAGGCCTGGAGGAACATTCTCCATGGGGTCGCGATGGGTGGGACACGACTTCGCGACTAACAACAACAACAAAATGTATTTGTAAGTCTCAAAAATAGAGGTTCGGAGACCAACGCTACTGAGTGCTGAACTTATCTCTTCAATATTGCTTCAAAGCTTTGAGTATGTGGGCATTTTCCTGTCATGTATAGATTCTCGACAGCATATATTTCCAATGTCTGAAATTGTTGAATTATTAGCCATGCCAACAAAAAGACCTCACACTAACAACCAGCTTTAGAAAGCAACTTTGGTATGCTGACTCTGAAGGATTTGCCCTTTTGTATAACCAATGCAAATAATTTAATCAGACAAATTTTTGAAGAACATGACATAACAAAGCGTGGAAGAGATGGGTGAAATCAGTGTCTTGTTTGTTTTGAAAGAAGGAACACATTCTTGGACAGCAGTGTTTAGGTAAAATGCAGCTGATGTGACAAGAACAGTCTGGGACAAATGAATTATACTGAAAAATATACAATTTGCAATAAACTTCAGCAGCAGGGAGGTTGCTGAAGATTGGCAAGGAGCAAGATAGAGGTGTTGCTTGCCTTTCCAACAAAAAGCAACACACACACATACACACACAGAGTTTTCAGATGTCCTTGATTTCTTAACCTTTCTTATTTCTCTTACTAGGGGTTTAGACTAAGCAAGGTCTAAAGTTGCTGTAAAATAGTAATTTCTAATGTGACCAAAGGGAACAGTGATTACCTGAGATTAATGATATTGAAATATTATCACAAGCAATTCCTCTCTCTTCCATCTTATAAATAAAAACAACAAATTTCCTCATGGGAATTTCACCCACATTCACATCTTTGCTGAAATAAATTTCAAAAACAAATTCTCTTCACCAAACTGAATGAGAACGTATGAGGGAGGGGAAGCATGCTTTAAAAAAAAAAAAAAATCCAGTATGGCAACAATCTTCTCCCTGAACAATTTTCCAAACCTAACCGTGAAGCTTTGATTAAGAATAATACAATATATTAAATATATTGTATATATTAAACCCCCATCCCCACCAAGCAGCTATCATCTAAAAAGGACCTCAATTTTATCAGGCTTTCTAGGGCCCAAGAAGCTGGTTTGGAGAACAGACTGATCTGAAATCCTTCCAGATTGCTCAGAAGTAGCAGCTATCCCAAAATTACCAACAAATTGAACACATACTGTATCCTTCCTATGGTGTCAAGTAGATAGTATTCCTTTGTTCTGTAGGAGAAAATCAGGATCAAAATCAGGTCAAGCAAGTAATAAATTTGGAGTCCCTTTGCACAAATTTTCTAAGTCCAGCCCTCCTTAAATTCCGTTGACTCGTATCTACCGCCAATTTGTCTTGACTGTTAATAGTTCAGATTCTTGTTTATGGGAATTAAATTGGTACTCATTTTGGATCTAACCGCAACACCCGATTTCTTCTGCCTGACAGGTCCCTCTGTTTCTCTTCTCTTTTGATTTTGTGTGTGTGTGAGTGAGCTGCTGGGAAAGCTTCATGGCAGTTCGGATATTTAACAAAGCTGTTTAACAAAGTTGTATGCTGCAACAAAAGGTAGCAAACCGAAAAAGCGCTCCAGATTAATTAAAGGTAGAGCCCATCCTTTGCAAACAACAGATCCATTGTTCAAGCTTCCAGCCTGTATCTTTTAAAAACACAATCAGGTGGTGCACAAAACAAATATCAAAACAAATTGATATTAGCAATTGCCAGCAAAATAGCAATACTAGTTAGAGAAAAGGGCTATAGATCCTGAACCCCCCATTGTTCTTTGCTTTCGAGCCCTTAGGATTTCTTTAAAAGTACTAATTCTAAAGCCAAATTCTATTTTTTTTAATAGAAACAAGGCTCTTACCTATGGGGGGGGGGAGTAATTATATTCATTGCATTGAAACATAATTAATTTGCATTTACTTAAACCAAATTGAGGTTTTGTTTCCTTCCTACAGTGCTTTTCTCTTATTAGCCACTCAAAGTGTGATCTTTCACTTGAGAAAATTTGCATGCGCCCCTTGTTACGGTTAGCAAACAGTCTTTCCTGTTAAAAGTTAACAGCGGTTAACTTCTGGTCCATAACATTAGAAGGCATGGTTTACTCTTCTCCTCCTCCTCGTACCCCAAATGCATCTAATTGCATTTGTTCCAATATCTCAGGGGCTGCCACAAAAAAGAGGGAGTCAAGCTATTCTCCAAAGCACCTGAGGGCAGGACCAGTGTGGGTTTCAAAATTTTTTACTACCAGTTCTGTGGATGTGGCTGGGTGGGCATGGCATGGCATGGCGTGGCAGGGGAAGGTTACTGCAAAATCCCCATTTCCTCCCGATCAGCTGGGACTCGGGAGGCAGAGAATAGATGATGGTGGGGCCAGTCAGAGTGGTATTTATTGGTTCTCTGAACTATTCAAAATTTCTGTTACCGGTTCTCCAGAACTGGTCAGAACCTGCTGAAACCCACTTCTGGGTAGGACAAGAAGCAATGGGTGGAAACCAATCATGTAGAGAAGCAACTTAGAACTAAGGAGAAATTTCCTGACAGTGAGAACAATTTAATCAGTGGAACAACTTAGCTCCAGAAGTTGAGAGTGCTCCAACATTGGAAGTTTTTAAGAAGAGATTGGACAACCATTTGTCTGAAATGATATAGGGTTTCCTGCCTAACCAGGGGGTTGGACTAGAAGACCTCCAAGGTCCCTTCCAACTCTGTTATTCTATTCTATTCTATTCTATTCTATTCTATTCTATTCTATTCTATTCTATTCTATTCTATTCTATTCTATTCTATTCTATTCTATTCTATTCTATTCTATTCTATTCTATTCTATTCCATTCCATTCCATTCCATTCCATTCCATTCCATTCCATTCCATTCCATTCCATTCCATTCCATTCCATTAACAAAACACGAGACATCAGATATCAAAGATTCCTCTGGAAGCCCACAGTGGCTTCCCTTTTTCTAGGGAATTTTCTCTTTCTTTTTCTTTCTTTTCTCAGTTGCAGCAATCCTGTGAGTGCCCATTCATGGCTGAAGGTACATCTAACCATGTCTTCTTCCTGATTTTGTTCAACATCTGATTATTTACCAAGAAATGGACACAACTGTGTATGTAAAAGTATTGACTTCTGCCACTTCTTCCTCATCGAGTTCAATATCTAGACATTTACCGATAAATTTTCACAAAGTATTGAGAGTTCAAATACAGCTTGGCTAGTCTTCTGCAGAGAACCAGAGACCTATAAACGATGAGGAGGATCCATGCTCCATTTCAGTAAATCCTCAGAAAAACTGGAAGCTCAAGCACAGCTTCCACTCAAATTACCACTATCCAAACGACATCACATAAAAATGTAATATATCAAAATCTTGTGATGAGGGCAGGATTGGCAATTAATCCACATCCATTAAGAAGATTACAGTTGGCAAATTAAAAGTCTATGACAGTGCCTTGAAAAAGCATCAAGGTAACTCACGATGTTTGGATTAGTTAAAAATTGACTTTATTTAAAATAAATACAACTTGTTTATTCTTTCATTTTAGAAGAAAGTATTGGACATTAATTGCAAATGACTAAAGTTTAGGTCTTCAATTCCACTTAATTTCAGTATTATTATTATTATTATTATTATTATTATTATTATTATTATTATTATTATTATTATTTAATCTTTAGTGAGATTCACAGCCTTTGAGGCTGGTTAATAGCTCAGCAGCTCGAGTCCTAACCAAGGACCTAAGAACTGTTAAGGTATCGTCGGAGGATGTAAACTGTTCCGAGTAAGGTGGTTTTTATTATTATTATTTTTTATTATTATTATTATTATTATTATTATTATTATTATTATTATTATTATTATTATTTATTGGTTAATCTTTAGTGAGATTCACAGCCTTTGAGGCTGGTTAATAGCTCAGCAGCTCGAGTCCTAACCAAGGACCTAGGAACTGTTAAGGTATCGTCGGAGGATGTAAGCTGTTCTGAGTAAGGTGGGTTGTTATTACTATTATTATTATTATTATTATTATTATTATTATTATTATTATTATTATTATTATTATTATTATTTTACAGAGCTATGTTGACAATTGACTTAGAACCTATAAATGTTTGCCTCTGGTTGCTGTTTGAAAGCTCAGGATGAAGATTCCAGAATCTCATGTCAACTTTACAAATGTCCGTAATTTTTAACAGCCCGTGAAGTTCCCCCACCCCAAATAGCTTGATCTCAATTATTTTGAGGTAGGGAATCACAGTATATAAAAACAAAAAGGCTTATTTAAAAAATAAAAAACCAGATGGATGACACAATTTCACTCGATTTGTAGGCTTCAGTGTTTTTGTTTGGGGAGAAAAGCCATGTTAAATTGATTCTACTTTATCCTTCTTTTCCTATAGACATGCACAAAAACAATGAGGGAGAGGTGGACCCCAGGATAAATAAACAGCATAGAAAAAAAAAATGCAACCAAGATTGAAATGTTTTGCTCTGTTTTGATTAGAGCAAGAGCATTAATGCCAGCCATCTGGATGCCTAGACGGAGTATGAAAGGCAAAATCTCTCCAAAAGTTCAATTATCTCACCTTGCCAAGATTAAGGAAACTCCAGGGGGAAAAACAACTTTTGAAGAACCCACTGTGAAAATGAAGGAGTCCAAAGCCTTTGGAAGGATTCCCTTCCTTACCTTTGGCCTGAATATTTAGCAGATTAACAGCGAGGACAAAACCTGAAGGAGGGGGACAGGCTTGATTTGCTGGTGAAAAATCTTTAGAGCTGAATGGCTTATCTGCTTTATACACTAGAGAAGCTGAAAAGCTACAGGTGTGTCTCTGTATAAATAAAAAGGGAAAAGAAAACAAGAGGCTGGAAACCATTGTGCAAGGAAGCAACAATTAGATCGTGGTTCAGTTTGCACCCAGGAAGTTGTGACACTGAAACATTTGTATAGATCACTTTAAAAAGATGTGAAGAATCCCAGTACTCTGCATACTACTCAATACACAAAATTGCAGAAATCATATGAGAATGCAGAATTTCATATGCAGAAATCAATTTCTTTGGTCAGGTTAAAATGTGAAACGTTCATTACAGAAGTTACATAGTCATGAAAGCTAGTTGGGTGACCATGGGCTGCTCTCTCCCTCTCTCTCTCCCTCCCCAATCCACTTCACAGGGTTGTTATTATGGAGGAAATAAGAGGAGGAAGGAGAAGGCTATTACAACTGAAGTCCCACCTCTTTGTCACTGTCAACAAAAACTTGGTGGGACTTGAATTGTGCTATTGTGATGCATCTCACTTGTCTGACTCTCCTGCAAACCGTTCTGGTAACAGGACTAGCAGAAAATAAAGAAACCACTAAAATTCGGAGTATTTTTCCTAGGAAATTTTTGGGGGGGACGTGCCCCAAACCTTTCAGGTTTTAGAGCAGTGGTGAAATTCAGCTGGTTCTATCTGGCTTAGGTGAACCGATAGTGCCGGTGGCGGGAGGCTCCACCCACCCACCCCGATGTCATCATGTCCTGTTTTTTGACCCCCCGCACATGCGCAGAAGGTTCTGCACATGTGTGGAGGAGGCGTGCGCACTCACATTTGCGAACCGGTAGCGAAGGTAAGTGAATTTCACCCCTGTTTTTAGAGACTTGGAGTACTGAAGCGATGGATGGATGAGTAGAGTCCCAATCTACATATAAATCCTTTCCAATAGTTCCTTGGCCAGGACATAAAAACTGCCCTGTTCTCAAGTCCCAGCTTCCCAAAATGACCAACCAGCTACCATTGGAAAACCCACAAGCAGAGTGCAAGGACAACAATACTCCTAAATTACCCAGCCTTGGCCTATTCTCCAAAATGAGAAACACAGATTTATACTGTATATGATAAATATTATAGGTATCATATACAATAACTATTCAAATTTATATAGATTATAAAAGTAAAGGTTCCCCTTGCACATATGTGCTAGTTGTTCCTCACTCTAGGGGGCGGTGCTCATCTCCGTTTCAAGAGCCAGCGCTGTCCGAAGACGTCTCCATGGTCATGTGGCCGGCATGACTAAACGCCAAAGGCGCATGGAACACTGTTACTTTCCCACCAAAGGTGGTTCCTATTTTTCTACTTGCATTTTTTACCTGCTTTCGAACTGCTAGGTTGGCAGAAGCTGGGACAAGTAACGGGAGCTCACCCCGTTACGCGGCACTAGGGATTCGAACCGCTGAAGTGCCAACCTTTCACCTTACAATAAAATCAGAATGAATACTTCTAGGTCAGGGGTCCCCAAACTTGGCAGCTTTAAGACTTGTGGACTTCAACTCCCAGAATTGTCCAGCCAGCAGAGCTGGCGAGGTGTTCTTCTTGTCTGGACTACCCTACGAGGCTGACAGCTCTCCTGTATCACTTCTCTGGCTTGGACTTCCTAGGCTTCTCTCCTTCCTTTATTTTTTATCCTCTTGGTGTCTTTGATCTTGAAATACCATTTGACTGCCAATCCACTGAGTGATAACCTGTAGCCTAGAGATTTCCATTTTGATTTACTAGTTTAGCTTCAATGAAACCTCTTATGTACATCAATGAGAAAGGAGCAAAGTTGGATTTGCTTTTGTGGCTCCCTTGAAAGATGAAGGAAGCGGAGTGATATCATAGTTCCAGCTGCCAGGACGACCCCCAGATAGAATAGTAAATATGAATTTTAGAGGAGGTCAGCACAACGGCCAATCCTGCACAATAACTCATCCCATTAGGATGACAGAAGTATTAGAAAGTATTCTCTCATCTTTATTCCCCCTGGAAGAGCCTTAGCTGCTCTTAACTATCCTTCACTCCCCAAGAAAAGCAACAGTAGAAGACAGTAAATACATTTAAGTAACTAAAACATTGGGGGTGGCTTGTCTCGTCTGTCAAGGAATAAAATTGATGGCAGTCAGGATCAATTCAATACCTACTTACCCAGCCAGCCAGCCTACTCATGCTTACCCGTTTTCTTTCCTAGTGTTAACTGCTTACAATGCAAGGTTGAGCCAACGTTGGCCTGTGGTTTTTTTAATTTTAAAAATGTTGATTATTATAGCACATGACTGTCCCACCCCAGTGATAACCGAGGGAGCTATTTTTGTACAGGCAGTGAAAATCAGCAAAAGCGGAGACCTTGATAAAAGCTTCCCAGCAAAACACGGGGCTCCTGCACAACCCAACAATCTCCTCCTCACCACCACAACTGGCAACTCCATGGTGACTCAATTGAAAAATTAGGTTATATCGAGGTTTTAGTAGTTGTCAGCAAACATACATAAATAAGCTGAGCAATTTAGGCTGTTTTGAGAAAGTGGAGATGATCACAGTACAATAAAGTTGGAAGGGATCTTAGAAGTCATCTAGTCCAACCTTCTGTTCAGTACAGGATCTCGGAGAGCATCTCTGACAGATGACCCTTCATAGATGATACATTTTTACAGGCAGGCAAGAATGCAAGATTAAAATAATTTAAATGTTAGTTTTGGAATAAGCATTGCCCCCCCCACCATGGCATACACACTAAATGTGGGATAATGCAAATAAAAATTAAATAGTGATTACAACAAATACAAGCTGAAGAGCAGAATCTACACATTGGACTTATCGCCACTTGACCCTGGAGTGAGTGGATAAGAACCAGGCAGAAATTCAAATTCATTTGGTTTCCTTCATGTTAAATGCAATCAAAATTAAACCATTAAGATACCCAATGAGGTGGCTCAAGTGGCTAAGACACTGGGCTTGTCGATCAGAAAAGTTTGGCAGTTCGGCGGTTCGAATTCCTAGTACAGGTCTCCTGCGTGAGCAGGGGATTGGACTAGATGACCTCCAAAGTCCCTTCCAACTCTGTTACTGTTAAAAAAGATGATTGCTCTCCAGCCATGTGCTTCATACTTTTTAAAATCATGTTAAAAGAAGATTTAAAGTTATCAATGTAATATGGTTTAGAAATGTCTAGGGCTATAGCTTAAGCACGTAGAGAACGCGTGATGATCAATTGTTAATATATGGATCTCTGCTGCAGTGGCACAGGACTAGGAGTTACAGCCCAGAATCAGAACACACACACACATATACACACACACACTTTAAATAGGTTTGTTTTCCAAATATTTTTGTCCGTATGTCCTACTCAGGTGTATTCTCAAGATATGGCTCTCTTTGGGTAACACGATAAACTACATCATGAGTAATATATATTTTTTGAAACAACAGAACCCCGATGGGAATGTGGAGTTACAGGGGTGCACAAGAGCCCAGGATTTCTTTGGGGTTAAGACAGTTCACTAGAGCAGGGGTGAAATCCAGCAGGTTCTGACAGGTTCTGGAGAACTGGTAGCAGAAATTTTGAGCAGTTTGGAGAACCAGTAGCGGAAATTTTGAGTAGTTTGGAGAACCGGCATTTATTTATTTATTTATTTATTTATTTATTTATTTATTTATTTATTTATTTATTTATTTAATATACCGCCCTTCTCCCCGAAGGGACTCAGGGCGGTGAACAGCCGAAAATTAAAATAACATACAATATAAAAGTTAAGATAACTAAAAATAAATTAAATTAATCGGCCTCCCAATTTAAAACCCCAAGCTATACAATTAAAAACTAACCCATAAAACCTGTTCAGGCCAGGCCGGCTTGCTGAAATAAGAACGTCTTCAGGGCCTTATGGAAAGAGCGGAGATCCGGGATCAATCGTATTCCGGAAAGTAGCTCGTTCCAGAAGGCGGGTGCTCCCACAGAGAAGGCTCTACCCCTGGGGGCTGCCAGCCGACATTGCTTGACCGATGGCACCCTGAGGAGGCCTCTGGCTGGCCCCAGAGTGGGGTGGGAATGGAGATTTTGCAGTATCCTTCCCCTGCCAAGCCACACCCACCAAGCCATGCCCACAGAACCGGTAGGGAAAAATTTTGGATTTCACCCCTGCACTAGAGGCAGTAGTGCTATTCAGCTGGTTCTGTCTGATTCGGTAGCGGCGGCTGTGGGAGGTTCCGCCCACCCACCCAGATGTCATCACGTCCCGTTTTTGATGCTCTACGCATGTGCAGAAGGTCCTGCGAAGTGTGGAGGTGGCGCGTGCACTCCCATTCGCGAACTGGTAGCGAAGGTAAATGAACACTACCCCTGACCAGACAGTTAAATTACCTCTCTGCTGCTGGACAGAGACAAAATCCTCGAGAAGATCTGCAAAATGACTGAGTTCTAGAAGCTCCATGTATGGCGACACCAACTTCCAGCCAAGCCACTACAATTTTTTAATTTTTTTACAACTTTTATTTTTTACAAAACAGCAGAAAATAATAGCCTTCCAGGCATTCAAACTGGGCCCCACCAGTGGACAGAAATATTTCATGTAGGTTAGCAATTGACCTGGGTCAACCTTGTTGAACTAATATAGATTAGATGTGGCTGTGAGATTTTATTTTATTTATTTTTTTTGTCTCTGTGTTAAATTGAAATCTCAGGCTTCAGAGAAAATAAGCATTGCCTTCTCAGTCCTCAAAATTAAAAAAATTATAATAATTATGGAAATTAGAGTCTGTTAAATGGTTCAGTTAACTGATTAAAAACAAACAAACAATGTATCAACTAAAATTATATTCAGCTTTCAGTAGTGGAATTATTTTTTAAGCTCAAAAGAAAACATAATGTACAAGAAACTTTACATTTAGCCAGACAAATGAAGTGGAAATTATGTTTTTGTTATGTTTTCCTCCTCTTTAAAAAGTAGAATTAAGAACATGAGATTCTGGTGGGGGAGATAGATAGATAGATAGATAGATAGATAGATAGATAGATAGATAGATATATGATGCAATATATATATATGATGCAATTTTACCTAGCCTGACCACCCCAATTCTTTACTCCAATTGTGGAACCGAGTCATTTTAAAACAAAACAAAGCAAAACAAAATTTTAAAAAACACCTTGATTCTTATTTTATCACACACTAGGGCCTATATAGAACACTGAGCACTGAGTAAAGGCAACAGTTCATTTCAAATCCACTTGTTTTCACATTTTCTTAAATTTCAAATTATTTAATCCTATTCATGTTAAAACAAATCTACATAAAATGGGTTTATTTTATGTATCTTTCTGTTAAGGTATTTTTTTTTAAAAAAAACTTCACCTTTGCCTAGTACGGGCAATTTTGGCAAATATAAAGTCTCCTGCCTTGAGCAGAGGGTTGGACTAGATGTCCTCTGAGATCCCTTCCAGCCCTATGATTTTATGTTCTAATGGGATGTCTAGGGAGACTCTCAATTATCTAGGTCATGGATGTCCCAAAATTACTTTTTCAAAAGGCAACTGGACTTTCTGGATTTTTTTCCTTGAAAACATTTCACTTCTCATCCAAGAAGCTTCTTCAATTCTAACTGTCTTATTTATTTATTTATTTATTTATTTATTTATTTATTTGTTTGTTTGTTTGTTTGTTTGTTGAATTTCTATACCGCCCTTCTCCCGAAGGACTCAGGGTGGTGAACAGATTAAGATTACATATATATATATATATATATATATATATATATATATATATATATATATATATATATATATATATATATATATATATATATATATATATATATATTTATAAACAGTAAATAATAAATTGAGTCAACTTGGTGTATCTGCTAACACCTTGGCATAGAATTTAGATGTTTATGCTAGCCCTGCTTGTTGAAACAGAAAGGTCTTCAGGGCACATCGGAAAGTGAGAAGATCTGGGATTATTCGTATTCCAGGGGGTATTTTGTTCCAAAGAGTAGGTGCCCCCACAGAGAAGGCTCTCTCCCTTGGAACTACTAGACGACGTTGTTTTAATGATGGTACTATGAGTAGGCCTACTTTGTGAGAGCATATTGGTTGGTGGGAGGTTATCGGTTGCAGCAGGTGGTCTCGTAAGTAAGTCGTAAATCTTGTGGGGAATGGAAGGATCTATAATGATTCTAATGAAATGTGCTCTTGGATATGATCTTATACTCAAGCATAGATTTTGTTTGCCGTTTCCATACACATGTCTTTGTATTTGTGGTTCATTTATTGAAAACTTTTAAATCCCCTTTTCGTTAAGTCATCCCATTTCCAGTTGTATTTAATCCAATGCATCTTTAGAAAAGTAAAAATACTGCATATTATTTATTTTTTTGTACATACATTGATTCTGCAAGCAGAAATCCAGTTTGTTTTACTTGATTCTGAGCAAATGTCTTTCCCCCTTCCCGGTGGTTCAATGGAGATTTGAACTGGGGTCTCTGAAGTCCCAAACCTCCATTGAAACGCTATCTAGGTTCTCTGATTGGTCTAGAAAGCCCGTCAATTAATTATAAGAGTCTCATTTAAGAACCCACACTTCCGCCCAGTAATTAAGCAGCACAAAAACAGGATCTCAGGCCCTTCTAATCAATGCCCCCAAATGGGAGCAAAATCACGCAAGACACAGCAAAAGGAGACAAAGGAAAGTGTGATTTATAATAGCCCTGATTTTCATTAAGGCTGTGAATACATCATGTGATTACCAGGGTGAGTTTGTCCTCTCATTCTCCAGTTTGCTGTTTGCTACCCAAAATAGTAGGCTTAGCACACTGCACAAACAGAAGGGAACAAGCAGTGACCCAGTGTAGTTTTTAAAAAATAGCATGAAGAATACACTGTGAAAATATCTACAGACCCCTCGCATCCTGGACATAAATTGTTTCAACTTCTACCCTCAAAACGACGCTATAGAGCACTGCACACCAGAACAACTAGACACAAGAACAGTTTTTTCCTGAATGCCATCACTCTGCTTAACAGCTCATTCCCACAACACTGTCAAATAATTTACTAAGGCTGTATTACTATTATTCCTCTCTTCCTTACTAGTATCTGTCTCTTTCCACTTATTACTATAATCATGTTGTTTGTATCTTTCAATTATATTGTTTTTATTTGTTTCCTAGTATGATTTGATAGCTTATTAGTAACCTTGACTATCACTAAGTGTTGTATCTTTTTATTCTTGATGAATGTATTTTATTCTCCTTATGTACACTGAGAGCATATACACCAAAGACAAATTCCTTGTGTGTCCAATCACACTTGGCCAATAAAGAATCTATTCTATTCTATTCTATTCTATTCTATTCTATTCTATTCTATTCTATTCTATTCTATTCTATTCTATACTATTCTATTCTATTCTATTCCTATTCCTATTCCTATTTTTCTATTCTATTCCTATTCCCATTCCCATTCCCATTCCCATTCCCATTCCCATTCCCATTCCCATTCCCATTCCCATTCCCATTCCCATTCCCATTCCCTTCTATTCTATTCTATTCTATTCTATTCTATTCTATTCTATTCTATTCTATTCTATTCTATTCTATTCTATTCTATTTCTATTCTATTCTATTCTATTCTATTCTATTTCTATTTCTATTTCTATTTCTATTATTTCTATTTCTATTTCTATTCTTCTATTCTATTCTGTATTGCAGAGCCAGAAAAGGACTTTGAACACTCTCCCCCAAGCCTCATAAGCTGCATGGTCCAACCCATTTTTCTAGAGCAGTGACTTGTACACCACTTCAGTTAAGCCAAATAATTTGCCATAGTAAACTAAGAATCCTGGCCTTTAAAGAGCTGGCAATGAAAACTAGAACTATGTCAAAATGTATAGGAAAAAAGCACAATTAATTCAGCTTCCCCCAACAGGACATCATAGAATCATAATACTGAAAAGTCCTCTTCCAAGCCTTTGATGGGAGGAGAACCAACTAAGGGGCTGCCATAAAGAAGACGGGTCAACCTATTCTCCGAAGCACCTGGAAGCAGAACAAGAAGCAATGGATGGAAACTAATCAAGGAGAGAACCAACCTCGAACTCAGGAGAAATTTCCCGACAGAACAATTAATCAGCGGAACAACTTGCCTCCAGAAATTGTAGATGCTCCAACACTGGAGGCTTTTAAGAAGAGATTGGAAAACCATTTCTCTGAAATGCATAGGGTCTCCTGCTTAAGCAAGGGAGGTTGGACTAGATAGAAGACCTCCAATGTATCTTCCAATTCTGTTATGCTGTTAATTTTTGTTCAGGTGTGCTGGGATTACAATTCCCCAAATCACTCACAAAATGAATGGTTGTAAGTCGAGGACTACGGGTAGCAACGGCAGCCACACTTTCCAAAATGCCTCTCCTGAATCTCTTCTTTCTCCGTTTCTATCTGCTAGTGAACAGCCTGACTTGGCAAGTTCATATTAAATTATTAGTCTATCAGGCATGATAGAAATGGCTTTTCTATTGACAATGTGGGAGTACCATCAACCGTCAACGGACAGCCTACAATGTGTTGAATTAAGGAGAGAGATGCCATTTTGCTTCCACGCCTCCCCTTAGGTTATGAAAATTATTCAGACAGCTGTTCTTCCTTTCTACTTCCCCTCCTACTGTGCATTCATACACTACAGTCATATTCAGCATGGTGCCTTCAGAAGTATTCAATTGCCACTTCCTACTTTACAGTGGTGGGATCCAATTTTTTTTACTACAGGTTCTGTGGGCGTGGCTTGGTGGGTGTGGCAGGGGAAGGATACTGTGAAATCTCCATTCCGTCCCCACTCCAGGGGAAGGTTATTGCAAAATCCCCATTTCCTCCTGATCAGCTGGGACTTGGGAGGCAGAGAATAACTGGGGGTGGGGCCAGTCAGAGGTGACATTTATCAGTTCTCCGAACTGCTCAACATTTCCGCTACCGGTTCTTCAGAACTGGTCAGAACCTGCTGAAACCCACCTCTGCTACTTTCCCCAGAAAGATCCCAGTTTAGGAAAAGCTGATTTAAAAAGTCATCTCTTAGAAAATTCAGAGATTTCCAATCCAAAGAAGTGATACCAATTCAGAGACTAAGATATAAAGGTTCTTCTTTTTTTTTTTTTAATTTGATTTATATGCCGCCCTTCTCCGAAGACTCAGGGCGGCTTACAAAAACACCACGATATAGTTTAATTGTTATAATCTAAGATGTCTTCTTTTTTCTAATTCACACTGTTCGTTAATGACCCATGAAACAATTGTAAATGGATTCGAATTCTCCATAACTCCTCAAGTTATCTACTTCCACTTCTCTTCCAACAAATCTGATAAATGATTGCAGTGGCTGAATGCTTGCAAAGTGTGCAGCAATGACATATGCATCGATACATCTATATGCATATATCTCTACGTATAATATCCTTCAAATAATTAAAACGTTAATTCAATTAATCTTGTAAGTGGCTTAAAATGCATTGCTCAGAGTGCTATTAACAGCCCTTTCACTGGTTGATCAGGAAAATTAATCAAACACCACACAGCTATATTTCTGATTAGAGAAAACAATACGGCACCAACTGCCCACTTAATTCACTCTGGTGCTTTATAAGGTGTGCCGATATTTGCTCCTGACCTGCCATATTCCCTTAATGAACACAATAACGGAAGAATAGTCAGCAAAGCCTTGAGCTCAGGGACTCTATAAAAATCAAAGTCTTAGAAAGTGTTGCAGAGAGATTAATTTATAGATTCCTATTAATATACTGCAAGCTCTCTTTTGTAGGACTGTAAAAATCTTTTTTTCTGAGCCAAGAAAGATAACACCCATAGCAGTGTTGGCGAACCTTTTCGGCACCAAGTGCTCAAAGGGAACGCATGCGCGTGGCAGGGGTGGCTTCTACTTACCTTTACTACTGGTTCGCAATGGGATCGTATGTGCGCACTCGCTTCAATCGCACACGCGCCTTGCTTCTGCACATGCGCAGATCGCGTCTGATGAGGTCAGGGTCAGTGGGCGGAGCATCCCACCGGTTTTACTATCAGTTCTATAGAACCAGTCCAAACCGGGGGCAACCCACCACTGGTGCGCAGGGAGCACCATACAAACCGGAAGTGCATCTCCCCGGTCCCTTCCAATTCTATTATTCTGTATTCTGACGGTGTGCATGCACAGGAGTGCCGGAAACTGGAAGAACAGTTCCCAGGTGCGGATGTGCTTGCCAGGAAGCTGAGCATCCAGTTTCCGGTATGTGTATGTGCGTCGGTCAGATAGTCTTCCGGTTTCTGGTGCACATGCACGCATGAAGACTAGCTGACCGGCGCACATGTGCGTGCTGGAAACCAGAAGAGCAACAGTTGACGACTGGTGTGCCCAGAGAGATGGCTCTGTGTGTCACTTCCGACACGCGTGCCATAGTTTCGCCATCATGGACCTATAGTATACAGTCACTCCCTGGCATGCATGAAAAGACGGTTCCATGATGTTTATGGATACCAAAAGATTTCTCCATGCAAAGATTATATTAGAAATGTAATCTAAGCAAAACCAGAAGAGATGTTTTCATGGCATGCAGGTAAGTGGGAAACTTCTTTTCTCTCCTGTCAATTAATTATCAGAGATTAAATGGCTATATTTTTAATCATAATCATAAGCAGCAAAATAAACAAGATGATTCTTGGATGGTGTTTATTCTGCAAAAACTTTCTGCAGAGCTCAAAAATCAAGATTCTAAAGGTGGGATAACTCCAGAGGTATTTATACAAGCATTTTAAAATATTAGAACAAAAAAGGACTCCTTTTTTGTTCTAATTGTATCCTTTTATTTAAGAAAAAGGAGATTTTTTTCCCCCACATAGTTCATGTAAAGCCTGAAAGGACTAACTGGATGTTAAGAAAGTAATTCTGAGTAACAGACCACACCTATGGAACACCTAAGCTTACGCTATCTCTTAGTAAACAGTATGTAAGTCTGCCAAAGACATACGCTACAAAAGGCCAAATTTTCTTAAAAGCATGTTGAAATATTAATAGTTATTGCAAACAGTTGCATATCGAGGGCTGCCAGTCTAGTGAAAGATTACATCATGGTGGAATTGTCAAGAGAAGAACGAGACAAAACAAAAACACGTAACCAGGATTAGCAAGAGGAAGGGCGAAAATGAACTCTTTCTATGTATGTATGTATGTATTTTTGTGTTTGTATGTCTGTGTTTGCGTGCACACAGACAGAGACACATGCAGACACACCCTCCTTCTAGTCATTATTGACTCCTGGCGACTGCCTGGATTAGTCTCTGCAATTTCCTTGGTGAGATTGGAAGTGGCTTGCCATTGCCTTCTTCCTAAGGCTGAGAAAGTGTGACCTGTCCAAGGTCACCCCACTGGCTTTGCGCCACTGTAGAACTTGAACTCATGGTCTCATGGTTTTTAGCCCAGTGGTTTAACCAACTACACCCAACTAGCTTTTGTGTGTGTGTGTGTGTGTGTGTTTGTGTTTCTGTCTGTCTGTCTGTCTGCCTGCCTGCCTGCCTGCAAGCAAGCATGTATATATATAAAAAATCATGTTTTAAAGCATGTTTCTATGGATGGATGGATAGAAATAGACAGATAGATAGATAGATAGATAGATAGATAATAGATAGATAGATGATAGATAGACGATACCCTGTTTCCCCCAAAATAAGACATCCCCTGATAATAAGCCCAATCTGGTTTTTGAGCGCATGGCAATAAGGCTAAGCGCTTATTTCAGGGTTCAAAAAAATATAAGACAGGCTCTTATTTTCGGGGAAACACGGTATATACCATATTTTTCAGAGTATAAGACACATTTTTTTCCCTCCTAAAAGAGGCTGAAAATTTGGGTGTGTCTTATACTCCGAATGTAGCTTCTTCAAAGCTTCTTTTCAGCCCCAACGAGGCACTAGCGACTGAAGCGATCTTGCTTCATTTTGCCTGCTTTTCTCATTGCTTCTCTCTCCAAAGATCAGCTGTGCTTTAGAAGCTGTTTTTTTATCCCCAAGCAGGGGATAAAAACCAGCAAACTAACGTGCTGAAGCTGAACAGACTAAGGACGCTAGCCAGATGAATATCTGATAGGCAGGTATTTTTTTTCCCTATTTTCCTCCCCAAAAACTAAGCTGCGTCTTATACTCTGAAATATATGGTATATTTCTGAAAATAAACCCTACTGAGAACCGTAAGACCTGTTTTCAAAGATAGGATTACAAGGTGACAGAATTAGTAACGATGGCAGGAAAATATTACTGGGAACAACTGAATGAATCAAACTAAAAGTAAATAAGACAGTCAACGGAAGGGAGAGAAAAAAACCCTACAGGTATTCTCAACAGGTTTTTTTTTTTTTTTTTTTAAAGAATTTAAGTTATCTTACAAGTTTCAAGATCTTTCTCGACATCAAATTGACAGGTACATCTCCTGATTATGCTAATATCCCTTCATTAATTTAAAATTCAAAATATAAAAACAAGACTTTTCCCTCCACCCCACTCCACCCCGGTTCAAAATCGCACGAGACATGAAACACGGTATTTTTAGAAGAATTAGGCTGGCAGTGTACTTGCTCACTGCTGTAACAGAGTGGGTGTCATTCAAAGTAATAATTTTAATTAGCAATTTTATGATGTTTGTGTGTCTATATTTTTCTTGACTGTACACCGCCTTGAGTCCTACGGGAGAAAGGCGGTATAGAAATATAATAAATAAATAAATAAATTCAGAGTCCTTGCCTGAAACCTCACAGTCCAGCAATCCAATGGGAAGGAAGAATTTTGTTCATTTCGCTTGAAATGAAAAGAGAAGATCCCTGTGATTTAGGAAAAAGGGGAAGACCCACAAGTAGGCCCGATTCTCAAGATGCATACAACTCGATTGTTCCCATCACTCACTTTCCCCTCAAGACAGACCATGTTTTCCTCTGTTTGCCTGTGTGGTCACTCATGAGTGCTCTCCTTTGCCTAGCATAAATCTTTCAGTTCGACCAAAAGGCATCCACATTTATGCTTACTGGATGCAGGGGAGCAGATGGGAGACAGACTGAAAGGAAATGCAACTCATTAACTACTACAGTGCTGATGGAAAAGGATAATGTAATTTCCAGGGCGCATCCTTTTTTTCCATCCACTTTTGCAGGGAGTTTTGTTACTTAGGTTACTTCATTACCTAAGTTTCCTCCAATGAGTTTGGTTTCAAAGAGACAAAAATCATTGGAGAAAACTTAGGTCACGATAACAAGTGCAGAAGATCTGCCCCTAGTCAAGATGGAACTTCTGACTATCATTTTTTCTTTGACCAAAATATTTTCCTCCACGTTTTATTCTTGAGGTACCCTTTTTTGGAAGAACTTTTAAATGCAAATTGTTGGTCATCCATCCCCTTTCCTTTTCCCCTTTCGCCTTCCCCCTTCTTCCTTTCCTTCCTTCCTTCCTTCCTTCCTTCCTTCCTTCCTTCCTTCCTTCCTTCCTTCCTTCCTTCTTTCTCTCTCTCTCTCTCTTTTTCCCTCTCTCCTCCTTCCCTTCCCCTTCCCCTTCCCCTTCTTCTCTTCCTTTCCTTTCCTTTCCTTTCCTTTCCTTTCCTTTCCTTTCTTTTCCCTTTCCCTCCCTCTCCCTGTTTCCTCCCTCCCTTTCTTTTTTTTTCTCTCTCTCTCTCTCTCCCTCTCTCCCCTTCCCTTCCCCTTCCCCTTCCCCTTCTTCCTTTCCTTTCCTCCCCTCCTCTTAGCAACTTATCACTTTCTCTAAAAATATAACAAAAAAAGAATCTTTTTCCTCTATACCTTATATCCATAAACAAACCTCGAAAGCCTTGTCATTCAAAGTTAATCAAGAAAAATTATTAAAACGTAGATAAATAACTAATTGTTATAAACACATCCTTACAGGATTGAATACTATTGCGCCTTTAGCCGCTGCTTTGTCACCTGGTCACTGGTGACAGGTACCGAACAAGAGGCTTGGATGCCTACATGCAGCACATCCCAGCTAAAGTGATGAGCCACGTGACTTCCCATTAGCCATTAATCCCTCCTTGTAGAGCTTCTATTTCCTGTAAGGGGACTAATGGTGTTTTTTTTGACAAAGACTTATGTCAAGTGTTTCTGTGTTAGCGAACAGCCTAAGGTCACAAAGTCAGACGGTCAGTCTGGAAAAGAAATCCATATTCCTAATCTTTAAGGCTGATAGAGCAAGGAGATAACGGTGTTTGCGAGCAGGAGGTTATACCAAGTAAATACCAGCCGAGAGAAAACAAATCCTTCTGAGAGTTATTCTGGCTAACAAGGAATGCAAAGAGATTGTTTCACCTTTGCTCATGGGCTGCCGGCTTGTTTGGGCAACAAGACATTTAACTTTCCTCACCCGCACCTCGGTTTGTATAGAGCGAAGCCAAAAGATTTGGAGATTATATACATGTGTGTATCTTGTATTTTTTATATTGGCAGCTGCTGTATACTCAATTGTTCTATCTATTTCAACCCTATAAGGTAAAGGTTCCCCTCACACATATGTGCTAGTCGTTCCCGACTCTAGGGGGCGGTGCTCATCTCCGTTTCAAAGCCGAAGAGCCAGCGCTGTCTGAAGACGTCTCCATGGTCATGTGGCTGGCATGACTAAATGCCAAAGGCGCACATAACACTGTTACCTTCCCACCAAAGGTGGTCCCTATTTTTCTACTTGCATTTTTTACGTGCTTTCGAACTGCTAGCTTAGCAGAAGCTGGGACAAGTAACGGGAGCTCACCCCGTTACGCAGCACTAAGGATTCGAACCACTGAATTGCCGACCTTTCTATCGACAAGCTCAGTGTCTTAGCCAGTGAGCCACCGCATCCCTCTATTTCAACCCTATATATAAAAAATTAGAAGTGGAGAAACTGAGTGAGGCACCAGAGCCAAATATGATAAGCCACCTTCCCATTTCAGAACCACTCATTAAGTGCTATTGATAGTAACTTTTAATATTGGCAGAAAGGAAATACACAGGGAACAATCCCATTAAATGCATTCAGTCTGATTTAAACGGAAATTCAAATTTAGTCACATTTAGTATGTGTCCCAAGTTTGCTTACTGTGGAGTGTGTATTTTGAGTGCAACAGCAAAAAGTCAGATATTGTAGGAGATGGCCAAGGTGAGCCTGAGGATGGGGTCAAATGCATCAACAGTTTGAGTCCCTATGCCCCCACAAGAGACCTAAGTCCAGCCCTCTCCCCCAAAGTCTGTTGATTCCTATCTGGCATCAATTTGCCTTGACCATTAGTAGATAAAATTCTTGGGTATACCATATTTTTCAGAGTATAAGACGCACCTTTTTCCCCCTAAAAGGGAGTGAAAATTTGGGTGCGTCTTATACACCAAATGTAGCCCTGCCCACCCACTGGCCCCCACCCTTTGGCCTCTGCCTCACAGCAGTTTATCTCCTTGCAGCAAGCAGCAAGAAGAAACAGCCCGTTTCAGCTTCAGCACAGCCTAATTAGCACAAGTTGATTGGATCGGCCTCCCGACTCTCAGCTGTTTCAAGCTGCAGGGATTGCCATTGCCTATTGCTGTCATCTGACATGCTCAGTGTCTTTCACCGCTGAGCCATTGCAACGCCTGTGTATAACTAGCATGAAATAAACTCAGTGCTTTTGAGCTCTATTCCGGCTCCTGATTTCTTGCACCTGGCAGGGATTGCCTATGGAGTAGAATTGTGGGTGGCTCCTATCCAAAACCAAGGGAATTGGGTCTGGTTTTATTGTGACGAGAGACTGCCAAGCTAGATGAGAAACTGAAAACGATACCCAGAACACCCCTTCCGTTTCGCCACCAAGAAAAGCACCCAGATGCATCCATGGAATTTTTTTAAAAAAATCTAAAGTACATCACTCTCCAAGGATGTTCTAATTTCTTTCAAAAGATATTGCCGATTCATTCTTGGAGCTTTTTGTACAGCAAGCTCAGCCCAGCAGAGAAATTACATTCACAGAATCTGGAGAATATGGACAAAAGCCATTCAGTTTTGAATTTCAGTGCACGTCTATCCATTTCCATGAAATCTTGTGCTTCCTAAATCTAAAGAATAGAGTAGAATAGAATAGAATAGAGTAGAATAGAATAGAATAGAATAGAATAGAATAGAATAGAATAGAATAGAATAGAATAGAATAGAATAGAATAGACTGGAATGGAATGGAATGGAATGGAAGGGAAGGGAAGGGAAGGGAAGGGAAGGGAAGGGAAGGGAATTCTTTATTGACCAAGCGTGATTGGACGCACAAGGAATTTGTCTTGGTGCCTACCAGTGGTGGGTTGCCCCTGGTTCGGACCGGTTTGCAAGAACCGGTAGTAAAACCGGTGGGAGGCCCCGTTCACCACCCCGGATGTCATCATCAGCGATCTGCGCATGTGCAGAAGCTTCACTCGCGCGCACATGTGATCCCATTGCAAACCGGTAGTAAAGGTAAGTAGAACCCACCCCTGGTGCATACACTCTTGGTGTACATAAAAGAAAACATACATTGGTCAAGAATCATAAGGTACAACACTTAATGATAGTCATAGGGAAACAGTCAATATAAATCTTAAGGATACCAGCAACAAGGTTACAGCCATACAGTCATAAGTGGGAGGAGATGGGTGATAGGAACGATGAGAAGATTAATAGTAATGCAGACTTAGTAACTAGTTTGACAGTGTTGAGGGAATTATTTGTTTAGCAGAGTGATGGCATTCGGGAAAGAGGTAGTCTGCAATTGAGAAAACAAAAACAAAAAAAGTATAAATATACCGCCAGGTACATACCGAAATTTAGGATCATAATCAGGTTGATTTGATTGAGCTTTAGCAAAAATATTTTTGCTAGGAGAAAAATGTTTCTCCTTTACGCACAGAAGCATTCGAATGTATTGAAAGGGATTCCAAAGCATCAGATTCAAATCCCCGATTGGAATCCACTTTCTAATGGGACTCGGCGCAGCCACTTGATTCAGAGATAAGCCGCAGTGAATCAAACACACAAACCAAGTCCTGCATTAAAGTCAAAAACATCTCCCCGTTTAAATAGCCTGGCTGCAGGTTATTAATATCAAACCCCCCACCAGCTTTCCCCAATAGCGATGGCTCGTTTCATTCTGTGCATTATTCCTTGCCTTGCCTCCTAGCAAATCTGCAGCTGGGGAGAGATTAAGAAGCCGCCAGCCAACCGCTGCAGACGGAAGCTCGCGTCTCAAACCCAAAGTGCATAAGCCGCAGCTGAACTCTGAAAGCTCCTGGACTTGAACTAAGCTTAGCAACCTGCACAGATTGGGAATTTAGCGGCTTAATTCGTATGTACTTGGCTCACCTGTACAGTTTCACAGTTGAGACATCAAATACAGTACGGTAATATAAAATCTGTCAGAGTGGTAGTTTCTCCTCTCTTCCTTCTTTTCCATGCTTCTTCCCTCCTCCCCCATCCCAAAGAATTGCAGATATTAAAACACTTTACTTCTTGTGGTTTTGCTTCTTGGGCATTGCACAATCATCTCTGGCCTTGGTAGCATCGCGTGTACACACATCCACACAAACACAGACACAAACACACTAAAAAGCTCCTTTTCTGAATGTTATTCAAATGACAAAGGCTGTTCTAATAACAGTGTGATCGTCCAGTAACCATTAAGCTTTATATCTCACTGTTGTCTTACTTGGTTTGAAAAAGAAATTAATTTCATATAGATCTCAGGTTCCCTATTATAATAAAACAGAGGGACTCTCTTCAAACACTCACATTTGTTATTAATATTGATCAACTGTGAGCAAAGATTGATTTCTTTTAATTTCATTTATTTTCTCCTTGGCTTCCCCTGCTGTGCATCTCAGCATCTCCAAATTCTTTTAAAATCTTCTGAATGGTCAAAGGTTTTGCTGTGGCACACTAGGCTATCATTTGGTTTTAATTTGCTTTTTTAAAAAAAAAACAACCCAAAACTAATGCAGAATAGAGGCACTGTGATCTCAAGGGTGCCATTTTCATTTTTTTTTTTTCAAGAATGGTTGCTGGCTTTTTTTTTTTTAATCAAAAATTTTAATGTGTCTGAAAGCCAAAATAGCTTTTCTACTGCCAAGGCTCTGGACTGTAGTCTTCAACAGTCTTTAGATGATTTAAATTTAATTCATTAAACTGAATTCAATCTGATTTTGAGAGACAGTTTATTCCGCCAAGAATCAGAACAAATAGACAAGGATAAATTTAAATTTAATCTGATTCAAATTCAATTATTTTTCAATTGAGGGAAATCAAAGCCACATAAAGCCGTTGGGTACTCCCTTCCAATCAGAAATTCCCCTTTTCTGGACAGTCCCTCCTATCTCCTGTTGCCTTTGATCTACTCTTCCCATCTCCAATCAACCTGTATAGATTGTACATGTAAAAGAAAGATTGAATCTGTAAAGGAATAAATTGCAACACAAGCACATTTTTCACCAAGCATTTATGAGCCCAAGAATTTGCAATTGCATGAGATTATTAATGTGGTTTGTTGCAATCGGTCAGTTGTTTAGACCAGATTTTGCATTTTTGTCCATCTACTGAGTCTTTCTCAATAACCTGGAATAGCCAGAGGTTGTTGAACAATATCAAAGTTATTGTCTCAGGATGTAAGCTGGAAGAAACAACGGATTCTGCCTGGCATGACAACTTATATAAGGCTTCTATTGTCTATGAAGGGACTATATAAGGGACACGGTGGCTCAGTGGCTAAGATGCTGAGCTTGTCGATCGAAAGGTTGGCAGTTCAGCGGTTCAAATCCCTAGTGCCGCCTAACGGGGTGAGCTCCCGTTACTTGTCCCAGCTTCTGCCAATTTAGCAGTTTGAAAGCACGTAAAAAATGCAAGTAGAAAAATAGGCACCATCTTTGGTGGGAAGGTAATAGCATTCCGTGTACCTTTGGCATTTAGTCATGCCGGCCACATGACCACAGAGACGTCTTCGTACAGCGCTGGCTCTTTGGCTTTGAAACGGAGATGAGCACGGTCCCCTAGAGTCAGGAACGACTAGCACGTATGTGTGAGGGGAACCTTTACCTTTACTGAGTTGCACCAGGAGCATTTCAGTTCCTGTTCTACTTTGTTAGCCAGTTTAAAGTATGATGTTATAAAAAGTTAAATATATTATGGTTTCTCATAGATAGGAAGCTGTTGTATGATGGTGCTAAAGATACCATTGCAGGATGTAAGCTACTCCAAGAAAAGCTGCTTTTGCAACTGATTGATGGTGATTTTTGTCAATGCCGAAGATGTTCAAGTGGTGCTCCAAATGTTTTGGAATGGTATCCAAGGCTCCTATTACCATTAGTACTATCTTTGCTTTCTTTTGCCATAGCCATTCTATTTCTATTTGCAAGTCTTTGTATATTGTTATTTTCCCCAGTTCTTTCTCTTCTGTTATTATTATGGTTTGGTCGCACAGTCTATAATAATAATAATAATAATAATAATAATAATAATAATAATAATAATAATAATAATAATAATATTTCTAGAATGGTGTGTGCTAAACTTCCTTGATTGCTTCTCAGCTAGCAAGAACTCCATTATACACACAGACATCTTTCCAAAGATCTCCTCCTTGTTTTCTCTTCTGCAAGTGCAGACATATAATTTATTAATAAAGTGCCCCTATTATAAGGGAAAGTTAATCTTGCCTACCGAGGCTCTCCAAAGGAAATGCTCACTCAACTGAAGCCCTTTGGAGTGCAAGCACCACTTCTATAAAATATCACACAATATTATTTTATACACCTGGTTTCAAAAGGCCGTCCACTTTTCCCATTAGACTAACAAATTACAGCAATTATGGTCAGTAATGTAGAGGTTTCTCGGCAAATGCTCGCCCCCCCACCCCCAAGGAAAGGCAACAGAGGGGTGTTAAAGAAACAATGCTTAATGTCAGTGAATGGATTTGTGTTTAGCTCTCAGGCATAAAGGCAATCCTGTCAAGTTAGACTTGCAATACATGCTTAGTCTTGAAATCTGTATCCAGTGATTTTGCTCGTGATTATTATAACAAAGTCTCAATGACATCATGGCTACACCAACTTCTTAGATGCCCCTACACAGTTTGTCATTGTGTTCTTCAGGGATTTCTTCTTAACCCCACAGACCTTAACGCCAGGAAATTTCAAATTTCCCTCATAGCCAATCAACCATTTAGCTTCCAAGCTTCATCGAAGTATGATTCCTCCCTTAAAGAGAGCCACTATATTTAGTGGTTAAAATGCTAATCTAGAAATCAGGAGATCACGAGTTCTACTCAGGGGTGGGCTTCAAAAATTTTAGAAAGGGGTTCTCTGCCAGGTGGCTGGGTGGGCATGGCCATGGTGGATGTGGCCTATTTGGCCACCTGCACCACGGTGGGGGGGGGACGGTTTTGCCCTCCCCGGGCTTCCCAGGCTCCCCAGGTTTTCCTCAAGCCTTTGGGAAGGCAAAACGGCCTCCCCAGGCTCTGGAGGCCTTCTGGAGGCTGGAAACAGGTCTGTTTCCGGCCTTCTCTAACTTCCGGTAGGCCCTTTTTCACCTTTCCAGAGCCTCTGTGTGCGCCCTGCAACCAAAATGGGCCATGTGGGGACTCCTGGAAGGGGTGGGGAGGGGTGGGAGGGGCAGGTGGAGCCAGCCGTGAGTGGGATTTGGGAGCTCTCCAAACGGCACAGAATCTTAGCTAGATTCTCCTGAACCCCTGCAAACCCCCAGCAGCCCACCCCTGGTTCTAGTTCCTCCTTAGATATGAAAGCAAGCTGGGTGACTTTGAGCCAGTCCCTCTCTCTTAGCCCAACCGGCCTCACCGGTTTGTTGTTGTGAGGAAAACAGGAGAAGGAAGGAGTATGTTAGGTATGTTTGCCACCTTGAGTTACTAATAAAGTAATAAGATGGGATTAAAAAAAAATCAAACAAACAAACCATCAGATTGTTTATTGCTTGTCTTACTTATCAAACATCTCGGTCTCAGACAAATTAGGCCCTCTATTTTTGGTTTGTTTGAGGCGATCAATGTTTATGGCACTGTGAAGACACAGTGAGGCACACAGAAGCGAGACCACCGGTTAGATTGCAGCATAGAAGATTTATTCAAACCTCTATACAAGTTCAACACAAAATTGGCATCAGATATGGGTCAAGGGAATTCAGGAGGAGTTGGACTTAGAGGGCTTGTGGGAATGCAATAACTCTAAGCTGATGACACATTTAACTCTGCCCTCTAGCTCGGCCTGCTCTTCCCCTACAGGAGGGGTCTGGCTGCAGAATTCTGGGAGTTGAAGTCCACAAGTCTTAAAACTGCCAAGTTTGAAGACCTCTGGCCTAGATGCTCTGCATAAGTCCAATAGGGTTTGATCTGACCCTCCCTGAATGCTTATCTGGTCATTCCCAGGTAAGAGCTGCCAATCTGCCTATGAAACAGGCAGACAAAAATAAAGTACTGTAGCTAGTTTGAACATTCACATATGGGTCTGGATGTTTGTGCTTGACAATGGGCTACTTCATTTAAGAAGCAGGTTGCTCATTTCCAAACTAAGAAACGTTCTCCTTTTCTGATCTGAAATGCTTTGAAAGGTTCCTTTGGAATCAGAATGGGTCCCTTGAAGTGTGCAGCAGCTGCCAAAAAAGCCAACACAGTTCTAGGCTGCATAAACAGAGAGATAGAATCAAGATCACCTGAAGTGTTAATACCACTTTATAATGCCTTGATAAGGCCACACTTGGAATATTGCATTCAGTTTTGGTCGCCACGATGTAAAAAAGATGTGGAGACTCTAGAAAGAGTGTAGAGAAGAGCAACAAAGAGGATGAGGGGACTGGAGGCTAAAACATGTGAAGAACGGTTGCATGAAGTGGGTATGTCTAGTTTGATGAAAAGAAGGACTAGGGGAGACATGATAGCAGTGTTCCGTTATCTCAGGGGCTGCCACAAAGAAGAGGGAGTCAAGCTATTCTCCAAAGCACCTGAGGGTAGAACAAAAAGCAATGGGTGGAAACTAATCAAGGAGAGAAGCAACTTAGAACTAAGAAGAAATTTCCTGACAGTGAGAACAATTAATCAGTGGAACAACTTGCCTCCAGAAGTTCTGAATGCACCAACACTGGAAGTTTTTAAGAAGAGGTTGGATAACCATTTGTCTGAAGTGGTGTAGGGTTTCCTGCCTAAGCAGGGGGTTGGACTAGAAGACCTCCAAGGTCCCTTCCAACTGTTATTCAATTCTATTCTAAGGGCCATTTTGATGCACTGTAGTTTTCAATGTCACTTAATTCCTTCACAATTTGTTTTCAACGTCACTTAATTTCTTTTGCAAATTACTTTCTAAATTTAAAATATTTTAGTGTGTGCTGTCCGTTTTCCCTTGTTTTTATTCCACGTTATTCCACGTTACGTACAAATATGTGTTCTTTCTAGATACATGAAGCAATTTTTTTGTAAAAAATAGAAGAAGAAGAAGAAGTGCCTGAACATGGTGGCAAAATAGTCAAGAGTTGGAACATTATATATTGGAATTTGAATGTCTACACTTGAAAGTGTGGCTTATTTTGACTAGATTGCTTTTCTCCACGGTCATTCCTGACCTCCTGCATTACTTTCAGTGGATTATTTTATTTTTTCCACCAAGGGAGATTTTTAAGCATGGACCAGAGTAGATAAGTGATATTGGTCAAAACCACTACCAGCAAACCTTGGAATTATTGACCACTTTAATAGCTCTTGCTGACCTCCAAATGAAACTTCACCTTTGGTTATTAACATGTCTTTCCACTTTTATGATTTTTTTGGAACATAATTTGTCACAGTTTTTATCTGCTCAGAGCAAACGTTAGGCTTTTAAAAACTGAGTTATCTTTTTCACAACTGCTAACAATTACACATCACAGAACAGAGTGGTTGGAAAAACCAATTATGAAAAGACCCGCGTGGAAAAGCACTGTTGGGAAGTCTTGAATTATAGATTTTTGAAGTATAGCCATCTTAGCGGCACCGCATCGAGGAAATGGAAAGAAGGAACCATGTTTGGAAAATTGCCTGTAAGATCTACAAGGCAAGATAAAGGATGCAGAAATTAATTGCCCTTGTTTTGTGCGAGACGTCAGCGGTGTTGGTTTCAAAATGCAGGCGAGAAACTGTGCGGTGGTGGTGTTGCGTATCTCTCCTCGTAAAGTGACATCTGATAATTACGGCAATGTCACTTTCATTCACTGTAGAAAGATCTCAATGTCTGAGACAGACTTTGGAAATACGGTAGTGGCCAAAATTGTGGAAACCTTTTGGGAAAAGTGTATTTTCTAAAACTAGGTAATAACACCACTTTTTTATTTTTTATTTTTGGAGTAGTACCGCAAAATTATATATCAATGGAAAGATAATTTAATCAAGAATGTAATGCAATAACTTTTATGAAGGATTTGCTATTAGAATAGCAGTTACAGTATAAAGAAGAAAAGTGAAACACGTAGAAAAAATGAGATCTACAAAATGAGCACCATAGAAAAAATGAGCTATACAAAAATTATCACGTCAGTTAAAACTTAGTTGGGTAACCTTTAGCATGAATGACGGCCTTACAATGTCTTCCCATAGAGTGAACCAAGTCCTTTAGTTCTGCAGCTGTTATCATGTGAAACCAAGATTGAATGATTGCTTCTATTAACTGGGTTTTATTGCTGGGTTGCTTCTGACTAACAAGTTTCTTTAGTCGTCTCCATAGATTTTCAATTGGGTTAAGGTCTGAGCTATTCCCAGGCCATTCCAGCAGTGGAATAAGAGTATCTTGAAACTTCAGAAAGAAAAAAAAAGTGGTGTTATTAGCCATCAAATCTCAAAAATACACTTTTCCCAAAAGGTTTCCACAATTTTGGCCACTACTGTATAAATGGAAATACCTTGTCTGTTCTAGTTAGCCATCCTTTAAAGAGCATTTGTCCCATGATTTCATATAGCAGCCATTTTTTTTTATTTAAGGACATTCATAATACTCTCATCAAGATATGAGATAGGCTGTAACTTCTGAGTATATTTTGGAACAACTGAAGTTGTGCAAACTGCATCCTTGTTCTCCAGACAAGCCAAGTTCAAAATATCTCAATCTCTTCAAATAACACAATTTTTGGGAAGCAGGACACTCCCCCACCAATGAAAGAGTAAGAGAACGAGAGTGCAGACAGCTCCTCTCTAATAGTTCCTAGAGTAATGCTTTAAGTGGTGGTAGTTTGCCTTAGTTTGGCAAGATGCGGTTTACAGGTAAGGAACAATAAAGAAATCTGCTCAGAATCATATGTCTTTCTTGGACCCTGAGTCTTCCTCAGCTGAAGTCTTGTAAGATTCCTTTGAGGAAGATCTGTGGATTTTATTCACCTTTGTGTCCGAGATATAGCTCACTGGAAAAATTAATCTCCCTCCAAAATTCATGCCCACTCTAATAACAATAGCACTTAGACTTATATGCACCTTCACTGTGCTTTACAGCCCTCTCTAAGCGGTTTACAGAGTCAGCATATTGCCCCCAACAATTTTGGGTCCTCATTTTACCCATCTTGGAAGGATGGAAGGCTGAGTCAACCTTGAGCCGGTGAGATTCGAACTGCCGAACTGCTGGTAGCCGGCAATCAGCAGAAGTACTGCATTCTTTTTTCTTTTAACAAGACAAACATAACAATATGTACTATTTTTACAGCCTTCTGCATCGGCATGTATATTCTGCTTTTATATTCAACTCTTCTACTTTATCTTTCTATCCTTCATAACAACTCTGATAACTATTATAACCACACTTGTTACGTGTACTTACATTTATGTTAATCACTGTTAAATCACTGACTATGTAAATAAGTATAATGTAAATGCAGTACTGAATTCTAATCACCGTGCCAGCTTGGCTTTAATACCCCCCTTGTGATAGTTTTTGAAACAGTTTGAGAGCCCTTTTCAATATGTTGACAGTCACAGGCCTAGAATGACAACTGCCTTTGTTTCCTAAAGCCCTGGTAGGGGATGGAAAATACGTAGGAAATGCTGTATGAAAAATTAATTATAGTAAAAGAAATAAATAAAATGATCTGCACTTAAATGTAGTGAACTGCATATGTGCATGCCCACACGTGTGAGAACCCAACGCAAAGTATTTCTTCAATAGCTGTCTTTTTCTGCCAAAATGTTTTCCCAAAGCACATGTACACTGCTGGAATTTCACCTTTCTTCTCCTTTCCATCGCAACTGCGACACATTCTATTAACAACAGTTCACCGAGTGTTAAGATCTCCCACTAGCAAACTTCAAAGCTAATCATAGCATGCTCCCTATAGCTCCCCACGCTTGGCGTGTCAAAAGCATTTGTTTTAATCAGGCTTACAACTTCATTATCATGACTAAACATAGACCGGCTGAGTGTTGTTGCTTGTACGCCATGGTGTAACATTAATATAAAACTGAACTCCCACCTAGCCCGGTGACAAAGAATATTTGAGTAATAATTGTTTGCTTTGGTAAATGTCTTGGTGTCATTTCGAGATTAGCTGATGCATTTTTAATCAGAGCCTGTTGCTCCGTTCTTCATTCATAATTAGTGGGGGAATCGCATGAGACAAAATTACCGACTGATTTATTATTAGAACACACATATTGTGTGCGTGTTGGAGAAGACACAGGGGTGAAATCAGTGGTGGGTTCCTCCCGGTTCCTCCCGATATGACGTCACCAAACCGGTTCTGCCCCCCGCATTATTCTTACCTTTTATTTGGCCCCACCCCCAATCTATTGCTGCCTCTTGAGTCCCAGCTGATGGGCTATAAGGAAAAAAAACTGTTTAAACTCTTGCCGTGGGGCTTCAAAGGGCCGCCCTACAGCTCATCAGTGGTAAAAGGCAGTTTGGTGGTAAACCGGTGCCTCCAAAAACAAATGAGTAGACCGGTACCTGCAAAAATAAATCAGTAGACCAGTGCCTGCAAAAACAAATGGGTAGACCGGTACAGCTCTGCAAGCAGTTAAAAGCCTGGTAGACCAGTACCTCTGCTAAATCCTAAAGAATTGTGACATGACCATCAAGCCACACCCACAAAATAAGCCACGCCCACAGAACCGGTAGTAAAAAAATTTAGAACCCACCTCTGGGTGAAATGCTCCCGGTTCGGACCGGTTTGGAGAACCGGTAGTGAGGGCAGCGTGAGGCTCCGCGCACCCACCCGCCTGTCATTACTTCCTGGTTTTAACCAGGAAGTAACCTGTTTTTTACCCTCTGCACATGCGCAAAAGGGTTTGTACATGCACAGAGAGTTCAAGCGCACATGTGACACGCGCACACGCACTTCCGAATTGGTTGGGAAGGTAAATAGATTTCACCCCTGGGAAGACAGATCTGCAGAGAAAAAGAACTTGAAATCTGCCTTACATTTTCTCCAAGGGTTTTCTTCTCTTAAAAAAAAGAGAAGCTTCTGTTTTTCTACTTTATTCTTAGCATGATTAAGAATTTAACCTTGGTCCACGTGCTTTTGAGCTTCTTTTAGGGTTGCAAAATGGCCGTTGTTGAAGTCTGTCTTTGATTCTGATCCATGTGTCTGCCTGAAACCTCCTTGGTTGCCCATATTTACAACTCTGAGAATTCTTCACCCAAGGAGAAACTCCCTTTCCATATGCTATGTTGGGACTTCGGGGACATTTCAAAAGCCAGAGAGATTGAAAATCATGGTAAAGAGGGCTATGCATGGAAAGACAGAGGGCATTTAAGACACCTTGTGACCAGCGGTGAAATTGAATCTGTTCTATCCAGTTCGGGCGAATTGGTAGCGCTGGCGGCAGGAGGCTCCGCCCGCCCATTCGGACGTCATCACGTCCCGTTTTTGAAAAAAAAGTTTTTTATTTTTATTTCTTATATACATATTGTAAATGTACATTCTCTTATCCATAATTTATCATGTATATACATTTTTTTTTCTAAAGAAAGCATAAAAATGAGAATTTAATTACATTTGGGGTTGTTCTTCTACCCTCTCTTTTCCCTCTTTTCACAACAAACCTTCTTCTCCTTTTTCTTTCTTTCCCCTGCCTCCCTCCTCTCCTCTCCTCTTCTACTTTCTTCCTCCTCCTCTCCTCTCCTCTCCTCCCCTACTTCCCTTTCCTCTCCCCCACTCCTTCCCTCTTTCCCCCCTTTCTCACCTTCTCTCTTGCTCTTGTAGAGGGATAGGAGAGAAGAGGGAGAGAGACGAATGGAAGAAAGGGGAAGGAGAGGACCACATCCCATTTTTGAACCTCTGCGCCTGCGTAAAAGGCTCTGTGCATGTGTGGAGGAGGCGCGCACGCTCACATTTGCGAATCAGTAGCGAAGGTAAGTAAATTTCACCCCTGTTTGTGACTAATTAAGTATAGTGACATCACAATTCTCTTTTAGCCAGCCCAAGGAAGTGAGTTTTAAAAAACGCAGAAGGAATCATCAGAAACAAACTAAAATTTTACCACTGGTTCTTTTTTTAGTGGGATAGTTGCCTCTTACATAAATTAATTCTAATTTCCATCATCCTTGTCCTGTCCTCTTTGAATATTAGAGGTGGTGATCAAAACCAGTTTAATTTTACTGCAATAAAGGTAGGCAAACTAACAATCCAAGCATCTTGTGGATATTTCTACTCACTTGATATTGCAAATCCTTTTCTGGACCTTCATCTTTTAACGCCATCACTCTGCTAAACAAATAATTCCCTCAATACTGTCAAACTATTCACTAAGGCTGCATTACTACTACAATCTTCTCATTGTTCCTATCAGCCATCTCCTCCCACTTATGACTCTATGACTGTAACTTTGTTGCTTGTATCCTTACGATTTATATTGATTGTTTCCTAGTATGATTCGATTGCTTATTTGTACCCTATGACTATCATTAAGTGTTGTACCTTATGATTCTTGATGAATGTATCTTCTCTTTTTATGTACGCTGAGAGCATATGCACCAAAGACAAATTCCTTGTGTGTCCAATCACACTTGGCCAATGAAGAATTATATTGTATTGTATTATATTTTAAGGCAGAATACAGCTACCTAGAGATAACCAACAAAAAAACCCTCACTTGGCAGTTATAACCATGAAAGAAGCAAAATGCTAAAAATAAAAGAGTAAGAAAATAAATGTGGGCTTCTATTACTAATTTAATAAATATGTATTTGGAACAACCCTCCACACATACATTATCTTCATGGAAGGGGACTAACTTCTGACTAACTACCACACTAGTGAGGCCATACTTGGAATACTGCATACAGTTCTGGTCACCATGATACAAAAAAGATGCTGAAACCCAGCAGACAAGAGCAAGAAAATGAGAAAGGGTCGAGAGACTAAATCATATGATGTACAGTTGGAGGAGCCAGGTATACATACATACAGACTAGAGCTGGAAGGGACCTTGGAGGTCTTCTAGTCCAATCCCCTGCTCAAGCAGGATACCCTATACCATTTCAGACAAATGGTTAATCCAATCTCTTCTTAAAATCTTCTAGTGTTGGAGCATTCACAACTTCTGGAGGCGAGTTGTTCCACTGATTAATTGTTCTCACTGTCAGAAAATTTCTCCTTAGTTCTAAGTTGCTTCTCTCCTTTTAGTTTCCACCCATTGCTTCTTGTTCTACCCTCAGGTGCTTTGGAGAATAGCTTGACTCCCTCTTCTTTGTGGCAGCCTCTCAAATACTGGAACACTGCGATCATGTCTCCATCTCTTCTTAAAAGCCTCTAGTGATGAAACACCTTCAACTTCTGAAGGCAATCTGATCGACTTGTTATTTATTCTCACTGTTAGGAAGTTCCAGGTTGCTTGTCTCCTTGATTAGCTTTCACCCATTGTTTCTTGTCTTGCCTTCTGGTGCTTTGGCAAATAAATTAACCCAGGGGTGAAATCCAGCAGGTTCTGACAGGTTCTGGAGAACTGGTCGCGGAAATTTTGAATAGTTCGGAGAACCGGCAAATACCACCTCTGGCTGGCCCGAGAGTGGAGTGGGAATGGAGATTTTGCAGTATCCTTCCCCTGCCACGCCCACCAAGCCACACCACGCCCACCAAGCCACGCCCACAGAACTGGTAGTAAAAAAAATTGGATTTCACCACTGAGTTGACCCCCTCTTCTTTGTTGTAGCCATACCCAGTTCCTGCAATTGTTCTTCATATATTTTAGTCTCCGGGCCCTTAATCATCTTAGTTGCCCTTCTCTGCATTCTTTCCAAAGTCTCAACATCTTTTGTTTATGTCTTAGTATATCAAAAAGAAGGATGAGGGTGGACATAATAATTGCCTTCCAGTAGTTGAGGGGCTGTCACAGAGAAGAGGGGATTGACTTATTCTCCAAAGCAACAGAGGGCGGGACAAAAAGTAATGGGTGGGAGCTTGTTAAACAGAGATCCAACCTAGAAGTAAGGAGAAACTTTCTGACAGTGAGAACAATTAATCAACGGAACAGCTTGCTTCCTGAAGTTGTAGACGCTCCATCACTGTTTTCAAAAATAGGCTGCACAGTCATTTGATCTGGATGGTATAAGGTCTCCTGCGTTGACCAAGAGCTTGGACTAGAAGCCCTCCTTCCAGGCCAATGATTCTATGTTCTTCCTTCTTCCTATGGATAACCACATATTTTTATTTGATGGCTGGACATTTTTATAATAACTTAACAAGGGCATAATCTTTCCTCCCCTCCCCTCTTCTCCTCTGCCCCTTCTCCTAAGAACACTAGATAAAGCACAGTTAAAATGTTTTACAGACATAAGGAGAACATTTTTATCTGTGATAAAGAATCAATATTTCAAGCTAGCAACGTTAACACTTTGAAATGGTAAATCACAGCTTCTCATTTAAATTGTTGGCCCATGGAGAATAAAAAGTTAAAGCATCAACTATTTATATTCCTTTTCTACAATGCAACAGTGACAGAGGGAGGAAGAAAATAAGCAAACATGTCAAATATGCTTTTGGATTACACAAATAAACGTAAGGAGGTGGAAATAAAGTGCTTAATTAACATCAACATTGGAGTCCTTGCTCTCTTCCCTGGGAAAAAAAAATAACTGATTAATGTTGCTTAAATGTGAGCATGAAATAAAACAAAACCAACATGTCTCCTTAAATTCAGAAGCACTTTTGGTTACGGTTTTGGTTATAGGTGCCAACACTTTTTTTTTTTGCATTGGCAACAGCAGAACTGTGTTTAGATTGAAACAGTCCAGGGTTTTTATAGGGAAAAGTTATGGAAGAATATTTTATCCAGTGGAAAATCTTTGTCTGAACATGCCATTATGTGGGGGGGAAAATAGATTAAAAAAAAAAAGATTTCAAAACTCCTATTATTTTTTTATTAGGTTACCTCTGATGTATTCAGGCTTTCAAGTTCTGCAAAACTCTTCCATCACACAATATATTTTATCACTTAACATCTATGCCAATCCATTGAGAAAGGGTAGGAAAAAGTTAGGATGTTAATCTTTGGGCAAAGACAACTTTTGAGGCTGCTTCTTTGAAATGGTGTTGGTTTTTTTTTTTTTTTTAAGCCTTGGGGTAGAAAAAACAATAGTGTCACATTTTTAGAAAGAAAAGAAAAGTATGTATTAGGAGGGAGGGAAGGAAGGAAGGAAGGAAGGATGGATAGATACATTGCTGTCCAGCTTCATATAATTGTGAAAAAAGAATGACAAGGATTTCAGAAAGGAATAGTTAATGTTACTTGGGGTAAAAAACAAAGTCTTGGCTATTAAAATGCCTTATTTTTATACTTTAAGAAAAATATATATATGTATGACCAATTATATATAAGAGAATGTACATTTATATTATGTGTATAAGAAATAAAAATGAAAAACTTTTTTTTAAAAAAAGTAATAAACTGAGCAATGCGTCATTTAGAGGGAGGGAGGAAGGAAGGATACACTGCTGTCCAACTTCATATAATTGTGAAAAAAGAATGACAAGGATTTCAGAAAGGGATAGTTAATGTTACTTGGGGTAAAAACAAAGTCTTGACAACTATAAGAATAAATTGAGCAATGTATCATTTAGAGGGAGGGAGGGAGGGAGGGAGGGAGGGAGGGAGGGAAGGAAGGAAGGAAGGAAGGAAGGAAGGAAGGAAGGAAGGAAGGAAGGAAAGAAGGAAGGGACTTACTCTTTTTAGTCATATATTCTTTTATGACTGACATGGCACAGGAAAACCTAGTAAAGTGACAATATATTTCTTATCTGAAAAGAAAAGCAGCCAAACTTCAATGTAACAGATTAGGATGAACTTGGAGCTGAGAGACAGACGGCTTCAACTCCAGGCACTGTAAACAATGAGAGACAATTTTTCAATCAGAAAAACATTTCCCCTTTTCCTACATTCTTACCAAGTTCTTTCTAGCGGCTATTGTTCACATATGGCACAGCTGTCCCTGGGCTATTGCCATATGTAAGAACATGAGATTTTTATGACTGCTTCTTTGTAAGATTTATGAAGCTGATCTACATTCAGCCATTTTTCAAGAGTGAGCAGAAAAGGAAGCGGGAGAGCGAGACAACTCTGGAAAAAAAAAAAAACCCATACGGTCAAGAGATCTGCTCGGTCCCAATAGAGAATGAAACCCATTGCAACCCAATGAAACCCACATCTCCTATTATGATATGCAAAATGGAATGGGATTCAGGGGGTTCTATCCGGATTGCGCGATCCGGTAGCAGCGGCTGTTGGGGGCTCCGCCCACCCATCCAGAGGTCATCATGTCCTGTTTGTGATGCTCTGCACATGCACGGAAGGCTGCACGCATGCATGGAGGTGGTGCGTGCACTCACATTTGCGAACCGGTAGTGAAGGTAAGTGAATACCACACCTGGACATGATCAGGGGTGGTATTCACTTACCTTCTCTACCAGTTCGCAAATGTGAGTGCGTGTGCCACCTCTGCGCATGTGCACACCTTCTGTGCATGCACAGAGTGTCACAAACTGGACATGATGACGTCCGGTGAGTGGGCGGAGCCTCCCGCAGCCACCACTACCGGATCACGTGATCTGGATAGAACCGGCTGAATACCACCACTGGTATGGTTATGGACCATACCATGATGGACAAGCTGGCTCCCACTTTCTGATCCAAAATAATACTGAGCCCTTCTACAGCTCCTTAGGCTTCTGGGAATGAGACATAAAAATGAGTGCTCGGTCTCGTCACTTCTGGGTGCAGCTAAGTTAGACAGAAAATGTGGCATCTCATTGTTCAGATATGGTCCTCCAGAGAAGATGTTTTGCAGTAATGGATTCTCTATGCAACATGTCAGGAGCTAGTCTGGTTAGCTAAAGTATGCCAAGACCCAACCCTATTTAGGGCAGCAGTTCTTTTTTAAAATATCATTACGAGAGAGATGGATTGTTGGACAAAGACAGAGAGATGGAGAGAGAGAGAGAGAGAGAGAGAGAGAGGGAGAAGATAGATAGATAGATAGATAGATAGATAGATAGATAGATAGATAGATAGATAGATAGATAGATACCCTGTTTTCCCCAAAATAAGACCAGGTCTTATATTAATTTTTGCTCCAAAAGATGCATTATGGCTTATTTTCTAGTTAGGTCTAATTTCGGGGGACATATAGTACTAAAATGCATCCGTCTGGTTGACAATCTTAACTGGGGCTTATTTTTAGGGTAGGGCTTATATTACGAGCATCCTGAAAAATCATGCTAGGACTTATTTTCCGGTTGGATCTTATTTTCCGGGAAACAGGGTAGATAGATAATGTTCTGACCTAGGCTTCCTGAGTCCTTAAAACACACGAGTAGTCCCAAAAATCTCTTTTATTGCAACAGCTGTGAATTCTGTTCATTCACAGATGAGTCCCCATTACTTATAAAGAGTCCTTCGGGAGAAGTTCTTCGGGATTATCACCCACCTTTATCTCCCTTGACATGCTGCCAAAGACCTAATTGGCAAAGCCACACGGAGTCCAGAATCAAACAGAGCTTCAGGCTTTAAGCTGAACCGAATGAACAAACGTTGCCTCCTGCAAAGGCCCACATGCCTTTGCTCCTCTTTTAAGTCTTATGGGAGGGGCCAATCATCTCCAAGCCTTACTTCCGAGTTGTCCCTTTTGTTTTAGCTGTTCTTGCCTTCTGGCAGCTCTGCGAATGCGCACACTGGGAATAGGCTCCTCATTCCTCTGCTTCGCTGAGGTCTGACTCTGGAGGCTCTGGAGGCAGCATGTACCTCCCAGATGGCCCTGGTCCCATCTCTGGCTCCGATGCAGAGCCCTTGTCCGAGCATTTCCCAGACTCCAGGACTGGCCCATGATCCCCCCAGACTCCTCACTGTCTGTTGCCAGCTCCGCAGGCCGCTGGCGGACCACAACAGATAGATAGATAGATGATAGATAGATAGATAGATAGATAGATAGATAGATAGATAGATAGATAAGATAGATAGAATAGATAGATAGATAATAGACAGACAGACAGACAGATATGACAGACAGATGACTAAATGTAGAGAGCCATGAAAGTGGATTTGAAGAAAATATTCAAAAGCCATTATAAAAACAAAAAGGGGAGAAGCATTCCTTGATCCGTGAAAATGGAGATCATGTTGGGGAAGGTTCAGGTTGGTTCTTCCTGACTCAATGGCGTATAAGAGGAAGGGAAAGAAAATTACAGCCAGACCTGCTAGATAATCTTAATAGCAATAACTGTGCCTCACATTAAATCTTATTGACTATTATGCTGCCACTGAGCAAAGCTGCAGCACTGTTTTTACTGCATTTAGTGATTGATTTTGTGTTTTTACCATGCCGGTCATTGATCATAACTAAAATAAATTTGAATATGTTTTTTTTTTCCCTTTCAAAGTAGTCTGAAAACCAAAGAGTGCTCTTTAATCTCAAGGAAGAGAAAGCTGGAAAAAGAATGTGTTTGGCAAAGAAAACAGCATCAAGGTCTAAAATGAATGAGCAGAACGAGCATACCATATTTTTCAGAGTATATGACGCACTGGAGCATAAGACGCACCTTAGTTTTTGGGGAGGAAATTAAGAAAAAAGCTGATCGGCAGGTGGATCTGCCTCCCAGAATATCCCCAATCAGCTGTTCCCAGAGGTGAATTTTAGCAACAGGTTCGCTGGTGGTGAGCTCTGTGCCTTGCTTTTTTTCCTGCCTCTGAAACTTCTGAAACTCTGTTTCAGAAAAAACTTTTTTTCCTGCCTCTGAAAGCCTCCGAAACAGAGCTTCAGAAAAAAAGTCTCTAAAGCTCTTTTTGGGGGCTTCTTTTCTGAAGCTTCAATTCTGACACCTTTTTCAGCCTCTGAAACCTTTGTTTGAGAAGCCGGACAGGACTACATTCAGAATGTAAGATGCACGCAGATTTTCACCCTCTTTTTGGGGGGAAAAAGGTGCGTTTTATATTCTGAAAAACACGGTCGTTTTTTGCAATGTGAGAAAGCCTACTTTTCAAGACCAACCCAATCTCCCTATGTGTAGAAATATAGATTGAACACACCAATAAAGGAGAATTATTTGTAGCTCAAGCAGGGCCAGATTTAGATGAAAAGAGGCCCTAGGCTATTCCACTTATGAGGCCCTTTCACCTATAGTGAAAGTGTAATTTTAATTTTGCTAACAATTTGAATGTAGGCCCCTCTTGATCTTGAGGCCCTAGGCTGAAGCCTAGTTAGCCTATAGGAAAATCTGGCCCTGAGCTCAAGATTGATATGTGAGGTCCTTGGTGCTCTCTGAGCTTGCTTGCTTTTTTTGTTTTTGTTTTCTTTTTGCAGATGTTTTGTAGTCACTGGCACCAATTATATTGCCTAGTTTGGGTAATAAAACATCTGCAAGAAAACAAGCAAGCTCAGAGAGCACCCAGGACTTCTCAATGAAGACACCATTTGCACTCCTGATGCAAAGTCAGAAAGTTATTTCAAGGGAGATGTGGGTTTTCCCACAAGCATCTTGTGGCATGTTCGTGCTTCATAACTCAGACATGTATTTTCCTAGGATTGCACAACCAATCCCTTAAAACAAATAAGCTTCTTTAAGGTGGCATTGACAGGAATGGGGTATATATTCATAACCATTCAGATCCAAAGGTCAGCGCATCCCTTTAGTATGTGAATCAGTATTAACTGCCTGAACTATTCTCTGCGGTTTTCCTGGTGACATTTTCAGAAGTTGTTTGCCCTTTCCTTCTTCTTAGGGCTAGGAGTGAATGACTGGCTCAAAGTCATCCAGCTGTCTTTCATGCCTAAGGCAGAACTAGAACTCCCAATCTTCCAGGTTTTAGCCTGGTGTCTTAACCATTATGTCAAACTGACTCTTACAGCACATCCCTACCATAGACACACACACACACACACACACACACACACACACACACACACACACACACTTATTTATTTATTTATTTATTTATTTATTTATTTATTTATTTATTTAACTCAATTTGTATACCGCCCTTCTCCTAGTGGACTCAGGACGGTGCACAGCCAGAACTAAAACACATACCAATACCAACATATCAATGGCTTCCTCTCAATCCCACAAATCCAAGCCACCTTGATCATCAGACATGTCTTATCTTGGAAGATAAGCAAGGTTGGACTTGATTAGTGCTTGAAAAGAGGATCCTCGGGGAATTCTAGAGCTATAGGATAAACCAGGGAAATCAAATCAAAATCAAAACCTTCTAGAATGTGGCAATGATACACCTATTGCATACTAGTGTCAAGTCTACACTGACATGTTTGGACGGTCACCAAGAATCCAACTTGAGGGAGATGTCATCTGTCCTCAGCAGATGGCAGCATGCAGCCACTCTTAGCTGATCTCAAAAATGCAGTCAGGGTCAAACTAATTCTGATTCAGATGCGAAGATGACCAAGAAATCTGAGGTCTACAGGCCAGACTGAGAAACTGAAAAAAGAAAAGCCCATAAGAAAGCAAACTATGTCTAGGAAAACCACATGGTCATTTCTATGAAGACACCAAGAGCCAGTCTACCTGAAAAGAGGTTCTTTTCAAATCCTTCTTTTGGTCAGGAACCAATATAAACTAACATCAAAGTAAAGTCCAATTGTTTTGATGAAAACACTTTTGAGATATTAAAGATACCTAAAAGCTCACATTACTGATACACCATAATAATATTAAAATATAACAGTTCTTAACAGGTGGTTTACTTGACCATCTCCCACCATTAAGAATGACGTGAGGGAAAGTGAAGCTTATAGGGCAACATTGATGGTTACAGTGGCTGCCCTCAAGTGGGACATCCCAAATTTCCTCGCCTGGTGGAAGACATGTCCCTCTGCTCTCTGTGGGGCTCACACATCTTTTTATACAACTCTTCCTCCTCCTCCTCCTCCTCCTCCTCCTCCTCCTCCTCCTCCTCCTCCTCCTCCTCCTCCTCCTTTCCCTTCTCCTCCTCCTCCTCCTTTTCCTTCTCCTCCTCCTTCTTCTTCTTTTCCTTCTCCTCCTCCTCCTCCTCCTCCTCCTCCTCCTCCTCCTTTTCCTCCTCCTCTTCCTTCTTCTTTTCCTTCTCCTCCTCCTCCTCCTTTTCCTTCTCCTCCTCCTTCTTCTTCTTTCCCTTCTCCTCCTCCTCCTCCTTTTCCTTCTCCTCCTCCTTCTTCTTCTTTTCCTTCTCCTCCTCCTCCTCCTCCTCCTCCTCCTCCTCCTCCTCCTCCTCCTCCTCCTCCTCCTTTTCCTTCTCCTCCTCCTCCTTCTTTTCCTTCTCCTTCTCCTTCTTCTTCTCATTGCACATTTGCTCTGTGGCGAGGCAAATGTGCACATCCTGGGCTGCTTCTTGGAAAGATTAACATGCAAGCCACCTCTCTGATGTGGACATAATGTCGGACAGATTCATCACAAAGAAAATGGGTTATTAATATATAATGAGTCAACACAAATATCATTATTGTGCTCCACTACCTGCTGACAATGACAAACCTGCGCTATGAAGGCTGGCCCGAAAACAAGCTTGCTGTGTAATTGATGAAGCAACAAATGCAGCCATTCTCACTCTCTCGACATCCCACCTCTTCCTCTGCTTTCTGCTCTATCCACAGGGGGTTCTCCATTCGCCATCCTTTCCACAGGAGGCAATGTCAGGCTCCCTTGCCTGATGCAACCAGATGAAGCAATTTGCATTGAATTAGCACTACAGTCTTTCCCAAGGAGAGCAGTGGCCAAACCTGGAAAGCGACGGATCTCTTCAGAAGCTTAAGGTGCTAAGATTTTACAGCCAGAGAGAACCTGCTGTTGGAGAAGAAAATGTCCACATTGAAGAGTGGACGCCTTTCCTTTAGGAAGATGTCCCAGGTGGAGGTGAAACATATTCATCCAAGGAGCTGCTGACACCGTTCTACAGAGGAATTATGAAGTCTGTCATCTGCACCTCTATAACTGTCTGGTTTGGCTCTGCAACCCAACAAGACAGACGCAGACTTCAGAGGATAGTTAGAACTGCAGAAAAAACAATGGCTACCAACCTGCCATCCATTGAGGACCTGCATACTGCGCGAGTCAAAAAGAGGGCTGGGAAAATATCTACAGACCCCTCGCATCCTGGACACGAACTGTTTCAACTCCTACCCTCAAAACGATATTATAGAGCACTGCACACCAGAACAACTAGACACAAGGACAGTTTTTTCCCGAACGTCATCGCTCTGCTAAACAAATAATTCCCTCAACACTGTCAAACTATTCACTAAGGCTGCATTACTATTAATCTTCTCATTGTTCCTATCACCCATCTCCTCCCACTTATGACTCTATGACTGTAACTTTGTTGCTTGTATCCTTACAATTTATATTGATTGTTTCCTAGTATGATTCGATTGCTTCTTTGTACCCTATGACTATCATTAAATGTTGTACCTTATGATTCTTGATGAATGTATCTTGTCTTTTTATGTACACTGAGAGCATATGCACCAAAGACAAATTCTATTCTGTTCTGTTCCGTTCCGTTCCGTTCTGTTCTATTCTAGGTGCATCACTATTTCTCAGTCCAACCCAACTCACAGAATCATTACAGGAATTCCTTGAACTATGCAGAAATGAAGGTGAGGAGAGAGAGAAGAAATAACAAATAAAATGAGAATGTTTCTGTATTCAGTTTTTAAAATTAGAGAAGTTTTGAAGGACTTGTAGCATTCCCCTCTCTCCTTTCATTCTTTTCTTCCACAATATATTCATTTTAATTCATTTTAAATTTGAAGGAGGTGTAGTGTTTCCCTTCTCTTCTTTCACTCTTTGCTTCCACTACATATTCATTTTAACCATTCTCCATGATTGGTTTGGGGATAGCTTCCCGATGATGCTTGACAATTATCGTTTCCCTTTATCAACTGATCAATGAATGAATCCATCAATCAATAACTAGTGCTACCGAAAAGGTTAATTCCATCAAAGAAAGCAACTTTGTTCATTTCCATATTTATTTTTGTCACCATTTTTTCTGAAGCAATGGAAGAAAAAACCAACTTCTAGTGAGACATACTTTAGTAGATCCCCTCTTGCTAGAGCTACGCAAAGCTTTTATCTTGTGCCCGTAGCATTAGTCTTGCATTTGTTTAATTGTAAGAGTTTAACCTTTTCCCGCCCTTTATTTGTTTAATAAAATTGGAAGAATGAAAGAAAGAAAAAAGAAAGAAAGAAAAGAAAGAAAGAAAGAAAGAGGAAAGGGAAGGGAGGGAAGGGAAGGGAAGGGAAGGGAAGGGAAGGGAAGGAAGGAAGGAAGGAAGGAAGGAAGGAAGGAAGGAAGGAAGGAAGGAAGGACTACACAATCAATAATAACCACCAATACAACTACAAATATTATACCTAAAAGAACTTCTTATTACACCCTTCTCTATATTTCCGTTTACACAAGTTTCAGTAAAGGGTGATTTACTCAGTGGATGGAAGACTTGATGATACAGTCCTTGTGATTTATGACTTGGTCTCTTACAGACAAAGATAACATAGAAACAATAATGAAACACAGCCATTGTTTAATTGTCAGACCTTGAGAAAATCTGTACTTGGGCAACTAACACTTGAACAGGAATGGAATTGCTTCTCTTTAGGCAATGCATTTTAAATAAGCCAAGCCTTCCAAAGGAAGCTCAGGGAGCCAAGATCCCTGCTGCTTGTCTGATAGGGAAGATCAGTGAATGAGTGGAAAGAGATAGATCTGGCAAAGCCCTTCAGCTAAGAATTCAGCATGACCCACATGAACATATCTCAAGTTTTGATGGCCTTCTTTTTACGAGAGATCTCTTCCTCCGCACCACGTCCTTTCCCTTTCTCTATGTTTACTTACAGGTGGGAAAATAATGAGAGACCAAGGAGAGATCTTGAGGTTGTTTGGGAGTCCTTGCAGGGGAGCTCAGCTACTGTATTTTTTTTTGACTGAATCTTCCTGTTACCTGGGAGGTTGTCCTCTTTAAAGGTGCTTTTTTTTTTTTTGAAGAGGCAACTGGACTTTCTGGTTTTTCTTTTGAAGACGTTTCGCTTCTAATCCAAGAAGCTTCTTCAGCTCGGACTGGATAGTGGGGAATGGAAGGATTTATATTCCTTGCAGGTAGCTAGTCCTTTGCATCCTTAGAGGGTCATTGAAGCACTTGGAGGTTGATCTGTGTCCTCAGGGCCACCTGTGTAGTCCTCCTGGTTCCTGTAGTCTGCAATTATTTTCCTCTGGAAATCCATTCCTACTCCCACACCATTCAAAGGGTTTTCATCCCAAATTGGATCCTGTCACAGCTGAAGAAGCTTCTTGGATGAGAAACGAAACGTCTTCAGATGTCGAGATTCTAGAAAGAGTGCAGAGAAGAGCAACAAAGATGATTAGGGGACTGGAGGCTAAAACATATGAAGAACAGTTGCAGGAACTGGGTATGTCTAGTTTAATGAAAAGAAGGACTAGGGGAGACATGATAGCAGTCTTCCAATATCTCAGGGGCTGCCACAAAGAAGAGGGAGTCAAGCTATTCTCCAAAGCACCTGAGAGCTAGACAAGAAGCAATGGGTGGAAACTAATCAAGGAGAGAAGCAACTTAGAACTAAGGAGAAATTTCCTGACAGTTAGAACAATTAATCAATGGAACAAGTTGCCTGCAGAAGTTGTGAATGCTCCAACACTGGAAATTTTTAAGAAGATGTTGGATAACCATTTGTCTGAAGTGGTATAGGGTTTCCTGCCTGGGCAGGGGGTTGGACTAGAAGACCTCCAAGGTCCCTTCCAACTCTGTTATTCTATTCTATTCTATTTTTTTTTTTTTAATTTGATTTATATGCCGCCCTTCTCCGGAGACTCAGGGCAGCTTACAATGTGCTAAGCAATAGCCTTCATACTTTTGTATTCTATTCTATTCTATTCTATTCTATTCTATTCTATTCTATTCTATTCTATTCTATTCTATTCTATTCTATTCTATTCTATTCTATTCTATTCTATTCAGAAAAACCAGAAAGTCCAGTTGACTGTTGAAAAAGCAACTTTGGGGCAACCATGAACTAGAGGACTGAGAATCTCCATAGACATTCCTTTGAAAATGTTTTGCTTCTCATCCAAGTAACAAGTGTCCAATCGCATTTGGCCAATAAAGAATTCTATTCTATTCTATTCTAATGCACCCCGCCTTGAGGGGAAAAAAAGGAACAACCAGGTACGTTCATATACAGGTAGGTAGATGGGTTGCATCCAATTCCACAGCTGTGGAAGGCAATATTTTCCTTTATGGCCAAGAAAGTGTGGGAGTGGGAGGGAAGGAGATGAACGTGAAGTTAAAAGCAAAAAAAAAAAAAAAAGGAAAGTGCTGATTAGGAAGGCAAAGATGGCAGAAGGGAGGTGGGAAAGAGAAAAAGAATATTGCCCTTGGGATGAATAAAACAATAAAAGATTTGTTATATCTAGGCAAAAGAGACAAGATTAACAGGACAAGCCTCCCTCACCAATTCCGGAATATGTACAAGAGAGCTAATAATACCGACTCAAGAGCTAGGGGAGGTTTGCTGGTAATGAATAATTTCTTTTTGAGAGAGCTGTAAAGCGAACCCCAGGTAACCCAGGCAGACAATGATTTCCTGGTAGCAGGTCCCCGAAGAAACTCATCAGGCATTAGCCAAATGGTGCTTATTTTCAAATAATAGTCACGGCCATCTACAGCTCCTCTTCTACTAGTGAGACTCAATTCAGGAGATTCTAAAACTACCTAGCTGCGTCACTGCATCAGGGCAATCAAAAGCTGGCGACAAGCAACTCCTGGTTTGGCTTTTTTCCCCCATCTGCAATGAGCCAGCTGCATGTACAACTTTTTAAAAATATATATCTTTGTTTGCACTTGTAGATCTGTGCTTTACCACGCCTTCCCCCACTACCCCCTGTTCTGTCCCACAACTGTGCACACACACCAACAGACGTTCAAGAGTTAAAGACCAAACCAGCCGGCAAAATCCTTTTCCTTATGATAACGGAACTTGGCAACAACCTAGTGGCTGCCTGCCAAGAGTTTATTATTTACGAAGAGGAGAGATAACTTCTCCCCACTTCTGATACATCAAAAGAAACAGCTCAATAATTACGGAGTTAATCAAGTCCAGAGATAATCCAGCAAAGTCTATAGCGAAAGTCCAGCAATGCAGAATGGCGTGGAAGCTTTCAGCTTTGTTCGTCACAAGGTTTGACTGGCCACCACGCTCCCTTTTATATCCTGTGGGGTGTGGTCCAGTGACTCAGCCTAATCTCGGTCACGCCTTTTCTTCTGTTGCACGCGCTTATCTCTGCGATGCTGGCGTGGATCCAGCCAAGACTCATTACCCTCATCACTGTCCATCTGTGGCTGCGTGGACGTGCTTGGCCCTGGCCCTATCTCTTGCCCTTCGGCGGACACCAAAGGCATTGCCAGAGAGGAGGGTCCTGGAGAGGGAGGCCTTGCCAACTCCTCTCCTTCACTCTCGGAGTCCTCTCCTGCCAATGACACAGGCTCCGGTAACGGAGCCACAACACCCCCTATGCTTCAGACAAGCATACTGGAGAACTTCCCAGTTGATGTCTTGATACATTCTTAGTTTTTAATGGGAAGAGCCCATTGCTTTAGCATGAAGACAAAAAGTTTTGAGTTCAGCCTAAGGATCTATTACAGTGGTGGCTAACCTTTTTGGTGCCGAGTGCCCAAAGCGCGTTCGCGTGTGCACGAAAACCCAAAATGCAATGTGAGTGCCCTTCCGTGCATGCGTCCTGCTCCCCCTCACCTATTTTTGGTTTCCAGGTTGGTGAAGGAGGCTTTCCAGGCCTAAAACAGGGCACTGGGGGTGGGGGGCGCCCACATGCACGGTAGAGCTGGGCTGGGGTGACGGCTGGCATGTCCACAGAGAGGGCTGTGCGTGCCATCTGTGGCACGCGTGCCATAGGTTCGCCATCACAGATCTGTTAGATTAAAAAGGATCTTAGAGAATATCCCTGGGAAAGATTCTTATCTGGAGATTGGCTGCCAATCAGAGATCACAGATAGATGTCAGACAAGCATAAGGCAAAGGCGTCATCACATAAACTAATGAAACATTTTGCTGATTTGGTTTGAACTGCAAATTATTATTTTTTTAAAAAAATGAAATTAGAAAATGAAATTACGAATAAATAAAATTCAATTCCTGCGAAATCAATGTGCGCCTTCCTGAAAGGAAAGAACAAATACCAGTCTGCAAGGAAATTAGATATCAAAGAGGAGAAGCAAATAACAAAGGCATGAACCTAAACCAATATGCACAGGTACAGGATATGTGGTACCTTGCTCAATAGCAGTAACTGTGAGAGGGATCTTGGAGTCCTAGTGGACAACCATTTAAATATGAGCCAACCGTGTCTAGCAGCTGCCAAAAAAGCCAACACAGTTCTAGGCTGCATAAACAGAGGGATAGAATCAAGATCACATGAAGTGTTAATACCTCTTTATAATGCCTTGGTAAGGCCACACTTGGAATATTGCATTCAGTTTTGGTCGCCACAATGTAAAAAAGATGTGGAGACTCTAGAAAGAGTGCAGAAAGGAGCAACAAAGAAGATTAGGGGACTGGAAGCTAAAACATATGAAGAACGGTTGCAGGAACTGGGTATGTCTAGTTTAATGAACAGAAGGACTAGGGGAGACATGATAGCAGTGTTCCAATATCTTAGGGACTGCCACAAAGAAGAGGGAGTCAAACTATTCTTCAAAGTACCTGAGGGTAGAACAAGAAGCAATGGGTGGAAACTGATCAAGGAGAGAAGCAATTTAGAACTAAGGAGAAATTTCCTGACAGTTAGAACAATTAATCAGTGGAACAACTTGCCTGCAGAAGTTGTGAATGCTCCAACACTGGAAGTTTTTAAGAAGATGTTGGACAACTATTTGTCTGAAGTGGTGTAGGGTTTCCTGCCTAAGCAGGGAGTTGGACTAGAAGACCTCTAAGGTACCTTCCAACTCTGTTATTCTATTCTATTCTATTCTATTCTATTCTATTCTATTCTATTCTATTCTATTCTATTCTATTCTATTCTATTCTATTCTATTCTATTCTATTCTATTCTAATATTGGTTTAATATATATAAAACTGGCCTGTTTTTCCAAAATAGAATCCTGGAGATTGCAACTCAATAAGAGTGAAGGCAAAAATATGGAATCAAATGTTTGTACAATCTATGTGTTACATTCTGGAGAGTGAAGAAACATATCACTTCCCTTCTCTTACCTCACAGTCTCTTCTTGAAGTCCCATGCTCTATAAAATATTTTTGCAAAGATCTTGCATCTTGGGACATTGGGGAAAGAACGGTGGTTTCCCCCCCCCCACCCCCAAACTTGGCAACTTTAAGCAGGTTGGGGAATTCTGGGAATCAAAGTCCATACGTCCTAAAATGGCCAACTTTGAAAACCATTGTGATAGTCGAAAGGTAGACTGGAGTCCACTTAGAGGTAGAATAAATAAGCTGTAGATCAGCCTGCGTTTTGTACTTCTAGTTGTTTTAGTAGCCCAAACAAAATGAATCCTTGTTTCCATCTATTGGGCTATTAAAAGCCCCGATCTGCAATAACTTAAATGGAAACCTGTACTTTTATAGGAAGGTCACACCCACTGGGTATAATAAGTAAGTAGGTCTTCCTCCAAGCCACCATTTGTCATCTGGCTATGGGTGATAGATCTCAGAGGTCTAGTAAAAGAGTCGAAGGAGCTACGGCAAAGCTGAAATCTGTCACAGCTGCTCTGCTCAGGATAAACAAAACAGGAGATTTGTTCTGCATGGCATATTGTGCTCCCCTACACCACTAAGACAGAAGTACAGTGCAGATTTCTAAGAGAGCAAAGTAGTATGTTTTACTCCAATAGGCTGTACAAATTCTAGCAATGCAAAGGCTGCAAACTCCATCACAACAAAGCCAGGCATAACCATTTGTTTGCAAAAAAAGTGCATTTTAAAGTCATAAGAGTCATAGGACTGGAGGTTTTCTAGTCCAATCCTCTGCTCAAGGAAGGAGACTTATCTGACCCTAGTGAAAAGGCTGTCCAGTCTAGTTTTGAAAGCCTGCCAGTGATGGAGCACCCATAACTCTGGGGAAGAGGGAAGGCAAGCTGTTCCATTGATTAATTGTTCTCACTGCCAAAAAATTTCTCCTTACTTCTAGGTTGGATCTCTCTTTGATAAGCTTCCACCCCATTACTTCTTGTCCTATTTCCAGTGCTTCTGATAATAAGCTCTCTGTTATCTCTGCTAGCTCCTCAAGTACTGGAAGCCAGTTATCATGTACCCCAATCCTTCTCTTCGATAGGCTAGACATACCTAGCTCCATCAATCAAACCATTCATCAACAAAGATAGATAGATAGATAGATAGATAGATAGATAGATAGATAGATGATAGATAGATGGATGGATGGATGGATGGATGGATGGATGGATAGATAGACAGATGATAGATAGATAGATGGATGGATACAGTAGATGATAGATAGATAGATAGATAGATAGATAGATAGATAGATAGATGATGGATGGATGGATGGATGGATGGATAGATACAGTAGATGATAGATAGATAATAGATGGTGGATGGATGGATGGATAGATAATATATGATGGATGGATGGATAGATAGATAGATAGATAGATAGATGATAGAAAGAAAGATAGATAGATAGATAATAGAGGATGAATAGATGATGGATGGATGGATGGATGGATGGATGGATGGATGGATAATAGATAGATAGATAGATAGATAGATAGATAGATAGATAGATAGATAGACAGATAGATACATAGATAGATAGAAGGATAGGATAGGATAGGATAGGATAGCATAGCATAGCATAGCATAGCATAAATAGATGATAGAGATATCTAAATATATATATTTAGAAACAATGTATGCAAATGCATAACATGTCTGTGAGTAACATTCCTTTTTAAAAAATGTTTATTGAAATGCTTAAAGAAACATATGTTGTAGATATTTGTTTGAAAAAGCATGAAGTTAAAAATTTAAATTAATCAAAAGTGCAGTGGGTAAATTTATATAAGAAAATGCCAGTGATCAGTCTGTGCCTTACAGAATAATGCACAGTAGCAGAAGAATTCCTAAGAAAGCGAAGTAGAGGAGGATCTGATTCCCAACCCAAAAGTAAAAACTCAGCCATAAGGAGATTTTTCTTTTTCTACATCCTCAGGTCTAACTAAAGTAGAATAATGTAGTTTCATAAAAACTTCCATCAGCCCCAGAATGCATTTCTGCATTCAGGTCTGGAAAAAGGAGAGCACCTTTTGCCCATCCGCAAAAGACTGCAGGCCGAGAAGGAATAAATGCTATGAAAGCCTATTTATTGGGATTACAACTTGTGTTATTCATGCTTATCCCAGCACGCTGCTTCAGGCACAGATAGCAATCGTAAATTGATTAATTGATTAATCACACCTGCTAATTACATCGCACAAATAGGCAAAATTAATATTTGATGCTGGTCTTAAGAGGATTAAGTTTCCTACTGATAAACCAGGAAAGACGGGAGGGGGAGGAAGCATTTCAGAGCATTAAAAAAAAGTTTAATGAACAACATTCAGGAAATGGTTGAAAAAAGCAGATCAGGAACCAACAATGAAAGTAATAGCCATCTTTCACCTTTCTTTCTTCTTTCTTCTCTTTTCCCTTCTGTGGGTCATCAAATCAATCAAACCAAAGCTCTCACACAAGGACCAAATAACCAGGCTCAAATTATCCTACTTCAAACACAAGAAAAAAATGTATAATGCTGCAAAGGATGAAAGAAACAAGGCGGAAGGACTCATTTACAATGGCAAGGAGTTCACCGTTGACAAATTTGAAGAACGTTATAGAGAAAACCTATTTGTGTGCTTGCTAAGTGTCAACATCGATTTGATGCACGAGGATGATGATGGAAGCATTGTAAATGTAGTAGCAAGAGGGTTTTTCTCTCCATTTTCCAGGTTCTCAAAGCTTCTTCCAGGAATGAAGAGGGAGGTTGTGTAAATTTGCCTCTCTTCTGATCAAACTACATAAAGAAAGAGAGCTACCCTGTGCATGAAGGAGTTGCTCGAACTTAAAAAGGGAGGGAGGGAGGGAGGGAGGAAGGGAGGGAGGGAGGGAGGGAGGGAGGGAGGAAGGAAGGAAGGAAGGAAGGAAGGAAGGATACATTGCTGTCCAGCTTCATATAATTGGGAAAAAAGGATGACAAGGATTTCAGAAAGGGATAGTTAATGTTACTTGGAGTAAAAACAAATTCTTGACTACTATAAGAATAAACTGAGCAATGTGTCATTTAGAGGGAAGGAGGGAGGGAGGGAGGGACAAAGGAAGGAAGGAAGAAGGAAGGAAGGAAGGAAGGAAGAAAGAAAGAAAGAAAGAAAGAAAGAAAGAAAGAAAGAAAGAAAGAAAGAAAGAAAGAAAGAAAGAAAGAAAGAAAGAAGGAAAGGGCAAATTTAAAAGGGAGCAAAAAGTTCAGGGCAGCAGTAATTAAACTTGGAAAGAAAGAAAGAAAGAAAGAAAGAAAGAAAGAAAGAAAGAAAGAAAGGAAGGAAGGAAGGAAGGAAGGAAGGAAGGAAGGAAGGAAGGAAGGAAGAAGACAGATGTTAAAGTGGTTAAGGTGACATCTCCTTCTTCTTTACACCAATAAGTTTAAATAAAATGCCTACCCATCACCCTTTCTGTTCATCCTCCTTTGAATCCACCCTAGTCTTATGAAAGGGCAAATTTAAAAGAGAGCAAAGAGTTCAGGGCAGCGGTAATTAAACTTGGATAAAACGGCTACAAATTATGAGGCAAAGTTTAATCATCACTCTTAGGGTCTGAATGGGACCCAAAGGAATTTTCCCAGTGTACCCTCCCTCAAAACACCCAACAAAATGCCATAAAATCATAATGGCCCGATCTCCGACTGTCTTGTCTTGATCCTTAAAAACAACCATGATGGAGAAAGAAACCTATCTCCTCTCCTACTATTTCCCCCCAACGTTATTTTCTGCTTTCTGTAGGAAAGTTACACTAGTAGTATCTTATGCACAATATAAAGCAGCATTTTTTTGGAAGTCATTTTAGACCCTGAAAACAACATCACCAAGAATATAAAGCCTTCTCTTTCCCCAGAATCTGAATGACAAGGTATTTAAGACGTACTAGATCTACTACAGGTAGTCCTCGACTTACAACAGCCTGTTTAGTGGCTATTCCAAGTTATAACAGCACTGAAAAAAAGTGACATTTTTCACACTTATGACCATAGCAACATTGCACTAAATCATGGCCACATGATTTTGCATTAGGATGCTTGACAACTGGTTCATAGTTATGACGGTTGCAGTCTCCTAGGGGTCATGTGATTCTCTTTTGGAACCTTCTAACAAGCAAAGTCAAGGTGGGATGTGGTGGCTCAGTGGCTAAGATGCTGAGCTTGTTGATCGAAAGGTCGGCAGTTCAGCGGTTCGAATCCCTAGTGCCGTGTAACGGGGTGAGCTCCCATTACTTGTCCCAGCTTCTGCCAACTTAGCAGTTTGAAAGCACATAAAAAATGCAAGTAGAAAAATAGGGACCACCTTTGGTAAGAAGATAACAGTATTCCGTGCACCTTTGGCCTTTAGTCATGCCGGCCACATGACTATGGAGACATCTTCGAACAGCGCTGGCTCTTCGGCTTTGAAATGGAGATGAGCACCGCTCCCTAGAGTTGGGAACGGCTAGCACATATGTGCGAGGGGAACCTTTACCTTTACCTTAACAAGCAAAGTCAATGGGGAACCCAGTTTCACTTAACAACCATGTTACTAATGTAATGACTGCAGTGATCCACTTAACAAATGTAGCAAGAAAATTCGTAAAATGGGGCAATGCTCACTTAACAAATTTCTCACTTAGCAACATAAATTCTGGGCTCGGTTATGGTTGTAAGTCACGGACTACCTGTTGTTCTCATTTAAGTGGTAAAAGTTTCTCATGCACCCCTTCCTATAAGAAGTATTATATTTTCCCCCTTGCTAAAAAGCCAATGATTTCACAGATTTAAAAGCTAAGTGTTACTGTCGGTAAAGTAAAATCTTCCTTTAGTCAGACTCAACTTCTGGCTGCTTCATGGATAATACATGCCCAGGTAGTTTTCCTGGCATTGTGGAACAGTGGAGTAGTTTTCCACTGCTTTCTTTCCAAGATTTTTTTAACTTCCCAGTCCAGCCTACAGCCGCAGGATTTCCTGGTTATCTCTAGTCCAGTGGTGGATTGCTCCCGGTTCTGTCTGGTTCTATAGAACCCGTAGTAAAACCGGCGGGAGGCTCTGCTCACCCACCACAACATAGTACATAAAATTATCTGCCACAATGTCCTACCTGTCAATGACTACTTCAGCTTCAACCACAACAATACACGAGCAAATAATAGATACAAACTCAAGGTAAACTGTTCCAAACTCGATTGCAGAAAATATGACTTCAGTTACAGAGTGGTCAATGCCTGGAATGCACTACCAGACTCTGTGTCTCATCCCAAACCCCCCAAAACTTTAACCTTAGACTGTCTACTGTTGACCTCACCCCATTCCTAAGAGGTTTATAAGGGGCATGCATAAGAGCACCAGTGTGCCTACCGTCCCTGTCCTAATATTCCTTTTTACTTACTCTTTTCATGTATTCAAATGATGTTTATACTTTTACCTGTTATTTTATATATATGCTTGACAAACAAACTTATGATTATGATTATGATCTGCGCATGTGCAGAAGTGCTCGCACGCGCGCTCCTATTGCAAACCGGTAGTAAAGGTAAGTGGAACCCACCCCTGCTCTAGTCCCAATACTAACTGGAGCTGATTCTAATTAGCTTCCTTGAGATAAGCCTCAAAAAAATTTGCTCACATTGCGCTAAGCTCCTGGAAGCTACATGCATGCAATCAAGTTATTTGCTGGCCACCGATATAGAAAATGATTGCCACAAGCTTCTTCCAAGATTTGATTTCCTAGTCCAACCTCCCTGTTCATTTCCCATCAGATTTCTCACCCTAACCCTGCTTAACGTCTGATCTCAGGTAAGTTCGGCCAGGTGCTGCCACCTGCTGAGATCTTATTGTCATCTGCAGCATTAAGAGTATGGAAGTTATGATTAATCAGTGGAACCACTTGCCTCCAGAAGTTGTGAATGCTCCAACACGGGAAGTTTTTAAGAAGACGTTGGATAACCATTTGTCTGAAGTGGTGTAGGGTTTCCTGCCTGGGCAGGGGGTTGGACTAGAAGACCTCCAAGGTCCCTTCCAACTCTGTTATTCTATTCTATTCATTCAATTTAAATGAAACCCTGCCCCGATCACTTGGGGGAGTCCAGCCTTTGCACGTCACTCAAGGCCAATTAGACATTGGTTCAAAGGAAGCTATGTATCACCAGGCTGAAAAAGAAACCATCCTATAATGGTTTGTCAGAATGTCCTTGAAAGGAGGAGGAGGAGGAGGAGTCATAGATTAGGCAATGGACTGATAAGAGGAAACTTAGCCCACAGGAGCAATGGGCAAGTAGCAAACACGTCAGAAGAGACTCTCCCTAGTTTCTTGGACTATAAAGGTAAGGTGGGGGAGGAACAGATGGTCTTTCAAATTCTGTTACTGTAACCTTAAATAAAGGTAGAGTTAGTACTCATGATTGGCGATTCTTGTCTAACATCAATCTTCGAAGTCTAAAGGAAGGCCCTCCCCCTTCACTTTTACAGTCCAAGAAGTTTGGGAAGGTCCTTTCTGAGACATTGGATAACCATTTGTCTGAAGTGGTGTAGGGTTTCCTGCCTAGGCAGGGGGTTGGACTAGAAGACCTCCAAGGTCCCTTCCAACTCTGTGATTCTATTTCTGTTTCTACATGGAAGCAGTAGGCTCTGTCCCATAATCAGGTAGACCAGGTTACCCTGACAAAAAACACTTAATCCTTTCTGAGATATTCCCCACACGCACCCCATTCCTTCTGCAGGCTAAACTGCCTTTTATCTAATTACTGCCTAGTCTGTAGCTCCTCCTCCTCCTCCTCCTCCTCCTCCTCCTCCTCCTCCTCCTCCTCCCTCTCAAGGACATTTCCACAGATCATTACACCTCCACACTAAACCCTGAAGAACCATTGTCTTAGGTTTCAATTGAACAGACTTCTAGAGGTCATTGTTCCCCACTCTGGCATCCCACCATTTTCTTCCTATTTAGCCCAGGCTACAACAGAGTGTTGAGAACTGAGAAAGGGTTTCATTTCAGCATCTAGCAAATGCCCTGAAGCTTAAAGTAGTAAATGAAAATGGTAAAATCAGCACTTTTAAATACTACATTGATTTTTGTCTTCTTTTACTGTAGCAGACAGCTGCAGCAAATGATGCCAACTTTGGAGCGAGATGGACTTGGCTTTGAGAGAAGCAAGGATCTGGGCATGTAATGATGGCCTCCCTGAAATGCAGAGGTCCTACATAAGGGAAATGCTTTGCATTGATTTCCTTAGCCTGCCAGCACAAATGTCCCATTGCTGTTTCTTCTCTCTTTCTTCCTCCTGTTTGTTTGCTTTTATTTTTAAAAATGTTCTGATTTCCATTTCCATCCAGATACTCAAATTTAGTAAGCCCAGAAAGGAGATCGGTCAAGAAACCTTATGAGTTGCCAAACATACCACTTAAGTACATTAGTTTAATGATGAACTAGCTGTGGGTTCATCTTCACATCCTGCCAATAGTGGCATAGAGATACCTCTTTTGAAGAATATACTCAGGAGTTCGCAGGGGCCCGTTTCTGGCCTCCAGAGGGCCTCTGGAGCCTGGGGAGGCTGTTTTCGTCCTCCTGGAGGCTCAAGAAAAGCCTCCGGAGCCCGGGGAGGGCAAAAACGTCCTCCTACGCCATGGTGCAGGAGGATGACTAGGCCAGGCCCACGCCCAAACAGCACCCGGGCAGAGAACCCCTTGGTAAAATTTTTGAAGCCCACCTGAATGTACTGAATATACATCTCATGATGTTGTCTTCACCTCATCCCCGACTCACAGCCTTCTTTAGCAGTTCCAGGGTTAAATAGTGTTTATGTGCCTCTTCCATGACAAGTTCAGCTCAAACTGGTTCCCCTAGACTGGGAAGATTTCCCAGTATTGACTTAGGGCTTCATCCCACTTCTTAGATCCCCACAATGCAATTTATATGAGGCTATCTAGTTCAGAATGTGGTGACCCATTGATCGGCTGGCAAATACTAGCACAAGCATGTTTGACCAGAGCTCCATCCAGATTCAACCCATCTTAGTGGTGAAATCCAATTTTTTTTTACTACAGGTTCTGTGGGCCTGGCTTGCTGGGGGTGGCAGGGAAAGGATACTGCAAAATCCTCATTCCCTCCCCACTCCTGGGGGAAGGATATTGCAAAATCTCCATTCCCACTCCACTCTGGGGCCAGCCAGAGGTGGTATTTGCTGGTTCTCCAAACTACTCAAAATTTCCGCTACCGGTTCTCCAGAACCTGTCAGAACCTGGTTATGGGATTATGGGATTATGGGAGCGACGGGGCGCTCACATATGACACCTCTCCTGCGTGAGCTGGACTGGCTTCCTGTGGTCTTCCGGGTGCGCTTCAAGGTGTTGGTGACCACCTTTAAAGCACTCCATGGCTTAGGGCCGGGTTATCTGTGAGACCGCCTTCTGCCGCCAATAGCCTCCCACCGACCGGTTCGCTCGCACAGAGAGGGCCTCTCCTCAGGGTGCCGTCGGCCAGACAGTGTCGGCTGGCGACCCCCAGGGGGAGAGCCTTCTCTGTGGCAGCACCTGCCCTCTGGAATGACCTGCCCCCTGAGATACGCACGATATCAGACCTCCGGACTTTTCGTCGGGCCCTGAAAACACACCTATTCCATCTAGCTGGCTTGATCCCATCCTCTCAGTTTTAATTGAATTTGGTTTTAATTGGGTTGTTTTTAATATCTTGGGCAGAAATTATTTAATTGTTTTTTAAATTGTTTTTAAATTTTATATGCAATGTTTTATCTTGGCTGTACACCGCCCTGAGTCCCGCAGGAGAAGGGCGGTATAGAAATAAAATAATAATAATAACAACAACAACAACAACAACAACAACAACAACAACCTGCTGGATTTCACCCTTGACCCATCTGCTTCATTTATTTGAGTAGAAACTGTGACTGATTCCTCAATTTTTAAAGAGGGGGCGGAGGGAAGAAAAAGCTTACAAATGGTGCTTCAGAGTGGTGTTTTTGCTTCTATTGATCACCAAAAGGCATCCAGAAGTAGTTTAATTCCATTTAGAACTCATCAAGTATACATAGCCACAGCTCTTACCAGGAACTGAATTTATGGACTTTGCACTTTTCGTGACTATATACAAGGCATCAGTTGTAGAAGCAACCCAGTTCTCAGGGCTTAACAATATCGTAAAAAAATAATATAGCCTATCTTTAGAATGGTATATAAAGTCCACCTTGCTTTTTATAAGCGAATCCTGTATTCCATTCTAAAGATAGCTTGTTTCTCAATGAGCGTACGTATATTATGAAACTATCTCCCTGGAAATTATACTGGCCTTTATACTGAGGGCTTTCTGCGCACTTTCAAAATCTGAGTGGTTCAGGAGAGCTTATTAAGGGTAAGGTGATGCCATCTATTGCTGTTATTGTGGTTTATACTTCTTTGCAATCTTTTTATTTATATCCCGGATGTTTCATAATATTGTATGGTATTGACGTAACTGCCAAGAATAACAGTTGCGGCAGACCCAAAACCGATAAATAAGAGTGTTGCCATCCAAATAATTCCAACACGCTTCATTGGCAAAATGAATGTGATCAGCAAAATGGTTCAGGGGCTAAGAACCACCCGGCTCCTCCAAGTCACTCACACACCTTGACTTCGGGATCTTTTGCGTTGTTTTCCAGAGTTCGTCTTGGTTTTAGCATCGGGAACATCTCGTTCCTTCAAAGTTAGATGACTGGAGACAAATCAAGAAGCCAATTGTTACCTGATCAATCTCCATCCTCTTCCCAAAATAGACAGGTTAACAAAGTTGGGAGAAGTTTTGTTCAGAGCATAATTTTTCTTTCCTTGCCCCCTGTCTCATATCTCTGAGTGATCTGGATGTAGAATTTAGTACCAGAAGAAGGAACTCAGTTATTGGTGGAAATGAAGACCTATGTTTAAGATGTAGATACCTGAGATGTAGACTGCCTTCTTCTCCTCTCTCTCCAACTGGAAGATGGCCAAAAGATTAAGATTAGCCTCAGCCAAGTGGAAAGTGTGTGTAAATGAGAGAGATAAAATTCCTTTTCCTACAGAAAATGGAAGTAGCCACTGACATCCAAGCCATCACGGACAACCTCTCTCCAATTACAATGACTAAATCTTTCTCTCACTGAGACATCCACAAATGTATCTCCCTAACTGGTTGCACTTTCTTCTCTGCCAGATCTAATTTGGATCTGAAGGGAATTTTTGCAGGGATCTTTGATGGGAAAATAGGATAACACTTCTATTAGGTTCACTTCTATTTCTAAAACCTAAGACATTGGCTGAATGCAGTCACCTTTTAATATTACTTTGAGCTAAGTAGGGGCAGCTCTGAGCTTGGAGTTCGCTCCCATAAATGGTATTTTACAGAAGCAGAAATGGGTTTATTGCCATTCCTGTCCATCACAACAATTCTCCCCCATTCCAGGTGATCTTAATGCCCACCAGGTTATAAATCAGAATCAGAACACATTTAAAATTGGCCGGAGCATCCACGGTTGAAATTATGTATACGTACGTACCTGTGCGTGTAAAAAAAAAAATTTAGATACACATACACACATATCTAATGCCTGTAAATTAAATAGCATATGACCAATGCAGAAAGTGCTGAATGTGTCTTTATCTCCTACCTACACTGTAGAAGTCAACAGAAACAATAAGTCACCGTGCAAGACAGATGGCTCTGAGCTGAATCTGTCTACTGCAGCATATTTCTAAAATTTGTATCGTGGTTAAAAAAAAAAAAGGCACTTCTCATGCCAAATGTAGAACACAGGTGCAGAACAAGAGAGATACATTTTCTGGATAATGAATACACATCCCACCCTCCCAGGATAAACAGACCATCGTAGATACGTTGCTCCGGCGAGTATTCCCTCAAGGCTATAAAGATGCTTGTTAGAGAACGAGGTCCAGTCCGTGAGCATCACAGTACCCATTAAAAAACATGAAGTGCTACTCAATTTTTTTTCTTCCCTCCCCCATAATGTTTCCACGGGCAGAACCTCATGCTTTCATGCCATGCATGATGCTAATAATGGAAATAAATTACAACAAGGGAAAAACCTCACTTGGTAGATTTATATTTGAAATGCATCAAGTATTGCTCCATCCAGATTAATAGATCAGTGCAAGATTAACAGAAGCTTGCTGAGGATCTAAGCCAGGGATCTCCAAACTTGACAACTTTAAGACTTGTGGACTTCAACTCCCAGAATTCCTCAGCAATTCTGAGGAAAGCTGGCAAGTCTTAAAGATGCCAAGTTTGGAGATCCCTGACCTAAGCCAAGATCTTGCCTAGAGGCCAAGGATAAGGCCCATGACTTTTGCATGGAAAAGATATGATAAAATCAACCTCTGAATTAAAATTATTTTCTTACAAGTTCACCCATTCCATGTGTAAGCCAGAACATATTTAAAGGTAATAAGAAGATAGACCAGGGGTCTCCAACTTTGGCTACTTTAAGACTTGTGGACTTCAACTCCCAGAATTCCTCAGCCAGCTTTGCTTTCTAACAAGCAAAGTCAAGGTGGGACGTGGTGGCTCAGTGACTAAGACACTGAGCTTGTCGATCAGAAGGTCAGCAGTTCAGCAGTTCGAATCCCTAGTGCTGCTAATGGAGTGAGCTCCCGTTACTTGTCCCAGCTTCTGCCAACCTAGCAGTTCGAAAGCACATTAAAAAAAATGCAAGTAGAAAAATAGGGACCACCTTTGGTGGGAAGGGAACAGCGTTCCGTGCGCCTTTGGCCACATGACCACGGAGATATCTTTGGACAGCACTGGCTCTTCGGCTTTGAAACGGAGATGAGCACCACCCCCTAGAGTGGGGAACGACTAGCACATATGTGCGAGGGGAACCTTTACCTTTACCTTTATATCAGGGGTGGGTTCTACTTACCTTTATTACCGGTTCGCAACGGGAGTGCACGCGTGAATGCGCATACTCAAAAGCCCCTTGATGACATCAGGGCGGGTGGGCGGAGCCTCCCACCGGTTTTACTACCAGACAGAACCGGGAGCAATCCACCACTGCTTTAAAAGGTACATGTAATTTGTAGTTTAGCTTTATTGCAACCTTATGCACACAAAGCAGCTCTGTGAGCGTGCAGTGCACCATATACTGAATGAAGTCACAAACATGCATGCTGTAGCTAATTAATTGTTAAAGCCACTGTGTTTTCCGTGCAACAAAAATCAAAGCAGTGTTTCCTCTATGGTAGGGGTATATCTCATCCAGATTCCTGCTGCTACTATCTTTCCCTCCCCCTCACCCCCACCTCTTTTCTGTTGTTTGCTTATTTGTTTTAAACTTTCTTCTTCTTATGTTACCAGCCATGGACAAAACACAGCTGCGTTGGCTTTCTTTCCTCAGGTCTGTACATCTTTACACACCATTTCCTTCTCTCTGAAACAGAACCTGTTTGAGAGTATCAACATAAGAAGGACCCTGGAGATGAATTCTTCTAGCCATTTTTCCCCACCCCAGCACGTCCTTTCTTTTTCCTCTTTAAAAAAAAAAACAAAGAGTGTAGGAAAAACACCCAGAGGTAAAAACTGATCGGGATGACATTGGGGCACCTCGGTGGAAGTTCCTCTTCTGTGAGGCTGTCCTCCTAGGAGGCAGAAGTCAAAACCTAAAACCCATTTCAGTTGAACTCTAGTTACAGTTTCCTCACTGCTCTTCTGTGCCCCCTCCTCCAGTCGTCCATGGCTCGGTATTATGCTGAGAAGCGTGAATTAAAGCAACTTCCCCTATCCAAAAGGAACATTACACAATCTGTGTCTTGCAAAAGAAACGAAGACCAACAAACAAACTACCCACAAAAAAAAAAAAAGGGAAAACTGTAGCATGCCCCAGAATGAGCACTTAAATCAGTAAATTGGGCCCTCGGTGGGCAGCCAGCTGTCAAACTGGAAAGGGGCAAAAAAAATGTGTGTTATATATGGCCTATGGATAATGAGCAACGCTGGCTATGGAATTTGTTCAATGTTGTGCAAACGTATTCCAGAGCAGAAATGTATGCATCTTTCAATGAATGTATATCCAGAAGGTAGGAAGGGAAGTAGGAGGTTTGATATGCTTTTTTTTTCTCCATAGAGGGCAAAACACATGTATATTTATCTGAGGAAGAAGAGAGATTCATCAGTAAAGCAGAAAAAAAATATATTTTTAATTCTGGCCTTATGTTTCAACATTTGCTGCTGAGAATACATAGAAGTTACCTCTGCAAGCCAGGTTTCCTGATTACGTGAGCAAAACACATACTTGCTAAAATAGGCTTACCTTCGTGGATTGTTAATATCAACAAGAAAAAGTTATAATTTGTATTTTCAGCACACACTAAAAGCACCTTTGGTTTGGGATCAAGAAACGTAATTCGTAGATATCTCTGCAAGCTTACCCAGAACCATGCTTCTAAAACACAACTCTAATACAGTCACATTCAATGCCATATTGTTTTTTTTTTCTTTTTAAATTCAGTCAGCCAAGTAAGAGTATCAAGCTTCCAGATGGCTTCATCTGTCCTATGTACTTTTGAAAGCAACCCTAATTTCTACACAAAAGAAAACAGGATTTTTTTTGAGATGGAGGGAGCATCCTATTGCTTGATGTCACCCTTGCGTTATCTAACAAAATGAAATTCAATGGTGAAAAAATGTAAGGTTCTACATTTAGGCAAGAAAAATAAAATGCACAGGTACAGTATAGGTGGTTCCTTGCTAAATAGCAGTCACTGTGAGAGAGATCTTGGAGTCCTAGTGGACAACCATTTAAATATGAGCCAGCCGTGTGCAGCAGCTGCCAAAAAAGCCAACACAGTTCTAGGCTGCATAAACAGAGGGATAGAATCAAGATCATGTGAAGTGTTAATACCACTTTATAATGCCTTAGTAAGGCCACACTTGGAATATTGCATTCAGTTTTGGTCACCACGATGTAAAAAAGATGTGGAGACTCTAGAAAGAGTGCAGAGAAGAGCAACAAAGAAGATGAGTGGACTGGAGGCTAAAACATATGAAGAACGGTTGGAGGAACTGGGTATGTCTAGTTTAATGAAAAGAAGGACGAGGGGAGACATGATAGCAGTGTTCTGATCTCAGGGGTTGCCACAAAGAAGAAGGAGTCAAGCTCTTCTCCAAAGCCCCTGAAGGCAGGACAAGAAGCAATGGGTGGAAACTAATCAAGGAGAGAAGCAACTTAGAACTAAGGAGAAATTTCCTGACAGTTAGAACAATTAATAAGTGGAACAACTTGCCTCCAGAGGTTGTGAATGCTCCAACACTGGAAGATTTTAAGAAGATGTTGGATAACCATTTGTCTGAAGTGGTGTAGGGTTTCCTGCCTAAGCAGGGGGTTGGACTAGAAGACCTCCAAGGTCCCTTCCAACTCTGTTATTCTGTTCTTTTTACCAGAGGTGGGATTCACTTACTGTACCAACCGGTTCACCCAGCACCAGAAATGTGCATGTGCGCCATCCGCGCATGCATGTGGCGTCACAAACATGGCAATTCGCTCTCTCTCGTTGTCCGCAGATGTGTGCAGCATCAAAAACACAGCAATATAGGACGGGATTGCACCCAGGCAGGTGGCCGGGCCCATGCAGGCCCACCTGCAGGTCACTACTACCGGTTCGCCCGGACCAGTCTGAACCAGCTGAATACCACCTCTGCCTCTTTCTGAGATTCCTCTCAGCTCAAGTTACTCAGAAAACAGCTTCTCCAATCTGTGAATCTAGATCCCAAACAAGCTGGGTAATTCATAATTTCCTGTTTCAGGTATCCAGTCGCTGTCTGGATGCCAAGACTTTGACATCAGTGGTTGAACCTGGTAGCAATGATCTTTTTCTGACCTGGAATTATGATTTCATGCCGAATTCTAAATGTTTAGAATTTATTATTTATCTAAATATATTTAGAATTCAGCATGAAATCATAATTCCAGGTCAATCACTGCTACCAGGTCCAGAATGAACTTCAGGAACCGGTGGAAATTGAGAATGGAAAGCTGGAGCATATATGTGAACAGCCTGACTCCAAATTGAAGCAGAACGGGTCAGTCTGACCTGTTCTTGCCTGGAGGGGTAAAAGCATTCGAAGTATTTTTTTTTCTTTTTGTAAGGGAGGGGCGAGGCGGGGATTGCTGCCCATGTCAACCCCACTTGTAACTGCTAAGATGCAAATCCAAATTAAAAATCCTCCCCTTTGTTACAAAACTGCTTGCAATGTGCAGTTCCTTGAACATTATCTCCTGTGACCTGTCCGCTGCCCTACAAGGAAGTTTGGCAGAGTGACTGCTACTATCTTGTTTAAAGTAGCAAGAAGCTCAGATAAATTCCGCCTGACCTTGCATCTGCCTGTTACATTCCATCACTCCCTGCCTTAATCAGACTAAATTCAGCATGCTATTAAACAGGGTGGGAGGAGAATCCGAGGCCAGCAGTGCTGTTCCAGAATGATGACATACACAAAAAGTCGGCTTGCTTCTCACTGTTTTTCCCACTCTTCCATATTGTCCTTCTATAGGGTGGAGGTGGGGGTGGAGGACTTATGGGTTTCAGGCAGCAATGGAGTTATCCTTTTTTAAAAAAAAATTTGATTTATATGCCGCCCTTCTCCAGAGACTCAGGGCGGCTTACAATGCGTTAAGCAATAGCCTTTATACTTTTGTATATTTATACAAAGTCAGCTTATTGCCCCCACAAACCGGGTCCTCAATTTACCTACCTTAGAAAGGATGGAAGGCTGAGTCAACCTTGAGCCTGGCGAGATTCGAACCTGCAATAATTGCAGGCAGCTGGTCTTAATAACAGGGTGCTTTAGACCACTGTACTACCAAGGCTTTGAGCTTCTCTCCAGTTAACAGAATTGAATAACAGAGTTGAAAGGGACTTTAGAGGTCTTCTAGTCCAACCAAGAGACTACATCATTCCAGACCAGCGACAGTCCAGACTCTTTCTTAAAAGCTTTCCAGTTATGGAGCATGCACAACTTCTGAAGGCAAGCCGGTCCACTGGTTGATTGTTCTCACTGTCAGGAAATTTCTCCTTAGTTCTAGGTTGCTTCTCTCCTTGATTAGTTTTCATCCCAGTTCCCAGTTGTTGCTGGGAATGAGAGTTCTTCACAATTACACAAGTGTAAATTATAGAAGACCTATTTGTGATAATCATGAGCATTCTGGATAGCATTGTAATAACTCTGGACAACATTTACAATATAGCAGTTGTCTCTAAACAGGGACCTCATCCAGATGTTTGGACACAAAGTTCCCCTACCAATATAGAATAGAATAGAATAGAATAGAATAGAATAGAATAGAATAGAATAGAATAGAATAGAATAGAATAGAATAGAATAGAATAGAATAGAATTTTTTATTGGCCAAGTGTGATTGGACACACAAGGAATTTGTCTTTGGTGCATATGCTCTCAGTGTACATAAAAAGACAAGATACATTCGTCAATAATCATAAGGTCCAACACTTAATGATAGACATAGGCAGTGGTGGGATTCAGCCAGTTCACACCACTTCAGGAGAACCGGTTGTTAACTTTCTGAGCAGTTTGGTGAACTGGCTGTTGGAAGAAATCATTAGGGCAGAGAACCGCTTGTTAAATTATTTGAATCCCACCACTGGACATACGGTACAAATAAGCAATCAAATCATACTAGGAAACAATCAATATCAATATCAATCGTAAGGATACAAGCAACAAAGTTACAGTCATGCAGTCATAAGTGGGAGGAGATGGGCAATAGGAATGATGAGAAGACTAATAGTAATGCAGCCTTAGTGAATAGTTTGACAGTGTTGAAGGAATTATTTGTTTAGCAGAGTGATGGCATTCGGGAAAAAAATGTTCTTGTGTCTAGTTGTTTTAGTGTACAGTGCCATATGGCCATGGATGAGTATATATAAACACCCATTCCCTTCTGGGATAAGTGCTATTAGGCAGGAATGGAGTAAGAAATGGAAAGCCAAAGAAATTAAGAAAAAAAGGGGAAATGCTAAACCTTTAACCCATTCACTATATATTTCTCCATACATTTCTCTCCTTGCAACCAATACTTGCCTTCACCAAGTCCTTATTCCACTCCATATACTGTCTTGTGTTCTTTAAACTTCTCATTCATCAACTCCACCCAACCATGACCTTCTTACTTTTTGTTAACTTCCTCTCCACCCATTCAATTTTCCTTCATATATTTGTTGTGCAACTTGATCCTCATTCATTCTCTTTATATGACAAAATTGCATCTGTGGACTTCTTCCTTGTCGCAGTTACTCACTTTTTGAGCTCAGTTCTTGTTCGTTCAACATCCATTCATCCCCCACCCCCCACATCTCTTCTTGTTTTACTACACGCTCTTTTAATACTCCATTTGTGCTGTACTCAGCTTACCGTGAAGCTTCTCCTGATGTAATCACAAGCGTTTCTGCAAGGGCAGAGACATGTTCTTCTACCCTTCTACATTTTCACCTCTTCGGACAGACGTTCTTACTTTGCAAAAGGACTACACTAATCATTTCATTTCTATTCATTGTATAATTTCTCCATTTCTCCACTTCTAGTAAACATTCTATTAATGTACATAATTTCATTTTCTTGTGCTGAATCCATATTTTCCAAATTTCCAACTGTGTGGAGTTCTGAGATTTGAAAACCTTAAAATTGCTATGGTTGGGTAAGATTGTAGATTTTCTAGATTTGTAGATTTTTTTCCCGTTTAAAGAAAACTTGCAATTGTTCATTCCTTTTTCCCTGTCAATCTTTGACACATGAATTAATAGACATCTAGAAGTCACTGCAAATTATTTGGTTTCCCAGCCAAACCACAATATCTGTTTTCACACCTATAAAGAGGCATCACACATTCTTGTCTTACCCTCAATTTGTGCTTAACTTTTTCTTAAGCTTCTTATTTATTCTTGCATAGAATTTTCGGTCATGCTATATTGCTCTTGTATTTGCAACAAAATTTGAGCTGCATGTACTCACACACAGGGACACTAAACTAGCTTTCTCTTTCTTAACCTTTCTCAATGATCGCAAAGCAGAAATGTGGATAAGCATTCAATCCAAATTCTACCAAACACCACCCCAGGCACAGTTAATAAATTAATTTGTCTGTAGTTTTTATATATACACTTATCTTTTTTCTTTCAGTGATGGCATTCTTCAAATCATCAGGCATAGCTGATACACAGGCTGACCCCTTGCACAACCGCTCTATAAGCAAACCACATCCATATTTTAATACGTTTTTAGTCACACCATTTACACCGCACCCTTGCAACTGGTTAACTTTTTAGCAGTTATGGGTTGCTTTTTATCAACTTTTGGGTGCTAGCATTACAGTTTTTGTTCTGCTCTTCAACAAATCACTTTCGTTTTCGGATTTCTTTACCCTCACTGTCTCCCTCAGAAAGATATGGGATAAAAATACAATAACAGCAAGAACAGTAATGGCTGTTTGACAAAACCATACCTCGAGGTGACGAATCCCTCAATAGGTGGATAAAAATGCCAAATCCAATCTAAACCTCTGGCTGTGCAATCAACAATATCCTTAAAAAACACTTTCTACATTTTCTTACCTCACTTTCATCCAAATCGTTTAATCACTTTTAATTCTACTCCCGCTACCGAAGGCCCCATTTCTCATACAATCCTTCATTTCTATCAAAAATTATTTTGCATTTTCTCGCTTTTAATCTTCAGCATTCCTTGTTTGCTTACAGTGACCTTCCTTAGAATTATTTTTTCTCTATATAAACATTACACATTCTTTTATCCTTCCTTTTTGCAGCAATCCTTTCTCATTCTCAACCTTTTTCCCTTTTACTATTCCATCAAGCATTTTTTTCATATTTCCTAGTGTAACTCTAGATATTTCTGTGACACTCTGTAATATTTATTTTTCATGCTATTTCATCCTTCTCTTTCCTTATCTCAATTTAATTATGTCTTCTACTACTTACATGTCTTAGTCTTTCTCTTTCTCCAATATTTTACTTCCACTCTCATTTTTTTTATTGTTTTGTTTTGTTATTCTCTTTGTTTCTTCATTTCTCTTTCCTCCATTCATGTACCCAACAGTTTATGCTTTATTTTATAGCAAATGCATTTAGAATGTTGTGCATTTTTGCCCAAATTCACTTCTGTTTCTTTGTTTATCACCACAGGAGTGTCAAAAATAACACTCACCTTGGGATTCCTTTTTCATACACACCCACAAAAATCTGTGTTTTCCCAATTCATAATTTTGGACATACGTTTTAGCTCTTTTATTTGCAATTCAACTTAACACCGTCATTTCTCTGGGCATATTTACTAACTCCATTCTATGGAATCAGACTCTCTTCATTCATCTGTGCTACATCCTCCCCATGTGCTGATCTCACAAAGTATCTACTCTCCTCTTTTTTCCATTTCATTTATTAATCCATTTACCTACCATAGACCACTGTCATCAACAGATGGCCCCACAGATATTGACTTGTGTTGCTCATCATGTCTTTGATCAATCAAAGCTTTCACAGAATGCTTTCTATTAATATGGAGAAGTTGTTTAGACTCTGTATGTTGTTTTTAAATGGTTTTCAAATAACGATGACAACAACAAAAACAACATTAATTTATTATACCTGTGCTGCATGCAGGATCCATGCCAGTCGGTTTGGATAATTTTTCAACAGTATTTACCAGGCGCAATCAAAGACTAGCTGTAACTCATGCATGCTCAAACAATTCTATGGAAGTTGGAAGCTCTAATCTAAAGTGTCTCCTGCAAACAATTGATAGAATAGTTGTAATTCAGGGTTGAACTGTGCGGTCCTTGGTGCTCTCTGAACGTGGTGGCTTTCATTACCAAACATGGTGAAATAAACTACTGGGGGAATCATCCTTCTCACAACATGGTCAACACTGAGTAGCTGCGATCAGCCAATATTCCTAAGAAGTCCACAGACAGAAAGTTAAGTCAACAGCTCTCAACAATCATTTCTTCTCAGAAGGGGGTAATCAACATAATTTTGCTGATTAGCCTGGAAATTCCCTCTTTCATAAAAAAACAACAACAACCGGTAGATTATTCCTCTTTTATGAATGTGCATAACCCTTTTTAAAAGCCACCACTACAATGGAATTGCGTGCACGAAACAATGCATTCTACGCACCGAATCTTGTATGAAGACATTTCTTTTGGGTTTGCTACAAAGAACACAGTGTCTCGGGGTTAATCTTGAATTCCTCTTTCGCATACATTTTTGGCAAAATACAAGTCCCCCTCCTCCCCCTCCTCAACATTATGTAATTTCTTGTCAACATTTATCAGAAAAGCAAACACAAAGCAGTGAAAAGCTTCAGTCAGGCTTCTTAATGCAAGAAAGCACCCTACACAAACACACACACACACACACACACACACACACACACACGGAAAAAATGCCCCCAATGTCAGGTACTTTAAAGACATCATTATTTAACTGTATTGTCTACTCTACAGTTCTCAGATGCCCTCCACATTTTAAGCATTGGAGCCCTCATTGTTAAACAATGCCTCCATCCTGTTCTGAATTTACTGTTATTCTTTGGCAATTCCACCTTTGACATTCTAAGAGGACAGAGAAAAGCAGAAATATATTTATGACTATCTCATGTTTCTCCCCCGTAAACATTCCTATTCCGATGTTTAAGCAAGAGCGCCTTAGATTATGTAACCACAAGAATTCACCACCCAAGAACAAGGTATTTTTTCATCATTATTCTTGAAGAAATATTTAACAAGGTAAGAACCATAAAGGAAAATAAAGATCATGAAGAAGAATAGTAAATAGTGAGGGGGGGGGGGAGAAAAAGAAAGGGAAAAAATGGAAAAGAAAGATGATCTTTTTGAGAGTCGTTATAAATACATTTATAGTTTTCCAGTTTTTTTAAATCAAAGCAGCTGGATTAAGCCTGCTCCATAACCAAGAAGATTGGGATAGAGTATAATGATTAGATTAGATTAGAATTCCTTATTGGTCAAGTGTGATTGGACACACAAGGAATTTGTCTTTGGTGTATATACTCTCAAGTGTACATAAAAAGAGAAGATACATTCGTCAAGAATCATAAGGTACAACACTTAATGATAATCATAGGGTACAAATAAGCAATTGAATCATACTAGGAAACGATCAATATAAATCGTAAGGATACAAGCAACAAAGTTACAATCATGCAGACATAAGTGGGAGGAGTTGGTGATAGGAACGATGGGAAGATTAATAGTAATAGTAATGCAGACTTAATGAATAGTTTGACTATGGAGAAGGAAGGTGGCATGCAAAATGGACTGAGATGGCTGGAATTGTGAACAGCAAAACTTTGCATTGCAAAATGTTATTATAGGATTTTTGGCAATTTTATCCCCTTGGCTTGGTTAACCATAATAGAAGAAAGGAAGGAAAAAAGGAGTTACATAAACTGGTCAGTTTATAGCTAAGGAAACAGGTTTGTACTCAGTTCGGTCATCATCATCACCATATTTTTTTGCATTTCTTCAGCATATTATCAATTAGCCCACCGTACACCAAAAACTCCTGCGAGTCCCTTGGACTTCAAGGTGATCAAACCGGTCAGTCCTAGAGGAGATCAACCCTGACTGCTCTTTAGAAGGCCAGATCCTGAAGATGAAACTCAAAATACTTTGGCTGCCTAATGAGAAGGAAGGACTCCCTGGAGAAGAGCCTAATGCTGGAAACGATTGAGGGCAAAAGAAGAAGGGGACGGCAGAGAAGGAGGTGGCTGGATGGAGTAACTGAAGCAGTCGGCATGAGCTTAAATGGACTCCAGAGGATGATAGAGGACAGGAAGGCCTGGAGGAACGTTGTCCATGGGGTCGCGATGGGTCGGACATGACTTCGCAACTGACAACAACAACAACAAAACCAAAAATGAAGCAAAACAAGTCAGCTTCTGTCAACACCAATGAGCATGGAAGATGGCAACAAATTATTAAAGTCCAAATTAAGTCTAGATAGTCTGGGCTGCCTCCCACTGCATAAGACAAATTAGCTCTTTTATAAGATAAGATACGGTATTAGATAATTGGCTGAGGTAGAGCAAGGCAATGTATGAAATTAATGAATTTATTAATGTAGTCCTCAGTTAGTGAATTTATTTGCACAGCAATCTCTAAGAACCCAGAAGGAGATTCCTCAAGTTCTGCTCCAGATCTCTAGAGCCGCTCTCCTTCAGTTGCAAAGAAGATTAACTTTTTACAAAAGTCAGGTCTCTTCCATATATAGGATTGATTCTATATATCTGGATTTGTATGGTGTCTTCAGCAAATGGTAAGTCATAGTTGTACCAACATCTAGGGAATCAACCTAAGCTGGGTCACCATGAAGATGGAATTACACAGTGTTTTAGAACTTCCAAAATCCATTCTGCTGAGTTTTGAACTGAGGAGCTACATCAGGGATGTCCAACATTGGCAACTTCAAGACTTGTGGACTTCAACTTCCAGAATTCCCCAGCCAGCCATGTTTTATCCATCCTATATCCTTTTTGTATGGTTCCAGGACCGTAATAAAGAAGTCCCTGCTTCACATCGATATATTCAACAAATTCTAGCCTTCAGCATTATAAATCATGAGCTGTAGTCAACTAAATCGAATTACTATAATCTCCATCAGCAGGCAAAAAAAAAAAAAAATGGACAAAGTAAAATAAAATAAGTTCAATCTCTCAGCACACTTGATTACAAATGTCTATGTTGCTATCCCAGAACAACAAAATTACACAACATCATACAGCAAGAGATTGCTGAAGGTACATCAAATAGTGTCACACCATTTTGAAATGTCTCAACAAACACAATGGGCTTTTAACACACTAAAAGGTAAAGGTAAAGGTTCCCCTTGCACATATATGCTAGTCATTCCCGACTCTAGGGGGCGGTGCTCATCTCCGTTTCAAAGCCGAAGAGCCAGCGCTGTCCGAAGACATCTCCATGGTCATGTGACCGGCATGACTAAATGCCAAAGGCGCACGGAACGCTGTTACCTTCCCACAAAAGGTGGTCCCTATTTTTCCACTTGCATTTTTTTACGTGCTTTCGAACTGCTAAGGTTGGCAGAAGCTGGGACAAGTAACGGGAGTTCACCCCATTACGCAGCACTAGGGATTCAAAACACTGAACTGCCGACCTTTCAATCAACAAGCTCAGCGTCTTAGCCACTGAGCCACCACATCCCTCTTTAACCCACTACAATAGCTAATTGATGAGATACTTTTAATCTGTCTCACATGCAATTTGCATCTGCATCATCACCCTTTCTCCCCTCTCTCTTGCCTCATTGACTTTTCAAATCCTACATCAGTTTTCAGCCCCCCCCAACAATTAAATTGTTCACTTTGGGCTGGTTTGCTCCATTTGTTTGTTGGAAGCATACAGTGTTCTTGAAGGGCAAAACCCTCTGTGCTGCAATGTTCAAAACAGGAGGAAGTGAAAGAAAAAAACATTTCCTTATATTATCAGGAACTATTAAAAATGATAATTCAGCAAAGCATCCCTCTGATCCTGAAACAGGAAAGGAAGAACAACAAATAACAGAGATCACACTTACAGAAAGAGCCAAAAAAAACCTGGCTCACATACACATGGACAAAATGACAACCTGTTGTGACCTAGGCTCAATTAGGCATTACCAGACACAATTAGTCTTAAACAAACCTATTTTATTATAATAGCTGGGAATTACTTCATTCCCAGTTTAGTCCAAATTAATTCCAAAAGAAGTCCTTCAGAAAAAGTCCTTCGGCTTATCACAACCTTTATCTTCTTTGGCGACCTGCCAAAGGCCTTTCTTGGCAAAGCCCCACGAAGTTCAGAAACAAGAGACGCCGACTGGAAAACAGATTTAGCATCGTTGCTTTCCTACAAAGAACCCAAGAGCCTTTGTTGCTCTTTTAAGCCTTCTGGGAGAGGCCAATCATCTCCTGGCCTTACTCCCAAGTCATCCTTTTTGCTTTAGCTGCTCTTGCCTTCTGGCTGCTCTGTGCATGCGTGCACTAGGAACTATTCCTCTGCCTCTCTGCTGTCCGACTTTGGAGGCTCCGGAGTCCGCACATCACTCCCAGATGGCCCTGGCCCCATCTCTGCCTCCGACGCAGACCCCTCATCTGGGCCTTCCCCAGACTCCAGGACTGGCCCATGGTCCTCCAAAGTCTCCTTACTGTCCAACTCCGCTGCTAGCTCCACGGGCTGCTGGCGGACCACAACACAACCTTCTTTTAAAATATGTCAAGGAACTCTTAGAGTTCACCTCATGATGCCCACCTGTTGGGACTTTGGATGGTCCAGTCCCAAAACATATACACAGGTTGTAGAGTCAAGAGGTTCTTAATGACAATGTTTTGGATAGTTTTGAATTGCACAGGTTAAAATTCCCATTTTTGTGGTGGTATTTATCTGCCCTCCACAGGTGGCACCCTAGGAACTTCTCATGCCATCTCCCTGACAGATGTGCTCCAAGAAAGATAAATGCTGGAGACTCTTATTTCAAGAATGCCTGGCCTGAATTAAGGTGTGCAATTCTTTTGTCTGCTCATCCATGCTTTAATCTCTAAATTGCAAAAACATTAACGTTATTGATTGGTCAGACATCACTCCAACAGGAAATTTAATTAAATTAAAATATGTCGCTAAGCAGTCCCTGCTTCATTGTGTATAAATCTTTGGGGAAAGTTGACAATAGGCACACACAATTCATATTGTGTTCTCAACTTTAATTTAGTCCCTGGCTATTTTAATTCTTATTGCTTGATAATCAGTGGGAACCTGTCTGTCCTGGAGTTTAAGAACAACCAGCTTTAAAAAAATATCCAATGACAGGTAGCCTTTGATTCATAGCTATTCATTTAGCGATTTTTCAGTTATAATGGCACTGAAAAAAAGTGACTTACAACCAGTCTTCATACTTATGACTCTCACAGCATCCCCATGGTCACATGATCCAAATTTGGGTTCTTGGCAACCAGCATGCATTCACAACAGTTGCAGCATCCCAGGGTCATCTGGCCACCATCTGCAACCTTCTCAGGTGGCTTCTGGCAAGCAACATTAAGCTGGATTCGCTTAATGACTGCATGATTTTTAATAACTGCAGTGATTTGCTTAACAACCAGGATAAAAAGGTTGCAAAATTGGACATGACTCACTTAACAACTGCCTTGCTTAGTGCAGAAATTATGGTCTCAGTTGTGGTCGTAAGTCAAGGACTACTTGTACTTTGGCTTCCCAAAAACTGTTTCTATTATGTACTACTTTGAACTGATCTGGGGTGAAAGCAGAGGTGGGTTTCAGCAGGTTCTGACCAGTTCTGGAGAACCAGTAGTGGAGAGTTTGAGTAGTTCGGAGAACCGGTAGTAAAAATTCTGACTGGCCCCGCCCCCATCTATTCTCTGCCTCCCAAGTCCCAGCTGATCGGGAGGAAATGGAGATTTTGCAGTAACCTTTCCCTGGAATGGGGTGGGAATGGAGATTTTACAGTATCCTTCCCCTGCCATGCCCACCAAGCCACCCCCACCAAACCATGCCATGCCCATCAAGCCACACCCACAGAACCGGTAGTAAAAAATTTTGAAACCCACCACTGGGTGAAAGCAGGGGTTGCAAGGGCCACACCAGTTGTTGAATAAGGAAGCCCCTTTCATCAAATCAATACTTCTCTAGGGGGAGGATCAACAGTAAGACAACTTCCAGCCAAATTGCACCAGATAATACAGCACACCTTAGAGTAACCACAAGCAGAAAAGAAAAGGAAGGAAAGGACCGGGAAAAAAAAAGATAAAAATCTTGCAATTACTGAAATGGACAGCTAAACCTATGGCTCACTGGGAAAGTGCAATTAAACTTCTACCACTACTTCAGAGACATGATGCAAAGATCCAACTTTCTGGAGAAGGCTCTTAACAGAATAACAGAGTTGGAAGGGACCTTGGAGGTCTTCTATTCCAATCTCCTGCTCAGGAGACCTGAGAGAAGTTGTCCAGTCTCTTCTTAAAAGCCTCCAGTGATGGAGCACCCACAATTTCTGAAGGCAAGCCATTTCACTGGTGAATTGTTCTCATTGTTAGGAAATTTCTCTAGTTTTAGGTTGGTCCTCTCCTTGATTAGTTTCCATCCTTGCTTCTTGTCTTGCCTATTGATGCTTTGGAAAATAAGTTGACCCACTCTTCTTCGTGGCAGCCCCTCAAATATTGGAACACTGCTATCATATCACCCCAGTTCTTCTTTTCACTAGACTAGCCATACCCAATTCTTGCAACCATTCTTCATATGAGAGCCTCCAGCCTCTAATGCTAGAAAAGATGGAAGGAATGGGAAGAGGAGGATCACCAATAGTAAGGTGGATGGATTAGAGTTACAATAGCGATGGGTGCAATGTTGGAAGACTGAAGGACCAGACTTAGGAAAAAAGTTCATACAATCTAGCATTCTTCTTTCCAGAGCATTCAGAACTTCTGGAAGGCTATCAAGAGTCCGGAAAGCAGAAGAAAATAGAATTCAGTTGTTGTGGCTTCCAGAAAAACAGAAGAGGTCAACTTTGCCTACAGACATTCCTTAGTGCCCAATAATTTGCATATTTCATTAGTTACAGTCCTTGGTTAGTTCCCTTCTGATAACATAACAACATCCCCAGGCTCTCACTGTTTTGTCAGCATTTTTGGAAGAGACATGTGACATCATGATCTGCATAGAAAATGTGGGCCTTGCATGGCCACACTATAATTTTGATTGCATTGCGTGGCTGCTGATGGATGGGCCAACTCAATCAACTTTCAGAACCGAAAAGTAAAAAGATAAATTAATTAATACTCAATAAAAATTTAACCATCATAAAGCTGCCCTAATTTTTTTTTTAAAGGACTACAAAATACCTCATTCTAACTCTGGATCAGAGGGATGCGGTGGCTTAGTGGCTAAGGCGCTAAGTTTGTCGATCAAAAGGTCAGCAGTTCAGCGATTCGAATCCCTAGTGCTGCATAATGGGGTGAGCTCCCGTTACTTGTTCCAGCTTCTGCCAACCTAGCAGTTCGAAAGCACGTAAAAAATGCAAGTAGAAAAATAGGGACCACCTTTGGTGGGAAGGTAACAGCGTTCTGTGCACATTTGGCATTGAGTCATGCCGGCCACATGACCACGGAGACGTCTTCGGACAGTGCTGGCTCTTCGGCTTTGAAACGGAGATGAGCACCGCCCCCTAGAGTCGGGAACGACTAGCACATATGTGTGAGGGGAACCTTTACCTTTAGCCCTGGATCAAAAAGCAATTGGAAAAGAAATCAGGAACCACCACCCTTACCCATTTATTCAAAACCAATGAATTATGCATTAGGGTTTCTCTTAAAGGCTTGTAAAGAAAAGGATGATTAATATGATGGCAGGGTATACAGAATTCCAGACTCTTCACATCTCTTCAGAAAAGAAAGACGTGGCAAATGACTTCTGATATCTTCATTTTTGTACCCGCTTTTTCTCAGTAGTCTAAATATAACGCTTTTTTGTGCACTTTCCTGGTTTTCAATTGATTTTTTTTTTCAAATTTGCAAATTCTGTTACCATATTCAGAAGTGTCCAAAGATTGCTATTCCAGAACAAACATAAATGTATGTCAAATAAATAGATTTCATCTTCAGGGCTTAGTGCAATTTCAGGGACATGGAGAGAAAAGTATTTGAATGCAATTGTTTGTTTATTTATTACATATTGACATGCCCACCCTTTTTAAAAAGTCTCCTGGCCACAGAACACATCCCCTTTGAAAATAGGGTTTGTCTATTTTTCCATAACAGATTTTGTCGGCACCAGCCTGGAGACAGGACAGGCGATTCCCACGATGTGAGTTTTGCACAAAAATGCCCCAAATCCTCTCCCTTTGTAGGGGTGTAATTTGGCATGCCAGGTTAGCAGGCTGGATGAAGCTAGGAGCCCAACCGAATCCCTTTAGAATGGGCAGGAGGCGAGAGTCATTTTACGGTGCTATTGATTTATTTTGTGCCTGCAGTTAAAAACCATGCCCAGACAGACAATAAAAATAACTGTTCTAACCATATAATAGCTTCCTGCTACTAAAATGGATTTTACACTTAAAGTCACAGCAGACTGATCTTTTACACATCTCTTTCTTTTAAGGCTCCATCTGAAAGAGTGGGGAGGGCCTAGGGAATTTAGAACCTATGAAACTGGACAGCATCCACGCTCGCTCTTTCTGGGGGCTCACGCCTGTGTTTCTTCTTACCTTGCCTATCTCCAATTTCATCTGTACTAATAGCTACTTTACCTGGGAAGTCTTTAGTAACCTCAGGCAATGCATAGAACTTACTGTAGGCTAGGTTCCCCAAACACTCGAGAAATACTGTTGGTATAAAGCAAAAATCCAGTTCAAGAATTAAGTGCAAAGAGTGTCTGTTGAAGTGAGGGGTGGGGAACCTTGAGAACAGAATTTTGTGTTTAAATTGTGGTGGTTCCCATGTTATACTTTCGCTGTGCAAGATAGGAATCAGATAATATGCTGCCCACAAATTGAAACAGTTCTATTATTTTCTCTATAGCGGTGCTTCCCAAACCTCCACAAATTACCCAAAATTGAGTAAAAGTGTTTTCCCCCACACTTTCTACCCATTATTCATACAACAGGGACATTGGAATTGATTTAAAGATTGCTACCCTGTTTCCCTGAAAATAAGACCTGTCCTGAAAATAAACCCTAGCATGGTTTTTAGATATGTGCCTAATATAAGCCTTACCCCAAAAATAAGCCCTACTTAAGGGCCTGCAAAGCCAGTCTCCTATCCCGCCATGGGCAAGCAGAAAAAGGGGGCCTCCTGTACATGGGGAAAAAAAAATAAGATACTCCCTGAAAATAAGCCCTAGTGCCTATTTTGGGACCCAAAAGAAAATAAGACCCAATATAGTGTGTGTATATATATACACATTCAAAAGTCTTCCAAAGTATTCCTGTTAAGATAAAAATAGATGAAATTACCAATGATAATTTATTGAAATGACCTAAAGACCACTCAATGGTAGTGTTTTTATAATACAGGTAGTCCTTGAGTTATGACCATTTGTTCAGTGACCATCTGAACATCTGTTTCTTCATGATCTATTCACATGGATATACTTTGGGGGGAGAGAGGGGGGGGTTTCCAGCAGGAGGCACGAAGCACCATCAGAACCATACTCATCAGTGGTGAGTTGCCCCCGGTTCAGACCGGTTCACAAGAACCGGTAGTAAAACCGGTGGGAGGCTCCTCCCACCAACCACGATGTCATCAGGAAGCTTCTGTGCATGCGCTGGCCTGTTGCGAACCGGTAGTAAAGGTAGGTAGAACCCAGCCTTGATCCTCATCACTTCAAAGTCTTATACAAAGCACCCCAAGGTAGCAATTTGATCAAATGAATGACGTTAACTGAACGTTGACTTAGAATTCCATCCATGTCTTCTGATTATTCATTAGTAATGAATAAAGTAAGGAAGTAACCGTTTGTTTCCTTTCACATTTATTTGTATATTGTCTAACTCACTTTCACATTAGGTATTTCATTTCATCCTCTTCAATCGGACACAATTTACAAAGCTTGCCAACACTGCAAGTGGCCATCAGTTTATGATGCTATATTCTCGCAACCTAGCTCTCCCACTGCTAAGAAATAACACACCATGGAAGACAACATGAAGTGTGCACATTTTTTCATGGATGCGACTGCCTATATTACACTATCTAAAAAGGAATAAAGATAGAAAGTGTCTTTCAAGTGAAGCTTGACTTCATGGGCATATTCATGTAGTTTTCTCACTAAGAATTGGCAAATCTTTGCCCACAGGTTTTTGTTGTTGTTGTTCTGGACTTTTTTTTTGACTTCAGAATAAAAAATAAGTTACAGTCTCGGGATTTTCTGGTAGACTCTCATCAAAGTATTAAACAGGTCTGATCCTGCTTAACTATCAAAGATCAATTAAGTTTGGCTAGATGTTTCCACTTACCTGGATACCTAGGGTACTAACTTCTCCTATATGTACCTGCTGAGAATCATTTTCGAAAGCCTTAATTGTACAAACTGTGTTATTTTACCACCTTCTTTAAAACAGCACCACTACAATTGTTTTAGGGTCATCCAAAAACACTCACTCCTGTCAGGAATTGTGGAATTAGCTCTTTGTTGTTCTACAATAGGATTGCTTTTTAAAGAAAACTATCTATCTATCTGTCTGTCTGTCTATCTATCTATCTGCCTGTCTATCTGTCTATCTATCTATCCATCCATCTATCTGCCTATCATCCATCTATCTGCCTGTTTATCTGTTTGTCTATCTATTCATCCATCCATCATCTATCTATCTATCTATCTATCTATCTATCTATCTATCTACCTACCTACCTACCTACCTACCTACCTACCTACCTACCTACCTACCTACGAAGAGTGTCAAATGAGGAGAAGGAGGTGGGGGGGTGAAAACTGAAAGGGGTAATGAAAGGATGCAAGGCATAAGCAATAAAAAGCAAAGAGAAGAAAAAACACATGAGTCACACCAATTGTACGCCTTGATTGCAGCAATCATTTTTCACAACAATATCACTAGTGTATTTTAAGTATAGTCAACTTACGCATGTGAATTGTGATGGGTGACTCAGCACATGTTCCTTAATGTATCAACTAGAGCAAAAGCCTAGGAATGGTCTGATTGTTGCTTAGGTTTGTTTTGTTGAAAACTGAAATCTATTGTTTTTAGCCTTTCCAATTAGGAAAGAAGGAGGGAAGGAAGGAAGGAAGGGACAGGGAGGGAGAGAGGGAGGAAGAGTGCCAAATACTGCAGCAGTTAAAACCACACAATTCCATTTCAGTTTTCATTAAGAGATCATAATTTATGAAAATCACACGTAGAATAATCCCTACAGGAAAGATGAATCATATATGCCAGAAAACAATGCTCATTTAAAATTGAAATAAATGAGGCAAATGAATCATGACAATTTGATAACCAATGTGTGCACACAGAAGGCATAGACTGCTGCACTAGCAGGGATGAAATGCTACCGGTTCGGGCCGGTTCGCCTCGAACCGGTAATAAAAATGCTTTAAAAAGTAAAAAAAAAGTTCCGATGATTGCACGTCACTCAGCTGATCTTCGGAACTTTTTTTAAAAAAACTTTTTAAGCAATATATATAAAAACATGGGGCACTTTTAACAAGTACTTGAGAATAATGTATAATGAGCTGGCTGATTTTTAAATGCAACGGTCCATTTTTTTCCAGTCACGGTCCATTTGTACATTGCAGAGAGAATAATTCATCTGTTTTGCAATTTCTCAGAGGTTTGATTCTCTTGAAAACAAAGCTTCTCCTCGTGGAGTTTGAGAAGGTTTCCCCCCCAATTTTTGGTGTTTTTGAGCTTATTTCTTACTGGAGATGGCAGCCAATGGTATTGCTCGAGTTTCTTTTTGTGTATCTTTTCTATATGGATACCCGCACTAAAGAAAAGCCTAACAGAAAAGAGTTCATTTGTGATCTCCATTCTTGAGAAACAATGGATATGCAGGAAGCCACAGATCAGTAGTGAAATCCAACTTTTTTTACTACAGGTTCTGTGGCCGTGGCTTGGTGGGCATGGCAGGGGAAGGATATTGCAAAATCTCCATTCCCACCCCACTCCAGGGGAAGGATAATGCAAAATCCCCATTCCATCCCCACTCTGGGGCCAGCCGGAGATGGTATTTGCTGGTTCTCCAAACTACTCAAAATTTCCGCTACTGGTTCTCCAGAACCTGTCAGAACCTGCTGGATTTCACCCCTGCTAGAAACATAATGGTACAACAGAAGAGAGGTCATTTAGACACCCCTCTTGGACTAACAAAGAACAAACCTGAGAATTTGATGATTTAAAAAAAAATCAAAAAATCAATTTCTCTTTCATCAAAATAAATAATAGGAAAAAATGATTGAATCTATTCTACAAGAGTACAAAGATTATTTATTTATTGTGCCTTCGAGTCAGTTTAACTTCTGAACAAATTCCTGTAGGTATTTATTTTTTAGGAAAGTTTTTCAGAAGTGATTTGTCATCGCCTTCTAGGAGAGGGACTGGGCCAAGGTCACCCAGCTTTGTGCCCTGAGGTAAATTCTAGAACTCCCAGTTTCAAGCCTACGCCTTAACTCCTAAACCAAACTGGCTGTTGCAAAGATTATACGCCTTCCCTACAGAGGGAGAATCTCATTTAGCCAAAGTAATAATATTTTAAATAATCATATATCCCAATTTCTTTTTATGATAACAAATAATAAAATAGAAGATAACTAACCTCATTCCCATTCACTGAGAAAAAAAGACTTTAGAAAGTAGGACTCATGGACATTTAAGAATAAAAGCTTTCTTAATATGAAAGAAATTAAGCAAGCATAAAATTATTCTTTTTTTTCCCCTAGTTCAAGACCACTTATTATTAAAAATCAGTGAAGAGCTTTCCTGCAAAAGAACAGTTTAGGGCATTCCCAGTAATTGTCTGTCACAGTCACCAAGACAGAGGAAATATGCCTTGAATAAAATTAGGATACATACACAAGACTACATTAATATTATGTAGCATTTTCAAATGAAGCTGACCTCAGGCAGACTTAAAATGCAATAGTTTAAACATCTCTTCCCAAACTATACAGAATTTGAATGTGGAAATCAACTCTTCAAACATTGGTTGAAGAATTCCTGGAATTTATTGATTTAGCTACTTACCCATATTTTTCGGAATATAAGACACACTTCCCGCCCCCCTAAAAAAGAGGGTGGAAATGTTGATGTGTCTTATACACCGAATATAGCCATTCTTAGCCTCCTGAAACCCCATCCCGTTTGTCCCGGTTTTGCCAAAAACAGGCTCATTTTGTGCACAAACGGGGCCTGTAGAGGGTTTGGGAGGCCTGCGGAGTGCTCCTGGGGGCTGGGGAGGACAAAAATGTGATGCATGGGGGGTTTGGGAGACCAAAAAGGGGGGTGTTTTGCCCTCCCCATCCCCCAAGAGCACTCTGCAGGCCTCCCAAACACTCTGTGTGCCCTATTTTTGCGAAAAACAGGCTGGTTTTTGGCCTCACTAACCCGCCCATGTGTCACGTTTTTGCCCTCCCCAGACCCCAGGAGCACTCTTCAGGCCTCCCAAACCCACTGCAGGCCCCATTTTTGTGAAAAACGGGCCTGTTTTTCGCAAAAACAGGACATGCAGAGGGTTTAGGAAGCCTGCAGAGTGCTCCTGGGGTCTGGGGAGGGCAAAAACTTTTTTTTTCTTGTTTACCTCTTCAAAATCTTGGTACATCTTACATACCCCGGGGCATCTTATAGTCCAAAAAATACGGTATTTATTTATTACTATTATTTATTTATTTATCAATTAATCAATTTATACAGACATCCTCTCAGTATGCAACCCCAGGATGTCATATACAATCAAAGGAAATATTAAAATCTAATAAAAACATCTTGTGCCAGAAACAACTTCTGGACAATTAAAACAGGCACAAAAATCTAGAATTTAAGAGGATTCATGGATCAGAGTTCAATGCTATCCATGGGGCAGCATAGCAACTGAGGTGGCTCAACTCCTGGGCTCTACAGGATGACATTGCTTATGCGATGGGAATCAGAGCGTACAGCTTATCAGATTCTGTACAGCTAGAGGACTACTGAATTGGAGAAAGCTACTGTAGGAGATAACCAGGCTGAGCCGGAGGGAAGGATCAAACACATCATCAGTCTCAAGTCCCTTCAGGCTCACAAGAGATCTAAGTCCACCTTGAATTCCATTGACTCTTATCTACCGTCAATTTGCTTTGACCCTTAGATTCTTGTAAGATTCTTGTAAGAGAGCATTAGCTTATAATAAATCTATATTCATTTGAACTGCCTGGACTACTGATTTCCTCAGCTTGATAGCGAGCTGACACCATTACACTTTCACCAGGGCAAAGTGGATAATTTCAGATTCCTGATCAGTCATAAACCCATTGAGCCAAACAGTAGTTTCTGGTCTAGCTTACCCTGCTTGGAAAAGAAACAAATGGCAAAGATGAGATTGCAAAGTTATTGCCCTGTAGAGTTATTTACTGGATACAATTGGCAAGCAATAAAAACAAAAAGATAAGCGTTTGTAATCTGTGTGTCCATAATAAGTTACAAACCATGCACTCATCTGCAGAATCATGTTTATTTCCGTGTCCCTACAAACCTTTAATGAAACCTTTTTCATTAAAAAGAAGGAACAGGACACAGAACATAGAATAACATATAGAATATAAAAGAATATAAAACTTTAGTCAATTGCCTAGAAGCTGGTCCTCTGCTCAACAGACAACTGGGGGAAAAAACCCTTGCAAGGGGTAAGAAACTTCTTAAAAACTAAACAGATGGTAGGCAGTGATCTTACCAACTTGTAAATAGAGTGGGTGTGCTACTTTAAGCTTCTGGGGCAAATAATTCTAATAAGAAAGAGGAAGAGGGAGCAGCTTACTCTATCCCCATGTTAGCCATATTGTAAACCTCATCGCACTTGCTTCTGAAGCTCCAAATTTCCCTATTAGCTGCCAAAAGGTTGGGAATCCCTGCCATGAGCAAGCCAAAGCATTTTAAAATATGTTTGTGCAATAAAAACCCAGACAGAGAGGGTAGCTTGCTTCTGTTCTGGGCCACCTCATAAATCACCAAATGGAAAATTGCTTTTGGGCCTCAGATCTTCTCTTGCCAAACTCCAACAACAGCCAGAAAAACAGAAGTGTGGGGGGGGGGGAGAGAGAGTCAGGGGGTTCATTTTGGATAAGTGGCATCCCATAAATTGGATGAATGGAGAGGAGTTATAATTAGCATGGGAGAGTCATCTTGTCTGTCTGTTTTCATTTCTACTACTGTTCTTCATTTGTACGGTGGGTTGGGGAAACAGTTTCACACACAGTAGTGTGTCCCAATGCTGCACCTTGCCAAGCCAACTGTTTTCTACTCTGGTGGGAATAAATCTTGAGAGTCAAGACTCTTTCCTTGGGAGCTGTAAAAGCTGGAAAAGGGACCCTTGCCAGGCAGAGCAGAGAATTCTCTAATGTGACCAGGGTTGCACGTAGTTTACGCCTTGGGTATAACTTCGGATCATGAAGTTCTAAATTGCGACCTTCTGCAATTGGAACTAATGATGTCGACTGGGAGTATCTGCATGGCTTCCTGAACTTTGCATGACTTTCCCTACATTTTTTGGGAGAGGGAATCCCATCCTTGCATATGCCAAGCATGATTAATCCACAAATCTTTACTCTAATCACCAAAGTTGGCTTTCCAGACTTTACTCAGAGAGATTTTTCATTAACCCAGGACAGAGGTGTTTTTTCAGTAGGACAAACCTTCAGTAGGAAAACTACACTATATGTGAAAGGCATGTACTAGAACAGTGTTGGCAAACCTTTTCAGCACCGAGTGCCGAAACGGGAGCGTGCGCCGCAAACCAGAAGAGAAGCAGCCCGGTGCACATATGCATGCTAGGAAGACGATCTTCCCGGTTCCCAGCACATACTTGCGCACCATCTGGTCTTCCAGTTTCTTGCACGTATGCGCATGCGAAGACCAGGTGAAACCAGAATATCATCTTCCCAGTGTGCACACATGTGCACCGGCGGCTGATCTTTCGGTTCACAGCGCTCCCGTGTACGTGAAAACCAGCTTGGCTGCTGCACCGGAACCCACAACAGCAAAGGGGGATGGCTCACGTGCCCAGAGAGATGGCTCTGTGTGCCACTTCCAGCACACATGCCATAGATTCGACATCACGGTACTATAGTGTATTTCCCTAATCTGAGATCTCCTTGGTGGTTGAACTATATCCAAACTACAACTAAATGAGGACCCAGATTGCTGGGGGCAATATGCTGATTCTGTAAACCACTTAGAGATCACTGTAAAACACTGTAAAGCAGTATATAAGTCTAAGTGCAGTGGTGAGTTGCTCCCGGTTCGGTTCGGTTCTATAGAACTGGTAGTAAAACTGGTGGGAGGCTCCACCCACCCACCATGACATCATCATGGGTGATCTGTGCATGTGCAGAAGCTTCTGCACATGCGCAAAAGCATGCACGCATGCACGCACACAAGCGAAGCAAGTGCGCACGGTCCCGTTGCAAACCGGTAGTAAAGGTAAGTAGAACCCACCCCTGTCTAAGTGCTATTGCTATCTCAACCACCAAAGACCATAGGGATTCAGGAAGACGTGGTGCAAAATATCTGGTGAGAACTAGATTGGATATAACTCAGTTCTACCATGAAGTGGTGTTCCTTGAGAAACAATGGCATAGTTTACACCCTTACAATATTAGCAAGGAGGAGGAGTAAGCGAAGCATGGCTCTACAATAAACTGAGCTTCTCAAGAACCCAAGTTTTGCATCCAATATTTCGCATCATGCTATATCGTGCATTTTTACAGAACCACAGCATATGTTTGGGATGCTTTGCAACTTTACCACCAACAAATATGCCAGCACAACCATTCTTAGCCCAAGAGTCTACCATTGGAAGGAGTAGCTGATCAGATTGGGTTAGATGTTCCTCCTCAAAGCCATACACTTAACATGACCCAATGTCTAACAGCAGCACTGATATCATTTGGAATTCAACACTCCAAGGAAATAAATGCAATGAAAAGCGAGTCTGTATTTCCCAGTTTAACTGACATTTGCAGAAAAATGAGGAATTTAGGACCAATAACGTCTACACATTTTTAAGTTGAATCCGACACTATAGAGCTGGTCTTTATTTATATATATTTGTATCTCACTTTTATTATGTTTACAAATAACTCAAGGCAGCGAACGTATCCAACACACCTTCATCCTCCTATTTTCCCTACAACAACAATCCTGTGAGGTAATTTGGGCTCGTAGAGACTGACTGGCCCAAGGTCACCCAACTGGCTTGCATGGTTAAGACGGGACTAGAATTCACGGTCTCCCTGTTTCTACCTTAGTGCCTCAATGGCTAGACCAAACTGGCTTTTTAATAATGTTCGTAGTGCATAGACAGACGTGTACATTAGAAAATGAACCACTGACAGTGTATAAACACAACAGCTGAAATAATTGCTTGTGATACTCAAAACCTCTTGGTTCGGTGCAATATGGAGGATCTGCAAATATTGGACTGCTTTCAGTTTCAATTGCAGAGGGTAGTTATCTATAGAAAAAGATAGGGTTGAGGTCACCATTAGCATATAACCACTCCTTTTAAATAATGGTTTGACTTTCCAATAAAAAACTCAATCAATGTGGTTCATTTTAAAAATACTCAGTAAATACGGGACTTGTTTGAATGTTGTCTTCTTCTTTGTGTTATGCATAGTTCCTTGAATTAAGGACATAATTGCCTGATTTGTCCCACCTATGGATTCTAGCAAATCCATTTAGACTCTGTGTCCTGTTCTTGTCTATAAACGTGCTTTGAAAGCTGACGCTATTCAAGAGAGCCGAGGGAGGGAGCATGAAGAGAAGAGAAAGAATTCTATTTCATTGCCATTAAATGGGTGGGAGGAAATGGGTTCAGCTTTCCTACTACCACTGGTCTACCCATCCTCCACTGCCAATCTACAGATCATCATCAAGTTGATTCTAGTCTATAGTAAGACTGATAAAATAAGTTATGCCATCACAACTGCATAAAACAGAGATTAACACTGTTGCAGCGAGTTGTACAGAATGCTTGTCTGAGTATGGTCGTTTAATGATGTTAATAATATTAATGGTCACACTGTACGACTAATAAATATAACAATCATCTTCTAACATGGGATATAATGCTTTTTTTTTTTGCTGTTTACAATAAAAATGCAAAGCATAATTAAATACAAAGATACCAGCAAGAAATTAGATCTATGAATGAGCTATCCATATTGAAAGGGGCGTTGGTCTTACCTGAGACGCTCCTTCTCGTTGGGTGGAGACAGCAGCCAGGATGGGGGTGTGCTCATCTGCCATGCTGATAGACTGAGCCAATCAAAGTTGCCAAGTCCCGCCCCTGTTGCCGGGCAGACCCAGCTTTTGGTGAAGGCAAGAAGAGAGGCTCGGCGTGTGGGACACTAGCGTAAAGGAAGAAAAAACACAAGAAATAGAGGACAGACTGGAGAAGGGAGGGTCTGGCTGCTGTCTCCACCCAACGAGAAGGAGCGTCTCAGGTAAGACCAACGCCCCTTCTCCATTGTGGGTGGAGACAGCAGCCAGGATGGGACATACCAAAGATTCAAGTCCCTAAGAAGGGGAGGGACCAGTCTGGTCCGAAGCAATCCCCCCTTCAACAACCCGTTGTAAAACCCTACGACCAAAGGCGGCATCCGCCGAAGCGAATCTGTCCAGTTTATAGTGTTGGATAAACGGGGACGGCGAAGTCCACGTAGCCGCTCTGCAGATCTCTAACAAGGATGCCTGGGCAGCCCAGGCAGCTGATGTCGCCGCGCTACGGGTGGAATGAGCCGTCAGACGAGGAGGCCGAGGGAGAGCGCGAAGTTCATAGGCCTTGGCTATCGTTTGGCGAATCCAGCGACCGACGGTGGAAGCCGACACCTTATTGCCCAAGGAACATGGTAAGAAAGACACAAAGAGCGATTCAGTTTTGCGGATAGTCGCTGTACGCTTAATGTAAATCCGCAGAGCCCGACGGACATCTAGTGAATGCCATCGTCGTTCGAGTCGGTGAGACGGTTGAGGGCAAAAGTTAGGCAGCACCAGTTCCTGCATGCGGTGGAAAGTGGTATTCACCTTTGGCACAAAGGTGGGATCTAGCCGGAGTACCACACGGTCCGCGTGGAATACACATAGGTCCTCTCGTACGGAGAGCGCGGCTATCTCCGAGATGCGACGAGCCGAAGTGATTGTCACTAGGAATGCAACTTTGCACGTTAGAAATCGAAGACTCACTGTCCGTAAAGGCTCGAACGGAGCCCCCGTGAGCGCATTAAGGACCAGCGAAAGGTCCCAAGTCGGATACCTGTGAAGGACTGGGGGACGGAGGTTCGTCGCCCCTCGTAGGAAACGGCGAACCATCGGATGCTGAGAGAGAGAGGACACCGACCCGAGCGTAAGTATAGACGAAATCGCTGCCACCTGCCGTCGCAAAGTGTTGGGCGAAAGGCCGTTAGCCAGACCGTTCTGCAGAAAAACTAGGACATTGAGGATCGAAGCTTGAAGAGGCTGAACCCCCGTACGATCACACCAGTCACAAAATGCTCGCCAGGTGGCCGAGTAAATCCGGTTCGTCGAGGGCCTCCGCGACGCCTGTATGATGTCGATTACGTCGGCAGGTACATTGACAGCTTCGAACGATAGCCGCTCAACCGCCAAGCGGTCAGACGGAGCCACTGTAAGTCCGGATGCTTCACGGCTCCTTGTGTTAGTGCGTCTTCTGGTTGGGGCAACTGCCACGGGCGGCACGTTGAAAGAGACACGAGGTCGGCAAACCAAGGTCTGCGAGGCCAATAAGGGGCCACTAGAATCATCTCCGCCTGTTCCGTCAATAATTTGCGAAGTACACGGGGAACCAGAGGGACCGGAGGAAAGGCATAGAGAAGTCCTGGAGGCCACGGGGAACGAAGAGCATCCACAGCCTCCGCATGAGGTGATGGGTACCGTGATAGGAAGCGTGGTAATTGAGAGTTGGCCGCCGTGGCAAAAAGGTCTACCGCCGGCATCCCGAAGCGTGTCACGATCAGTTGGAAGATGTGCGGGTGAAGATGCCATTCCGCATGATCCAGTCGCTGACGGCTTAGCCAGTCCGCCTGTAGGTTGGTGGCACCGGAAATGTGTTCCGCCCTCAACGAGGCGAGGTTGAGTTCTGACCAGACTCCCAGCCGCCATGCTTCCTCCATCAGGAGCCGAGATCGAGTGCCCCCTTGGCGATTGATGTGCGCCTTTGCTGTAATATTGTCCGTGAGGACCAGGACATGTGACTTGGACACCATGTGACGGAAGGCTTGCAGGGCCAGGTAGACTGCCCGTAGTTCTAGCCAGTTGATCGGACGCCGGGATTCTACATCTGTCCAGGTGCCCTGTGCCATCTGGCCCCGACAGTGGGCACCCCAGCCATGGAGGCTGGCGTCTGTTGTCACCACCACTCTCTGCGGGTCAAAGAAAAAACAACCCCGGGATAAGGCTGGTGACTGCCACCATGTTAGGGACCTGAGTACCTTCTTGGGGACAGGGATGGGAGAACGGGAGGTGCCCCTCCCTGCCTTCTGCCAAGGTAGAAGGAACCACTGAAGTTCCCTTGCGTGGAGTTGGGCCCATGGGACGATAGAGATGGCCGAAATCATCTTCCCCAGGAGCTGGGACAGAGCGAGGGGGGAGACAGACCTGGTGCGTTTAACCTTAGCTACCAGCAAGCGTAAACTCTCCTGACGCTCACGCGACAGGTAGACCCTCCCCTCCACCGAATCTATCAGAGCCCCGAGATGGACCAAACGAGTTGAGGGGACCAAATGGCTCTTTTCCACGTTAATGGAAAACCCATGGGAAGCCAGGGTACGGATGGTAAGTTGCAGGTCGGAAAAAGCCCCCTGATGACAGGATGACAAAATTAAGATGTCGTCCAGGTAACACTGAAGACGCACCGACTTGGACCGAAGAAAGGCTGCCAAGGCAGCCAGTACCTTGGTGAAGACACGAGGGGCCGACGAAAGACCAAAGGGTAAGGCCCGGTATTGGTAATGTTGCCCTCCATAACAGAATCTAAGAAACCTCCTATGGGAAGGGAGAATTGGGATATGTAGATAGGCCTCGGTGAGGTCTATAGAAGAGAGGAGATCGCCCCTCCTAACACCGTCGAGAATAGATTTTAGAGACTGCATTTTAAATTTCCGGTATGCGACATACCGATTAAGGCGCTTGAGGTCCAGAATAGGTCTCCACCCCCCCGAAGACTTTGGTACAAGAAAAACACGGGAATAGAATCCCGTGCCCTGTTCAATCTCGGGCACTAGTTGGATAGCCCTGATTGAAAGGAGATGCTGAACCGCCGACTCCATAAGAGATCTCTTCTCGATGTCATGGGACAGCGGACAGCGTACAAAAAAACTTGGAGGAGGGGAAAGGAATTCAATGGCCAACCCAGATCTTAGAGTGGCCAGGACCCATTTATCGGAGGTGGACTCCTCCCAAATAGGGGCGAAAAGGGCCAATCTGCCCCCTATGGGAGGATCCGGAATGCAGTTAACGACGGCGTCTGGGGAAACGACCTCCTCCCCCTCGAAAGGGCCGTTTGGAGCCAAATGTCCTACCTCTAGGGGCTCTGTCCTGAGCCCCCCGATGTCTGGATTGGAAATACCCCTGAGGTCTCGCAGCAGAAGTGGCAAAATTGGAACCCTCATAAGACCGAGAGTGGGACCGGGACGGGTAAGGTTGGAATCTAGGTTCCCCCCTACGGAAAACAACCGGGAGAACCTTCCTCTTATCCTTCGTTTCAACGAGGAAGGATTCTAAAGAATCCCCAAACAACTTGGAGCCGCCAAAGGGAACCGAAGCCAATCGCCATTTGTGTCTGGCATCAGCTTGCCAATGGCGGAGCCAGACCAAGCGACGTGCAGAAACCGAAGAAGCGAGGGATTTAGCCGCGAAGCGAGCGGCATTGAGTGTGGCATCCGCTGAAAATTGGGTGGCGGCAATAATCTTGTTCAGCTCCAGTCTAATGCGTGCATCCTCTGTCGCCAAGGTGTCCTGGAGCTGGCGAAGCCAGAGAAGGGTAGTGCGGTTAAAAAAAAGAGGCAGTCGACGCCGACCGGATAGCCCAAGCGGCACCCTGGTGAGCCCGTTGCAAAACCTGGTCAGCTCGTCGTTCTTCAGGACGAAGGCCCTCGGTCGGAACCCCCGGAACTGCCGCCTGAGGTAAGAGAGCGGCTATAGGAGCGTCGACTGCTGGCACCTGGAGAATAGAGTCCAGATCCGACGCCACAGAAAAATTCCGCTTGTCCGTTGAAGTAGGAGCCGGAGCCGCTCCAGGTGAAGACCACTGCTTTCGGATCACATCGAGGAACAGTGGTGGAGTCGGAATGATGTCCACCTGTCGCGACGGTTCAGCAAACAGAGGGTTCAGAGCCCCCTTGGCCACAGCTGAAGTAGATGGAGATGGTTTAGGCATGTCCAGTTGGGCAGTAGCAATAGCCTTGTGCAGGAGGGACTTGAACAAGGCTTGAGGAAATAGACCCGAAAAGGCGGGTTGATCCGGGGGAAGGTCCTCATCCTCCGACAACTCCATATCCGGGCACGCATCGTCAGCCACCGAAGAGGAACGGCTCGCAATAGAGGCTACAGGAGAGTCCGGGGCCTCGATTGAAAGGACATCATCCGGGTGTACTTCCACCCCCGAAAGAGTCGCCGCTGAATGGATGGAATTTGTCCTGTTGGAGGAAAGGAAGTGGGAAGCCAACGATTGCTGCACTGCAGTCGTGATCATTTGCTGAATCTGGTCAGGCGAAGGAAAATCGCGTTGTTGAGTTCCGTCAGACCTCTGATCCGGTGGGGAAGTTTGAACCACCGGGTCAAGGACGGCTTGTCCTGATGGGGAAGAAGATGAAGGAAGAGGCGCAGGGGCAACTTCCGAGCCCCACAGGGATTCCGGTTGAATGACCGCTGGGCAATCCTGCAGAGAGACTTGGTCTGAATGCGCTCTCGTACCTGATGTGATAACCCCCCGGGGGGAAACAGCGGTTGTCTCCTTGGAGGAGGACTGATGTGTGCTCGCTTTAGCGCAAAGCTTCTTGAGGACCTTGTCCCGGCGAGCTTCAGCACGGGAGGTCGTGAGGTGGGAGGGCTTGTGATGCGAGCGAGGAACTTCAGATCTCACAGATCGAGAAGGGAGGACCACTGAGTGGTCTTTTCTGGTCTGAGAGTCCCCTTTATCATGGGGACTCTCGGAGCGACCCGCCCTCCGGCCATGTTTTGACTTCTGCAAAGCTTTGGGCATCTTGACTCAGGTAACAAGCCTCGGCCAAATGTACCCGGGTGAATTAGCGATAACGGGTCAGAAAGCACAGGTTGAGACCTCGAGGGCACAGACAGCGAGCCTCAGCCAATGGGAGCGCAAGAAAAAACTCCACCGATTCAGGGAATGCCCAGACCTGCACCAATGAGAGAACCAGCACACTGTAGGAATTGCGCAGGTAAGGGAGTGCGAATCTCCACGCTAACTAGTCCCCCGTTTAGGGAAGGCGCTCACTGTTGCTGATGGGGGCGCGAGACCCCTCTCTAAACGATGGAACCACGAACTGGCAAACAACGGAGAACGTTACTGCAACGCAGTCAAGGCAGGTAAAGAGCCGCTCGTAATCGCAAGCAGGGCTGAAATCGCAACGATGTGCGTGAAAAAACTCCCCCAAGCGCCTATCGATCTGAGGCAGAGGCGCTGAAGCCGACACTATCGGGGGCGTGAAGCTCCGCTTGTATGGCCTAAACTGCTGAGGGCGTCGCTGAAATTTAGTCAGCGGTTGGTAAAGGCGCGCAAAATGGCCGCAGGGTAAAGAGCGCACTGTCGGGGGCGCGAAGCTCCGCTCGTCGGCTTTAAACCGCAGAGCGGTTTGAAGGCGGAAAGGAGAAGAGCGCACTATCGGGGGCGCGAAGCTCCGCTCGTCGGCCTTTTAAAGCGAGGAGAACCGCCTAGTGAGTGGGCAGCCGTTGAGCTAAGCGCGCGAAATGGCCGCAGAAATCAAGCGCAGGGGTTGCGAAGCTCCGCAGAGGGGCCAGCAGCAAAAAAAGGCCGAAACAAGGTTGGAATCTAGCTCTACGGGGGCGTGAAGCTCCACAAGGATTAAATCGCTAAGAAAAAGCCGAATGAAGGCTCGAGGTCTCTCCCACGGGGGCGCGAAGCTCCACAAACCATAAAGAAACACAGCGGGTAGACGCTAAAAAATAAGGTAAAGAAAACCTCTAAGACCAACTAATAGAAAGGGAAGATACCCCAGATAACCAGGCAGGCCGGTTACTGGAGCGTCCAGGCTTACAGTTTCAATCGTGATCCAAGTTCAGTCCAGTAGCAATCCAAAGTCAACCAATAATATCAATCAGATTAGAATGTTATTCAGAAAGAATAAAGTAGAATAGAAGAAATTTGCTAGAGGAACAGTCCCACACGCCTGTCTTCGCTGACAGACTGAGCCAAAAGCTGGGTCTGCCCGGCAACAGGGGCGGGACTTGGCAACTTTGATTGGCTCAGTCTATCAGCATGGCAGATGAGCACACCCCCATCCTGGCTGCTGTCTCCACCCACAATGGAGAATCATAATACTGCATGTAAAATCATCTTGGCCAACAAGAATGGGGTGGGTGGGATATCAATGGATTACAGATAGCCTTCAATTTATGACCACAATTTCTGTTGCTAAACAAGACAGTTGTTAAATTTTGCCCTCTTTTATGACCTTTCTTGCGACCTTTGTTAAGAGAATCATTGCAGATGTTAAGTTAGCAACATAATTGTTAAGTGATTGGGCTCCCCTAATGACTTTGCTTCTTAGAAGTTTCGCGAAAAGTGATCACATGACATGCAACTGTCATAAATATGAGTCAGTGGCCAAGCATCTGAATTTTGGTTATATGACCATAGAGATGCTGCAACAATACTTTCATAAGTATGAAAAACAGTCGTAAGTCACTCTTCTCAGTGCCGTCGTAGCTTATTTATTTTATTTATTTATTTTGTCAAGCATGTATTTTATGACAAATACAAGTGTAAACATAGTTATAAATAAATGAAAAGGATACGAATAAAAGAAAACATTAGGACAGGGACGGTAGACACGCTGGTGCGCTTATGCACACCCCTTACAGACCTCTTAGGAACATGGTGAGGTCTACAGTAGACAGTCTAAGGTTAAAGTTTTGGGGATTTGGGGAAGAAACCACAGAGTCAGGTAATGCATTCCAGGCGTTGACCACTCTGTTACTGCAGTCGTATTTTCTGCAGTCTAGTTTGGATCGGTTTACCATGAGTTTGTATCTATTGTGTGCTCTTGTATTGTTTTGGTTGAAGCTGAAGTATTCATTGCCTGGTAGGACATTGTAGCAGATGATTTTATGTACTATGCTTAGGTCGGACCAAAGATGGCGAAGTTCTAAGTTGTCTAAGCCCAAAATTTCGAGCTTTGGTTACTGAATGAATGGTTGTAAGTCGAGGACTACCTGTAGTACATTAGTATGATTGCTGGTCTGTCTGTCAGCTTTAGGAAGCCCCCAAATAAATAAATTGTTATTTCTCTATGATTGTTATAGTTTTACTGCCAAGAAGCAAGGCTGGGATGCGGAGAGACACTTAAGGATTTCCTGATTTAATTGGAGAAGCACTTCAATCAGACTTGGCTATTATGCATTCTGTCAAGGAGCAGATTTCTTTATTTTTTCTTTCAGATTTATATCCTGTCTCCCATTCAGAAACTCAAGTCAATGTACACAGTTCTCCTTCTTCCTATTATTCTCCAGAACAACAACCAATATGGGCAAATTATGTTGAAGGAGAGGGACTCACCCCAAATTACTCCATGAGGTTGAGAGTGGATCAGAACATGGTCATTCTGCTCCAATACCTCCTACACTATACCATAGTAGCTGCAGTCTTTGGTTTTGAAAATCTAGTTGTTGCATGTTCTTCCCACACAGAGGATTTGTTTTTGGATGACGTTACCTAGTTGGGTCATGAAATGTCTACAAGAAACAATCAAACTCAGAGAGCGCCAAGGACCCCACAGTTCAACCCTGAGCTACAAATATTCTCTTCTATGGCAAATTTTTATTATTCTCATCTCCAAAGGGGGAAGAGTGCAGCCAATTATAACTTAATTGCATCCTAGGAAGGAGATAAGCCAACATTGCAGAGTTTGCAGCTGGCAAGTCTGCAATCACAAAAAGAAGCTGACTCATGAAAAGAGACTTCTGTAAAATGTCCAATGGCAATTTTTCTCCACCTCATTTCTGCATGCCTTTGGGATGATATATGATGTACCTCTACAAATTATTTTAATATGCTGCCAAGTACCAGATAGGGTTGTTTTTTTGTTTTTTTGCTATACTGCCCTTAGGATTTTCCCCTCCTTTAAAAAAAAATTGTGATTCAGTTTCTCTCTTCAATATATCTTGAGAAAATTAGTTCTATCTCTATTTGTGTGTGTGTGTGTGTGTGTGTGTGTGTTTCTGTCAAAGCACCTATATATATATATATATATATATATATATATATATATATATATATATATATATATATATATATATATATATATATATATATATATATATATATATATATATATATATTTTCGAAAGCTTTTATGTGCATATTCTTTCTAGCCAGGTTTTACCTACGTATGTTAAGTTGTTCTACAGCCCTGGTTCTGTGAAATCTCATTCACAAGTTTCTGCGCCTTTTATTTTGCTTATTTTGGCCATCAGTTGCCACCCTGGCAATTGATTTTGTTTTTCCACTAAGAGAGAGAGACCTTCGCTAGCCTCAGCCCATTGTTCTCACAATGAACTGGAGAAGGGAGCAGTCTAAACCCTGCTTTAGACACTGCTCACTCAGCACAACTGCTGTGAAATGCAACTGATGAGCTCACAAAACAATTCAGTCCATTTTTCTGGATTTGAAACACTCTGGGTTGTTATTATTTACTTTATTCATTAAAGTAATTCAAATACATTTTGAATGATACATTCAAAAATGCATCACAAATACCATTGACTGGTGCTAATGGTTGCTGCCAGCGTCCTAAGTATCAACAACTTCTTCTTCTTCTTCTTCTTCTTCTTCTTCTTCTTCTTCTTCTTCTTCTTCTTCTTCTTCTTCTTCTTCTTCTTCTTCTTCTTCTTCTTCTTCTTCTTCTTCTTCTTCTTCTTCTTCTTCTTCTTCTTCTTCTTCTTCTTCTCCTTCTCCTCCTCCTCCTCCTCCTCCTCCTCCTCCTTCTCCTTCTTCTATTATTATTATTATTATTATTATTATTATTATTATTATTATCTCATTAAACATGAAACTCAGTCAACTGAACATTCAAAAATGCATCACAAATACCATTGACTGGTGCTAATGGTTGATATGGGTTGCTGCCAGTGTCCTAGGTATCAACCAAGTACCTTCTTAAGATGTACGATGTTCCAAGTAGCACAGTTTTTTGCAGTTCGGCTGGTGTTATTGCAGGAAGCTGCAATTTCTTGATGTGTTTTGTGCCCCGATGACAATGGGTATCACTGTTGCATGTTTCATCTGTAGCTGTGTAGTTTCAATGGCCAGGTCGTGATATTTCGTGATTTTTTTTCTAGTACTTTTTCTTCGACTCTGGCATTTCCTGGTACCGCGATGTCAATAAATTGTTCGTTTCGGTTTTCGACAACTGTGATATCTGGCGAGTTGTGTTCCAAGTGACAATCCGTCTGTATTCGAAAATCCCACAAGAACTTCACCTTCTCATTTTCTATAACTTTTTTCATTTTATGTTCCTGTGACTTTTTGGATACAGGAAAGTCGTATTTTTTTATTATTATTATTATTATTATTATTTATTGGTTAATCTTTAGTGAGATTCACAGCTTTTGAGGCTGGTTAATAGCTCAGCAGCTCGAGTCCTAACCAAGGACCTAGGAACTGTTAAGGTATCGTCGGAGGATGTAAGCTGTTCCGAGTAAGGTGGTTTTTTGTAGAGTCAAAATGTTTTTTTTTTAATTATTATTATTATTATTATTATTATTATTATTATTATTATTATTATTATTATTATTATTATTTGAACAATAGCAGCAACCCTAGTTTACCAAGTTCTCTTCTTTTCACCAACTTTTATTTTATTGTATGAGTGATTAAATTATAACAGGCTGGATCATTTAATTCAACAGCCCTTTAGTGGGAAAACTTCACAAAAGTTCTAGCACTAAAGGTAGTCCTTGACATATTATCACAATTGAGCCCCAAATTTCTGTTGCTAAACGAGACATTTGTTAAATGAGTTTTACGACCTTTCCTGCCATAGTTGTTAAGTGAATCACTGCAGTCATTAAACTATTAACAATGGAGGCTTTGGCTTCTCCATTGCCCTTGCTGTCAGAAGGTAATAAAAGATGATCACAAAACTGCGGGACGCTGCAACCGTCATAAATATGAGTCCATTGGCAAGCATCCAAATGTGGGTCACATGATCATGGGGGATGGTCATCAATGTGCAAAATGGTCATAAGTTCCTTTTTTCAGTGTCGGCGTAACTTCCAATGGTCACTAAATGAACTGTTATACCTGTACTTAGATGCTATTGTAGACAATCCACAGCCAAGAATAGTCCAGTATTAGAGGTAAAGGTCATGCATATAATCAGTAATTGATAAAAATGAAAAAAAAAAAAAGAAACCTTCTGAAGTCACCAAGTCACAGCAGAGAGGAGATTACAGGCCAGTCCTCTCAATGGATGCCCTGCAACTGCCATCTGCTTGATCAAAACTGCATTTTACAGACAAGGGGTGTTCTATAAAAGACAGCCATTAACTGTCAAAGGGAAATTCTTCCATGTCAGAGCTAAACTGAACACAAAGGCAGGAAACCCAGCTCAGAGAGGGCCAGATTCACTTCTTCCACTTCTTTCAACCTCACTTCCTCATCGGTAAAAGGGGAATAAGAGCAAATAAATATTTTGGCCCAACGAACTCGGTATTCAGATGGTAAAAAAACACAAAATGGAATCAGTTTGGATTCAAATGCAAATCTAACACAACATCTTGTGGGTCCCTGGTCATGTTCTGGAATTCCAAGGAGCATGATCACACCATAGATGCTGGTAAATTGGAAACTTGGATAAGCTTCTTTTAACTAAGCATTGGAACATTGAGAAAATAAAGCTTTGTGTCAGCTATGTGAAAGAGCATTGTATTTAGCACTGCATGAAGATAACGCGAACAAGAACAAGCTTGTAAAAAGGAAATACTATCTATCTATCTATCTATCTATCTATCTATCTATCTATCTATCTATCTATCATCCATCTATCTATCTATCTATCTATCTATCTATCTATCTATCTATCTATCTATCTAAAAAGAAAGAAAGAAAGAAAAGAAAAAGAAAAGAAAAAGCTGGAGTTTAAAAGGTCAACAGTTCTATTATTAATGAGGTTTATGTGATCTGAACTGAGAGTCACTGACTTCAGATCAGCACTAATCCTGATTTTAATAACCTGTTTGCATTTGAAGCATGGCCATTCTAATTTTACGATGCATCGTTCTGGGTTCTGATTTGCAGACAAAAGGGAATGTTCTAAGGCTTTGGTCTGTAATTGGAATAGCTGGCGTTTGTCCTACCCCTGTTCCAATTTGTTAAGGTGTGCAATCAGTAATTTTCTCTTGTGGCTTTGCTTTCGAAGACAATAACACTTTAAAGGGGTTAAGGTTTTAATCAAATATGTGTTGTCCTACAAATTTTGGAACTGTGGCAGGATGGATAGAATAGGAGTGCTTGTGCTTCCCTTTCCGCATGCAGCTCCCTTCTAAACAAGAGGCATAAAAAAAGCTAACAATTTAAAAGACCCACCTTTTGGGGGCTGGGGGTGGTGGGGTAGGAGAGGCCATTTAATCACAAGGCAAAGCTACAGTGGCAGCTGACAGAAATGAAGGGCTTTCATGGCAGGAACGGAAATGAACGATTAGGCTGAGGCGAAAGGCAGAGAAAAGAAACTGAGGTAGAAAAGAGAAGTCGCAAGGAGGGGAAAAAACAGGAAAGCAGAAGACAGTTTCCCAAATGAGCTGGTGCTTCTCATTTTGAAGAATGTAACCCTCTTCCCCCACCCCTCTCAAATGTAACGTACTGAATCTGTGAACCGAGTTGAGACCAAAAGGCTGATAATACAGTATTTTTTTTTCCTCTTCTCCCCGGTGACTCTGCTGTGAGCTCTTTCAATATTCCAGTAGTGCCATATTTTGGAAAGAAACATCATTTACACAGTTGGGGCATATTGCTTCTTGCACTCCACTGTGCAAACAATCATGAGAAATTGGCACAGCGGTCTGTGTCTATTTGGCACGACCTTTCGACATTTCTTACTTTCAGGAAAGAGACTTGCAAGCTCCTTCAAGGCATAAAATAAAATTGAGCTATACCTTTCAAAAGAGATTCTCTTTGCTGACCTCTTGACATTTCTTCTTACAATTAACCCCCTTCTCCTGGTGTTGTGTTGGAGTTTCTGGTTAGCTATAATACAGTAGAGTGACTTTTGTTTCGTTGCATCAAAACGCACGCACATGGAGACGGAGAAGCTAAAAGGAGGAGATTCTGGTCGATAGTTACTGCTAAAGATGTAGGAGATGACCAGGCTGAGCTTCGAAGGAGGGATAAAACGTATCATCAGTCTCGAGTCCCTTCATGCCCACAAGAGATCTAAGTCTAGCCCACCCTTGAATTCCATGGACACCAATTTGCCTTGACCGTTAGTAGTTCAGATTCTTGTAGAGAGTTTTAGCATACAACAAATCTATAAATTAATTTGAACTGCCTGGGCTCCTGAATTCCTGTGCTTGACAGAAGCCTTCTTATATAACGTCAGGTGCAAGAAGTCAGGAGCCAGGATAGAGTTCAAAAGTACTGCAATTTTACTTCAAACTACCTATACACAAGAATCTTATCTACTAATGGGCAAGGCGAATTGGTGCCAGGTAAGAGTCAACAGACTTCAAGGGGGTGTCTTATAAGGGTGTAGAGACACATTATCAAACTGATAGTATGTTTGACCCCACCCTCGGGCTCATCTTGACATAGGTGAATACTTCATATAGTATTCATTATATGTTTGGAAGACATTCTAGGTGATATTATGTTAAAAAAACAACAAGCCTATTTGTAAGTTCGTCAAACTTTTCTTTCTTCCTCTACGGAATGGTCTTCTGCTTTTCTACTTTATTCTTAGAGTGCTTTAAAACATTTGATGGATTTGGGTGTTTATTTCTTCTTGGACATGGCACCCTGTTTCCCCCAAAATAAGACATCCCCTGATAATAAGCCCAATCGGGCTTTGGAGCGCATGGCAATAAAGCCAAGTGCTTATTTCAGGATACAAAAATATATATGACAGGGTCTTATTTTCGGGGAAACACGTTATCTATCTATCTATCTATCTATCTATCTATCTATCTATCTATCTATCTATCTATCTATCACTACCTACCTACCTACCAGCTACCCTGTTTTCCCCAAAATAAGGCATCCCTTGATAATAAGCCCAATTGGGCTTTTGAGCACATGGCAATAAGACCAAGTGCTTATTTCAGGGTTCCAAAAAATATAAGACCGGGTCTTATTTTCGGGGAAACACAGTATCTATCTATCTATCTATCTATCTATCTATCTATCTATCTATCTATCTATCTATCTATCTATCTCTACCTACCTACCTACCTACCTACCTACCTACCTACCTACCTACCAGCTACCCTGTTTTCCCCAAAATAAGGCATCCCTTGATAATAAGCCCAATCAGGCTTTTGAGCAGATGGCAATAAGGCCAAGCGCTTATTTCAGGGTTCAAAAAAATATACAGGGTCTTATTTTCAGGAAAACAGATACTACCGTGGTTGTTTTCTTCCCTGGCTATCTACAACCAGAATCAACCAATCCTCCTTGGCTACTCCAATCAGAATCAATTTCCTGGATAGAGTCTTATTCAATGGTTTCCCCTTGGGATTTAATGGCAACATGGGAAGCCAGAGATCCCTGCAGATCCCTGAAAAGTTGGCTCCACATTGAAGAACAAGGCAATCCTGCCACTCTGGGTCATCCTGAAACCACATGAGTACAAGCACTGGATTTTTTTTCCCCCTGAAAGAAATTTCAAAAGCAAATTCTCCTTCATTGTCCTGAATAAGAAATTGGAAGGGGGAATAGAGGGGACAAAAAAAATAAATAATAATCCACGGGAGGTTTTCTGCCTGGCATTAGTTCCCAGGAAAGTAAGCCAGATTAACTGCTGCTGGCTTCACATTTTATACTGCTTAGCTGCTGCAAAAGTGGGCTTGCTTTGCAAGAAAAGGAATGCTGCTTTTGGTTATACAGTGGCTCAGCTATCCTGGTACGGGATCTCCCTTTGTCTGCATATTCATAAAGGTTTATTGCATGCTGTGGAAGAAATCAAGCTGTTGGAGGCTTCTATTTCTAATTCTGCTCATACTTTCCTTAATGACAAGGGAGGGGGGGATGGTATAGGCATTTCCCATATATTGATGTGATGATGGGAGAGCAGGGAAGGTATATTATGTTGGTTTTTCTCATCCGTGGGTTGTAGTAGTTAAACCTACACAGAGCCCCAAACAATTCTTTCTTAATCCCCTGGGCCATCCTGAAAAACGCGGTTATAGGAAGTGTCTGGTTATCTACTGCAGATCAGAGATAGAGACGGATACTTTGGTTCTTTCTATTCACACCATGTATCGAGGTAGGGAGAGGGGACGGGCATAAAGGAAACGTTGCCAAGGTTAAATGACCATCATTCTCTTTTCATCTTCTCTCTCTGTTTCTTAAAAACATGCTCAGTAAGAGATCCTTTAACATTTTATACAGTAGTGGCCAAAATTGTGGAAACCTTTTGGGAAAAGTGTATTTTCTAAAACTAGCTGATAACAGGTTTTTTTTTGGAGTAGTACCATAAAATTATATATCAATGGAAAGATAATTTAATCACGACTGTAATGCAATAACTTTTATGGAGGATTTGCTATTAGAATAGCAGTGACAGTATAAAGAAGAAACATGAAACATATGGAAAATATGAGATATACAAAAATGATCACCATAGAAAAAACGAGATATACAAAAATGATCACCATGTCATTTAATACTTAGTTGGGTAACCTTTTGCATGAATTACAGCCTTACAACATCTTCCCATGGAGTGAACCAAGTCTTTTAGTTCTGCAGCTGTTATCATGTGAAACCAAGATTGAAGGATTGCTTCTATTAACTGGGTTTTATTGCTGGGTCGCTTCTGACTAACAAGTTTCTTTAGTCGACTCCATAGATGTTCAATTGGGTTAAGATCTGGGCTATTCCCAGGCCATTCCAGCAGTTGATTATTTTGAAACTCTCCCCCCCAAAAAAGTGGTGTTATTAGCCATCAAACCTCAAAAATACACTTTTCCCAAAAGGTTTCCACAATTTTGGCCACTACTGTAGCTCCTATTCTTCTGTATCACTTCAGCTTGCTTGCTTGCTTGCTTACCTACTGGTCCTTTAATACTCCTTCAGTGAAAATGAATCTAAATGGCTTACAAAAGCCATACACTATAAGGATCTTCACTGCTGTATGTATTCATCTAGTTCAACAATTTAGTAAATCATGATAATTAACAAGCAGCCATCAACAAAACCCATACACATACTGATGTAGGAGAAGGGCAGGCAGAGATGGGGGACAGAGTTAAACCTGTAATAAGCTGAGAATCCTTACATTGCCACAAGCAGTCAAAGTCCAACCCCGCTTGAATCCTGTTCACCCTTATCTGCAATTAATTTAGTGTTGAAATTTAGTTGATTCTTCTGTATAGGTTTGAATACCTATAAAAACCCTATGATGCAATCTAACTGATGGTCCTGATTCTTTGTGCCTGACACCTGGATACTGTGTTTCCCCGAAAATAAGATCCTGTCTTATATTTTTTTGAACCCTGAAATAAGCATTTGGCCTTATTGTCATGTGCTCAAAAGCCCAATTGGGCTTATTATCAGGGGATGTCTTATTTTGGGGGAAACACAAAGGGTGTATACATCATCACATCTCAACCCTCAGATACCTGCCTGAACACATCCAGGTATCGCAAGCTTTATGAATATTTATAACGAGAATCCTGCTCTTCTTTCTGGGGGAGAGCTAGTTCCACTGGAGGAGAACTTCTTCTCCTCCAGGACATGAACTGGGCTATAGGTTAAAAATCCCTAGCTCCCTGTGTTGTCCTTCAGATTCTTCTGATAGTCACCAGCACAAGGGGAAAAGGTAGAGTAGAAGTCCTTTGTTCACTACCTTCAGGCATTTTCCACCCCATGTAGCTTAAGCTGAAGGACATACAGGCAATGGAAGCAGTAATACTGTGCATCCGATTCTGGAAATAAAATTCCACAGAAGAGATTGGAACCAGCATCATCTCAATTGATCTCATTTGACAAGGTCAAGGATTTTACAGCTTTAGAGACCACTAGACTGGATCCCCAACAGCCATTCATAAACCCCAGCCAAGCCTACCCCACAGCTTGGAAAGAGGCATAGCTGCATGCCTCTTTATGAAAATTATTAGAGCTGCCATAGATTAATAAATATTGGGACTGCCAACTGGTTAATAATATTGCAGAACATATTATTTTCAGTATTAATTGGGAAGTTTTCTCTAATTACAAGCACAGAAGTTGATTTTGTCTTATTAATCTTTAAAAAAAGATTACATTGTCATTCTGTTATACTTTTAATATATTTGCTGTGGCCTTTTAGAAATTTGGAAAGTTTGTTAAGAATGCAAGAGTGAAGCTTATCTCATCTTGCATTCTAGGATGCACACCAGTTGTACTTGGGAAGCTGAGCAGCTTGAGCTGGAAAGCAAAAACTCCTTCCACCATTACTTCCCAGTAACCAATGTTGTAAGATTTTCTGCCTGTGATTTAAGAGAGAATCAACACCATCAAAACATGTTGCTATCGATCGCCTGATTCTCTATTGCCTGTCCATCCATATCATCCAAACTGGCTGGTTGTATGTTACATATTGGGATCGTTATTTATCCCCATTCCTTGACGATACAAGGAACTGGAATGTTGAAAGAAAATTGAATTTCCTCCTTCAAGGTACCAAGCAATTTGTGACACAGTGAGTTGCTATCTTCGCAGTGAAGACGGCAAAGCTAAGGGGGAAAGAAATAATGGATTCTACCTGACATGACAACTTATATAATGCCTCTATTATCTAAGAGTTGGATTAGAAGTATTTCAGTTCCTATTCCACTTTGTGTTAACCGGTTTAAAGTATGGTGTTATAAAAAGTTAAATATATTATGCTTGCTCACACAAGTCCACCAGTTGTTTAGACTAGATTTGACATTTTTATCCACCTATTGAATCCTGGTCAAGGGATACCTGGGATAGGCAGATGTGGATGTTTGATAGTTTTAAAGGTATTGTCAAAGGATGTAAACCGGAGGTTTTCAAACTTGGCAGCTTTAAGACTTGTGGACTTCAACTCCCAGAATTCTCCAGCCAGCTGTTCTGGATTCTGGGAGTTGAAGTCCACAAGTCTTAGAGCTGCCGAGTTTGAAGTTCTCTGATGTAAACTGTTCCAAGCCAAACTGCATTTTGCAATTGACTGGTGGCAATTTTGTCAGTATCGTTGAAGTTCAGAGGGTGTTCCAGATGTTTTGGGATTGTGCTCAAGGCAACCTGTTCCAATTGGTACTATCCTTGCCTTCTGTTGTGACAGTCTTTCTATTTCTATTTGCAAATCATTTTGTTATCTTCTCCGGTTCTTTCTCTTCTTCTCTTCTGCTGTCTCCAGGTACTGCCACATCCGCTATCCAGGTTCTTTTGGTTTTTTTGTTGTTATTTTTTGGTAATCTTTCTTATCAACAATTGTTGAGTTTGGAGTGTTATGTGGTGGGTGCTTGCCTGTTTGAGCACTTTAGCTTCCTATTAGTAGTGATAAGATTATTATTATTATTATTCATATTTTAAGCATTAAAATTATAATGCTTACAATTTCCAACAGAAGAGAATATATGTAACTCAGGATTGAACTGTGATTCCTTGATGCTCTCCGAGTTTGTTTGCTTGCAGACATTTTATTGCCCAACTACCATGTTTCCCCGAAAATAAAGATCCTGTGTTATAGTTTTTTGAACCCTGAAATAAGTGCTTGGCCTTATTGCCATGCACTCAAAAGCCCGATTGGGCTTATTATCAGGGGATGTATTATTTTGGGGGAAACAGGGTAGGTAACACCATCAACGCTAGTGAGTCTGGGGATTGCTTCCTGTTTATATATATTTAATTTATTAATTTTAAATTGAAATAATAATGTCTTACTAGGGGTGATATTCACTTACCTCCGCTACCGATTCGCAAAGGTGAGTGCGCGTATGAGAGACTTCTGCGTATGTGCAGAGCATCAAAAATGGGATGTGATGATATCTGGGCGGGTGGGCGGAGCCTCCTGCAGACACCGCTACCGGTTCACACGAACCGAATAGAACAGGCTGAATACCATCACTGTGTCTTACCGGTTTTGATTTCAAGCTTGTTCTTGGTATCCCAGATTCTTTCCTTTAAATATCTTTCTTGAAGTTATTGCCACAATCTAGCAGCTCCTTCCCCAACAATATTCTTGTTCAGTCCAGTAGTCAGACTATTCACAATTTGCAGACTGCAAAGTTCAAATTTCACACCTTTATGATACATTACCTTGGCCTACTAACTTTGGTCCCCAGCCAGATTTAACTTAATTATTTTTACAGTGAATCTGAGATTCAATATGCCATCATCATTAACTGGAAAAGGATAACATTGGAAAAGAACCAAGAAGGGATTCAAAGCAGACGAAGACATTTCTGGACTAAGAAGAGAACATATGCTTAAAAATCAAGCAGATCTAATCAAATCTTTCTCCCCGCCCCCCCGCTCTCTTGACTCCCTTCCTTTTTAATACTGCTTCGGTCTAAACATAGCAATAGTATATGAAATTAACCAGCTAAAGATTTTTCAGTGATCTATAGTCTTGAAGAGTCTTATATTCAGTATTCTTCCTAATAAAATTTAGGATGAAAAATTAAAAAAAAAAATTAACATATATACGATATGCAGACCAGAGGTGGGCAGCTGGGGGTATGCAGGGGTTCGTGAGAACCTCTAGCTAAGATTCTGTGCAGTTCGAAGAACCCCCAAATCCCATTCCTGGCTGGCCTCGCTCAACCCGCCCCGCCACTCCCAGGAGTGAATCCCCACACAACCCATTTTGGAGGCAGGTAAGTGCAGGGTGCACACGGAGGCTTGGGGAGGGTGAAAAATGGGCCTACTGGAAGTTCGGAAATGGGCCTGTTTCCAACCCCCAGAGGGCCTCTGGAGCCTGGGGAGGCCGTTTTCACCCTCCCAGAGGCTCGAGGAAAGCCTCTGGAGCCTGGGGAGGGCAAAAATGCCCCCCTGCCATGGTGCAGGAGGCTGACTAGGCCACGCCCACCCAGCAACCAGGCAGAGAATCCCCTGCTAAAATTTTTGAAGCCCACCCTGACGCAAAATACTGTTATAAGATATCTCTATCTTTCTCTCTCCCTCTCTCTCTCTCTGTCTCTCTCTTTCTCTCTCTCACACACACACTGCACAGACACCAATATTTTGGAAATAATCCCATATTACTTCACAAATTTGGAAGAACTATGTTGTCTCCATACTAGTGTGGCGTCTCTGTGTTAGCCATTAAAGCAGCCTAACTTTTTCAGGTTTCCCTGTAACCCTAAAAAATAATAATAACAATAACAACAGCTATAAGTGTCACATTAACCTTAGGGAGGCCCTTTCTTAAGGTAGGGGTGCCTTTTCTTCAAGCTGACCTGGACGCATTGAAAAAAAAAAAAAAAGGCAGAGAGATATGAACTTCGGATGTGGTCCAGAACATTTTCAAAGCCTGCACTTGAAAAGATCTTTATGTTATTGTGTACATCCAGAAAACACAGCAAGAGAGAACAAGGGAAACAGCAAGTGTCAGAGAGAATAAAACAGCACGTGAACTGCTGGTCAAAATACTTTGTTCCTTTTCTAAGATGTTATCCTTGCCAACGAAAAATGGCCTGAAGTAACTTGGAGGGTTACAAAACCTTGTTCTTCCTCCTCCTCCTCCTCTTTGTGTTTTGTCTTCTTGTGCAATGTCAAAAGGAGATGCCCCCACCTCCCCTTGTTGCTCTGAGCTGGATGGGAGAGAATTATTAATTAAAAACCCAAAGAAATCATTTCTTGCACATTAGGCCCAGCTCATTTTAAAGACATTCCAGCCGGCTACTCCTTCACAGCCAGCGCCTGAAATTGCTAGTTTGTTTATTGCTAAGTTTAGCCAAGAGGATGAGAACCTAAGCAACAAATATGCCTCTAGTCAGCCTCCCTGCTGCCTATCTGCCTCTCTCCCACTCTCCCAAGCGCCAACTCACCCGGGCTCCTCTGTAAACAGCATAAAACCATAGGGACAAAAGAGGAAGAAAGATTATTAGCTTTCTCAAGCGATTTGGCCTGTTGGCTTTGAATACAAAAAATATATCCATCTTTCCCCTATAGCTGTGATGGTGAACCTATGGCAAGCATGCCAGAGGTGGCACACAGAGCCCTCTCTGCTGGCATGGGCACCGTCGCCCCAGGTCAGATCTTCGTGGCATTTCTTTCGTGAGCTTCTGTTTCCCTGCAAACGACAGAAGCTCACGAAAGAAAAAGATCTTACCTCTTGCCACGCTGCTGTTGTTGGGATGCCCCATCTCCGCTGGCCAGCTGGTCTTCGGGTCTTTGCTATGCATGTGTGCACATTTGCGCATGCACCATGCATGCCTGCGTATGTGCATGTTTGTGCATGTCCATGAGTCCACACACACATTTCAGTTTGGGCGTACGTGTGCACACAGTTTGGGCACTCGGTGTTTAAAAGGTTCGCCATTAGTCCTATAGAATAGAGGATCAAGCTCCTTTTCTAGCTTAAAAAAAGGAAAGGAAGGAAAAAGGGGTGTGTGTGAGAGCAAAGTTCTTTATATCCATTAGAATTTAGAATGGTAAAGTTGTCATCAACTTAGTTCAGGGCAGTTTTCTCCTAAAAAATCAGTGATCCTCATTCTGACATTCCTGACTGCTCTACAACAAGGCTGTCAAACTCCTGGCCCAATGACCAGATGCGTCATGCGGTCGCCACGCCCACGCTCGGTTTAGCCAAGGAGAAAAAAGTCCCAATATGTCACGTGACACCGCCATGACGATGTGAGTTTGACATCCCTGCTCTAGAACAGGGGTCACCAACCTTTCGGACCTCAGGGACCACTAAATTCATAATTTTAAATCCTGTGGACCACTAATATGACCTGCCTAATCACCGGGTGGGCGTGGCTAGGTGATATGACTGGGTGGGTGTGGCCAACTCGATGTCACTCACGTTGAGGGGCACCTCGCCAGCCTCTTCTCACCCCTCCCCTGCCAGCCACTCCACTCCTCGCCTCCCCACCCAGGCTCTTTAAGGCCCCAACAGTTGTTGGAGCTAAGCAGCCACCATCAGAGAGAGTTGGCAAAACAGCTGGTTCAGTTCAAATTGGATCTGACCGAGAAGGAGGCTCAGCAGAAGCACCTCACTGAGGGCTACGAGCAGAGGGAAGACCTGTGGGCGTGCAAGACTAGATACTGGTGCCTCGAGGCTCAGCGGGCTGAGATGGTCAGCCAGTTTCAGGCCATGATGCAATCCCACTGGAACAAGGCCCTCTGGCTCTTCGCCACCAGCGGCGCTTCCCTCCAGCCTTCGCCCAAAGCCCCACACCAGGAGGCTGAAGCAGATCCCAAGTCGGAATTTCACCCCCCCCCCGACCTGCATAAAAAGACCCTGAAGGGGGAGACTCTCTGCAGCAACACAAACGTTCATTGCACGTATCTGGCCCAGGGGCCGTAGTTTGAGGACCCCTGATTTAGTGCAACATAAAAAATGCAAATAATTTTTCTGTGGACCACCAAAATTTTCTCATCGACCACCAGTGGTCCACGGACCACCAGTTGGTGACCACTGCTCTAGAACAGTGTTTCTCAACTTTGGTGGCTTGAAGATGCCACCAAAGTTGAGAAACATTGCTTCTTCCTTCATGTAGTTAAGAAGTCAATCTAGTTAAATTGCTGTAGTTAAGAAACTCAATGTCTGTCAAGGAAAAATAAATTTTAAAAAATCCAATCACAACTGTGCTGGTGACATGGCTCTGCCTATATTTACCAATCCTGTTGCCACCTTATTGCTTCAAAAATTTAAAAATGCAGTCATCCCCACCCCAGGCGCTAATTCATTTTAGCCAAGATAGCTCAAGCCTGCCTTTCCATTAAAAAAATGAAGGATGTCCAGAAGCAAAAAATTATTGGAATACAATTAAGATATAGCTGGAAGTAATGATACAACAACGTATTGATTTAAAACCAGAACTGTTCCTATTGGATATCCTACCAGAAAGAAATTACCAAAGAAAATATCTATTTGATTATACATGTAAAAACAGCTGCAAGGATTGTTTATGCACAACACTGGAAAGCAGAGAGAATACCTTTGGAAGGAGAAGTAATTTAAAATAATTTAGATTGTGCAGAAATGAATAGATTGACTTTGATGATTAAAGAAAGAGAAGATTCAGAATACTTTAAGATATGGAATCAATTTTACTATTGGTTAGAAAAGAGATATAAATAAGTAAATTAATAGTTATATATAAAAATGCCATAATCAGAATATCTTGTTAGTGATGAATTGATGTAATTGATTCGATGAGAACGAAGACAGAAAAAATAACAAAAAGAACGATTGGAGACAACACCGAGATGTCACACGGAAGGAATGACTGATGTATTAAATGTTTGTTTGTTTGTTTTAAAAAATAAAAAAACTTTTTTTTAAAAAAAATGAAGGATGGTTACATGCCCTGCCATCTTGTTTTACAACCCTTGACGTTGGTCATTAAGACAAGCATATATGCACCCAAGGCATTGTTTCATTACAGGCATTTAATGATGTTTAGTATTTTGACTTAAATTTATTATTCATTTCTGAATTGGCATGCATACCCATGGAAAGGGTGTTTATTGGCATAGGCATAGTGTTATGCAAAACTATGACTTAATATGAAATCTCTATATGTCGTGGCAAAGAGTGCAGATCAATGGGTGTTACCTCCGTGTTTGCAAGTCCAAGACTAGAGGCAATTAAAAGTGAATTTGGAAATTGTATCACCACTGGGCTTTGCAACCTACCATTGTTTATTTGTTGCTAAAAAGGATACACTATTGGAAGTGATGTGCAAACCATGCTGGTGGCGCAGCAGACTAATAGCCTGTTATTAACATTCAGCTGCCTGCAATTACTGCAAGTTTGAATCTCCCCAGGCTCAAGGTTGACTCAGCCTTCCATCCTTTCTAAGGTAGGTAAATTGAGGACCCAGTTTGTGGGGGCAATAAGCTGACTTTGTATAAATATACAAAAGGATGAAGGCTATTGCTTAACGCATTGTAAGCCGCCCTGAGTCTCCGGAGAAGGGCGGCATATAAATCTAATTTAAAAAAAAAAAAATTCCAAGCTTTGGTGCATTGTTTTTAAATCCATGGTAAAAATAAAATAAAACAATTACAGTACTACCAACCTGCCTTCCATTGAGGACCTGTATACTGCACGAGTCAAAAAGAGGGCTGTGAAAATATTGACAGATTCCTCACATCCTGGACATAAACTGTTTCAACTGCTACCCTCAAAACGACGCTATGGAGCACTGCACACAAGAACAACTAGACACCAGAACAGTTTTTTTCCAAACACCATCACCCTGCTAAACAAATAATTCCCTCAACACTGTCAAACTATTCACTAAGTCTGCACTACTATTAATCTTCTCATCGTTCCTATCAACCATCTTCTCCCACTTATGACTGTATGACTGTAACCTTGTTGCTGGTATCCTTAAGATTTATATTGACTGTTTCCTAATATGATTTGATTACTTATTTGTTCCCTATGACTATCATTAAGTGTTGTACCTTATGATTCTTGATGAATGTATCTTTTCTTTTATGTACATTGAAAGCGTATGCACCAAGACAAATTCCTTGTGTGTCCAATCCCACTTGGCCAATAAAAAATTCTGTTCTGTTCTGTTCTGTTCTGTTCTGTTCTGTTCTGTTCTGTTCTGTTCTATTCTATTCTATTCTATTCTATTCTATTCTATTCTATTCTATTCTATTCTATTCTATTCTATTCTATTCTATTCTATTCTATTCTACTCTACTCTACTCTACTCTACTCTACTCTACTCTACTCCTCTACTCTCTACTCTACTCTTCTCCATGATTCTATTCTATTCTATTCTATTCTATTCTATTCTATTCTATTCTATTCTATTCTATTCTATTCTATTCTAAAAGTAGCACCCTACTTGAGAAATGAAGCTAAATTCTTTAAAGCTCATTCATAAACCAAATAGCAGACCGAGAAGGTTGTAAATGGATGAAAGAGTGATGAAGTCCAGATCAAGAAGAAACAAAACACTAGAATTGTGTTTGCACAACAGTGGAAAAATGAAGAGATCCCTACAGATGAAAGTGTAATAAAAAAATAATATTAGAATGTGCAGAAATGGATAGATTAACACTTAAAATTAAGGAGAAGGAAGAAACAGAATATTTTTTTAACATGGGATTTGTTTTACCAATGGCTAATTAACAGAAACAGAAGTTAGAAATTTAAAAGCTTAACAGAATGATTAATTATATAAGAAAGGTTTACTAAAACGGATAAGCAAATGCTATTATTATATGATTATTATTAATGTTCTGATGATCATTGTTGTTATCATTACTATCTCTCAAAATTAGCTGTACCCAGACAACACACTGTTTATGTAGACAGTGATTTTTTTATGTTAATAAAAAAAAGATCTAAAAAAGAAGAAGAAGCAAAACAGACTTGTTTACAAGTCTGACTCTAGAATGTTTTGCTTGCTGCAAACATCAGATACAGCTTTTCAGGGGAAATTTTATGAACACATGACCTTGCTTTCTATCCCCTGGTTCCCTGCAGTTTTCTTCCTGGCTTACCAGATGAAATGCAGAGGGCTTATTTAACCAAATTAGAATAGACTAGAATAGAATAACAGAGTTGGAAGGGACCTTGGAGGTCTTCTAGTCCAACCCCCTGCCCAGGCAGGAAACCCTACACCACTTCAGACAAATGGTTATCCAACATCTTCTTAAAAATTTCCAGTGTTGGGGCATTCATAACTTCTGCAGGCAAGTTGTTCCACTTATTAATTGTTCTCACTGTCAGGAAATTTCTCCTTAGTTCTAAGTTGCTTCTCTCCTTGATTAGTTTCCACCCATTGCTTCTTGTTCTACCCTCAGGTGCTTTGAATAATAGTTTGACTCCCTCTTCTTTGTGGCAGCCCCTGAGATATTGGAAGACTGCTATCATGTCTCCCCTAGTCCTTCTTTTCATTAAACTTGACATACCCAGTTCCTGCAATCGTTCTTCCTACGTTTTAGCCTCCAGTCCCCTAATCATCTTTGTTGCTCTTCTCTGCACTCTTTCTAGAGTCTCCACTTCTTTTTTACATCGTGGCGACCAAAACTGAAGGCAATATTCCAAATGTGGTCTTACCAAGGCATTATAAAGTGGTATTAACCCTTCATGTGATCTTGATTCTATCTCTTTGTTTATGCAGCCCATAAAAATTATGGGATGCAACTATGCAACTATGGGAGATGGATGGAACCTTGCAAAAAAAAAAATCCAAACTGCAAGTTCTACCAGTGAAAAAGGGGTTTCCTAAGGTTCGGCATCATTACGCTTTGTGTTTCACTATTTTGAGCAATTCCTTTAAAATTCCGCATCATCAAGAAACAGCACACACGCAATTCTCAAAAAGATTGGCTCTCTCATTCACTTTCTAAACCCTGCACCTTCAACAGAAAGCTTGGAAACCTGCCTGCAGGACAAGGCCAGTGAAAAATACAAAAGAGAAACATGGCAAAATTTAGTTTTGATGCAACCTTGTGACCCACAGAAGAAAACAACTTAATTTAGGGAAGTCAGGGAAAGAAGTACTGTATGTATTGTACACAACACATGGTTGAGTCAAATGGGGCCAGTACAGAACGTGGCCTGAAGAAAGACGGCTATTTTTCTTCTGCTCTGTGTATAGTCCTAATCCATAAGCAACTTCCCCTTGCAAAGAAATATTTCCCCTTGTCATTCTGCAGACCTTTATTTATTTATTTTTTCTGGTTCTCTCTCATATTTTGAATGATCGAAAACAGTAACCTTATCTAACCTACAGTAGTGGCCAAAATTGCGGAAATCTTTTGGGAAAAGTGTATTTTCTAAAACTAGCAATAACACCACTTTTTTTTTTTTTGGAGTAGTACCATAAAATTATATATCAATGGAAAGATAATTTAATCCTGGATGTAATGCAATAACTTTTATGGAGGATTTGGTATTAGAATAGCAGTGACAGTCTAAAGAAGAAACATGAAACATGTGGAAAATATGAGATATACAAAAATTATCACCATAGAAAAAACGAGATATACAAAAATTATCACCCATGTCAGTTAATACTTAGTTGGGTAACCTTTAGTATGAATTACGGCCTTACAACGTCTTCCCATGGAGTGAACCAAGTCTTTTAGTTCTGCAGCTGTTATCATGTGAAACCAAAATTGAAGGATTGCTTCTATTAACTGGGATTTATTGCTGGGTTGCTTTTGACTAACAAGTTTCTTTAGTCGACTCCATAGATTTTCAATTGGGTTAAAGTCTGGGCTATTCCTAGGCCATTCCAGCAGTGGAATAGGATTATCTTGAAACTCCAAAAAACCCCCATCAAACCTCAAAAATACACTTTTCCCAAAAGATTCCCACAATTTTGGCCATTACTGTAGCATCTGCTAGATGTGTTTGGATTGAACCTCCTACGATTCTTAGCACCATAATTCTGCAGCTTCCATCACTATCGTGGCAACAGGATGAGAACACGCTTGTTTCCTTACTTCTCTCCCCTGTTTTTATTCCTCTAGAATCTAAAATGTCATATTCCAATTCTTTTTCAACCTCTTTCAACCCAGAAAATTCTGCAATATGGTGTATTATGTTTAAGATCGCCTTCACTGGGTGGACAAAATCTCTGAACACTATTGTTACTGACCCAAGATCTGGCTATCTTTAAATAGAAGACATATCTAATTTCTGGAATATATTATCTACAGATAAAGATGCTCACCAATTTAAACGATTTTAGCGGGGAATTGACATACAGATGGAGGAGAAAGCTAAATTGGCTATCTTACATGGTTTTGAAGAATTTTTTTTTTAATTAAGAAATCATTAGAACTAGAAGAATATTTCATAAGAGCAATTATAACAAAAATTGGATGAGTATCCATAAAAGACATATTTCAAAATGACACAAGGTAGGAATTCTTGGACGAGCACAAAAAAGGAACACGCCTAAGGAATTTTGCCTGCTTAAAAGCACAGAGGGGGATAATCTTAAATCATAATAATATGAACCCTCTGCTGTATTTAGGAACACAGAGAGGATAGAAGTAATTTGGAGATCTAGAGCAGATGAATTGATTTCTTTTAATTGCTGGAGGGCATTTCAGAACTAACGGATCCTAGCTCCTTCTGGTATCCTATACCTAATACTTAGTCGAGGAATGACTTCACTCATTCATATCCCAGGAGAAATAATACCTTGCTTGACAAAATGCATAGAAACCTAGCCTTTCATTTTATTATTTCTTCAAGTGGAGTGAAATTGGTTGACTAGATGGGGGTGAGGTGGGTGGAGGGGGGGGGAAGGGCAGGGATCATGCTGCAAAAATTATCTTCAGCTCAAAATTAAACCTGCCTATCCAACCTTTGCTCTCCACCAGAAGAAACTCACTTCCATTCAGAGGGTCACATTTGACACAAACTGGGTCACCTACAACGTAGTTAAAATTACCTCCAGGCAGCAAAGTTATAAGGCATTAAGCTAAATCCATCTATATTCCAATTTCTCTGCCAGGGCCTTTTCACAAACACAGAGTCCTGATCTGAGGGTAATTAATCAGCAAGAATTCCTTCCTCCTGCTGCTGCTGCTTGCAGAGCTCTCTAATCCAATGCAACTGCATCATCGGAAGCCACCAAAAGGTATTTCTTTGCCAACTCTAGGGGATGATGCTCTGGGTTGATTTAGTGCTCGTCTAATGGGTTGATGTAGAAAATAAACAGGAATGAAATAAACAGAACACTTATTTTGGCCCCATTCCATCCCCAAGCTGGAATTTTCACCAGTAGATACCGTGTTTCCCCGAAAATAAGACCCTGTCTTATATTTTTTTGAACTCTGAAATAAGCGTTTAGCCTTATTGTCATGCACTCAAAAGCCTGATTGGGCTTATTATCAGGGGATGTCTTATTTTGGGGGAAACAGGGTAGTAAAACAGATTACATTGCAAAAGAATGAATAGCACTATCAAGGCATAAAGATATAGGTAAAGGTTCCCCTTGCACATATGTGCTAGTTGTTCCCGACTCTAGGGGGCGGTGTTCATGGTAGTGTAGCCTTTATTGTCATTGTACAATGAAATTGGCTCATCTCCATTTCAAAGCCAAAGAGTCAGCGCTCTCCGAAGATGTCACCGTGGTCATGTGGCCGGCATGACTCAATGCCAAAGGCGCATGGAACGCTGTTACCGTCCCACCAAAGGTGGTCCCTATTTTTCTACTTGCATTTTTTAGGTGCTTTCGAACTACTAGGTTGGCAGAAGCTGGTACAAGTAACGGGAGCTCACCCTGTTACCTGGCACTAGGGATTCGAACCGCTGAACTGCCAACCTTTCAATCGACAAGCTCACATCTTAGCCACTGGGCCACCACATCCCTAAGCAAGGATAGATGGAGGCTAAACCTTGATGGGTATCGATAGCTTACTCCTATGGTCAATAGCAGGCTTAGTAAGTAAATGGCAGGGACAATAAAAAAAATCTAAAAATGGCACACCAAGGACTTGTTTTGAACACTGTGATTATTAATGCATATTTTTTTTTGTTTATGTTCCAATGCCCTGTTTAAATGCTGTGTATTCTTTCATCTTTTACATAATGAGAGGCCTCCTCTCAACTAAGCCCTTGTCTCTGCCTTCACACATGCAGGCAACCATTTACACACAAGATGTTCAAATGAGGATGAGTTTACCTCAAATTTTGAAATTGTTGTCTGTTTGACTCAGGAAAAATATTGAGTCCATTGTTCTGAAAGTCAAAGAGAACGTACATAATGTTGGTCAAATTAAGCTTCCAAGGAAAACTTTGGGGAAGTGATGCTCCTTGGCAGAATAAACGAGACACCAAATCTATAGAAGGCTGACTTTTTGATCCAGAGAAGAAAATGTTATCATTTCAATTTTTGGGGGGAGGAGAGGGGGGACTGTAACAAGGTTAGATCTGTTGCCACCTTGAGGAGAGGATTAGCTGTTAATTTTAAGGTCATTGCCTATTCTAGGATAGACACAGATCCCAATGGATTGCATTTCCCATCCTTCCCAGGGGTGGGTTTTAAATGTTTTTACTACCAATTCTGTGGGTGTGGCTTGGTGGGCGTGGCATGGCTTGGTGGGCGTGGCTTGGTGGGCATGGCAGGGGAAGGATACTTTAAAATCTCCATTCCCACCCCACTCCAGGAGAAGGATACTGCAAAATCCCCATTTCCTCCCAATCAGCTGGGACTCGGGAGGCGGAGAATAGATGGGGGCGGGGCCAGTCAGAGGTTGTATTTACCGGTTCTCCGAACTACTCAGAATTTCTGCTACCGGTTCTCCAGAACTGGTCAGAACCTGCTGAAACCCCCCTCTGATCCTTCCCCACCTCTTTCTAGGTTGGCTGGGACTTATGGCATTTGTAGTTAACAACTTTGGGAGACCATTATCATAGAAAAAACATGGAGGCATATCATAATCACTCCGAGTCAAACAACTGGGACCTCCTTACTTGCCTGTCAACCACATTAACCTTTAGCTAAACTTTCTCCCTGTCATTCAATTACCCTTTTTTTGAGTTGAGATGGCAGCCTCAATCCATAACTCAAGCTGGCAAGACTGAACTGAAAGACAAGAGCGACAGGTAGTCTAAACAGCCGTAAACCTGGGGTTACAGATACGAGGCAGTCCCAGCACTTGACTTGTACAAGATGAATAATTACACACACATGCACACACCCAAAATGAAGATTGCTGCTATTCTTTGTGTGGCCCTGCCACAGGCTAGTGCCAGTTGCATAAATACCTTGGTTTAGTCTAGCCTAATCCAAACAAATGAGGGATGCATAGACTCATCACATGGCCATTCTCCTCTCCAATGGGCCTTGGTTTTGCTACAAACATTGGTTGCTTTTTCTCTTGGTTTCTCTTCAGATGGAAAGAACATAAACAGCTATGCAGGAAGCACCTTCCTTATACATCTCCCCCCACTTTTTTTTTGCCATTCCATTCAGGAAAACAGCACTAGCAAAGAGATGCATTAACCCCAGAGAAAAGAGAAGTATTTATTTTATTTTATTTATTTTATTTTATTTGTCAAGAACATATTAGGTAATATATATAAGTATAAGCATGAATTGAATGCATAAAATAGATACAAATAGAGGAATCATTAGGACAGGGACGGTAGGCACGCTGGTGCTCTTATGCATGCCCCTTACAGACCTCTTAGGAATGGGGTGAAGTCAACAGTAGACAGTCTAAGGTTCGAGTTATGGGGGTTTTGGGATGAAACCACAGAGTCAGGTAGTGCATTCCAAGCATTGACGACTCTGTTGCTGAAGTCATATTTTCTGCAATCGAGTTTGGAGCAGTTTACCTTAAGTTTATATCTATTGTGTGCTCGTGTATTGTTGCGGTTGAAGCTGAAGTAGTCATTGACAGGTAGGATATTGTAGCAGATGATTTTATGAGCTATACTTAGGTCATACCAAAGGTGGTGTAGTTCTACATTTTCTAAGCCCAAAATTTCAAGTCTGGTAGCATAAGGTATTTTGTTCCGAACAAGCACACCATTTTTTTAAAAAAAAGTAATAATAATAATTCTATTAATTGCTATTGCTATTAACAGAAATAGCAAAATCATGCAAAAATTCATTCGTTGTATGAATTTTCCCCATGAATTTGCTATTTCTATTAACTCATTCAAATCAATTACAAGCAAACTGCTTTCATTCTCAAGTGCATTTTCTATGCATCACTTGGACAGAGGGGAAAACGAGACAATTCCTCCACTGAACTCTATTGGAAAGTATTCGGTTTGATTCTTCTTCCTCTCTGGCTTCAGATGCAATGATAAAAGAGTGATTTATTGTCGTGTGAATAAATCATGGGCTTCAGGCCATCCCTGCTCTGCTGTTCTCCCTGGAGGAAAAGCCAAAGTTTTAACTATCATTTTTACCTTATTGTAGTTTTAAATTATGGCTGAACCTGCATAAAAAAATAATTTCTCGTAACTATGATTCAGTAAAACAAGCCACCGAAGAAGCCAGTCAATACTAGCCAGTTTATGGTTCAGATTCATAAAACATAATTTAGTGAGAAAGAAATTGAAGAGCTCCAATCTTCCATTTGCAGATACAACAGGAGAATGGAAGTCTAAACGTAATAACAGAAGAGTATCATTTATTGTAACTTTCCAAATTATTAACCTTCGGGTTTCTAGAAATCATTCTCCTAGAATTCCTAGTCAACACCGTTCTTCAGCACTCAAATATCTGGTTCGGTGTCATATTAAGGCATAGTATGGTTGTTTTATCTGTAGCGTAATAATATCCATAACTCCCCATTACGGCATATAGTCTAACCAGACTATAACAACTTGTTTAGCAAATCATGTTTTAAAAAGGTGTGTGCATGGGTGTGTTTTCCTTTTCAGATTGTAAGCTTAGAGTAGTGACTCTAATCTTTCGACCTGTGATCAACATCAAAGCAAGCAAGAGTATTTCATAAATTGTCCCTGTGAAATCTTCAAACACATGGATTCAATTTTCATGGTGGATTTGTTTGGGGATATTAAGATATTTTTTTTTAAAAAAATAACAGGCATCTTTATTAAATTGCTAAGAAAATGAAATAATTGGACTTTGATTATGCAGGATTTGATAATATGGTGTCTTCTAGATTTCTAGAATGAAAACTCCCATCAACACAACCATCATGAGAAAAGGCAATATATGGCAGTCACCATTCATAAGACTCTGGAGGACATTAAATCGCCTATTCTAACATTGCATTTTTTATGAAAGGAAAGCTGGGGATTTGCAAATTATATTGGCTGATAGTCACACCTGAATTGTGTAGCAAGGGCAACTCCATAAATTGCCATATTTTAAAAAAAGAATCTGGGATAAAATGGAGTAAAATGGGTATCTTGGTCTTCTTAAACAACAAGCCCAATGTCTCCAGGAAGAACTAATTTACTAATAATTAAGTTTACAAGACATGTTAAACCAATAGTGAAAACATTGTACGATTATTTAACATAAAATTGGACTCAGCCAATGACCTTGAGTCACCTGAGAACTTTCTTGCTTGGACCTTGAGAACTTCCTTGCTTGGGAGGAAAAACAAGATTTGAAGAGGTATCTTTAGTATAAATTATCGGTAACCTTTGTACTTCAGTGCAAACATAAGTTTGCTCGTTTACCAAGAATATTTAGAAGAAGACCAAAGCTCTGAAAAATATTCATCTTTTTTATTTATTTTATTTTATTTATTTTACTTTGTCGAGTACATATTAGATAATATATATAAGTATAAGCATGAATTGAATACATAAAATGAATAAAATTAAAGGGAACATTAGGACAGAGACGGTAGGCACGCTGCTGCTCTTATGCACGCCCCTTAAAGACCTCTTAGGAATGGGGTGAGGTCAACAGTAGACAGTCTAAGGTTAAAGTTTTGGGGGTTTTGGGATGAGACCACAGAGTCTGGTATTGTATTCCAGACATTAACAACTCTGTTATTGAAGTCATATTTTCTGCAATCGAGTTTGGAGCGGTTCACTTTAAGTTTATATCTATTGTGTGCTTGTGTATTGTTGTGGCTGAAGCTGAAGTACTCATTGACAGGTAGGACATTGTAGCAGATGATTTTATGAGCTATGCTTAGGCCATACCAAAGGCGGCGTAGTTCTAAATTTTCTAAACCCAGAATTTCAAGTCTGGTGGCTTAGGGTATTTTGTTACAAGCAGAGGAGTGGAGGACTCTTCTTGTGAAATATTTCGGGACACGCTCAATTGTATTAATGTCCGATATGCAGTGCGGGTTCCAGACAGATGAACTGTATTCAAGAATTGGTCTAGCAAATGTTTTGTATGCTCTGGTTAGTAGTGTAATATTACCAGAGAAGAAGCTACACAAAATTTGGTTTACAACCCTTAATGCCTTTTTGGCGATGTTGTTACAGTGAGATTTGGCACTTAGATCATTTGATATGAGTACTCCAAGGTCCTTGAAAGAGTGAGGTTCATCTAAAAGGTCATGTCCACTTAGCTTGTATTTAGTGTTCTGATTCTTTTTGCCAATGTGTAAGACAGAGCATTTGTTGGTTGAGATTTGGAGTTGCCAATTTTTTGACCATTCCAACACAAAGTCAAGGTCTTTTTGAAGGATAGCAGCATCGTTGGTAGTGTTAAATAGTTTTAATACTTTAGACTTGCATTTGTCGGTTTGCCCATATTATGTGCACAAGAACTGCTCGTGCTTAATTAATATGATTGCAGGAAGCAAAAAACTGAACCATGTACAAAGCAGATTCTTATTTTAATAAACATATCATGACTCTGAGCTATCAGTCTGCTTTCCTTTACAGACTTGATTTATCTGTCACTCTGTTTTTCAGATTTGATTTATTGGCCAATTTCTTTTCAGGGTTTGATTTATCAGTCAATTTGTTTTCAAGATTTGATTACAGCACATTTTGGATGTATTTCTAAATATCATAACATATATCTACTATAGATGCTTAAGGTCTTAATTCCCCCACCCCAAAAAACTTCCTCATTCGATAATTCTTAATTCCTATCTGGAGCCTGTCGCTATTATACATGAATATAATCAGAATCAGATGAAACAACCAATTACAGAAAGACATAAAATACAGTAAGTGCAGTTTTAGAATAAATTGCACACCGCAGTGTCTTAAACAGAACCAGGAGATTTATTATAAGGCATTAGCACAAACTAGGCAATGCTGGTTTCAACGTTTTCCTACATTGGCAGAGGCCCACTTCAGAAAAATAATGAAAAGTTTGTTTATTCTCGGCATTGAGCATTCACTCAGCACATCAGCAAGATATTTAAGACGTGGAAGTCCAACAGAATCAGCCTGCTCTACTTAAGAACATGGGGTTTTTTTGGGGGGGAGGCAGTCAAGACCCCCCCTTTCTTTTTTTTACAAACCAGTGAGATATTTATACCACCCAACTGCTTCCAAATTCCAGACAGCCCTAACATTAACATGCTTCAACTTTCTCCCCACAGCAGTTCTGGAGAGCCGATGCAAAAATCTTCCCCGTGAGCTGAGGCTGTGCCTCCATGGACAAGGGGCTATTGAAACCACAGCTCCTGTCCTGCTATACTGTAGCCTCTATAAGGACTCAAGGAGCCCCCATATAGTTCCCTACCTGATAAAACACCCAGGAAATTCTGATTATTTTCTTTTTAATGTATAGTGGTTATCAGTTCCGCATGGTTCAATCTCCTTGAACATAGCTAAATTTTATTATGCTACCTATAATCCTAGGCAGATTTTTATTATTTAGTGAATAATAAATTCATAAATATTCATTATTCTAATATTTTATCTTGTTTTGCTTTTATTTTTATTGTGTTTCTGTTTGCAGTTCTGGTCAGTGACTATAATAAAAATTCTATTCAATTCTAAGTTTTGAAGAAGATGTTGGATAACCATTTGTCTGAAATGGTATAGAGTTTCCTGCCTAAGCAGGGGGTTGGACTAGAAGACCTCCAAGGTCCCTTCCAACTTTGTTATTCTATTCTATTCTATTCTATTCTATTCTATTCTATTCTATTCTATTCTATTCTATTCTATTCTATTCTATTCTATTCTATTCTATTCTACTCTACTCTACTCTACTCTACTCTACTGATGCTTTTTTACTTTGAAAGACAAAGCAAGTACAGAGGTAGTAATTCTATACCCCTAACATGACATAATTAGAATTTCCTTAGTGAACCTGTATCCAAGTGTAATATTCTCCTACTAAGAGCAGACCCACTAAAATCAATGGATCTTGTTGTTTCTACTAGTTCTTCACTTTGACCTTCACAGGGCAAACTTTCAAAAGCCCAACGAAGTGGAATAAATACTGAAGGGGAGGAGAGCCAACTTGTAGTGTCAGATGAGGAAAAGACAAAGAAGATGTGGTCAAGACAAATTCTGAATTTGATCTAATTTTAGTTTGCATTCAAGTCAACAGAGTACTGCAGTTAATGTCTGTTGAATATTCTAGTGGGACCACCTACTACCACCAATAGCCTCCCACCGGCCGGTATGCTCTCATAGAGAGGGGCTCCTCCGGCTGCCGTTGGCCAAACAATGTCAACTGGCGGCCCCCAGGGGGAGAGCCTTCTCTGTGGGGGCACCTACTATCTGGAACGAGCTCCCCCCGGAGATACGGAGGATCCTGGATCTGCGTACCTTCCGCCGCGCTCTAAAGACCTTTTTATTTCACCAGGCGGGCCTGGCCTAACTTTCTCCCTCTTTTTAAAATAATTTTAATATTTTAATATGTTTAATATTTTTTAATCCTCAAAGTTTAAATCTGTTTTAAACTGACTGGGGTTTTAATCTGTCTGGGCCAAACTATTTAATTCGATTTTATTTCTGCTTTTTAAAATTTTGTATGTATGTATTTTATTGTTGGCTGTTCACCACCCTGAGTCCTTCGGGAGTAGGGCGGTACACAAATCAAATAAAAGTAAAGTAAAGTAGCAGAAACTTTTCCAAAAACGCTAAGGCAGAAGAATGCAAACCTAGACCTTTATCTTGCATTCTCTTGATCTAACACCAATTTTCTATTTTTTCCATCATAAGGAGGAGAACTATAAGAACTATAATAAGGAGGCATATAAACCGAACCAATAAATAAATAAATAAATAAATAAATAAATAAATAAATAAATAAATAAATAAATAAATAAATAAATAAATAAATAAATAAATAAATAAATAAACTATTGAGCCTAAGTTATTTTTATCAGAGGGAATATTAATCCAAGCAGCAGACACTAGCAAAGATGTGCTCGATCTACCCTTTCTGTTTCCAAGCCCATTTCATTCGTACTGCATTGCAGTGTCAAAAAAGGCGACCCTCCCCACAAGCCCTGCCAGAGCCTGACAAAGTCATGACATTTTGCCCTAGAGGTGAGCACAGTCCCAACTAAGCAACTACTAATGACATTGACGGATGTGCTTGCTGTTACTACTGTGCTGAAGTTTCTACATGGCAATGTAGCTTATAACCAATGGGGGGGAAAAGGCTTCCTCAAACCTGCAGCTCCAAATCACATATAAATAGGTATGGATTCTCTTAAGCAATAGCAATACAATTAAACTTATATACCGCCCGATAGTGTTTTTACAGCATTCTCTGAGCAGTTGACAGAATCAGTATATTGCCCCCAATAATCTGGATCCTCATTTTACCAAGCTCGGAAGGATGGAAGGCTGAGTCAACCTTAAACTCCGTCAAGATTGAACTCCAGACTGTGGGCAGACTTTGCCTGCAATACTGCATTCTAAGTATTGTGCCACCACAGCTCTTATACCCTGTTTACCCAAAAATAAGACATCCCCTGATAATAAGCCCAATCAGGCTTTTGATCGCATGCGCTAAAATAAGCCTCCCCCTGAAAATAAACCCTCCCTGAAAATATTTAAATGCAGAGCTGGAAATAAGACAGCAAGAGGAGCCCCAACTTGCTCCATGCGCCCCAAAATAATAAGATCTCCCTGAAAATAAGGCCGAGTGCTTATTTTGGGGTTCAAAAAAATATAAGACTGACTTATTTTCGGGGAAACACAGTATATTTTACAACAGTAGAAAGTTCTTGCCATGGGAGTATATTATCCATATTATCCATCCATCCATCCCACACCATATGGTGCTTTTGAGTCAGTCTTGACTCCTGGTGACTACCTGGATAAATCCCTGCAGTTTTCTTAGCAAGATTTCAAAAATGGTTTCCCACTCCCTTCTTCCTAAGAGTTAGAATGTGTGATTGATCCAAGATCACCCAACTGGCTTCATTGCTTAACAGTAATAGCCAGATGGCTTCCATGCTTTTATTAAGCTTAGGCACTAAAGCTCTGGAGCTACAATAAACCCTGGACTACTTAATTCCAGGGTGCTGGAGATGCTCAGGTTTTCCTCTTGAAATGAATGATTTTACTCCAGGACCTGCCTTTCCACAATTTCACCAATCTCCTTTTTGCAAATGCTTTCTCTTTGCTTCATCTTCTAATGGGAAGCAAAGTAAATTCAGCTCCCACTAGAAGCTTGAAATTTGCTCAGCTCCAGCTTAGTGCATGGCTTGGTAACATATTATAAGATAGTAGTCATCAGTTTTTATGGCTCCCGGGTGTTATCACTTGATCTCATATAATAGCTTGTAGGCTTCCCTTCTACTACTTGAATCTTGAATGAATTCAAATACTTTAAAAAGGGTGAGGTGAGAGGTACTTCTTGAGAATCTGATGGCAACTAATTGGAGTATATCACGTACCATGATCTATTTAACAGGTCATCCATTTTAAGGATTTTTTTCCCCCACCATTGAATTAAATCTTTGCAAGGTCGAAGAGATTATTGGTCAATGAATGAGAGATATTGACATGCAGGAAACTGCAATTGGGCACCTTATCCATACAAACCTTTTCATTCTAAGGAGGGCTTTAAGCTAGCTAACTAACCTTACTGCTGTAAACCACAAGAACCCATTTACCAGAATACTTTTTGAGTGTTTTTCCATCAACTTGTTGGGAGGAAATAAAGCATGTTTGATTCAGATCATCCCATTACTGTCCTTGTTTGGATTAACATACAAAGAAATCATCTGCTACAATGTCCTACCCATCAATGACTACTTCAGCTTCAACCACAATAATACATGAGCAAATAATAGATACAAACTCAAGGTAAACCGTTCCAAACTCGACTGCAGAAAATATGACTTCAGTAACAGAGTTGTTAATGCCTGGAATGCACTACCTGACTCTGTGGTTTCATCCCAAAACCCCCCAAATTTTAACTTAATACTTTAACCTCACCCCATTCCTAAGAGGTCCGTAAAGGGGGCGTGCATAAGCGCACCAGCGTGCCTACCATCCCTGTCCTAATGTTCCCTTTAATTGTATTCATTTTATGTATTCAATTCATGCTTATACTTATATATATTATCTAATATATATAAGTATAATGCCGACTGGCGACACCCAGGGGGAGAGCCTTCTCTGTGGGGGCACCAGCCCTCTGGAATGAGCTGCCCCTAGAGCTTCGTCTTATCCCCGACCTGCGTACTTTTTGCCGTACCCTTAAGACCCTTCTGTTTCAGCAAGCCGGACTGGCCTAGTATGAATTTTTAAAATGTATGTATGATTTAATTCGTGGCCAAATTTTATATTCGATTTTAATTGGTTTTAAATTTTATAAACCTATGTGTTTTAATATGGCTGTACACCGCCCTTAGTCCTTTGGGAGAAGGGCGGTATAGAAATCTAATAAACTCTTAAACTCTTAATACGTACTTGACAAATAAATAAAATAAAAAACAATAAATAGAAATACTATGTACATTTCTTTTCATCAGATCCGTGACTGGATAGCAATAGCAATGTTTTGTCCTATAATGTATTCATTTTTTAAAAAAAACTATTCTCCAAATATGAGCATATGTCTAACCGAGGAATAATGTTGATTGAATTTTGTGTGGATGCAAATGAAGCTATCTGTTAATCCATCTGTCTGTCACAATGAAAAAAACATGCACTCTTCCAGTGTTTGAACAACCAGAGTCTACCATAAAGGTAATCCTAAATCCAAATATCAGTGGCTATCAATTTATGTTAGCTGTATTGCTTCACAAATTCTAGCATATCTCTCCAGAATATTTTTTTTCCTAACTTCAGGAAGAGGACAGGACTGCAAAGCAATGGAGATATGGGAACTCCTCTGGTATGGGCAGGATATGTTACACCTTCTCCATACTTAAGTAATCCTTCAGGCTGGACTTGTAGACCATCACTAGAACAAACAGTTGACAACTGAAATGAGGAAGAACTCAATGATATGTAAAACACAAGTACTACCTACATTGCCATCCAGTATTACATTTCTGAGGTATTTTCAATATTTCAGTATTTTCCTATCTGAACAAGCTAGAAAAGTGGACTTTAAAATCATGAGTGGACGTTGGCATGCAGAAGACTTCAAAGAACGGGCTGGCTTCTTTCAAATGCTATGAGACCATCTTCTATTCATGCAACACTCTTTCTAGCTTACACTGTTTTATAAATTAGTTAAGGGAGGGTGTATAGTATATTTTGCGATGACTAATCTGCTTGTTGCAGCTCTGTAGATCCTGCTACTAAACTTTCCTTGGTCACATTTTTGTTTCTCTGTCTCTTCACACCAAAGACACACAGCTGGGAGTCAGGCTTTGCACATGGAACTGTTGTGTAAAAAGGACAGATCATGGCTCACCTCCAATTTAAGTCCACTAGATTGCAGCACAGTCCCCTTCTTCCCAGCGGCAATGACTCAGAAATCAAGGCCTAATCCAAAGTCCACTGAAGTTATTGGAGGAAAAAAAACCCCTCTCCTTGGCACTAGCCACTTTTGGACTCATTCCCAGATCCACCAATTACCTCAATTCTTATCTTTTCAGGTAGCAATACTTTGATTCGGTGCCTCAGAAAAGGAATTCAACTTCCATTGTTTCTAAAGTTGCAATTTAATTATCCCCACCAATACTTTTCAAAATTTATTACAGGTAGTCCTCAATTTACAACAATTCATATAAGTGACCATTCAAGTTACAACATCACTGTATAAAGTGACCTATGACCGTTTTTCATACTTGCAACTGTTGTAGCATCCCCATGGTCATGTGATCAAAATTCAGCCAATTGCTGAATTCAGCCAACTGATTCACGTTTATGACAGTTGCAGTGTCCTGGGGTGATGTGATCCCCTTTTGTGACCTTGTGACAAGTAAAGTGAATGAGGAAGTCAGATTCACTTAACAAACGTGTTACCAACTTAACAATTGCAGTGATTCACTTAACAACTGTGGAAAGAAAGGAAGGAAAATGGGGCAAAACTCACTTAATTATTTTGCTTAGCAACAATTAAATAAAAACAAAAAAACCCAAATAATTCCCTCAACACTGTCAAACTAGTTACTAAGTCTGCATTACTATTAATCTTCTCATTATTCCTAACACCCATCTCCTCCCACTTATGACTGCATGACTGTAACTTTGTTGCTGCTATCCTTAAGATTTATATTGACTGTTTCCCTATGACTATCATTAAGCGTTGTACCTTATGATTCTTGACAAATGTATCTTTTCTTTTATGTACTCCGAGAGCATATGCACCAAGACAAGTTCCTTGTGTGTCCAATCACACTTGGCCAATAAAGAATTCTATTCTATTCTAAACAGAAATGTTGGGCTCAACTGTGGTCTAGGAAGGGCTAGTAAAGAAGATGGGAATAATAATAATAATAATAATAATAATAATAATAATAATAATAATAATAATAATAATAATAATAATAATAATACAGCCATAAAACATGGATAGATATAGTTAGACATAAGACAGGTCTTATGTAGTAGTAATTAGGTGTTCAGCAGAGTGATGGCAAGGAGGGAAAAACTGTCTGTGTCTAGTTGTTTTGGCATGCAATGCCCTATAGTGGCATCCTGAGGGGAGGAGTTGAAGCAGATTATGTCCAGGATATGAGGGGTCTGTAGATAGAATAGAATAGAATAGAATAGAATAGAATAGAATAGAATAGAATGGAATGGAATGGAATGGAATGGAATGGAATGGAATGGAATGGAATGGAATGGAATGGAATGGAATAGAATAGAATAGAATAGAATAGAATAGAATAGAATAGAATAGAATAGAATAACAGAGTTGGAAGGGACCTTGGAAGTCTTCTAGTCCAACCCCCTGCTTAGGCAGGAAACCCTACACCATTTCAGACAAATGGTTATCCAATCCAAAAGAGATTTGCTTAGTCCTCTTTCTGACCTGTTCAGTATACAGGTCCTCAATGGAAATACCATCAAAACACCATCTAAGCTGGCAACATTGAGTTTTTGGGTGGGAGAATACTGAGCTTTCAGATATTTATGCTTATTTTAAAATTTTGAACTGACATTTCATTTCATACAAGCCTATATGGTAGAATTTAACAGGAAGCCTGTTCAATGTGTACATTCGATGGAAGCGGTTCCGTTGTGTTTGTTCAAACTCAAAAAGAACAGTATCCTTTCCACTCAGAATTACATTATGTTGATGCGTATCTTTCTTCCCCCTTCCTCTCTACTTGAAAAACTATGACAAAAAAATTGGATTTCTCCAGAAGTGTTAATTAATGTTATCACACATTCATAAAAAAAAAAATTAAAAACTTGGCTGGCTTTTTAATTTTTTTCAAGAGTGCTCCGAAAAGGACACTTCAACTGCTAAGATAAAGACAGAAGCCCATCAAACCAAGGAAAAATAGTGTTATATATGAAATGGGAAAAGGATGAGCTAATCTTTTGATAGAGAAGGATTTCAATAACATTTTTTTTTCAAAAAAAATCAGACTACAGTCTACAACTTTTGGAGTACCAAATTATCTTTTAGGGATCTAATAAACTCTCTTTCCTGATCTCTTCCTGGAGATTCCTACCAGAGGTGGGTTTCAGCAGGTTCTGATCAGTTCTGGAGAACCAGTAGCAGAAATTTTGAGTAGTTCAGAGAACCTATAGTAAAAATTCTGACTGGCCCCGCCCCCATCTATTCTCTGCCTCCCAAGTCCCAGCTGTTCGGGAGGGAATGGAGATTTTGCAATAACCTTCCCCTGGAGTGGGGTGGGAATGGAGATTTTTCAGTATTCTTCCCCTGCCACGCCCACCAAGCCACACCCGCCAAGCCACACCCACAGAACCGGTAGTATAAAATTTTGAAACCCACCACTGGTTCCTACGCACAACCATAGCATTCCAGATTGGGCAGATTCAAAGGATATGGTTGAAAATATGATGATAATCAAAAGAAAGATTATGAACTGAGTCCATCATTGGTTTTTATCACTAGGAAGTATGCAGTAAAAAAGACTGAACCTTTTTTTATTTCCAGGTTTGCATAAAACATGCCTACATTTTGTAAGTGTTTTGTTTTTTGAACCTAACAATTTTGGTATCCTTTTCCAAATGCAAGTACTTTTCCAAGTCATTTTTGCTAGTGCTAGATGCAACTATCTCTGCATTGTGATATATGAACTTTTGAAGTTTATGCTGCATTACGAGAGTCAGAGAAAAAAATGTGGTTTGGCATACAAGCACATTCCATTTCATCTATATGTTCCGGCATCTGCAAATTAGGCAATTTCATGCTAAAATTAGGTAATTCCGTGTTAAAATGTGAAGCAAATACCTTCTTATGAAGGTCCTAGTTGTAATCCCTAATCATAGTTAGCAGTCTGACAACTGCACTCTGAACTCACAGTAGTTTTTCAATGATCTTTTAAATCAATCTAAATAAGGTACATTCCTCTAACTAAGAGCTACCGGGGCATGACAATCTGAAGCCAGAGACGAGTTTATCATTCTCTTTTACTTTAGGTATTTCAGCAGTATGTGGTTGGTTGGACAGTTGACAGGTTAGAAGAAATAGGGTGAGATATTAGTCAAATGGGAAATGGATAACTGATTTGGTTCACCATTAAAAAGATTCTAGAGGAAGCAGTCTACCTTTTCTGTGATCTCAAAAAATGTTGAAGACTATCCCCAGTTTTGTTACTCACAAAACATACAAACCCTCCATGTAAGGGCTGCTTGCTTATTGCATTTTTATTTGCACATGCGTACAGAAGAAGTTAACAAGATTGAGTTCTGAAAAAGATCCAGAGGGCAATCATGGGGTATCTGGATCAGAGAATTCTATCTAGGGCACAATGGAATTTAAACAATTTGTGATGCATAACTTTGGGCCTGAGAAGTTGCCCCTGAATGTCAGTTATTGTGACAGAAGAGAACTATTAAATACACAATAATAGCATTTAATTGAGCAAGATATTGCAGTTTACATTAATTTTAGTTTATGTCCCGCACCCATTCTCATAAACATTTTGAAATCGGACCCTTAGTTGTTCATCCCTTGAGGATATGGATCCTTGGAGGAAATTGTACATTCCAATTTGCAATTGTAAATCCTTAGAAGTATAGTTAGATTGGGCTGAGATCCAATCTTCTCACCATCACCTATGGATCCAAAATGCTGCAGCCTAGGCAGAGGTCTGTGAATCTTTATAGTCAATGTAAAGCTCATTTTACATTATATAAATTTTACATTATATAGAGGGACACGGTGGCTCAGTGGCTAAGATGCTGAGCTTGTCGATCGAAAGGTCGGCAGTTCAGCGGTTTGAATCCCTAGTGGCGCGTAACGGGGTGAGCTCCTGTTACTTGTCCCAGCTTCTGCCAACCTAGCAGTCCGAAAGTACATAAAAAATGCAAGTAGAAAAATAGGGACCATCTTTGGTGGGAAGGTAACAGCATTCTATGCACCTTTGGCGTTGAGTCATGCTGGCCATATGACCACGGAGACATCTTCGGACAGCGCTGGCTCTTCGGCTTTGAAACGGAGATGAACACTGCCCCCTAGAGTCGGGAATGACTAGCACATATGTGCGAGGGGAACCTTTACCTTTACCTTTAAAGCTCATTTGAAAAAAAAATATTCTGTGTGCCCCTATAACAGCTGAACAAAGACAGAGCTATTTGTATAGTCCAGTATCAACCAAGTTTATCCATATCTCTTGGACTAATACAAGAAGCAGGCTTTAGTGCACAAAGAGATTAGAGATTAGCATTTCAAGATAAAATAGGTTTAAACTGTATCTTTTGAGAAAACAGATGTTAAATAACATATTTAAATCCAAGGATTTGATTTTCTTTTGTAAAATATGAAAACAGGAGAGAGGTATGAAACAGATAATACAGAGGAAAGCTAAAGGGTGATAAGATAGCAATCTTCACAGTAAATGGCTAAAGAGTTATCACATAGAATGAGGAATAGATTATCTTCTATGGCCCCAGATGGTCAATTCAGAAACAGTGGACTGAAATGACAAGGAAGTAAATTCAGGCTATATATTGGCAGGCACTTCTTCACAATTTTAGTCAATGGAACGGACTGCCATATAATAGGAATGGCACGTAAGCTTATATACCAATTCATAGTGCTTTAAAGCTTTCTCTAAACAGATTACAGAGTCAGCCTATTGCCCCCAACAATCTGGTTCCCCATTTTACCTAATCTCAGAAGGATGGAAGGCTGAGCCAACCTTGAGCCGGTCAGGATTGAACTCCTGGCAGTGAGCAGAGTTAGTCTGCAATAATGCATTCTAACCACTGTGCCTTCAGGGTTCTTCATGAACTGAGTTCACTGCAGTCTTAAAGGTTTCAAACAGAGCCTGGATGGTATCCGTCAGAGATTGTCTAGTGGATCTGAGGAAAGAGTTGGAATAGATGACCTCTCAGATCCCTTTCAACTCTATTGATCATGATCTGTCCCACATTACTGGAATCAGGAACAGCACCTGTGTACATGTAGTCCCTAGGGCATCTAACTGCTCCCTGAACAGGAATTCTAGGAGACATGTCCAAATATATAATATATAAACAGATAATTAGAACTGCAGAAAAAACAGTTGCTACAGTTGAGGACCTGTATACTGCACGAGTCAAAAAGAGGGCTGTGAAAATATCTACAGACCCCTCACATCCTGGACATAAATTATTTCAACTTCTACCCTCAAAACGATGCTATAGAGCACTGCACACCAGAACAACAAGACACAAGGACAGTTTTTTTCCTGAATGCCATCACTCTGCTTAACAACTAATTCCCACAACACTGTCATATAATTTATTGAGACTGTATTACTATTATTCTTCTCTTCCTTACTAGTATCTATCTCTTCCCACTTATTACTATAACCATGTTGCTTGTATCTTTCAATTTATATTGTTTTATTTATTTAGTAGTACAATTTGATAGCTTATTAGTAACCTTGACTATCGTTAAGTGTTGTATCTTTTTATTCTCGATGAATGTATTTTATTCTCTTTATGTACACTGAGAGCATATACACCAAAGACAAATTCCTTGTGTGTCCAATCACACTTGGCCAATAAAGAATTCCATTCCATTCCATTCCATTCCATTCCATTCTAGTCCTCAAGACCTCGAATTCAGAAAGCTGGATCCTTCAAGAATACGAAAGAATCATACACGGTTCTTTGCTACAACTGCTTTGCCATCATCCTGTAAAATAGGATGGAACCTCTGATCGGCTTATAGTGAGAGCCTTTCAATTTTGAGAAATTAAGCCCTTGTTTTGTGTCACGTAAATCATCCGTACCTGTTCTCCTGAAACAGATATTGGAGGTGACAGCAATGTATAGTTACTTCTGCTGAGCTGCAGACCGGGGGTTGATGATAATGATCTATTAATGAACAGTGACATCCGTCTCGGTTTTTACCTCATAGCTGTCGCAAGGAACTGTGCATTAGAATCTATACCCCAAATAAGGAACAGATGCTGGCTGAATGGGAAAAAAACACCATATGTATATGTGTGTGTGTGTGTGAAAATCTCACTATTATCTCATTGATTTGACACCATAAAAAAATTAGCATTAATTTAGTTTCTGGTGAGAGTGAGTAGCTAAACCCTCATTAAAATGGTGGGAAGACTGAATCAGGATGTTAAACAGGGTACTATTTAAGAACCCGGAGCATTACTTTCAAATACGTCTATCTGAATATAGACATGGTTTTCTACTGGAAAATAAAAGCCCAATCAATTGCGTTTCAAGAGTCTGAAGAAATGAATACACTGCTTCTTGAAAGCTGTCTAAAGAATCTGTAGTGATTTTACTTCTTTCTTTTCTTTTTCTACGGTGCTTGATTGTGCCAAATAGTGTCATTTCTGAAAGAAATAATTCATATTTGAAAAAAAAAAGAAAGAAAAGAAAAAGAAACACTTATCCTTTGAATCTTAATGGCTTAAAACAGCTTGAAGAAGAAAAACAGCCAAGAGACAAGCAGTCCAGAAATTTAAATCCAAGGGAACATGTTTAAAAATAAGGGAAATTGCCTGCATTTTCTCTGCAGTTACTGTGGAGAGGAGGAGAGGAGAGAGAGAGAAAAAAAAACTTTAAACCACACAGAGACACTGGATTTTTCTTCCCTTGAGTTGCAAATACTGTCTTTTTCTTAATCACAATCTCCTTCTTAAAGGGCTGGAAAAGTTCACTCACTGAGTAAGCTGATGGACTTATCATTATTCTAATGGACATGTAAATAAGTGAGTGTAAATAAGTGAAAAGTGAAGTGACTTATCCTTATTCTAATGGATACGTAAATAAGTCAATCACGGAGTAGCTGATGGACTTATCCTTATTCTAATGGACATGTAAATAAGTGATACAAAGACTACCTATGATCATCATTCCAACTGAGCATCCAGTTAAGTTCATTCAAAAAAGTTACATGGCTAAGAGAACAATTGTCTTCTGCTGCTACTCTTCAACACCAGTTATTTTGGCTATATTTTTTTGGGTAACAAAGGAAGTGGTAGATGACCATCAAGGCTATTAGCTACTGATAGTTTAATTCTCCACAAATTTCTTCACTCTTTTAAAATGACCTGAATGACTGGCTACAGTCACAGGGGGGCGGGAGGGCGGGGCAGAGAATTCAAGAACTGAACTCCATACTATATAAAGGAATTGTTCAAACTGAAGTATACAGACTAACATTTGTCTTGAAATCCGCCCGGGATATATTATAAAGCTAACGTAGAGTGTTATCCAAAGTGTTATCTTCGTTTTTAAGCAGTAGAAGACAGGATGCAGATGGATAAAAGACGCAACAATACTGTAGCAAAAATTAAGAGGTGTTTGCCAACGTCTTCTTCTTCTTGTTGTGCCATGTCCGTCATCGGACGTTGGTGATCATGTTGGCAATCCTATTTTTGTCAACAGTCGTATGTAAAAGTGCTGCTGAGTTTTATCCAAACCAGTCCCTTAGGTTTTGAAGCCATGATGTTCTTCTTCTGCCTGGGCCTTGTTTGCCTTCAATCTTTCCCTGGAGGATTAAGTGAAGGATGCTGTATTTTTCTGGGTGTCGCATCACATGTCCAAAATACTCTAACTTTCGCTTTTTATTGGCTTTGATTATTTCCCTTTGCTTTCCCAGGTGGCAGCAACATCTGCAGAACTCAAAAAGCAATGCTAGCTATGGGTGTAGCAAACATCTGCTAAAGGATGTAGCTTTTCCTACAACACTGCTTGGATTTGTAAAAGAATGGCATATAGAGCAGGAGATCCTATATGTTGACATAAGCCTAGTTCATGATGAGTTCTGGAAAGTAAGTACAGGTAATCGTTGACCACAACTGAGCCCAAAATTTCTGTTGCTAAGTGAGACAGTTGTTAAGTGAATTTTGTCCCCATTTTATGACCTTTCTTGCCCTAGTTGCTAAGTGAATCATGGCAGTTGTTGACTTAGTAACATTGTTGTAAAGTCAATGACATCCTCATTGACTTAGCTTGTCAGAAGGTGATCACATGACCCTGGGACACTACAACCCTTATAAATCTGAGCTAGTTGCCAAGCGTCTGAATTTTGATCACATGACCATGAGGATGCTGCAGTGGTCATAAGTGTGAAAAAATAGTCATACATCACTTTTTTCACTGCCATTGTAACTTTGAATGGTCACTGAATAAATGGTTGTGTCAGCGCTGCAAACGCTGGCATAGAGAGCAGAGGAGAGAGAGAGATAAGCTCTGAACTTTTGCCTGCTAAATCCCTTTGAAGTCGGGTTGTCGTGGAAATGAGGTGGGGAGACATTCCTGGGAAATAACGAGACAAGAAGTCTGAAGAATGACTTGGAAGATAGACAATGAGAAGCAGAGATTTGGGGATTGGAAAGGGAGGGATTGGGGGTCAGTCTAGTCCGCATCGAGTCATGATCCGGTGGCTGTGCTCAATTAAAGAAAAGATTTCCTTAAAGATTGGCAGTTTGGAAATTCATTTATTTTGAGATAGCATCGAAGTCTGACAGGTTGTATATCAATGACCATCTGTTCAATTAAAAGAGACTAGGTAAAGGTTCCCCTTGCACATCTGTGCTAGTCATTCCCGACTCTTGGGGGCAGTGCTCATCTCCGTTTCAAAGCCGAAGAGCCAGCGCTGTCCGAAGACGTCTCCATAATCATGTGGCCGGCATGACTGAATACCAAAGGCACACGGAACGCTGTTACCTTCCCACCAAAGGTGGTCCCTATTTTTCTACTTGCATTTTTTACGTGCTTTCGAACTGCTAGGTTGGCAGAAGCTGGGACAAGTAATGGGAGCTCACCCCGTTACGCGGCGCTAGGGATTCGAACTGCTGAACTGCCAACCTTTCGATCGACAAGCTCAGCATCTTAGCCACTGAGCTAAGTGCCACTGAGCGTGTCCCTACAAAAGAGACTAACCAGTGCCATAAATGTGATAGGATTATGGAACATCTGGAAATCTTAATCAGGCTAATCCGATATATGCATGTCACAACTAGTTACAATGCACACACCAAGAGGCTAACAGTGCAGGAAATCTTTCAACTCAAAGATTTTTTTCTAGAAGTTGTCCCACTGCTTAATTTTTCCAGGAGAGAGTTCCTATTTGTAATTTGAAAAGGGATACTTTGGACAAATGGGGGCAGTTTGTTTTCGACCAGTATTCTTTCCAAATTTCATTCACAACATTGAACAGAAAGCATTCCTCCTAAATCCTCCCTTTAAACCTTTGAAAATGGTCTAAAAAAACTAGCATTCTGATTTTCAGAGATACTTCCTTCCAAAAATTACAATTCAAAGTTTCCTGGAAAACCTACTTCACTAAAAACGCATACTAGAATCGCATAACTGGCAGAGAATGCTAATATGGAAATGCTTGTGGGTTGATTCAAGTAGAAGATATGGTTTAACCTTGATTTTTAAAATAAATCACCCTGGCTGATGAGTTCACGGAGCACACCGAGCCAAACTAAACAAACCATATTATGGCTAAGTGAAGACTTCTCCAAACTGGGTGGTTTCCAAATATATGGTCTTTTAAGTTCTTAATGTTACAGAATAAAAACTTTTATGAATGCACCTTACCCCACTCCCCAGAGCATAGCCAGCATTAAGAGAGAGCCAGTGTGGTCTAGTGCTTAAGGCACCAGGAGACCATGAGTTCAAGACCCTGAGTTCAAGAAAGCCAGCTGGGGTGACTTTTAGCCAGTTACTCTCTCTCAGCCCAGGTCACTCTACAGGACTGTAGTTGTGGGGGAAATAAGAGGAGGAAGTTGTCTATAGCAAAACTATAAAGACAGACTTCTTGTGAATTGCGTTTCAGAAAACCAGCTTTACAGTGTCCAGACAGATTCTTCTGTTGTTCTCTGGCCTCTTGGTTGGTGATTAAGATCAACCTTGGTTGATCCTAAAACTAAGCAGGCTCAGGCCTGTTAGGTACCAAAGGGAATGCCACCATTCTAAGAAAACAATGGTAATCCATCTCTACATTGTTGCCAAGAAAACAACTTCAGTGCATCTAAGTAGACCTGGAATCAGGGGTGAAATCCAGCGGGTTCTGACAGGTTCTGGAGAACCAGTAGCGGAAATTTTGAGTAGTTCAGAGAACCAGCAAATGCCACCTCTGGCTGGCCCCAGAGAGGGGTGGGAATGGAGATTTTGCAATATCCTTCCCCCAGGAGTGGGAGGGAATGGAGATTTTGCAGTATCCTTCCCCTGCTACGCCCACCAAGACAAGGCCACCAAGCCACACCATGCCCACAGAACCGATAGTAAAAAAAATTGAATTTCACCACTGCCTGGAATTCAGCTTGACTCAGGAAAGATTTTATTTATCCTCATTGGAGGATTGGCCCAACTTGGAGGAGGAGGAGGAAGAGGAGGAGGAGGACGACGACGACTGTGGGGTCCTTGGTATTCTCTAAGATTGGTTGTTTTCTTGCAGACATCTCATGATCCAAACTGGGTAACATCATCAGCCCATTGCAATGCACTGATGAAGTTCCCAAATTTGGGTAATGAAACATCTACAAGAAAACAACCAAGTTCCGTCTTGGTTCAAAACCACTGTCATGGCTTTCTTTGCTAGGCGACTAAATGGGATGGTTGACAGTCACAGAGGAGATTACCAAGAAACCCCAAAGTTTAGTCTAGGGCTAGGCTAACCTAGGAAGCTGAACAAATTTCACAGATACTGTCTCCTGGCACTGAAATGCTTGATAATGATCAAGCCTAATCCACTTTCCTTCTGCCTGTAATTGCAAGTATTCACACAATGTTCAACACAATTGCATTGAATGGCATGAAATCTCCTTGCAAAAAGACATTGGAAATTTGTATCACCACAATGTCTATTCCAGTACACTGTACAACTGTAGGAAACATTCAACCAGACATCATTCTTTCTTATCCAATCCCATGTTAAAGGTTTTAAAAAATTGAAAGAAATCAAGTGGAGAATAAATATATTGGAGGAATTCAGGTAGAGCATAAACCTATTCTCTCCACCTGATTTCCTCCAGGTCTGTGTGTACGTGTGTGCATAAGTACACATACCCACATTCTATTATTGCTTATTTCCACAGGATTTCAATCGTCAGCTCTTCCTTTTGCAAACCGAGCAAAAGTAAACACTTCTGTATAACCATTTTCTGCTACTTCTCTGACTAATTTATTTCCTTTATGGTTTGGATTTCAAGAAGCATGATAATATGATGCCAAAAATATATCTTATTTTCTTAAAAACTGGAAAGATAAGAAGTCCAACTTAGCTTGTAGTGCTTTTTAAAAGGAGGAAAAATAGGCTAGTTTTCCAGTATTGGCAGATAGTAGTGTTTAGATTTATTGCACAAAGGTAATCAGGCTATAAAAAAAATATACTCTATCTTTAATTCATTAATCATCCAAGCAAGCAAATGAATTGCTTTCAAAAAAGGACAATATTTTCCCCCTTCATTATAATCAGGGGGTCTATTTATTTCTTTGAGAAACAAAACCACATTTCTACTCCTGATAGGAATGAAATGCACACTTAGAGTTCTGGTTTTCACAGAGATTCTTCTGTAATGTCTAATCCCCAAGTGCAAAAAGGCCTGGAGAAGTGTTGCTCCACATTGATCCACCCAGCATCATAATATAGATGATGGGTTTGGGCGCAGTTATATGAAAGCAGGCTCTGTATCTGGTTGGGTTGGGTTAGGATTAGGGACTCCAGGAAGTAATTATATACAGTAGTGGCTAAAATTGTGGAAATCTTTTGGGAAAAGTGTATTTTCTAAAACTAGCTAATAACACCATTGTATTTTTTTTAGTAGTACCATAAAATTATATATCAATGGAAAGATAATTCAATCAAGAATGTAATGCAATAACTTTTATGAAGGATTTGCTATTAGGATAGCAGTCACAGTATAAAGAAGGAAAGTGAAACACGTAGAAAAAAAACGAGCTATACAAAAATTGTCACCTAGAAAAAACGCGATCTACAAAAATGATCACCCTGTCAGTTAATACTTAGTTGGGTAACCTTTAGCATGAATGGCGGCCTTACAACGTCTTCCCATGGAGTGAACCAAGTCTTTTAGTTCTGCAGCTGTTATGTGAAACCAAAATTGAATGATGGCTTCTATTAACTGGGTTTTATTGCTGGGTCGCTTCTGACTAACAAGTTTCTTTAGTCGGCTCCATAGATTTTCAATTGGGTGAAGGTCTGGGCTATTCCCAGGCCATTCCAGCAGTGGAATAGGATTATCTTGAAACTCCACCACCAAAAAAGTGGTGTTATTAGCCATCAAACCTCAAAAATACACTTTCCCCAAAATTTTGGCCACTACTGTAGTGACAAAGACTATGCATTTGTACACAGAATGGGACAACTCACCACACCGAACACACCACACCCAACTCACCAGACCCAACTTGCCACATCGAATTCATCATGGCCAACGTGCTATGGGACAAGTCACCACAGCCAACTCACCACGGAACAACCCATCATAAGGCAATTCAATAATTCAGTTTAATTATTTAAATACTTTTTGTCATTCATATTTCATTTGTTCCCTCCTTTGGCATCTTTTCTTTAATGATTCTATTCCACCATTACAGACATCCCTGATTTGTGCATATATGTATGCCAACTATATTTACTGCTCATATATTTTGTCCTTCTGTCAATCATTCTGGTTTTTGCTGTCAATACACTGCAGACCAAGCTATTTAGGAAACAGCTGGAATATTAACCAAATCTTGGTCTCCTTGGCCTAATTTAGCACTTCCAAAAACTGTTGTATGTCTTTTTTAAAAAAATGTTTTAGTATAGAAATACAGTTTGTATCTGAGGCCCCTAAATGTCTTATTTAATAAAGTTGGTTGTTGTTTAGGTCAGCATATTAAATTTATCTGGGCCTTCCAAATTTGCCAACCAGAGCTCCTACTTCGTGGAATCTCATTCTGACTTATCGCTGTCTTTATGTGATTGGTAAAGTCTATCTTTTTATAAACATAGGAATCATTGGTTTTCTTTCCACGGTATGAGCAAGTAAACTAATGATAAAAAGGAAACTGTTTCGTCAGTTAAATGACACATGTGCGCTTCATAAACTGGTGCGTAATGGGCTATCTTGAAAACAAATGAATGTTTACAGGATTGCTAATTTACAGCCATCGTCTGCCATTGTGCCTTTAACAGTGCTGTGATCAACAGAAAATTAGATAACAGTAACGTGTTTTCCTGATCCCTAATTGGAAAAAAAAAAATTAAGAAGCTTAACTGGGGGAAAAAAGAGTTATTTTTTAAAAGATAAGCACAGGGAAACCTGGCATACAGCAAAGAAAGAAAGAAAAAACCATAAACCTCTGGCAAGCAAGAACGAAAATAAGGCCATTCATGAAGAATGAAAGACATTACAAGGATACAGGTGGAACTCAAAATTTCCTCTCTGATTTGGCAACAACCGATGTCCCTTTTCTAATTCCTGGAAATATATAATTGGAGCCCCACCAATGCCAGCTTAGCCTTCTAGTAGGTGCCAACTGGAGAGCCCCAGGAGCTACGTACCAACTTCCAACAATGTCATGAAAGTTTAGGGGAAAAGGGAGAGGAAAATGTTACAAGTGTTGGAGTAGCATGAGGTTAAAAACCAGTATGGTTTTTTGTAGACGTGTGGTATTGTGGTATGTTTGGAAGCAACAAGAGTATCTGTATTATGTTTTTACATTTTTATGGGTTTTTTTTGTTAGTTATTTGTAAACCACCCATGGTTATTGCATAAGATAGATGACCATATAAATCTTTTAAATAAATACGAAGAACAAGAACGGAACAGCAAAACTGCTTGGATTGTCCAACTACTGGTAGAAGATCTGGTGATAATATAAATGTGTTTTTGGTATATGAATGCATTTTCTACAATCATTTACTTACATGCACAGCTCATTTTCAAAACTGGAAGTAACATTTCTCTCTTCCGTGCATCTGCGTTGACAAGCATATGCTATATTCCAAAACAGATAAGCTAATTTAAAAATTAAATGTTTCCGTTTGTAGCACATTACAAGGTGGAATTATCCCGCTGCTGAGTAATCCTTTAAAATATCTATCTATCTATCTATCTATCTATCTATCTATCTATCTATCTATCTATCTATCTATCTATCTATCATCTACCTACCTACCTACCTACCTACCTACCTACCTACCTACCTACCTACCTACCTATCATCCATCCATGTCTGTCTGTCTGTCTGTCTGTCTGTCTGTCTGTCTGTCTGTCTGTCTGTCTATCTTAATATGTATTTCATGAAACCTTCCAACTAATACAGTTTGCACAGTTAACTGCATTATCCTGTTTTGCAAGCTGTTTCGGTCGCCACAATATAAAAAAAGATGTTGAGACTCTGGAAAGAGCAACAAAGAGGATTAGGAGGAGGATGGAGGCTAAAACATAAGAAGAACGGTTGCTGGAATTGGGTAGGTCTAGTTTAATAAAGAAGAAGGATTAGGGGAGACATGATAGCAGTCTTCCAATATCTCAGGGGCTGCCACAAAGAAGAGGGAGTCAAGCTATTCTCCAAAGCACCTGAGGGTAGGACAAGAAGCAATGGATGGAAACGAATCAAGGAGAGAAGCAACTTAAACTACCCTGTTTCCCCCAAAATAAGACATCCCCTGATAATAAGCCCAATCGGGCTTTTGAGAGCATGGCAATAAGGCAAAGCTCATATTTCAGGGTTCAAAAAAGTATAAGACAGGGTTTTATTTTGGGGGAAACACGGTAAGGAGAAATTTCCTGACAGTTAGAACAATTAATCAGTGGAACAACTTGCCTCCAGAAGTTGTGAATGCTCCAACACTGGAAGTTTTTAAGAAGATGTTGGATAACCATTTGCCTGAAGTGGTGTAGGGTTTCCTGCCTAAGCAAGGGGTTGGATTAGAAGACCTCCAAGGTCCCTTCCAACTTTGTTATTCTGTTCTGTTCTGTTCTGTTCTGTTCTGTTCTGTTCTGTTCTGTTCTGTACATCACAACATTTGCTAAGGTGACAGAGTTATAGTACTTAAGATCCTTGGTGCGCTCATAAAAAAGGCACCATTTCGGCCAATGCTGCAGATATTTTCCGCAAACTTAGAATCTCTGTCTTGAATGGCTAGGATTCTATCTGAGGGGGTCTTACTTTTTACAATTGAGAAGTTTCCAAGATGACTGTATTTTATCCAGCCATTTGCCATCCAAAGTACTTCATTGTAATACACCATTCCCACCTCCTGTATACAAACCCCAACTTAAGTGGTGAGCTAAAAATGAAAATAAAAAACCTGAATATTTTTAGGCAAGAGCTCGCCCGAAGGAGAAGCTGCTATGCGTTTGAGTTTCTGAGCCCACCAAGTGCTGGAATTTATTGCAGCGAGTTAAAAACAGACAGCTGACATAAAAATCCAGCAGGTTCTAGCCAGTAAAATTATTTATCAAGCTAACAAGGGAAGAACTTTTTCATGTAGCAACAGCCCGATGTGGGGAAGGCCTGCCCTTATATTTCACCTTTGAGTTGAAGCACCTGTAAAACTGCCATCTGACAGGCGCTTCTCATAAACATTCCTTTCTAAATGGGCCGCCTTGGGGAGGGAAGAGAAGTCTTAGCAAAAGAGAACTGAATCAAGGTGGAGAATCTTTCTAGGAGAGGATTTGAAGCTGAAAATAAGTCCAACAATTTACCACTCTATCCTACCAGGCTTGAAATTTTAGGTCTGGATAGCCTCAAACTACGCCATCTACATTCCGACCTATGCTTAGTTCATAAGATTATTTACCAAAACATCCTACCTGTAAATAAGTACTTTAATATCAACCGTAATAACACAAGGGCTATCAATAGATTCAAACTCAACGTAATTCACTCTACTCTTGATTGTAGGAAATATGACTTCTGCAATAGAGTAGTTAATGTCTGGAACACTCTACCTGATCCTGTTGTTAGTCTCGCTAATCCCCATACCTTTTTCCTTAAACTGTCTACCGTGGACCTTCCATGTTTCTTAAGAGGTCCCTAATGGGGCGTGCATAAGCGCACCAGTGTGCCTATGGTCCCTGTCCTACTGTCCCCATTTATATGTAATCATTCTATGTGTTTATGGCTATATTTGCCTATTGATATCCTTTTATTTGGGCCAATTTTTTTCATGTGTCCCTAAGTCTAAGTCTATACTGTTACTTGTTTCCTTGTACTTGTTGACAAATAAAATAAATAAATAAAAATAATAACTTCCTGGGGTCCATAAGGAACCCCAGGCCATTTCCCCCCCATTTCTTCTGGTTAGGGTTAGGGAGACAGAGCTGGAAATCAGGTAAGCTGGCAAGAGGGTCCCAAAATAATAAGCCCTCCCCAAAAATAAGGCCAAGTGCTTATTTTGGGGTTCAAAAAATATAAGACAGGGTCTTATTTTTGGGGAAACATGGGAGCATCTGAAATATTTTAAGCCTTCCTTGAACAGGGAAAAAAAAGCAGAATGCATATTGTCTGTTTCATTTATTTTTGCATGTTAAATGCATGTGTATGCATTTATGCTATATACAAGCATACTTGCATACCCAAATATGCAAAATAAATACGATCTCATTCTTGTACCACCAAGGCACAAATTCAGATCAGCATAATTATTATTATTACTAGTAGTACTACTATACTAACATTGATATATTAAATGTACAGCTGTAAGTACAGAGAGTGTAAAATAAACACAGCTGAAATCTGAAATAAATGCATTGTAAACTTTGTAAATCTAAATAAACAACTTGGTGGGGTCTTCACAGGATCAAGTGTGAGCAAGCCTTGTAACAATACAAAAGTTTTTAAATATGTAAAAGGATGACTGTTGTCACTACAAGGCTTGATATGTGAACGGAATATTGAATGTTATGGCCTATGCAGTAAATGTATTTTTGTCTTTATTTAAGAATGTAAAAGAAGGTACTGTAATACGCCCATATTTAGCATTGTTCACATCAAAAGCACATCTACTACTACAAAAAGGGAGAGTCAGTTTGGTCTCAAGTTTAAGACACCGGGCTAGAAACCAAGAGATGGTGAGTTCTAGTCCCACCTTGGGTGACCTTGGGCCAGAGGTGGGTTTCAGCAGGTTCTGACCAGTTCTGGAGAACCGGTAGTGGAAATTTTGAGTAGTTCAGAGAACCAGTAGTAAAAATTCTGACTGTCCATGCCCCCATCTATTCTCTGGCTCACAAGTCCCAGCTGATCAGGAGGAAATGGGGATTTTTCAGTATCCTTCCCCTGGAGTGGGGTGGGAATGGAGATTTTACAGTATCCTTCCCCTGCCACGCCCACCAAGCTACGCCCATCAAGCCATGCCACGCCCACCAAGCCACACCCACAGAACTGGTAGTAAAATTTTTTGAAACCCACCACTGCATTGGGCCAGTCACCTTCTCTCAGCCCTAAAAAGGAGGCAACGGAAAACCATTTCCAAAATCTTGCAAAGAAAACCTCCAGGTTTTCATGCAGTCACCATGGCACTAAAATAACAACAAAACTAAAGCTATTCCCCCAAAGTACAGGTAATATACTGTACATAGACCCATGTACCACTCCCAAACCTAGTGTCTACTTTTCCTTCTCTCCTGGTTAGAGATGTAGATTAAAAAAAAAAAAAGATGGAAAACCTTCCTGCATAAATAAAGTGTGATTCCAATTAGCATCTCAGTTTTTTTAAAGTCTGCACACATATTTGGACTACATGATTTGATGGGGAGGATGGCCTTGAAATCATCTCTGTGGTTTACAACTATCACCTGGGGGTGGGGAGGGAATTACATAACCTTACATAACTACCAAGCTTGCTTTGAGGTGGAAATCCACCTCTCTAACCCTGACTGTCACCTAGCAACCGTCCCAAGCAGCTGTAGCAAGAGAAGAGCGAGGAACACCCACCCACCCACCAGTGAGGTTAACGGAGAGCCCAATGACTGGGAGATCATTTCCCCCGTTAAGCTGCAGCTATTGCAGTTAGCAAAATTAACCAATCGTTTCTGGCATGCCTGTAGTAAGAGCTAGATAACATCAGCACACACGAGCGCTGGCTTTCCTTTGCCCTCCCTGACTCTTTTTTTCCTTTCGCCTTTTAGATTGGAGGGACGAGGCGATCCTTTCCGCTTTGCAACAGCAATGGCTTAAAAGCAGGAGTGCAACTAAGTGCACCTGGACTGAAAGAAATATGGCGTTTTGCTGTATTTTAGAAAAATGTTGATCCTTTAGGGTGGAGAGAGGTTGATCCTCTCTCTCACTCCCCTTTTTTCCCCCCAGCCGACTGGCGATTAAGCTGCAGGGTGCTCTTGCCAACTCTTAATGAGCTTCTAATATTGGCAAAGGAGCAACAGAAAGTTTTCCACCTCGGGTCATTTCGCAAGAGTTGCAGCTGTCTTGAAGTGATGATCAGTTGAATTTCTCCTGCAACCACTCCAGCCGTGGTACACAGATGCTCTGGCCCAGTTGCATTTGCTGTACATGCGTCTCTGCGCATGTTTCAATATCTTTAGTACAGGCAGTCCTCGGACTTACAACCATTCATCTAGTGACCATTTAAAGTTACAACAGCACTGAAAACAGCGCTGTTGCAACTGGTCTTCACACTTCTACCCCTGGCAGATCCCTATGATCAAATAATGTAGCAATTGCACTTAGACTTATATGCCACTTCACAGTGCTTTGCAGCCCTCTCTAAGCGGTCTACAGAGTCAGCCTATTGCCCCCAACAATCTGGGTCCTCATTTTACCGACCTCAGAAGGTTGGAAGGCTGAATTAACCTTGAGCCTGGTGAGATTTGATCTGCCAAACAGCAGAAGTAGCCTGCAGTACTGCATTTTAACCAGGGGTGGGCTGCTGAGGGTTTGCAGGCGTTCGGGAGAACTTCTAGCTAAGATTCTGTGCAATTTGGAGAACCCCCAAATCCCACTCTTGGCTGGCCCCGCCCCGCCCACCCCTCCACACTCTTCCCAGGAGTCCCCACACAGCCCGTTTTGGATGCAAGTAAGTGCAGGGCTCAGGGAGGGCAAAAAACGGGCTTACCGGAAGTTTGGGAAGGCCAGAAACGGGGCTGTTTCCGGCCTCCAGAGGGCCTCTGGAGCCTGGGGAGGCTGTTTTCGCCCTCCCAGAGGCTCGAGAAAAGCCTCCGGAGCCTGGGGTGGGCAAAAACACACCCATCCACTGTGGTGCAGGAGGCTGACTAGGCCACACCCACCATGGCCACGCCCACCCAGCAACTGGGCAGAGAACCCCTTGCCAACATTTTTGAAGCCCACCCTTGATTCTAACCATTGCACCACCGTGGCTCATGTCAGAGGCAATCAGGCTGAGACCAAGGGCAGGGTTAAATGCATCATCAGTTTGGAGTCTCTGTGCCTCCAAAAGCCCCCCTTGCAGTCCATTGACTCTTACCTGGCACTAATTTGCCTTGACCATTAGTAGTTCATAGTCTTGTGTACATGTGGCATGAAATAAACTTGTAGTATTTTTGAACTCTGTTCTGGTCCCTGACTTTTTGCACCTGACAGATTATCAAAATTTCGGCACTTAGTAACCAGCATGTAATTTACAAGGGTTGCAGCGTCCCAGGCAACTTTCCCAGCCACTTCCAACAAGCAAAGTTAATGATGGAAGTTAAAGTGCAATTCACTTTAGGGTTACAGTGATTAGTTTAACCATGGGACCAAAACTTATAAAACTGGGTGTGGCTCACTTAACCACCACTTCATTTAGTAACAGAAATGATGGCCCCAAATGTAGTTGTAAGTCAAGGACTGTCTGTAATTCTTAAGAGAAGCAATGTTGGTCAAGGGATATGTCGTTCAGGAGGGTCTCTTATCATTTTGTCTTTGCCCTTCTTTATAAAAGCTGGGCTAATTTTTGGAGCCGTGTTTTTCAACACATGTTTTTAAAAGAGATATGGTCTTAAACTCCCAGAATTTCCAGCCAGCCTTAAGAGAAACTGAACAAATCAGGCTACAGACCTAAGTTCTTACGGTAAAGGTACCCCTCGCACATATGTGCTAGTCGTTCCCGACTCTAGGGGGCCGTATTCATCTCCATTTCAAAGCCAAAGAGCCAGCGCTGTCCAAAGCGCTGTGGTCATGTGGCCGGCATGACTCAACGCCAAAGGCGCACGGAACGCTGTTACCTTCCCACCAAAGATGGTCCCTATTTTTCTACCTGCACTTTTTACGTGCTTTCGAACTGCTAGGTTGGCAGAAGCTGGGACAAGTAATGGGAACTCACCCCATTAGGCGGCACTAGGGATTCGAACCGCTGAACAGCCGACCTTTCGATCGACAAGCTCAGCATCTTAGAAGATAGGGAAACTATCTTCAAACCAATCCAACATCTTGCTATATAAATGCATAGAGAAGTTAGGCAAAAGATTTAACGTGGATTCCTGAAGCATGCCAAAATAAGGATTTGGTAACCGCAACAGCCGGTTCCTTTTTAGGATTCTATGACTTTGTGAAAACAGCTTGAACTTTAGGAATGGATATTACAACAGAAATGGATTCTTTTTTTTCCTGTTTGGCTCAAAAATGAAAAGGGAAAAAAGGGATAAAGATAGTCTGACCTCTGTCAACATTGGCCAATGAGTTCAGTACGTACCAAGAGAAAAGTGTTTTCAAGGGCATAGAACAGGACTGTCAAACTCATGTCATCACAGCATCATGTGACATATCGGGACTTTTCCCCCCCTTTGCTAAACCAGGTGTGGGCATGTCCAGCGTGTGACGCATCCGGCCAGCGGACCAGGAGTTTGACAGCCCTGCATAGAACTTTCATTCAAGTTTACACTCAACGTTTGACAATGGTTTGATGTTACCAAGGGTTTTCAATCCTCTGCGTCAAAGTGAGGGTATTTACACTGGCGTGTATGTTTGTCTACATCCACAACTTTGTTCTCATCCCACATGAGGTTAACAGTAGCAGAGTTGGAAGGGACCTTGGAGGTCATCTAGTCCAACCCCCTACTCATGCAGGAGACCTGTACTGGGGATTCAAACCACCAAACTGTCAACCTTTTTGATCAACAAGCTTGGTGTCTTAGCCACTAAGTCACCTAGTCAGGCCCATTGATATCTGGCCTACAACCCTGTCCCACTAGTACGCAAAAAAAATATAGAATAACAAAGGAGGACCTTGGAGATCTTCCAGATCAACACCCTGCTCGACCAGGAGATCTTATACCATTTCCAGGCAAATGGCTGCCCACTCTCTTCTCAAAAACCTCCGGTGATGGAGCACCCACAACTTCTGGAAGCAAGCCGTTCCCCTGATGAATTATCCTCCTAGGTTGGATCTCTCCTTGATAAGTTTCCATCCATTATTTCTTGTCCTGCCTTCAGATGCTTTGAAGAACAGGTTGACCCAGTGGTGAAATTCAGCCTGTTCTATCCGGCTCAGGCAAACCCGTAGTGCCGGTGGCAGGAGGCTCCACCCACCCGTCCGGACGTCATCAGGTCCCGTTTTTGACCCTTTGCATATGCGCAGAAGACTCTGCGGATGTATAGAGGAGGCGCGCGCGAGCGTAGCAAACGAAAGGGCACGCTCAAATTTGCGAACTGGTAGTGAAGGTAAGTAAATCTCATCCCTGGGTTGACCCTCCCTTCTTTCTGATAGCCCTCAAACACTGAAAGAGTGCTATCATGTCACCTCTAGTCCTTCACTTCTTTACTAGGAAAAGAATATAACAGAAACAGCTGAGGCTCCCTTGCACAACGCCTTTCACTACAAGATTATGAGACGTCAGTGTTTTACAAACAAACCTTCATTCTTTGAGTATCTCTGGCAGGCATTACCAGATTAGTGCTTCCTTTGAACAGGTTGAGAACTGAAAGCCAATCACAGCTCATCTGCAAGTGATACTTCATTCCTATCTGTGCCAGCCGGAGTAACTCATTGCCTAAAGTTAGAGTAAATGTTATATAGAGGAAGAGAGAGGTCATGTTGATTTAAAAGCCTTCTTGCGTAGAAAATTCAGTTTATTACTGATGAAATCAGAGCCGTGTGTTTGCCCAAGTTGAGCCAGGAGTACGACTGAAAAGATCACCTGTTATCGGGACGTGGGAGTCATTTCATTTCTGGATAAGGACAGGAGTTTAATTTTGAAAGATTTACTACAGAACTTTTTGTATAAGGCCGCTTACAGGTTTCATATTCTATTAAGGATTCGAAGGAAAACTCTTGGGCTCTGAAAAGCTTGATAAGGCATCTTGACCTAGTTAAGAAGGTTAACTCTGTGCAAATATGTCAGAGGTAAAAACTAGCCTTAATCTATAGTTTATTATTGGCTTACAAATCTTGGCTGCATTTGGCATATTTAGCTGTAATCCTGGTCTTGGGTGTCATCTCCGCAACTTTTCCAAATTCGGATGCCACTTCTTGGCCTCAAATAATGGCAAAAGCATCACAACATTATTAAAAAAATTAAACATGGTCACTGTCTGTCTCATGAATTATCAGTGGCCTCCCCTAACTCTCATCAAATTTCATGTGAGAGCTCTGATATCTTGCAAGATATGGGGATCAGAGGTGGATTTCAGCAGGTTCTGAACAGTTCTGGAGAACCAGTAGTGGAAATTTTGAGTAGTTGGGCGAACCGGTAAATACCACCTCTGACTGGCCCCGCCCCCATCTATTCTCTGCTTCCCGAGTCCCAGCTGATAGGGAGGAAATGGGGATTTTGCAGTAACCTTCCCCTAGAGTGGGGTGGGAATGGAGATTTTACAGTATCCTTCCCCTGCCACATCCACCATGCCACGCCCACCAAGCCACACCACGCCCACAGAACTGGTACTAAAAAAATTTGAATCCAACCACTGATGGGGATCTCATAAGATGTTGATGATTTCCAATTCTGAATATTTTTCTTAAAAAAATCTAATTCCAGGATAAAACAAGCAGGATCTAGGAGAACTGCAGGAAGTTAGATTATTTTTCTTGTATTATTTTATCCTCACAAAGTGATGAGTAAGTCTAAGCCTTATTAAGCCTAAATGAATTAAATTTTTGCGCCTAGGCCCACTGCAGAAAGCAAAATAACAAACTGGCTTGGATCTTCTACTCATCATATTAAAGTGTTCCAACAACTATCAAAAAGACAGTTATTGGATTTATACCTAATACACAATCTTTTTATGCAGACTTGCCTTCTTCATGGTACCCCTACACTTGGAAAGTAACCAAAGTTGACAAACTGAGCTATAAATGCATGAAGCAAAGAATTCTCAATCTGTTTATTTTAAAATAATATATTTTGTCACAATTATTTTTATGTTGGGAGGAAAAATCAGGCACCAGAACCTCTTTAAAAGAAAATAGATTACAACACATTCTAAAAAAATGTTTTCCTGTGTTTGGAAGGGCAATTAAACAATGTTTCCCCTCCATAACTGACAGTTTCTTTCCTTTTCATCTATCACAACTTTTACACAATCTTCCTTGTAAGCTTTTTTTTTCTTCTAAGAATCTAAGCATTAATCAAGTTGGTTAAAAATTACCCTAATTACACATTAAAAGTTACAAGATCATTTAAGTGTGAAGAGAATAAACCCCAACAGATATTACCATGTTGCATACTGCAGGTTCTCTGTGATTAATTCATTTTGGTTTATAAGATAAACTATGCATTAGTGCTTATTCAAAAAAAAAAAAGAAAGAAATACAAATGTTAGGTGACAATTCAGTTACCTACTGTAACATTTTTGTAATGTTCATGTACCATTTATAAGCTAAGTTTAAATAGAAAACCAGAAATAGTGATTATCTTGAACAATATAATTGCATATACAATTGATCAAAATAAAACCAAGAAATGATAACTTTGTAACTAAGTGTTATTGCAACCCAGTATATATATCAAAGATAGGAATCTAACCTTTTCTGGACCGAGTGCCCAAAGCACATGTGCAAATGTGCGTGTGTACCAAACCCCCAAAATGCAATGTGCACGCCCCTGCACATCACACACGGGGGGACCCGCAGGCACCCTGGCCCCCGTGTATGTGTGTGCGCCTGCCCGCATGCGCACTCATCCTTTCAATTTTAATCCTCGATTTAGGAATTCAGAATCATCTTTACATCAAATCTCAAAACTGAGTACTCGCATGGCTCCAATCTTTTCCCTCCATTTCAACCTATGGGATCATTCATTATTATATTTGATGTAGCCCTTTTCTGTACAATATGAATGCCTGGTTTTGTGCCAATAATATTTTTGAACTAAAAGGGCGAAAAAAAAATCTGATTTTTATTACTTTGTCTTTCATCACCTCACACTAATAATGGCTGAAATTGATCCTTTCCTCCCCAAAAAAACCTAAAGTATCAGCTACGTGATCTAAAAATCTTCGCTACTTTTTAAAAAAGTCATTTTGGTTGAAGAAGTTCAAGACGGGGGAATTTTACGTATGAAAACCCCAGGAGTGTAAGAACTGGAGTTTTCATATCTCGGTTTATTATTCCTAATATTAGATTGAAACTTCCCCCCACTTGTCGTTCCCTTTCTCAAATTCCCCACCTGACCTGATGTGTTTCTCCCCTGTTTCCACCTGTCAATCACATTCGCGGTTGAAATTTGATTTCTCTCCCAACAATAACCTTATATGAAACATTACCATAAGGGTCAGCACAATTTGAACTTTTCTGTGCACGTTCATTAACACGTCCCAGGTCCAATATCTGTTTGTTTCCAAGTTACATGAATTTTCGCTGGAACCTCTTTGGCAGTCAGCAATTGCTAAATCTGCTCTTAAGGAGGAAGCAAACTGCCCTGGCCCCTTGTCTTCAAAAGGATTCCTTTCATAAAAGAAACATTAGGACGGTGTGTCTTAGTGCTAAAGGATTCCTCTCTTTCTACAACATTAGAGAATTGTGTGGATTTGGGTGAGGAAAAACAATACATACAGTAGTGGCCCAAATTGTGGAAACCTTCTGGGAAAAGTGTATTTTTGAGGTTTGATGCAGGGGTGAAATGCTCCCGGTTCGGACCAGATCACCCGATCCAGTAGCGATGGCGGCGGGTGGTTTGGAGAACTGGTAGCAAAAATCCCTGCGCCCACCCCACCATGCTCAGCTGAGTCGCACGATCATCAGAGGCTTTTTTTTTTTACTTTTAATAGCATTTTTTCTACAACCTCTTCCGACGAAAAAATGCTTTTAAAAGTAAAAAAAAAAGCCTCTGATGATCACGCAGCTCAGCTGGGATCCTCAGAGGCTTTTCAAAGCAATTTTTTCTGCAACCTCTTGGTTGAAGAGATGGTTAAAAAAATGCTTTGAAAAGTCTCTGACGATCCCAGCTGAATTGCCTGATCGCCAGAGGCTTTTCAAAGCATTAGAAAAAATGCTTTGAAAAGTTGTTTTAAAAAAAACAAGTTGGCCACATCCACCCAGTCCCATTATTCCCCACCACCACCAAGCCACACCCACAGAACCGGTAGTAACACATTTTACATTTCACCCCTGGTTTGATGGCTAATAACACCACTATTTTTATTTTGTTTGTTTGTTTCAAGATAATGCTATTCCACTGCTGGAATGGCCTGGGAATAGCCCAGACCTTCACCCAATTGAAAATCTATGGAGCCGACTAAAGAAACTTGTTAAATCAGAAGCGACCCAGCAATAAAACCCAGTTAATAGAAGCCATCATTCAATCTTGGTTTCCCATTATAACAGCTGCAGAACTAAAAGACTTGGTTCACTCCATGGGAAGACGTTGTAAGGCCGTAATTCATGCTAAAGGTTACCCAACTAAGGATTAACTGACATGGTGATTATTTTTGTAGATCTCCTTTTTTCTCCGTGTTTCACTTTTCTTCTTTATACTGTAACTGCTATTCTAATAGCAAATCTTTCATAAAAGTTATTGCATTACATTCTTGATTAAATTATCTTTCCATTGATATATAATTTTATGGCACTACTAAAAAAAAGGGATGTTATTAGCTAGTTTTAGAAAGTACACTTTTCCCAAAACGTTTCCACAATTTTGGCCACTACTGTAGTATAATATGAGGATTTTAAAAATCATCAGCCAGTGCAGAAGACTATATAAATAAATTCTTCTGCATTCCCAGATTCAATGTTTATATATTTGACCAGACAAACCTGGTCAATCCTGTTGGATCATCATTTCTGAGATATTTCCTTCCCTAAATGGAGAAACAGAACTGACCATGGGCAGGCAAAGAAAAAAAAAAAAGCAGTGGGAGCAGGAGTGACTTCTGACTATCTGCCAATTTCCCCATTGAGTTTCTGGCAGGGAGCTTTGTGCATGCCACATTTTTGATAACGACAAGAGCAACGAGAGCTGCATCTGATCTTTGGTCTTGGATAGAGCATACAGGCGGACAGACTAACCTATAGGCTCTGCAGGCTAAAAGCAGATTGATCTGGGGATCAAAAATACCCTTGAGAAATAAATGTTCCTTGCATGCAAAGTTCCTCTCCGCTTTTCTTTTGCTAGCATAAATCCACAAAAATTCAATACTATACATGCATCTCCGTATTGGCAGAAACCGCAACTGCTGAATGCACCTGGGTAAAATGCGATGGGGGGGGCACAAGGGGGAGGGTTCAGCTCTCAATTAAGGTTGCAATCATTCAAATATATATCTGGAGATCCCCACTCCCTCCCTCCCACCCTCTCTCTCCATCTGTCTCTCTGTGTGTGCGCGCGCAATTCTCTCTCTCTCCCCACTTCTCTCTCCATATCAATACTCTCTCCCTATTGTTCTTTTCAAATCATCTCCCTTGCATACTGCTTTACATTTATGTAATACTTTGTCTCTATGGAGATTCTCAGTCATCCAGATCACGGTTGTCCCAGAAGTGCTTTTTCAAGAGGCAACTGGACTTTCTTTGGGTTTTTCTTTTCTTGAAGACGTTTCGCTTCTCATCCAAGAAGCTTCTTCAGTTCTCCAGAAAAAGCAACTTGAATAGAATAGAATAGAATAGAATAGAATAGAATAGAATAGAATAGAATAGAATAGAATAGAATAGAATAGAATAGAATAGAATAGAATAACAGAGTTGGAAGGGATCTTGGAGGTCTTCTAGTCCAACCCCCTGCCCAGGCAGGAAATCCTACATCACCTCAGACAAATGGTTATCCAACATCTTCTTAAAAACTTCCAGTGTTGGAGCATTCACAACTTCTGGAGGCAAGTTGTTCCACTGATTAATTGTTCTAACTGTCAGGAAATTTCTCCTTAGTTCTAAGTTGCTTCTCTCCTTGATTAGTTTCCACCCATTGCTTCTTGTCCTGCCCTCAGGTGCTTTGGAGAATAGCTTGACTCCCTCTTCTTTGTGGCAGCCCCTGAGATATTGGAACACTGCTATCATGTCTCCCCTAGTCCTTCTTTTCTTTAAACTAGACATAGTTCCTGCAACCGTTCTTCATATGTTTTAGCCTCCAGTCCCCTAATATTTTTTTATTGGAATAATACATAGTCAGACAGCTTCCTATACAGATTCATCCCAAAGCAAAATACAAATAACAGAAAGGGAGAAAAGCAGCTGAGGGATGGTGCTGGGAAGGCAACCGATATTTTTAGGGCAAGGACCTGCCTTGAGGGTACAGTATAAAGTTAGTAAGCCTCTTAGTTATACTTAGGCATAACCTGGAGTGCAAGTAGCTCTTTCTTTCTTCAACCCCTTAAATTTGCAACCAGAACATTCCAGTGATGGGATGCTGCCCTTTGACCCAGCTCTATGGATCAGGAGGAAAAGCACTGCATTAGACTTCCCTCCCCAACAGGTCAAAGCAAGAGAAGCCAAACATTGTTTGGGGTGGCAGATAGACAGTACAACCAAAATATTGCACGTTTACAAAACCCCCATCATTAATCATTAGAAAAAACCGAACGACTAAGATATAGGACCTACAATATATATCACATATAGGATATTGATAAAGATGGGGTTAAAAAAAAACCTCAATAAATAAATAATCAGAATAAAATTAATAATAATAAAAATAAAGTACTAAAGTATGCATGCGTGCTCCTTCCTGAGTGCAAACAACCAGCAAGCCAGTTTCTAGAATTGCTTCCTACATCGGAAAGGAGGAACAGGAGAGAGAAAATACCAATATTCATTTTAATATAGGGTACAGTAATAAACTTAGCAACCCAGTTATTGGCCACATTTTATAACGTCTTTTTTTTTTTTGCCACAATTTTTAAGCAAATCACTGCAGTTGTCCAATGAATCAAGGGGTCATTAAGCCAACCCAGCTTCCCCCATTGACTTTTTGTTTGTCAAAAGCCAGGTGGGAAGTTTACAAACAGTGATCACATGACCCCAGGATGCTGCAAACATCATCAGTTGACAAGCACCAGAATTTTGGTCATGTGACCATGTGGGAATGTTGCAATGGTCGTAAGTGTGGAAAGTGGTCCTAAGTTATTTTTTCAGGGCTGTTATATACAGTCAGTAAATGAATGGTTGTAAGTTGAGGACAACTTATAGTTAGTGTTCCCTGCATTTTGTTACTGCTCTGGCTCTTAGTTGGTAACTATTGCTGTTTGCTACAGGCCATCGGAGTTGACAAATACGGTTACATAAATAAAACAAAAATCCACATTATTCCCAGAGTCACAGTTAATTCTGAAAGGCGTGTGTCTGTACATGCGCGCATGTATGCACTCGTCACTTTTTATTTATTTATAGGGACTGTCACGCATGCAACATCTGTAAAAGATCGCAGATATCGCAGACAAAAAATGGTTAGGAAAAAATAACAGAGCAAACAATAGAAAGAAAACCGGAAACATTTCTACTAGGAATATTTACAAGAACATAGACCAAAGAAATAAAATATCTGATTTTACAACATCATAACAGCGGCTCGAATAATATACGCACAAAAATGGAAACACGAAGAAACTCCAACGGATGAAGAAGTGATAAAAAAAAAGTTTTAGAATGTGTTGAGATGGACAAATTAACAAAAGAAATTAAAGAAAAAGAATTACTATACAATTTGGGACAAATGGTATGAATGGCTTGAGAGCAGAAATAAAGAATAACATAAATAGGGGAGAATATAAAATGTAAAATATGCAACAAATATATATATGTATATTTTTATATATATATATATAATATATATATATATACATTAGCTAATTGCTTTAGGGGAAAAAAGTTAAGCATTAATGGGTTTTTCAGGCATCTGAAATAAATATATAGAAATGTATAAAATTAGGGCTATTGGGATTAGAAAATATATTGTGATCAATTAAAAAGGGGACAATAAAGAAAATGAAACAATATGAGAGACATTGGGGGGGGGGGAATTACAATGGAAAACACACCACAAAGAAATACTTGTTAAAAAGAGGATATATTTATATGTTGTATGTTATGTGTTTGTCATAATGTGTAGTAATAAAACAATAAAACTTTTTTTTTAAAAAAAGATCGCAGACATATCAGGAATGGGGTTTTTTTTAGGGAATTTCTGATGGCTAAAGAGAAACTAGCAAATTGATAACATTAAAGTACAGAAAAAACATAAGTAGCTTCCCTTCTCCACCCGCTGTCAAAATACCCCAGCGAAATAATACTAATAAGCAGAGGTTTGTAACAAAAAAATATAAAAGTGTACCTTATCAGGCTCCAGGCAACAGGAAACTCTCACATCACCGTTGTAGAGGATTCTCTTGGATACCTAATTTAGTAAAAATAGATTGAAATAATAATGACAATTTATAATGAATCATGATTTTTTCAGACCTGAATTTTATCAAAAATAAATAAATAAATAAATCCTGCTTAAAACTGGCTATATTCTTTTCTTTTTAAAAATAATTTTTATTGAGTATTTTACATTTTAAAACCACACATACAATAGCAAAAGAAATCAAGAGACAAAAACAAAAAACAAAATCACACGCACATCAGCCGTTAAAATACAATATTAACAACAGATATATACACTTTTACAACTTTCTGCATCGACTTTTGTCTTTTCTCTTAGCTTTTATCCTCCCGCTCCTTCTCTTTATTTTTAAATATTCATAATTAACTGTTTTGTTAGCAGGATCATTATTTACATTTATATCCAGTATGTTAATATCAAATTTCACTTTATATTCTTATTTATTAATTTGATTTCTGTTTTCCAACCACGTATAAAGTCTATTCCACACTTTATAATAATTTTTATAAAAACTGGCTATATTCTTATACGCTACCTTAATCATTCTTAGGTCCTTAGTTAGAACTTGAATTAAGTTTTCAGCAGTCTTTGATAATTAACTCTCAGTATAGATTATCCAGACATCATAATAATAGTAATAAAAATATTTTATAGAATAAAAATATAAATCCTGATTATTTAACAAAAATGAATCCTGATTCTTTTTAAAAGAATCAGAACTAAACTTGGTTATTTTACACTCAGCAGAGGTCAACTACAGGACATTTATTCAATAATAAACTTGAATAAATTCCTAATGGGACTTCCTTATTGCAACTATATTCGGCCTTGCAAATTTGGATTCCAGAATCTGTGTTTCAGAGAGGGAGTAGGTCATGGTTTTAAATCATGCATCCACAACCTCGCAGTAAAAAAGAACCTTTCATTTGTGTTATTTATTTCATTTCTATAGCTGCCCATCTCAATTCTCCAACTGAATTCCATCATTCCCAGTTATCAGCTCAACTGGATAGGAATTACGGTAGGTTTCCCTCATTCATTTTTGCCAAATGCCAGGTTGGAAAAGGCTGTTTATTTATTTAGTTAATTAGTTTGTCAAACATGTATGAGATAACAGAAATAAGTATAAACATGGATATTAATATAGGAAATGGGTACGAATAAATGGGGGCAGTAGGACAGGGACGGAAGGCACGCTGGTGCGCTTATGCAAAAAAAAATGTTATTAAAAAATGTTATAAAAAACAGCAATGGTACCCCCAGTTCATTCTGTTTTAATTAACAAAGGTTTGACCATTTTGTCGAAACCTCCGTCTCTCTGAAATTGTGTCTGCTAAAAATAATAACGGAAGCATTGCTTTAGAAAGTTTTGAGACAGAAAAACAAGCAAAATCAAAAATCACCCCAATCCTTTCCAAACACGAGGGCCACACGGATAAATGTTATGTTTATTATTTTTTAAGGGATGCTCAGTCTACCCTCGCGTATCAGGTGGCGAAATATCTTTACCGAGTAACACAACTACGCAAAAATTTTAATGAAATCTGTGGCTGTATGGCCACAGCCTGGCATTATTATTTTTCCTCCTTTCCCCCTAACAAATGGCTGCGTTAAACTGTTTCTCTTTTCAGTGTACTGTTTTTAATTGTAAAGACCGTTATAAAGATCTTTGAGTGGAGACAAAAAAACAACAACAACATGCAAAGGTGTTTATCCACAGGTATAAATAAATTGAGAAGGCCACAATGGAGGGATTGGTTCTTCTTGATTGGGTGTGTAGCTTGGCTTTTTTGATGACATTGCCTGGATCCCCCCCAAAAATGAACAACGGAGCAGGGAAGCAGGTATGCACTTTAATCCATGGGCAATAAAATGAAATTTATTATCTTTTGCAAAGGGTCAGCTATGCTAATGTAAAGGAAACAAAGAACAAAAAATCCAGAGCAATTCTATGCATACACCCCTTGAATCAATGATTGGGGTAGATTGTAGGGGTGGCACCGAAATATAATTTTATGCCTTTTTATTCTATTTCATAGTCTTATGTATTCAATTATATTGCATTTTATCCTATAACTATTGTATTTTACCCTACTCTTTAGATTGTTTGTATAAGATTTTATTGGTGATATGTGTTTGCACCTTGTGCTTTGATATGGCCTATAGGCTAATCAAAGCTATCATTTAAAACTGTATTTTATTCCAATTTCATTTAAAATCGTATTTTATTCCAATTCCATTTTAAATCGTATTTTTTTCCAATTCCATTTTAAATCGTATTTTATCCAATTCCATTTTAAAATGGTTTTATCAGATTTTAGTAATCATTTGTGTCTGGAATTCAGCATACCCCTTTGAATCAATGAGAATCCCTGGCTGGGGTGAGGGGATGACATCCTGATAGAGTTTACAAGGATTTGTGAAGCAAACCAGTGATGGGAATAAAGCTCCCCTTTAAAACTTGCACTGCATAACCTGTTTTGCTCCAAAATAATCTCCTTCGAGCCCAAAACTGCTGTTCTGCAAAGAACAGGGATTGCAGCTGAAATCAGCATCTATTTAACGTTTCCCAATGAACTCCACCACAAAACTGCTGTAAGCTGACCTAGCTGTAAATAAATCCAATTTGGGCAAGTGTATAAAGAACAAAATGAGAAAAAAAATCTACTTCTGGAGTGCATCTCTGAATTTTATTTTATTTTTTATAAAAAAAATTAAAACCCAAACTGTACCGTTAGATCTAATTACCAAGTTTCCATTCAGCACATAACGATTGATTCTCTCCTTTAAAAACAAAAACTATTGGCACATTTTTATATACAGACCTCTTTTTAAAAAAGCAAAACTTGCTGGTTTAAAATATCTAATGCTCTTCCGAGGTGGCATGCCCAACATTACAATATATTCTAGACAGACCGGTGAGAATGAATGAATAATAAGAGCCTCCTGAAACTGTTCTTTTGCCTGCCTGCTTTATTTTTTCTTTTAAGAAATGGCAGTTTGGAGACGCTGTCTCTTTAAATGTGATCTCTGGCATTTGGCCCAGGATCTCTTAAAGCAGATGACTCCTTTTAGACCTTGGGTGTCGTTTTCCTCAAGGATGACCTTTGCTTTGATGCCAGCTGGTGAATCCAGTGTGTTACGGATGCATTTATTTGGAAGGGATAGGTATTCAATTCTCACCACCGCCGTATGTATGGAAGAGAGCATCTCATGTGTTGAGGTTAGCATCCTTTTATTATCTTTGGAGTATCAAGAGGATATTACTCCTATTCCGGCGTTACCACCACCAGCTCGCTCAAAGCAAAGCCACTCTAATGCCTATACCTGCATGCGCAGCGAAGTTCAAAGATTCAGTTAAAACTATTCAATGGTTGGGCATTAATAAACAGGAGCCCACGAAGAGCAACTGTAACTCAACCTTAGAAAAAGCAACACAGATTTATGAATTGAACAAGGCTGATTCTTCCTTTTCTCTCAAGGGTCTCAAACTAGCTTCGCAGCATTGTTGCATAATTAGGTTTCATAATAGCCAGAAAAGTATGTAAAAATTTCAATCCCTCATGACAACAAGTGCTGTATTTCTTATGTCATTTCTTATGTTTCGTATTCTGACTAAAAAAGAAGATTTTACAATGAATTGTAACATTCATTCTCCGCCCCCTCATTTTAATTTTAAAATTATGGTATGTTCTTTAGTGGTTCAGATGGCAACTGTCAATCCGGTAGCAATGGCGGCGGGTGGTTCAGAGAATCAGTAGCAAAAATCCCTGCCCCCCCCTCCGCCCATGCCCGCCCAATCACCCGCTTGCCACTTCTTTTAAAAAATGCTTTTAAAAGGTAAAAAAAAGGCTCTGATGATCCCAGCTGAGCTGCCTGATCGTCAGAGCCTTTTTTTTTTTAACTTTTAAAAGCATTTTTTTTTACAACCTATTCGGACGAATAGGTTGTAAAAAAATGCTTTTAAAAGTAAAAAAAAAGGGATTGCGTGCCACAGCTGATCACTCCCCCCCCCCCCGTGCACTGTTCTACTTACCTCATGCCTCCTTTTGGGGTGCACTGTATGTGTGTGCACACTTTGGATTTGGTGCATGGTGCGCACTGCGCATGCACTGCCAGAGAACCGGTAGTAAACTGGGTCAGATTTCACCACTGGATGGAATGTATGTATTTTAAAAATTGAAAAATAAAACACACACACACACACACACACACACACACACATATATATATAAAGAATCTAGTCAACGACAGTCCGCCCTAAATTGGCACTAGATAAGAGTCCACAGGAATTCAAGAGGAGTTGGACTTAAACAACAAAATTCAACAATTGTAGGCTGCATCCCCTCTTGAGGATGTTCCCAGGCCCTGCCTCTTCTTCTCTTACAGGCCTTAGAAAATTGTAAAGGGAATAAGAAATGGCCTTGAAGGATAGGAGGAAGAGATGCTACCAAGGCAACGGTCAGATAAACGGGGCTTGAGCCCAGGCCAAGAAAACAACTTATGAAAAGATCTCAGAAAGGTTCTTTCCTAGTTCAGCTGAATATAGACCAGGGATCTCCAACGTTGGCAATTTTAAGAAAACCTTGGCAACTTTAAGAGCTTTGCTGGCTGAGGAATTCTGGGAGTTGAAGTCCACAAGTCTTAAAGTTGCCAAGGTTGGAGACCCCTGATATAGAGGGAGGGGGAAGCACACCTGGACTTGCAGGATTCTGTTACTAAAGCTATTTACAATAGAAAGTAGCCCTGACCTAAATGGCATTGCTTTCTTCATCTGGTCTACTTTGGTTGACAGAAACATACTAAACAGACCACTATCTCAGAAGGAAGGGGAAAAAAACTTACATCAGGACTTATAGATAAATCTTGGAGTTTATTCAGAAACAATTAACCTGCAAGGATAGTTGACCTGAGGTTAGCACTTTCTTCCAGCCTTCATAACATAACAGTAACAGAGTTGGACGGGACCTTGGAGGTCATCCAGTCCAACCCTCTGCTCACTCAGGAGACCTGTAGCCAAGGGTGAAATTCAGCAGGTTCTGAGAGGTTCTGGAGGCAGAAATTTTGAGTAGTTCGGAGAACCGGCAAATACCATCTCTGGCTGGCCCCAGAGTGGGATGGGAATGGAGATTTTGCAGTATCCTTCCCCTGCCACGCCCACCAAGCCACACCCACCAAGCCACACCATGTCCACCAAGCCACGCCCACAGAACTGGTAGTTTCAAAAAATTGAATTTCATCACTGCCTGTAGCCCAATATTATAAGACAGACTACCATTTAGTGGATCTGGTCTAAGCAAACCATGAGCGCCACCATCCTTGCAGGAATGGTTTCATCCTTGGTGAGACAGAGGGAGAAGGGAAGAAAAGGCACCCGCTTATTACAAGATGCAAAAGCCAACTGATAAGCACAAAGACAGCTGCTCCCTTTATAAATGTTCTTACCCCAACGTGTACCATAAGCTGTGCTTTAGAAATCAAATTGGCTGGCTTATATCTGGCTTATATCACTGCAGACCCCATTGGCACAATATGATAAACTTGGTTGATTGTAACCTCGGTTTGTTGGCTTTGCGCTTCAACACGTTGATGACTTAATGATTCAGTGTAATCTGGCAAGTCAAAATATGAATTACTTCAATAACTAAACCAGAGGTGGGGATGCTGCCGGTTCGGACCGGTTCGGGCGAATCGGTAGTTCCAACCAGCGGCTGGGCCTGCCCACCTGCCCTGGTGCTATCCTGTCCTATATCATTGCTGGTTTTTCGATGCTGCGCTCATGCACGGAAGTGCACACTCACATTTTCAGTTCTGGGCGAACCGGTTGTTACAATATGTGACGCTCCCCCTCTGAACTATAAACCATGTTATTCGCTATGCTCTTAAAGACCACCAATGCGGATTCTGCTCAAAAGCACTCCAATCTAAGTTGGTCATCAGGACCAGAGGATTAGTCCTCCAAGCTTTTGGATGGACTTGTGCCGGAGTCCATTCTCAGCAAATGTCTCTCTAAACCAGTAGTTCTCAACCTTCCTAATGCCACGACCCTTTAATACAGTTCCTCATGTTGTGGTGACCCCAATCATAAAATTATTCCTAAAACAGTTGAAAATATGTGTTTTCCGATGGTCTTAGGCGACCCCTGTGAAAGGGTCGTTCGACCCCCGAAGGGGTCGCGACCCACAGGTTGAGAAGCACTGCTCTAAACAGAAGTGAGAAAGAAGTTCTCTGAGAATGAGCTCCAGAGTCCCAAAACTTGGAAGACTATACCTCTGATCCTGGCGACTAACCCAGATTGGATCCTGCAACATTATCCTGGGACATATATCTATATTTGCCTTCATTCATGAGTTCCTCTACTAACTGGTTTCCTTTTGCTGATTGCTACAGTAGCTGGGTAAAGAAGGAGACCTTATTTGAGAAGGGTTAACCAGGCTTTATGGGACGCGGTGGCTCAGTGGCTAAGATGCTGAGCTTGTCGATCGAAAGGTCGGCAGTTCACCGGTTTGAATCCCTAGTGCTGCGTAACGGGGTGAGCTCCCGTTACTTGTCCCAGCTTCTGCCAACCTAGCAGTTCAAAAGCACGTAAAAAAAATGCAAGTAGAAAAATAGGGTCCCCCTTTGGTGGGATAATAATAGTGTTCCGTGCACCTTTGGTGTTTAGTCATTCCGGCCACATGACCACGGAGACATCTTCGGACAGCGCTGGCTCTTTGGCTTTGAAACGGAGATGAGCACTGCCCCCTAGAGTCGGGAACGACTAGCACATATGTGTGAGGGGAATCTTTACCTTAACCTTTAACCAGGCTTTTCCTGGTTAGCACTCCATGGAATCTTCAGAGCTCTAGGCTAGGTGAGGCAGTTGGAAAAACTTTCCAGAAAGTGTAAGGACAAAGCCTTTATACTGTTCCTACAAACCTTGAATAGTCCAAAAGAGTTGAGCTTGACTTAAACCGGCTTTGTTACTATTGGGAATCTACTCAAACAGAGCTTCAAAAGGGATGCACAATTCTGTTTCCTTTTTTTTAATTATTTTTAATTTTCACCACAATTATCAGTTGTGTTGAAAAGCTGATTGGTTTAGCTCCCTGAATTGTGGAAACTCACTTAAGAACAATTCAGTTAAATTTCTGGACTCAGTGAGGATTAGACTGGCTCTCTCTTTTTTTAAAAAAAATATAATTCACTGTCTTCTATTTCGCCCAGAAACATTCATGTGCTTTGCTTGTTTCTATTTGACTTGGCGACCAAGGTTGTGTGAACTTAACCTGCTGGGGGCTGAAATAAAAAAGGAAGCATTAAAGAAGCACAGTTTAGCACCAAGGATGAGCAGTGACTGAGATTATTCCCCTGCCATTCATTTAACTTTGTTTATACTAATTCACACCCATCAAAACTCATTTGAGGGGTGTATAAAAAAAAAGGGAAAGGGAGAGCAACACCTTCGCTTTTTACACACATGTTAAAAATCGGTACAGAGGAAATACAAAATATACCAGAAATGGAGAACCGTTAGCCTCTTGATCTATGGAGATTCTTAGTCATCCTGCTCATTCAGGCCACCGACCTCTTTATCGGAGTACATCCATCCCTAAGCAAATAAAACACACACACACAAACACACACACACACACAGGCTGTGTGGGTCTTGTTCCAAAGAATATCCCAACTCTTTCCTGCCTCTTAAGGGGTCTGACAGTGACTAAAGTTTCCCGAAATTGCTAAGGATTTGATTTATTCCCGGCAGTTCAACTCTGCTCTGCAGCCTCAAAACAATTTTAAGCAGAGGAAGTGTATCGCGCGGTTGTGTGTGTGTGTGTAGTGAGTGTGTGTGTATGTGGAGTAAGTGTTTCTAGGCAAGCCTAGAAACTCACGGTGGGTGAAAACGCACCGAATCTGGTTCAACCCGCGCCCTCCCCACCGTCCAGAATGACGCTGCGGATAAGCAAGCGAGTCGGTGTCGAAGTTTTAACTCCTGCTTTCTCGCGGAACTCCGGGGCCGCGTGGCCACTCCGGCTTTTCCGCGGTTTCCTGAATTCAACAAACTTTCAAAGGGAGCTTATAAACTCAACCTTATCTCAGACAAACTCGGGCGGCTGCAATGCGGGCGGCTGCTTTGCGCTCAGCGGGTCTTGCAAAGAAAGAGACTCGTCCGCAGCTGCAGACTTTTGCAATTCACCCCCCACCCCCAGCTCTTCCTTGCAACCATCCTTTCTCGCGCCTGCTTGCTTGCTTGCTTGCCTGCCTGCCGGGGATATCCCTGGCTTCTCCCAAAAGATTAGCAAGGGCATGGCGACTACAGAGTCGGAAATGAGGGGCGGAGGGGGCGCGCAGCCAGACTCAACCCATTCCATTGGGTGCAGACCATGGAGAAGCGGATGGGGAAGGGGCTCTTCTGGGCAGGGCGGGGTCCTTCTGTGGGTTGTTTTGGACCCTCCTCTGGCCAAAAGCAGAAGCGAAACGCGATCCTGAAGCCGCACTTTGCTTTGGTTAAAGATTGGGGTCCTTTATCTCTCGGTTTTTTTTTTTGTTGTTGTTGGTTTTTTTGCAGAGAGGCCCTGATTTTGCCTTCTTTAGGAACTTCTTACTTCGGGCTGTCCAAACCCGGACGCTCTCCAAATGTCCTGTACTACAGGTACCAGCATCCTTACTAGGGAAAAAACAAAAAAACAAAAACACCTTGCTGGCTGGAAGCTTTGGGAGTGGCATTCCTAACCCCCTGCAGAAGATCCGTTTGGCGAGGTCTAATTTAGGACCAACCCCCGTTAGAGTTTTATTGCCTGGCGCTCAGACGAGTTCCCGAACGCCAGGAGGGGAAAAGTAGACAATTTGGATATTTTGTACATTTTTTCTTCTGCCGCCTCCGAGGAAGATCCTCCTTGATCCAATTCAAATCACCCTGGGAGAAGCGAGCAAATCATGCATAGGATATGTGGAATATATATATATATATATTTAATATGGTCATCCATTAATTTTTGTCCTTTCATCTGGGCTAAGGATCCCACCCAACGAGGAAAATCTGCCTTCTCAAATCAGACATTTCTACTTAGCCATGGGGAGGGAGGGGGCCTAAGGGGGTGTGTCAAATTTTGCCTTGTTCGTATTCTGCCGGGGAGGTGAAAAATCTTCTCCATGAAAAATCTGGATGGAAAATCTGACACCAACGTTTAATGCCATTTTCGCTTTCTCGCTCTTTAAAATGTCAGCTGAAGGGAAGGCACGCCTTAGCTACATACATATGTGTGCATAAACACGCTCCAGCGATGGAGAAAACACAAAGGCACTTTTGTCTCTTTTCAAGCAAAACTTTACGGCCGAGAGGCGCCTTGCCCGCTTTTTCCAGGCGGTTGCTGCTCTGCGCGTCCCCAATTTTTACCTTCAGGATTCGCAGCTGGCTCCGAGTCCGGAGCAGGTAAGCATGTGGCAGGCAGGCCTAAAACTTCCAAACAGCTGGAGCTGGAGAAGGCTGGCTGTTCAGGACACAGAGAAGAGGCGAATAGACTTTATAAGATGAGAGCGCAGGTTTCTGGTGTTAAAATCAGAAGCCGCTTCTCTCGCAGCCCAGCGCTTGTCCGGACGCTGCATTCCAATCCTGAGCGCACCTGTTGTAAAGCAACTTTTCACTTGAGTTTTCCAATAGGCTTCGGGTCAGGCCCTTTACGCTTAGTGTGACTTGACTTGAGAATTACCGTGTAATTCTTGAGACAGCAGGGTATGTGCGAAATAAGAGCCTTGGTGGCGTAGCAAACTAAAGTGCTGTTAAGTAGCACCAGCTGCCTGCAATTACTGCAAGTTCAAATCTCACCAGGCTCAAGGTTGACCCAGCCTTCCATCCTTTTGAGGTAGATAAAATGAGGACTAGGTTTGTGGGGGCAATAAGCTGACTTTCTATAAAAAAGAACACCGCTTGGGGGGGCCGAAAGCCCTACTAAGCAGGTATATACAAAAGTATGAAGGCTATTGCTTAACGCATTGTAAGCCGCCCTGAGTCTCCGGAGAAGGGCGGCATATAAATGGAATAAATAAATAAATAAATAAATAAATAAATAAATAAATAAATAAATAAATAAATAAATAAATAAAAAGACGTGAAAAAAATCTGAAGTCCAGAAGTTTTGGCCGAATCTTTCCTCTTGAGAGGAACTTGCTTAGCGCATTGTAAGCCGCCCTGAGTCTCCGGAGAAGGGCGGCATATAAATGGAATGAATGAATAAATGAATAAATGAATGAATGAATGAATGAATGAATGAATAAATAAATAAATAAATAAATAAATAAATAAATAAATAAATAAATAAATAAATAAATAAATAAATAAATAAATAAATAAATAGACGTGAAAAAAATCTGAAGTCCAGAAGTTTTGGCCGAATCTTTCCTCTTGAGAGGAACTTGCTTAGCGCATTGTAAGCCGCCCTGAGTCTCCGGAGAAGGGCGGCATATAAATCAAATTAAAAAAAAAAAAAACTTTCCCCGCATTGGCCCGTGAGATTAGGTCAACGCCCTTAACTTTAGAAGCAAGCCTCGCTTCAGCCAGGAAGGCTTAATTCCTGGGAAATAACTAGCTGGAATTTATATGTGGGATAAATGGAGAAATATTTAGCTCCGAGCGAAGTTAACCCGTTGCTCCATTTTGAATACAAATAGCCCTGGGGAGGGAGCGAGCGAGGATGGGTCAGCCTGAACGTAGTGCGCCCACCGATCCTATGCAACCTTCCTCATGGCTAAGAAGATGCCCAATCAATCCTAGGCACTGTTCCACGCCAGCCGGATCTTGAAATCGGGTTGGTTCTGGTGAAGTTGCTGGCGGAGCAACTCGTGTGATAGAATTGTGTCTGCCTTGCGAGGCTGCGATTCTCGCCTTTAAACGCCCCCTTTTTTTTTCTACGCAGCGCCTGGGAAAAGGAAGTCCGGCTCGAACTCGCAGAAGCTTGTTCCCGAGGAACCGAGGAAGGCGAACTCGCCCTAACCGGCCAACGCTCCAATCCTAGCCCTAGTCGCTAAGCAAGCCCTAGTCTCAGCTTGCTTAGTGGTCAGCCTAATCCCCTCTCCCCTCCTTTGGCCGGAAAAAAAAATGCATGCAAATATAGGGACTCCCACTTTTTCACCTGAACGGAATTGGAGAGGCTCACAGAGGCTGGGAGGCTGCACGCGTCTTGCACCTCCTTTACTCTGCCCCAGAGCCTAGGACGGGTCGATCGGACGTTAGGGCGTCGGAATCGACTTGCGAGCAATATAGCGGGATCTCACCCCCCCACACACACACACCCGCTGCGCCCGTCGACTTTGCGCGCTGTTTTGCGCGCATCCCCCCCTCCCCCAGGGGTTGGGCATTTGCGAGCCGGGTGTGCCAAGAGCCGAAAGTTTGATGCCCGCACATAAATCCGACTTGGCAGAAGAGGGCACGAGATGTAAGAGGGAAAAAAAAACCGCTTTTCCCCCTCGCCTCTCCCCTCCCACAAAAGCGAACGGAAGACGAGAAAGTGTTAACTCCAAGGTAGGAAGGAGGTCCCGATAAATAGGGAGCTGAGATGTCTCCCTCTCCTCCCCGCGTCCCCTCGAACCGAAGGTCCGGTTCCAACAGAGCGCCGAAGTTCTTACGCGGATCGTTTGTTTAGGCTAAGCATCTCGCGTGAACGTGGATCGTGCCTGAAGAGTCACTAATAAGGGTCCTAACTAGGATTCGGATCACATTTATGTCAGCCCTGCGTGGAGGGTCTCCTGGAAAAGGGACGGGTGTGTGTATATGGAGAGGTGGGGGGAGTGATGGTTCGCTTCGGAACGCGACTGCTTTCCGGGTTAAGGAGCGGGAACTCCGTGCTAAACTCAGCTGTAAGGCTTCATAAACCACCCAGAAGCATAAACGGACCACAAGGTCTGGTTCTGTACAACCGGATGGATTAAAAGGCGCGCGGGTGGTTTGGGGTTCGGAGTGTTGTGGGAGCAAAGACCATCCGCAGTCTTTGATTCAAAGGGCAAGGATTCTTGTGCTGGACAGTGTCCAGAGAAACCTAGATTCAGGTCCACCTTCGGCCACCCAAAGCTTCTTGGGTGACTGTGGAGCCATCCTATTGCCCAACTTAGCCTGCCCCACAGGGTTGGTTTGGCAAGAGCCAGCCGAAGGGAGAACTATCTTGAAGTTTCTGGAAGAAAGGTGGGGTAAGAATCTAAATAAATAAACAAACAGGAGGAGAATTTCCCCAACCCCCCCTTTTCCAGCTCTCTTTCTTCACGCAGAAAGGCGCAAAAGCCCGGTGGATCGTAGCTCATCGGACACCCGAGCATCGATTTTCTCATGCACAATTCATACGCCTCCTAATCACTTTGCTTAAAGGCTTTGGCGAGGATGCGCGTCTCTCTGCGATGGATGTCCGTGCGATTAAATGGAAGCGAGATCCTCCGATCCTAAAACAGGAGAAGGAAAATAAAAGCTCACCCCCTTAAGGCGGACTTTTAAGCCCGCGGCGCCCCAAACCGCTTGCGCCAAGCGGTGTGAACCGTCCGACGCTCAAAACTGAAGGCAACGCGTTAAAGAGCTTGCTTAACATCGCCTTTCGGAGTTGACCACACCAGGCAGGAGAAAGTCCAGCCAGAAGGGTTAAGCAGGGTCTGTGCCCCGAAGCGGGAGGACTAAACGTTGCAGGAACAGGCCAGTTCAGCTCCCCGCGTTAAGTCCTGCTTCCTCTGCGGGTGGCGTGATCTAACCGAGCTGTTTTCTCCTGGTTGGGAGGAAGAGAGGATGCTGCACACGGGTGTTCTTTGCACGCCAGGGGTGAAGCCAGATGGTCCAGCTCTTCCCTCCCTGTGGCCAATTCTCTCAAAGGCAGTTCTGCTTTGGGGAGAAAAGTGGACTTTGAAAAAGCTTTCCCCTTAGTTGGGGGGAAAATGCGTAAAAATGAGCATGGTCTTTTCAAATGAAAGCCAACCCTTTGAGCAAAGGCTCCTACAACTTTCTAATTGTCTCCAGGCCATACTGAGAAATGTGAAGATTTTCTTCTGCCTTCTTTTCTTTCCTACACAGCGAAGTGTGAGCCAATGCTACACTTTTGCTGTGCATAATCCTATCTGTGTGCCCTATTGGGTTGCAACCAGAGAATGTGGCCGGTGGGCTAGAGATCTGATAAAAAGGATATTGGAAGACAAGCCTAAGTCTCCAGTTCTTGCACACTAGGACTAATACTTGGGTATGTAAAAGGAAGAAGCAAGGCAAAGGGGAAGGGGGCCTGGGGGGCCAAATTCCCAAGGAAGCTGGTGAAGGGGCCTTAAAGAAGCAGAGAAGAAAAGGTGCACTGGGAGGAGATGGAATTAGAAGTCTGTCCCACAGGTATCAATGAAGCCACAAGAAGAGTTGGAGACAAGTAAAGAAAGCTGGGAAAAGAGGATGAAAACT